>NC_137455.1:62748831-63948831 GCF_964235325.1 Thermobia domestica
CATTTGTTTGGCCCTCTTCTTGACTTATTTTATAGTGTTCTGAATTGTAATGCAATACCGACATTATGAAGAATGGGAACTACCACTTACGTGTGCTCTGAACTTTGATCGGGAATTTAAGTCAGTTGATTTGACAGACCATCAAGTAAGATCTCAAATTACAGCATCCGCCATTTGTCACCACAGAGTCACACTCACTTGAAGAAAGCTGGATCACAGGACCACGACAGGATCAACGGCACCTTTCTTTTTCATTATACAAGACAAAATCAGGCAACGTTAAATTATGCTAAGGGACAGCAGCATCTATGGCGTATGAAGGCGGAACTCCTAATTCCCTTTAAAGGCTGTCAGTAAATGAGAGCGTTGCCATATATATTGTTTGTATACCTTGGTAAAGCACAAAACGGGAAGCATCTGGTACCAGTTCACCTGTTCCCACTATATATATATATATATATATATATATATATATATATATATATATATATATATATATATATATATATATAGGGTATCCCTTATTTTGGGTAACTTCGTGTTGCGATCGCACGCCACCCAAATATATTCTATGTGATCATAAACACGCATTAGTGAAATAGCAGCTCTTTACGAGAATGTTAACCGTGCCGACTTTGCAACAAAGTCATGAAATGGCATTTCCACATTATAATATAATTTAGAATTTCCAACCGTGATAACGGAGAAACTAAAAGAGAGAGAGAAACGAAACTTTGCACGAAGCAACTAGAAAAAGGACGACATCTCTTCGTGTATTGAAAAAGAGCACTGAATGAACAGTGTTGCCAAGCCAAGACAAAGTGTTGTTTTTTGTAAATGGAATGACCTAAATTAAATATCATTATTGGAAGCAGCAATGAAAATAAAGACAAAAGGGATTGTAAAGGCAGATCAATCTTGCAAATTTTTCGAGAAACAACGTGTAATATGTGTTGACGCACACAGGGAGTGAAGTACTAACGTTTTGTATACCTTAAATCAGATATTGATAAGAATTGTTGGCTTTGACTCGTAAGTCTAGAAGCATCCGCTGAACTGTGTAGCCATCAACAGAAGGGAGAAATTGAGTTTGGAAGAGATACAATAACTCGGAAAAGGTCACTAGTGCTGTATGCTTTAAAACCTTTAATGCAAACCTATATTAAATATGTAGTGACTGTATTACTTTTAAACATGTAGTTTCTCGGGTAAATAATTGAATTTTACTATGAAAATGTTAATTTTAACTCACATATTCCCGAATTATTTTTCGCCACGGATTTGGACGATATTTATAAATTAATATATTATATTATTAATTAGTCCGTGGGGCAGCGGTGACTCAGTGGTAGAGCGTTCACCTCTGGTGCTTGGGGTCCCGGGTTCGATCCCAGACCCCGCCAAGTGAACTTTGTGGTGGACAAACACCGCGTGCGTGGGTTTTCTCGGGGTTCTCCCGTTTCCTCCCACTTTCTTCATTCCACTATTTCATTCATTACTCATCATCACCGTCTCCTTTAGCCTAACCGGCATAATCGTGGGACGTAAAACTCAAAGATTTCATTTCATTTTCATTTTTTAATTAGTCCGTGTCAATAATTGCTAAAATGGTGAAAATAGTTTGATACTTCTAATGACTGTATCTGTGTGGGAGTGGGTCGAAATCGACCCCCTGGCAATA
Organism: Thermobia domestica; assembly: GCF_964235325.1. NCBI lineage: Eukaryota > Metazoa > Arthropoda > Insecta > Zygentoma > Lepismatidae > Thermobia > Thermobia domestica. The sequence goes on from NC_137455.1 coordinate 62,750,513, forward strand.
TCGTGGCTAATATTCTCGGTCCTTTTCAACCCTGTGGGAAGATATGTATAGGTAGGTCGAAAACGATCCCATGGGAATATGTTGGTTTAAGATGCAGACAATAGATCTCTACAAATAAGTTTAACGTTTCAATTTGCAACTTTCATGATCATTAACGCGAACATGTTATTTTCAATCAAAAACCAGCTTAAACGCAGGACATCATAATGCCAAGATTAGAATCATTATCACGGTCATATAATACATCAAAAATTGCACTGGATGGGTAACTGGTCTTCTTGGATTCTTAACAAGGGTTCAGCTTTTTCAAATTAAAGTCAAAAAATATATTTGCTAACTATCACACTCTAATATTCAATATAATATGTACGTATATTAAGTACTATTGTATTATAATATATTTACTATAGTTAATACGATTGTGCAAGGTGGCTCCGCGTAGCGTACTTGCTAAATCTCTCGCCTTCGGTGTGAGCGGTCTTGGGTTTGATTCGTGGGGGCACTCGATCGAAGAAAATGTAAAACGCTTTTTCGGGCCAGCCACCCTGAATGAGGTTCTCCTTGGTTTTCCTCATTCACACCAGGCAAATGCCGGGATGATACATAGCTTATAGGTCACAGACCGGTTCCTTCCTTCCCTTTCCCCGGATAGTGTGCTCGCCGAGGCACGTCATCCCACAAACGTGATGGGGTAAATGGCCTTAGATGCCGAAAGCCCAAAAATCTCAATCCTGAATCCTAAAATCCTAAGACTGTGCAATGTGGGTTTTACGTTAAGTATTGTAACCATTTATAAATCAAGCTGTGTGCATGTATTTGTGACTTTCTTGCATGTCAATTTCGTGCTCTCCTTAAAAAAAAATATTTTGGCTAAATAATCAGTTCCTATAAAATTCATATAATTATATAGACCTGTGCATGTTACAAAGATACACTAGCTGCAATGAAGAAATACAGTATCCAAATTTATTTATTTATTGTTACTTTGGCGTCCCTTTCAGCATCAAAGCTGTGTAAGAGGTGGACCTACAGCATAACGTGAAATCCGAACCACATGAGCTCCCGCCGGGAATCAAACACAGATCTCCTACGCTAAAACCACTTACGCTAATCGCTTAGCCACGAGTGAGCTCACAAATTTATTTATTGTTCACTTAAAATTATAGAATATTTTGGAAGTTTGTTTGTATGTTTGGTTAGTATGTGCGAGTATTAACCACATTCAATGTAAGAATCATAGTCAATATTACATATAATTATGTTATAAAATAATATAGAACTATATGACATTACTTACGGAGTGAGTATGAGTGATATAATTTTATCCTATATTTGTATATGAGTGATTAAACATATTCGTGTTCTAGATAACTAATTAATAAGCTAAGTCGTATTACAGAGAAATTAAAGAAATTGGCTATACTAACAATACAATTAGCGGTTAGCGTACGCGCCTTTGGCGTGGGAGACCTGGGTTCTATTCCCGGCGGGAGCTCATGTGGTTCGGATTTCAGTTTAAAAAGTAGGTCCTCTCTCATATAGCCTCGCTGCTGAAAGGGATGTTAAACTCAACTAAACTTAACAACACAACTAAAGCTAACTATTAGTATTTTTTCCATTTGATTAGATAATATTCAGTGAATAAAATATTCAATAGACTTTAATTGTAATTTTTCTTTAGGGGCCGCGGTGGCTCGTTGAGCTCGTTGTCTCGAGCTGTTCACATCGTGAGTAGTGTTGGTCCCATTGGAGTTGCCTGATATCGCTACTCATACGTTAGTTGAAAAGACTTGTGCTTCTTCCACAAGTCTTGTGCTTTAGTGTGATCGGTGAATCTCACCCTGTGTGTACAGTGTTTTGCAGTTTAAATAGCTTGTGGTAGTATGGAATATAAGAAGGACTTACAATTTCAATTAATATTTGACCGAAGATATAGAAATGTCAAACCTAATGCTAGTCAAGTATATCAGTGGTTGGAAAATAAGTTTCCTCGTATCTTCGACAACATTTGTGCGCTCCAGTTACATGCGGAATCATATAGCATATATATTAAGTTTAAAGATTTACAAGCCTATGAACATTTCGCAGCAACAGCTCCTTCGTCTGTAGATTTCACGCATGTGTCTGGGGAAACAAGCACAGTAAGGATCGTCCCCGCTGATGACCCCATTCGGTTGGTGCGTATATATGACTTTCCTCTTGAATTACCGTTATCATTCCTAGAAGATCATTTCAAAAGTTATGGTAAAGTGCGCAAAGTGGAACCACAACTATGGAGTGCCCCTTTTCCCCCAGGCATAGACAGTGGCGTACGTATTGTTCATATGGAAATACATAAGCATATACCGTCCCGTATCATAGTGCACGGTTGTAAGGTGAGTGTGTCTTATGAAGGGCAGCCTATTACTTGTTTCAGATGTCAGAGTAATTTTCACACGATTGCCACGTGCCCTTTGAAGAACGCAAAACCAACTACGGCCGCCCCTGAACAGACGTCTCTACACATGACGGAGATTGGCAAAGTGCATCGCTCTTTTCCCTCTTCTGGCTTGCCTTCGCTCTCTGTCATTGCCCCCCGGGCCCCTGATCAGAGTTCCTCAGGCTTGCCTTCATTGACTGATACCAACGAGTTTCCAGTGTTAGTACGAACACCCCAAGTGAATTCATCTCTAACAAATAATGCCCTAGTTATGGAAGATTCTGAAGTGAAACTGCGACCCCCGCCTTTACAGAATACGCCGGTGGATGTCATGGAACTTGACTCGACTCGTCCGTCGGAGCAGGAAGTGTTAACAGTTCCGTCTGGTTCTTCGTCTGAAGTGCAAGACAATAATGTCCCGTCTTCAGCTGACCATACTGTTACTTCTGTGCAAGCTGATTTTTCATCACAACAAAAAAGAAGGAAAGTTACTCGAACGTCTACACGAAAGAAAGAACAGTGTGCCCTTGATGTTACACGAGGGATAGACCAAGCTGAGCCATGCGAATTACGATCACAACATCGGGCAATATCTGATTCAGAATTGCCCTGAGGCGTGGTGTGTTTACTCTTCGCTATTGACCTTCACACCTGCTTTCCAGGGCTTAGTCCACATTGTATGTTATGATGTATTTGGCAGTGATAGTGTTTGTGTTCGTACAGTTAAGTTCACTCGGTTTGTTTTCTATTCGTCTCAAAATGCGTCACTTTACTAGTGTTCATGGGAAAGAATCCCTTTCACCTTTGTAAGTACTTTTTTCTTTTTGTTATAGTTTTCTTTTTGAGTGATTTTCTAATGTTAACAGTAAATTCATTTAAGTTAATATCACTCAATATTCATAGAATCAGTTCCGATCATAATAAGGCCCTTCTAAAACAGTTCATCGAAAGCCGCCGACCAGACGTTTGTTTTCTACAGGAAATAAGTTCTCTGCTTACATCTTTGGATTTTCTTACCAATTATCAAGTTATTATTAACCGCGACCAAGAGACTGGGGTTGCGATTTTGGTGCGAAAGGGTCTGAGTTATGATTGTGTTGTGTTAGCCCCTGAAGGAAGGGCTATACGTTGTTATATTCAGAACATTTGTTTTATAGCATTATATGGTCATTCTGGCTTTACACGTGCAAAAGAGAGGAATGAGTTTTATGCAACTACCATTCCTTCTTTACTTCCTCCGGGAATTCCTCATTGTATAATTGCCGGAGATTTCAATGCCATTGTTGATCCCCGAGATTCTCTGACGCCTACCACGCCTTGTCCTACTCTATCAGAGCTTATTCGTGTCCTAAAGTTAAAAGACGCTTTAGTTGTGTCAAACTCTAAGCATGTATTCACCCACTGCACTACTACGACGAAGAGTAGAATCGACCGAGCTTACATTTCAGAGTTTATGCACTGCGGTGATACAACAAAATACAATTCCAGTGGCGCTGTCCGATCATGCCGCGATTGAAGTAGACTTTAAAATGCCTTTCTTGCTACCACCGGCCCGGGGCCCTTCCTATTGGAAGATTAATAATGACATCATGTCTCGCCCGCAGGTTGTAGAGGAATTCTCGCGTCGCTTATCTTATTGGTGCAGCATGCAGCGGTACTACCCCTCTGTTATTTCCTGGTGGAATTTATATTGTAAACCTAAATTACGCAGTTTTTTTCAATGGCAAGGGCGGGTCGCGAGGGAAGACGACCACCATTTACATGAATTTTTATATCAAGCTCTCTGTGACTTTTGGAATGCTCCGCCTTCGCTGGTGAACCTGGCTTGTATTAACGGTATCAAACACCGATTGAAAACTATTTACTCCCACACGTCGATTAGTGCGTATTTGTCGGAAGACTTTTATCATCGCTTTCCGGAGGAGACTATAACTATTCATCATGTTGATTGGATTTTGCGACAACGGCGTTCCACCGCCATTCATTCTCTCATTCTGGGAGATGGCACTACTACTACTAATTGTTCGCAGATTTTACAAGAATTCACGCGCTACTATACAGACTTTGCACGAGCGCGTCCCATAGACTACTCATATGACCCGGAGTTTTTGTCCACGTTATCTCACCATCTCACGGATGACGAGTGTCAGACATTGATCAATCCCATTAGTGCGGAAGAAATTTTCGCAGTCCTCAGGCGGGCAAAGGGCCGTAGTGCCCCCGGAGAAGACGGATTAAATATCCAGTTTTATAAACAGTATTGGTCTCACCTCAGTCCCTCTCTTACCGCTTTATTCAATGCTTGGTTACGAGGCGAAGCAGTGGGTCGTAATACCGCTATCTTAGTCCTCATTCCGAAATCCCGCGCAGCGCATTATGTTCAGGACTATCGACCTATTTCTTTATTGCCCGTCGATCTTAAGTTGTTCACTAAAGTGCTTACAGCCCGACTTCGACCAATCATCCGTCACTACATTAGTTCTTATCAGGCAGCACTCCATGCTACGCATAACCTTTCCTATACTCTTCGCTCTTTGCGCGATATTTTTGCTTATTTTCATTTTCGGCAGGTGCCTGCGGGCGCATTAGCTGTAGATTTAGAAAAAGCGTACGACAGTTTAGATCACAGCTTTTTGTTGCAGGTGCTGGAAGCCTGGAGGTTTCCTTTAGCCTTCCGCACAGTCATTAACAATTTATATACCACGGCCAATTTCCGTATACAGATTAACGGACACCTGTCCCCTCTTATTCCGCTGAAACGTGGATTAAGGCAAGGATGTTCTTTGTCAACGATACTTTTTGCACTCGCATTAGATCCGTTACTTCGACAGTTGGCCACCCTGCACCCCCCTGGACCCTCCCGTTTCCTGAGTCAAAATATATTCGGGTATGCGGATGACGTCACCATCACTGGCGTGGATCCTGTTCGTATGGCGCGGGTTTTTGCAGTGTTGCAACGTTTTGCACTTTGTTCCGGATTACAGTATAATGTACAGAAAACTAACCTATTACAGTTCAATGGTTTTCATTTACCTGCTAACGAGCCTGGGGTGCCGTGTGTACCCCACGTCACTTCCTTGAAGATCTTAGGTATCCCGTTTACGTCACAACCTACTCCCCTTTTCGAGGAGATTTGGTCCCCGTTGTTGTTACAAATTCGCCAGCTTTTGTTTTCTCAGCGTTTCCGTCGCCTTCATTTAATTCATCGTATTCACTTTATCAATATTTACATTGCACCTAAGCTGTGGTATCGGGCTCGAATTTTCCCCTTACCGGAATTGTTCGCTAAGCGGTTTGACTCCTTATTCCTATGGAATATATGGCGTGGCTTCTATTTTCGTATCCCACGTGCAGGACTCTATCTTCCCCGTTCACAGGGAGGGCTGGGTCTAGTACATCTCAGATTGAAATGTCAAACTCTGTTTATGCTCGATTTCTATGCTGCAGTTGCTATTAACGAATCCTTCATACAGCAATGGATACGATGTTTTTGGTCTAGTTATGAATTACCTGTGAGCCCCCCGTTTATTAACTTTGCTGATTGTTGTCCGGCGTACATTACTTCACTAATACGTTATTGGACATATAATGGTGTGGTTCTCTGCCCTACGGGATACAATTCTCGCACTTTGTATAACTTCCTTCTCTCGTTGACTAACGATCAGATTATTCTCCGAATTCCTCACCGATATCCTCAGACTACGTGGTCACAGGTATGGGCTAATATCTCTGCCCCGGTATTACCTTCATACCTACAGGTTGAATGGTATCAAGTGGTGCATCAGTTGGTGCCTACGCGCGCTCGTTTATTTGAGCTGAAACGTGTTCCTGACCCACTGGTTCTCGATGCGCCAAAGAAGATACACTATCCCACCGGTTCGATCAGTGTGTGGGTGCTCCAGCTATCTGGAACTGTCTCACGTCCTTCTTAGGACGAATTTGTCGTCGACCTCCACACCAGTTCACAGTATCCTATATTTTGTTTCCGGATTTTCGTTATTTTCCACAGACCAAACACCACGCTGTGCTTTTTCTACTGGCGTGTACAATTGTGTATATCCATCGCCATGTACCTTTGCTGGATGCTCGCACCTACTTGGATTTTTTAAAACGCACTCGCCGAAAGCTCTTTTCCCCCGAGTTGGACAGGCAGTATTTTAGTAGGTTTTTAGAAGTGGTGTTGCAGTAATCTCCTTCCTTCTCGTAAAAAAAAAAAAAAAAAAAAAAAAACCGCTACAACTCATGATGTAGGTTTATCTTTTCGTTTTTATTTAATTTTTTTTTTTATTTTTCGCGATTATTGTTATACTTTACAATTTCCTTTTCTTGTATGTAAGACATATTGTATTGTATTGTATTATATTGTATTCCTAGGAGTCAGTCTGGTTCTTGTACACTTTTTGTATAAAGACAAGCACATGAACAATAAAACTAGTGGCTCAGTGGTAGAGCGTTCACTTCTGGTGCTAGGGGTCCCGGGTTCGATCCCAGCCCCCGTCAAGTGAACTTTGTGGTGGACAAACACCGTGTGCGTGGGTTTTCTCGGGGTTCTCCCGTTTCCTCCCACTTTCTTCATTTCATTCATTACTCATCGTCTCCTTTAGCCTAACCGGCATAACCGTGGGACGTAAAGCTCAAAGATTTCATTTCATTTTTTTTTCATTTTGTAATTTTCTTTCTTTAATTATGTCTGTAGCTGATGCATATAAGATACCAACAGCACTTTAAACTCTCAAAGACGATAATAGCTTCAGTGAAGGATGAGAAAACACAATAAAATTTTTAATAGAAATAAAGGAGACGATAGCGAAGTCCAGAAGCAAGAAAATAGAACAAATTTTACTGTTAAATGACGAAAAAATAGAAGAAAAACTATTAAGAAAATAAGTAGTTATATTAGTTATAGAAACATGTTTTTAAAAAAAGCAACAGGCCAGATATGATTAGATCAAATTTTTAATGGAAAATGTAGACATTTGATCACCCTATTTATAAAGGTTCTTCAATTTATGTCTCAAGACGTAAAGAATTCCTAAAAATATGAAAATATTCAAATCTAGTAATAATGAAAAAAAAGAATGAAGACTAAACTTAAGATTCTAACCGTATAGATCGATCTGCCTCTTAAAATGAAAGAGGAAAATGGAAATAATAGTAATAATAAAAGCAAGTATAAAAATACTGAAAGAGACAAACTACAACCTGCTTTCAAGAAGAAGAGAAACACAGAAACAGCTATAAGAAGACACTTAAAACTAATTTAAAATAGGAAAATCGGTCAAGTACAAATTATCAATTTAATATACAGGGTCTTTCAAAACAACACCGACAACATTTGGGAGGTGATTCCTGAGACCAAGATAAGACAACAAAGTATAGACTAACATGGGTGCACATATGCTTCCATTCGGAGTTATAGACTGCCGAACACATGAAAAAATGAAATATAAATGTCGATAGGTCCAAAAGCTATGAAACCTACCGTAGTCGGGTCAAGACTTCACATAGGAACTAATATGTGCATTATCCAAAAACACATATTTCAGAATTCTAAGGTACTCACGAAGCAGTTTTTATAAAGGTAGTTTGCCAACGGGCATATAATTTGAAGTACTTTCCAATTACCTGTGTATAAATTGTTGCGGAAGTACCACGGGATTCTGAAACTTGGAAATTCGAGTAGGGCATTTTCCGGACCTTACTGGAGCTATAGACCTTTAATACTTATTTCTTTTTTCATGTTTTTGGCAGCCTGTCCTGCGAAAGGAATCGTTTGCGCACCAAGGTTGATCTATACTTTTTGTCTTATCTTGGTGTCAGGAAAATCTCCGAAACGTTGACGGTGTTGTTTTGAAACATCCTATATATATATATATATATATATATATATATATATATATATATATATATATATATATATATATTAGTGTATATAGTCTTTGATAATGTATGGCGTCCGGCACCCTTCAAACAACAGAACATTGTAACAAAAGACAGGTTACTTACGAAGAACCAAGAAACCACATTACTTAAGTTACAACTAATGAATATCTGCAAGGATCTATATATATACCAACCAGGGCCGTCGCGTGGGCGCGGCGGTCAAGGGGCGCCGGCACTACAAATGAACAAAATACAAGGAATTCAGATTATATTGGTAAATGAAATATTAAAAAAAATATTGTTATTTTATATATTTTAATGAACAGGCTATGGCTAAGTAAAATTTATTTATTCATTTATTTCGAGGGACAGCACAACAGGCTTAATGCCCAGTTATAGTGTCGTGTACATAATTATCTAACATACACTATTATACATACATTATTATACGTACACAAACATACGTCGTTTAATTATGCAGAAGTTAGTATATTCCCTGACAATTGTTTTGAACTTGTTTTCGGACATACTAAATACATCATACTACATGAAATCTAATCATTTCGTTATATGAAGCACACATTCTCCACAGAGGAGATTTATGTAATATGTTAGTTCTTGCTTTTCTACCATAGAATGTCCCAGTGTTTTCTGTTCTAGTCTTGCCTGTCGGGATACGTAGTAATACTTCTAAAAATAATTCTGGACAGTCAATTTTACCATTTAATAATTTATGTAAGAGCAACAGATCAGACACCCATTTTCTTTAGTCTAATGTTTGAAAACTAAAATTCGTTACTAAGTCTTCATTGGGGACATACTTTGGGTAGAAACGCTCCTATTTTTAAGAATTTAAACTGTATATTTTCTATTGCTTCAGAGTATTTAGTGACATTTGGTATCCAAACAGTACAATGGTATTCTATTTTTGACCTCACATACGGAAAATATAACCTTATAAATGGTGTTGATTCTTTGTAGAAATCCTGTCCTATTCTATAAATTAAACCTAGGTTTCTATATGCACTACGTACCTTATTGCGTCAACGTGTTGAGCAAAGTTTAATTTGCTCTCAAATATAACTCCAAGGTTTTTGGTAGTTTTTGGAAGGAAGTGCCACTTATTATATAGGTAAAGCTAGTTTGATTTTCTTTCCTCGTGAAAGATAAGATTTACATTTGGACATATTCAGGATTAATTTATTCTTATCATACCATATTTGAACTCGGTGGATCCTGTTCAAGTTGCATGCAGTCATCAATAATTATTGAAATTACTTTAGAGTATAATTTGAGATCACCGGCAAAAAAAAAAGGACTTTAGAAGTTTTTAATACTCAGAGAAATATATTAATAACAAGAAGAAACAACAGGGGACCTAGATAAGATCCTTGAAAAAATAACGATAGAGTATTGAACTTGAAAATTAATGGTGATGTAAAACATAGTCAAGGATTATTCAAGTGGAACTCTCTCCAGCCCTCTGTAAGAAGAGTTTTTTTTTAATCTTGAAATATATGTATGGTTATTTTTATATTACATGTTATTACTATGTTGATGTGTATCAAGTTCAAAATAAAGAGAATGGCGCTCGATTTCAATAATTCAGAATCATGTTTTCATTACCTTTTATGTTTTAACTACAAAAAGACATTCACTTTTAAAAATTGACATAATACCAACTTCTTTGTCTTCCATTATGACCTTATATTCCATATTTAAATCTGGGAGTATAAAATATACTCTGGTTGTTTTTTTCAGAGCACACTGGGGTGGGGGACTGGGAATTCTCGCCCCGGGTGCTTTCAACCCATGTGACGACCCTGGTACCAACCATATAATACTCTGTCATCGAACACTGTATCGAGATGCTCAAAATGTTGAAAAAACGGATTTGCGATTTGTTAATCGCAAATATGGAAGATATCGCGATAAATATAGCGGCGCAATCTAAACATGAAATCGATAGAAGAGAACAAAATTTAAAATAAACTTCAAAGATGGTGTGAAACAAATGAACTGAAACTCTCAGGTAATAAAACCAAATAACCTGCACGATATTAGAACGATCTATTCTAAGAAATCCAATATTAAAGGTAAATAAATAAATAAATGGAAAAGTGAAAAAAAAATTAAAATTGGGGGGAAGCATTGACTGATGGCAAATGGAACTATAATAAACATATTTGGAAAGTCGCTAACGAAACAAAGAAAGTAGCACGTAAGATACAGTAGCTAGAAGAGATTTCAAGATTCCTAAAAAGACACTATAAACTTATAACACAGTATAGATAATGTCCATTGTAAAACATTATGTCGCCCTCTGAGCACACAAAAAACTTACAGAAAGAAAATTGATAGATGAATTAAAGAGTTCAAAGGGGAATTTTAATAGAATCCTAGATATGGTCAAATCAACTGTTAAGATCCTTACAGAAGCTTGTAATAAAAGAGCCAGTATATTACCGGATTCAAAAACTATTACATCATGGAAAACAAAGAAACCAGAAAAGTAATAAGAGATTCTATAAGCAAATCCGAACTATGAAGATGAATTAAAAATTATGATACAAGGACAATGACAAGAAAATAATATTCCAATATGTTTAAAAAAACCTCAAAGAATAAATTCCAAATACTGAAATTAGGTATGAAATTAGTGAAATCTATATTATAAAATTGCAAGTGACTATGCTTATAACTTTATCTCTTGAACCGCCCGACCAATCTCGATCAAATTTTTGACGTTGATATGGTTCTGACCTCGGAGTGATTTCAGCTACTCACTTTGACGCTGAGCTCCCTCATGGCTAAGCGGTTAGCTTACCCACCTTTGGCGTGGGTGACCCGGGTTCGATTCCCGGCGGAAGCTCAAGTGATTCGGAATCCACTTTAATCAGCAGGTACACGTGTCATATAGTCTTGCTGCTGAACGGAACGTTAAACTCAAAAAATCAAATCAAATCATTCACTTTGACGCTAGAAATTAGGTGAGGGGGAGTAGGAAGTGATACAAAAAGTATAACTTAATAGCGTTTAAACCATCCGACCGATCTCGATCAAATTTTCAACATATACGACGTTCGGTTCTGGGATGTTTTTTATCATACCACTTTGAGGATAGGTAGAACTTAGGGGAAGGAAAAGTTTGGCGGAGTTATATATATAAAGATAAATAAAACCTAATGCCTCTTCAACCACGCGACCGATCTCGATCAAAATTTTAACACATATTACGTTCGGTACTGGGATGGATTTTATCATACCACTTTGACGATAGGTAGAACTTGGAGGAAGGATAAGTTTGGCGGAGTGATATAACCTAATACCTCTTGAACCACGCGACCGATCTCGATCAAATTTTCGCCATAGATGATGTTCGGGCCTCTAATGCTTTTTATTATTTTACTTTGACGGTGCAACTGTCTTTCTGATTAAATCATCTTCAATCACCCGACCAATCTCGATGAAATTTTCATCATAGATGAGGTTCAGAAATGAGATAGTTTTGTCACATCACTTTGACGGTGCAACTTCGGGGAGGAAGGAGAGGTAGGAACATTTATAAATAATCGAAAACGACTGACATTAGTGTCGAATCTATAGTTTTCGCGGTTGCTGAGATGAACGTTAACACTTCTGACGGTGATTAAATCCAAATTCAGAATCGTAAATTGGGGAGGGGGAAGAAGTATATATATATATAAATGATTGAGAATAACCAATCGACCTTAGTTTTCGGGGTCGCTGAGATGAATAGTGATCTTTCCGATGCCTTTTAAATTGATGCCACTGAAAATGAAAACAGCATGTTTCAGGGCTACTGAACACATGCGATTTGGTGTTGTGCATTCAAATTTACATTTTAACCCAGCAAAGTGGATAATCGATGCCAGTAAATATATAAACCATGAAATTGTTGTCTAGACAGGTCGTTCTGAAACACACCTAAGAAGGTTAAATATAGAAATCGACGAAAGATGTACATATATGAAGAGTGAAATGAACAATCTGGAGTTGTGAACGCTATATAACTAGTATGGAAATAAGAAATATTAGAAATGATCTTAAAAATGAATAATGGAATAGTTTTCGACAGTATAGAACAAAACTGGAGAACTTTAAACACAAATGATAAAATATGTAATGAATGAAAAATACATGAAAGGAAAGTATTCAAAATGTCAATAAACAACACCCTGAAAGACGTAAAATAATTTAAAGTTATCGAATTCGAATTCAAATGGCTTACTTTTGATATATTCTGAACTATTGCAAAAATTTCAAGTTCTCTGTTTGTAATTTTATGTTAACTACTTTGTTTGTTAGTGTATGTGAATGTTTTACTGCAAACAAAACAAACAATATATATGGAAAAAACTAAGAACATCCGATAATACAAGTAGAAAATCAGTACCAAATGTATAAAATCAGTACCTTATTTTTACATTGTGTAATATTTCTCTTTCTATCACTATTTTATAACATTTTGAGGGTGGTGGTTCAATGGTCTACATTGAGAATGGCCTACACACTAGAAAATAATTTATTTTATATTAATAAAGAAGAACCAATGAAGGGAAGTCCAAACTATGTACACAGCTATTTATGTTATGCACTAACTAATCTTTTATTCTTTCATTTTCAGATTACATTTCATCTTAAGATTTCTTTAAAAAAGAGAGAATAAATAAATAAATAAATAAATAAATAAATAAATGGACAAAAATTAGATAAAACGTATAATTTTAAATAATAGGTATTATGTTTAAAATATATATGCTCACCTCAGTCTGCTGAAGTTTAATAAGCAGCCCCTAAAGATAGGAAAAAATAAGATAAAACAAAATAAATGGAAGGTACAGACCATTGCACCAAATTTTCTTGCTCTATTTCCTTAAACTAAATCATGTTATGTGGGAGTCATTACAGAAAAAAATCTCGTTAAATAAGAACAAACATTATAACGCATTTTTGGGAATCTTCACCCGAAAATCCTCTCCAGCAAAAGTAAATTATTTCGTGTGGATTTTGTAATAAGGACTGTTTTAGGGCATGTAGCAAGGTTATTAACCTTCCTGCCGTTGTTGAAGCATAAACAAGTATGCACATTTTGTTGAAAAATGATTTTTTTTACGAGTTTACACACATGATCTTTTTCAGCTGAAGAGCAAGGTGATTCAATGGTAGAGCGCTTACCTCTGATATGTGGGGTCCTCGTTCGATCCCCGGTCAAATAAGTTTGTGGCGTTTCCTCCCACAATCTTATCCAGCAAATCTCCCATTATCATTCGCTTGCCTAATTCATACGTCTCTCTTAGCCTAACAAGCATAATCATGAGACGTTAAACTGAAAGATTTCATTTCATTTTCTTCTTTCTCAGCTACACACAGTTGTTCATAATGCAGTAACTTGTTCATTCCCTTAGTTATAGTATTACCGAGTGTCACCATCTAGCACTAGATGGCTGACAAATTCTGCCATCTACTGATCGAAAAGGAACTTGTTATAGAACTGTTAACAATACTTTTTTCACATTTGCTAATTTGTGTTGTGTACGTGTTCTGAAGTATAATGATTATGTAGGAGTCATACAACATTATTTATTTCCTTAAGGTCTTGAAAAAAAAAAACTCTATCATATAAAGGACAAAATGTGATGTCTAGCACACGTCATATTTCAGACAATATTGCAAGGTACAGAATATTGAGAAACGACAGAGAATTAATGAATTATTCTTGTATAAAATATAATCAAAATTGCATGAGATATGCTTGAAAAATTTTAAAAAGGAAGAAAAAGCTAATACCCAAGTAGGGTTGCTAACCGTCCAGTATTTTACCGGACAGTTTGGTTTTTGAGTTCCTTGTTCGGTATCCTACAAGAGGTTTTATGTCCCTTAATTTTCCCTCTTACTAGTCCTATTCTCTCTTCTATTCACATTATTTTCTAGTGACGAAAGGAATCGTTTGTCGATGAACATGGCTAAAAGCATAGCTTATAGTTTGTTTTGATTTAAACCTATCCTGCCCGGAATTTGCTGAAGAATAGGAAGTGGAAAATTTACTGAACCTATTAAACTAGTAAAGGTCAATGAAAGTATATTTTCAAGGGCGCAAATAGCACTGCTTCATCCTAAGCTACATCTTCCAATTATTAATGCATTCAGATCCAGTAAAAGTATGAATGTATTATGAGACGTTACCACACCCCGCCTAAGCTGGTAAGACTTATTTTTCAAGTATATTTTATGCATGCCATAATAATATTGCCAATTGTATTTGCTTTTATGTTTTAAATACAATGTATTATTGATGATAGACTACAAAAATTATTCGACTGAACATCGAACTCCGAATCCGTCAATTTTATGTGAAGTAACCACTTTCAGGTTTTTTCACTTTTTTGACAAGCAATTATCTTACAATCTTAAGAGTATACGAACTCCAGGGGCGTGTCCGGTATTTCCATTTTCAAAAATTGGCAATCCTACACCCAAGGCTGAACTCACACTCCTGTAGACATTTTCATGCATGTGGTTTAAGAGACATCATAAGATTATTAATACAATATTTATTTATGAAATATGAACAAAATCGCCTAGGTAAGTTTGAAGAAAATCGTCTGAGAAGAAGTACCCAACGTAAGAGTAAATTTACCCTTGTGAGAAGTAACTTACTCAGCATTATACTTAGAGTTATTAATAAAATGATCATTCATGGATATGAACAAAATCATTTTTTTTTTCTAGAATACCGTTCGAAAACAAACTCACGCACAAAGAGACGACAAATTACTTATGTCATACTGTCAACTTATAACAAAATCGTCTGAGGGTTTATCTGTTTATTTCTTCTTTTTCTCCTTTTCTTCTTCTTCTTCTCATTATTATTATTATTATTATTATTATTATTATTATTATTATTATTATTATTATTATTATTATTATTATTATTAAATTTAGCTATCGTATTAACTGGAAGGGGTCGCGGTGGCTCAGTGGTAGAGCGTTTACCTCTGGTGTTAGCTGTCCCGGGTTCGATCCCAGCCCTCGCCAAGTGAACTTTATGGTGGACAAACACCCTGTGCGTGGTTTTTCTCGGGGTTCTCCCGTTTTCTCCCACTTTCGTTATTCCACCATTTCACTCATCACCACCGCCTCCTTTAGCCTAACCGGCATAACCGTGGGACGTAAAACTCAAAGATTTCTTTTCATTTTTCATCGTATTAACTGGTGAGCACTGGCCCCAAATCTCATAGACCCGTGCTGCCTGTTTTTGTAGCCTGTTAGTAGTAACTGGCAGTTGGTTCTGATTGGTTTTCAAATTGAAAATTTTATTTTTCAATGGACACTTCTAAACATGATTTATTACCTTGTGACAACATATTCAAACTCTTGAACGTTTTATTAAATAATAATTGTAATTCTACCATATTTTTCATAACTCTTCAATTTTTCCAAAGATACATTAAAATGTAACATTTCTATTGAAATTCGCAATATACCTGTTTAATATACGTAATACAAAATAACATTATCAACAAAAAAATTACACAAAAGTTATTAGATAACGATTTAAAATTTAACAAATGGGTCTCTGAGACTAGGCCCCAGTGTTCAAGTCACATTAAGAGGCGCCAGGTAAATGATATAGTCCAAGGGACAACAAGAATAACAGGCTTTATTTTCAGACAATGGCCCGAGTTTTAAAATGGCAATTCATATTTATATTTGTACAAGATGCTTGCAAGTATAAAACTAGGGTTTGTGTAACAATGGCAAACAAAATTAAGTCATTCCAAAAAATGTTTTATTAGACTACTATGCTATAAAATGAATAGAGATTACTACTCACGTAGTTATGAGTATTAAATAAAGTTTTGGGATTGCAGACATTAACTAACAGAAGAACACTTTATTGAAATATATTTTACTCAGAAAACAGTATAAGTATAACAATGGCAAACAAAATTGAGTCATTCCAAAAAATGTTTTATTAGACTACTATGCTATAAAATGAATAGAGATTACTACTCACGTAGTTATGAGTATTAAATAAAGTTTTGGGATTGCAGGCATTAACTAACAGAAGAACACTTTATTGAAATATATTTTATTCAGAAAATACTAGACAATAGATATCATTGTAAATATTATGTTACTTGCATAATATAGGTATAAAGGTACAGGTGTATAATACGAGAAATGAATCAACATTAGCTTCCTTGACCAAATCCTGTAATTTTAAGAAGAATGACCAATTGTTTTAATTTAGTTTACTTTCATCAGCACATAAGCATGCATTTTAGAGTTCGACAAATATTATTTTTACTATTTTTGGTGATGTACCTATTTTGATGATGTACTAACATATTTTAATTAATTAATTTGACAAGGAATTATTAAATCCGATACTATCTTGTTTTATCAATAGGGGTCTATGTTTTATTGTTTCAGTAGGTAGGTTACATTGTGTGAAATATGTGTTTATTTTTGTCTGGTAAGGTGCTGTAGTTTTGCCGTAAGGCTGTTCATGGCACAGAAATGATCATTATTATCATTATATTTATTATATTTATTATTATTATTATTATTATTATCATTAATATTATCATTATTATTATTATTATTATTATCATTATTATTATTATTATTATTATTATTATTATTATTATTATTATTATTATTATTATTATTATTATTACCTTGAGGAAATTATCCTAAAAGATCTCACTTCTCGTATATTTGTCATAGAAGAATGGCTTACACCATTTTATAGGCTTATTAATGAAATATTGATATAAGAAATATAATCAAAATTCTTAGAGCAGTTTCCGAGAAAATTACATCTTTTAATATCCATCCTTCAGTAAACCACTCTTATGTTTGGGGGTAGAAGTACACATTTAAACTCCCCCTAGGCAATCATATGAAAAACCTAAGTTTAAAACTTGATACCGTTACATTAGATGGTATAAACCCAGCCAGGTAAACATATTTGCACTTAACGAATGAACGGACGGATAGATGCTCAAAAATTAGTTTCTCGATATGAAGCAGTCATCGACAATGTAAATTCGTTAATATCTCGAATTTGATTTTCACGATTACAACACTTTTTATCTCCCATTGTCGCTCGAAAGTAAGAAGTATAAGAGACTAATGAATCAGAAAAATAGTTATATCTGCCAATAGTAAGTCCGAAAGTAATCTCTCATGGCAGATGGAAGTTGTAATGATTAAAAAATAGAAAGATGAAAAACGCTAATGCGTATAAATTAATACGTGATACCAACTTATATTTGTAATTTGTTGGTGCTTTCTGCACCACTGGCAGTCAATGACTTCCGCATGAGAACGTTTCAAAGTAATATAAAAATATTAAAATGCTTCATATTTCATCCCAGCATTATATCGGCAGTATTAGTTTCTGATAGCCTTTGTAAGTGAACCTTCATCTCTATTCACTTTGATTTCTATATATTTTCATTATCAAATAGGTCAAGAGTTGTGTTCGTCCGATTTTTCCACGTTTATCTACATTTTTCTCCACACTTTCAATTAGCCCCTTTCTACTCTTTTCCTTCATTTACTTAAAAGCAATATCCACGTTTCCGCTCTTTGAAGCAAATGCCGCCATTCTCAATATTTGATGAACCTTTTTGATCTTTAATCAACTGATTCATGAAATACTGTCCTCCTCCTTGTAAAGCAAAATATTTACTATGGATATTGTAGGTTCATATTTTATGAATTTTCTGTTAAACTGGTTTTAATTTGAGGATATTATATATTCCATGTTGTATGTTGAACTGCTTCGTGGTTATATGGTTAGTATACACGTCGTCGGTGTTCATTTTCGGGCGGGAACTCAAGGAGTTTGACTTCCACTCCATGTTAAGCTATAGAACCACGTCTCATATCACTTCCTGCTGAGAGCGACCGTAAATTCTAATTCATAAATCCATCCATTCACATTACATGGTAGGGGGCGCGGTGGCTCAGTGGTAGAGTGTTCACCTCCGGTGCTTGGGGTCCCTGGTTCGATCCCAGATCGCGCCGTGTGGACTTTGTGGTGGACAAACACCGTGCTCGTGGGTTTTCTCGGGGTTTTCTCGTTTCCTCCCACTTTGTTTATTCCACCATTTCACTCATTTCTCATTATCACCGTCTCCTTTAGCCTAACCGACATAACTGTGGGACGTTAAACTTAAAGTTTTCATTTCATTTCATTTCGAATTACATGGTACGAGATTAGCAGAAACAAATACGTTAGTGATGTGTGAAGCTAGTGTATGAGTTATAAGTGATATTTCTGGTACTGCCCGGGCGTGATTCTCGCAAATGACAATTTATTTGTTAATATTAATCAAGCGAGTACTGGTTCTCATTGTCAAATCACTTTCAAATTACAGGGTTCCAATACTAAAATATTACAGGGTTTCAAAAATGAAAGATTCATCAATTCTCGTATCAATAGGTGGATAAAGAAGAGAACTCAACTTTCTCTTAGGATCCTGCCTTAATATCAGAAGAGAGTTTGTCGCTATTCTTTTACAATCTTAAGGAGTTTGGATTATCAAAACTTTGTATACTCCTTTGTATATTTATCAAAACTCCTTTGAACAGGATGTCTCAAAAGTCCTCTCACATAGTGTAACTATATTACTATCAGATTTACAAAAAATGTAAGAGGAAAAGCAATCTCCAAATCTGATGTTTTCAATCTAAAGTGAGGGATGTTCTTTTTTAAAAATCGGACGATCCGTTCGGGCTGTACACTCTTTATGCATCCAATTTTAAATGAAAACGCAACGTTGCCTTTTACCTGAACCCACAACATAAGTAAATGAAGTTATTATCTTTTACGCTAACATGTCGGTTTCATTGCTCCCATTTCAAACAGTACCTTCATTTACTTATGTTGTGGGTCGAAGTAAATGGCAACGTTGCGTTTTCATTTAACATTGGGTTGCATAAAGAGTGTTCAGCCAGATGGCGTCTCCGGTTTAAAAAAAATCCTTTACTTTAGATTGAAAACATCATATGTGGAGAGTGTTTCCCCTCTTACATTTTGTTGTGACTATGATAATAACAAAGTTACCCTTTGTCAGGGGACTTTGGGTCACTCTTTATATTTGTCTGTTCGTCCGCCTAGGAGGCAGAAAATGTGTATGTCAGCCTATCTAGGAGACAAGACATCTTAAATACTATTTGATGGATCACATTCAATTTTTGCCTATGTAAAGGATCGAACATTAAAGGTCGACTTCGTTAATAGAGATGATATTTAAACTAAAAGTCAACCATTTCTGCTATGAAGGTTAATAACAGTACAAGAGAACTATAAAGCAAGAACGGTGATAGATAGTGAGATGTAATCGATTAAGTGTCCCAATAATGCATTTTATGTTCCCTCTCAACAGCGGCGCAATCTGTCTTCAACATTGGAGTGGACAGGTAAGACCGTTCTCCTAATGCTTTTTTTTTTCAATTTTCAATTTTTAAGCGATTTTCAAAATATTTATGAAGTTGAAAACAATTGCTGTGGAGGATGAGGGGTGCAGAGTTGTTTTCAACATTGGGAGGCGGGAAGATTTGAGGATTATTCTGGGGTACATCAATTTCATCTCATTTTCCTTTGTAATAATCGCACACAAATCATCACATTTCTCCGTAAAACAAATTTAAATGGGAATATTGGGGGGAACATTCCCCTAGAGTAGAATAGAGGCTGGATAGAAGGTCGAGTCAGCGAAATTTGATCTTGTTTTCCTAGAAATCGATATCATTTCCTGGAATTGGGAGGCAAGTTTCGACAAGCCTTTAGTTGTTATGTTCATAGCCTTTTACGGCTACCACAGGATCCGTGGGAAAATGTTTGTTGCTATACTCATAGTCTTGGATGCCTACCAGATGTAGAAACAAGATAAAACATGCCTTTTTCGTGTTCTTGTCGTGTATTGGCTAGTGATTTGAACTCCCAAACCCCTCCACTCCCTCCTGCGAAGAACGTAAGCGGCCGTCGTTGTTGCTATGCTCATACTCTTGAACGGCTATCGGATCTCGATGAGAGTCCTTTCAGTTATCACGATCGAAACTTCCCAATTGATTGATTGATTGATTTTCGTCTTTTCGTTATGTTTGTTGTGGGAACCGGGTATTGCTATGCTCATAGTCTTGGATGCTCATCATCTTGGACGGCTATCGGATTTTGATGAGAGTCCTATCAGTTATCACGATCGAAGCTTCCCAATTGATTGATTGTATATCACGTTCGAAGCTTCCCAATTGATTAATTGATTTTCGTCTTTTCGTTATGTATTGAATATCTATTTTAGACCTTTACTCCCAATCATTTGATATTCAGTGATCGAACCACTCCAATTTGATTGGTCTTCGTCTTTCCCTGACTCGTTCCTCCTGGGAAACCGAAGAGCATACTTAATGTCTTAAAATATTCAATGCTTTCTCATCGAGAATCGAACCTGAACACTAAATATGCTTTTATTTTGAAAGTGCACTTTGTTTCACGACAGAAAGGAACGAAATAATGTAATGTCTTGAAATATTTAATGCTCTTTCACTAAGAATCGAACCAGAACCCTAAATATGCTTTTATTTTGAAAGTTCTCTCATCGGAATCGAACGCGAGACCAGTACTTCACGATTTAGAGTTGAATTAAAAATATATTATTAAAAATATTACGGTCTATGATTATTCCTGAAAGAATAAAACAATATGTTAGGTCTTCATTTAACTATAAATGTACTTCAGACAATGTATTTACTTCCGTGTTTGATAGAGATGAAATTCTAACGTTAAAAACACATACATATAAGCGAGTTTGTATAATGTATGATGCTTCTCTTCGTTGCACGTTGATTTCTGAGAAATGATAAGATGAAATTCTTGAATGTCTTCTAACGCACATTGCAATTAGATATCAGTTGACGACATATAGGTGAATGTCTATTTTGCTAGTCTCTTTCTTTCTGTTTGCTAGCACATTGAACTCCATCTTAAAATGGTTTAGTTTCAAGAGCAACAGATAAGATAACATTGTCAAAATTTTTTAATGATTCGTGTTGCAACTAGTTAACAGACTGACCTACAGCCCTGCTAAACGAATGATAAAAAGTACAGTACATTTAATTGTATGTTAAATAATATTATGTCTTAAAATGTTATATGTGTCTGTAGTGTGTGCTTGGGGAGCCCCCCTGGAACATCGAACCTCTTCACCTTTAAGTAATGATAATAGAATAAAAATGTGGAACGAGAGAAAAAAAGAAATGAAATCTATGAGTTTTAGTCCTATAGTTATGACTACTAGACTAGTGAAGGGGGAAAGTGATGATGAGAAATGATGAAGTGAAGAAAGTGGAAGGAAACGGGAGAACTTCCAAGGAAATCCATTCATACGGTGTTTGTCCACCATAAAGTTCATTTGTATGGAGCAGAATTTGAACACGGTGCCTCACGCATCACAGGTGAACGCTCCGGGAGAACCCAGAGGAAATCCACGTACACGGTGTTTGTCCATCATAAAGTTCATCTGGTGGGAACAGGATATTGAACCTGGGACCCCCCATGCACCAGAAGTGAACGCTTTATCATTAAGCCACCGAGGACCCTGATGAAAAAAAGTATAAAAATATGGTAAGAAACACGTCCACCGAGCTAAGATGCCCTCCAGACAATGTATTTGCTTTGTGTTTTCCGTGTTTGATAGAGGTGAAATTCTAACGTTAAAAACACATACATATAAGCGAGTTTGTATGATGTTTCTGTTCGCTGTACGTTGATTTCTGAGAAAATGATAAGATGGAATTCTTGAATGTTTTCTGACTCGCATTTCCTCGCCTTGCCTTTCCTCAATGATACACTATCTTTGTTTTCGACATTACTCAAGATGGAGAAGCCAGCGCTGTGCAGCATTGGAACCTTATACGTCACGGCTGTGTTCGTCTGGAAGTTCATTTTACGTCCGGGGGTGAATTTTTTTTCAAGACGATTTTCTGAAAAATGACTGAGACTATTATTAGAGTTTTATTATTAGAGTTTATTAGAGTTTAACGAAAACGAAATGTGTAAAGACGAGGCATACATCAGTCGATATAGTTTATTGAACTGAACAAAATAATATGCATGCGTAGTTTCCGAGAAAATGGAGAACACTGATTAATTGTAAACCTAAAAATTGATGTTGTCCCGAAACCATTACACTTACTGTGCGTGGGTTTTCTGAAATCTTTGAGTTTCACGTCCCACATCTATGTCTGCTAAGTTAATGAAAACGGTGATGATGAGAAATGAATGAAATGATGGAATGAAGAAAGTGGAAGAAAACGGGAGAACTCTGGGAAATTCACGTACACGGCGTTTGTCCACAATAAAGTTTACTTGGCTGAAACAGGATTTTCAACCTCGGACCCCCCACCCATGCACCATAGGTGAACGCATTACCACTGAGCCAACGAGACCCCCTGTCGAAAAGGTATCAAAATTTGGCCATGGTCTCAGAACAAGACGAAGCGAAGATATGTGGCCCCCCTGGAACGAAAGATTAAACTATATTACTCATGCAATGATTGTTTGACACCCTCATGAACATTCGTCCCTATACGTGTGAAATATAAATGTAAATATATTTAAGTGTATATCTTTCTGTCTGTCTATCTGTATGTTTGTATGTATGTGGTCTTAGGGGATCAGAGAAGTGAACCGAAAAGATAAAAAATAATATAAAATGTCCGAAATCAGTAAATATCATCTAAGGGGTTGAAGTGAAGGCCCCCCAGGGGGGTGCTCAAGTAACATTTTCGTTGTCAAACAGTGTGCCAACCGTTGTCTATTTGTAGACATCGATTGCAAAGCCACTATCAAAATGTCAACTGCAAATTCGATAATCCAGCAACCATCGATGCCAACAAGAGAAAACAAAACAGTGGTTCAACGTAGCACACTGTTGTCTAATGGCTAATTGGCTCACTGTACACAATCCACTGTTGGCCCAACGTTGCAATTTAAAATGTTTGATATCTTCCAATACCATACCCAACTTGAGAAGGGATCCAACATAAACGTCACAATGGAACATAAAGATTTTTCATTTGATACGTCGTTAATAAAATAAAGAGTTTGTTTATGGTCTTTCTTCGTTCTTTTTGAGCTTCAAGTTTTTCTATGACTTCATTAAAATCTGCAATGCTGCTCGTCAAGTTTTTCTGAATAGAAAGCCTCGCTACTGCAAATATTTTCCGCTTTATTTTTTTAAGGTACAGAAACACCTGCGTGACAGCGTGTCATCTTCCGATGCGTGACAGGTAAAATTAGCAATTTGAAATGCCTGTAACTTTTGTGAATCCCAAAGTAAAATCCGGGTAGGAAAGTTTTTGTCCATTTACACAATTTAAAACTATGAGAAAACACTTCTAGTCACCATCCTTCGTAGAAAGGCCAATTGATTTTGAAACATCTTGCGAAAAAAAAAGTCTTCTTCACACAGCCATAGAAGGAAAGATGGAAATGAAGCGAGGAATAGGAAGAAGAAGAACACAGCTGATCGTTGATTTGAAAGATAGGAGAAAATATTGGGAGTTAAAAGATAAAGTTGAATTCGACAAAAGTGGAAGAAACATTTCCAGTCCCAAATCTAAAAAAAAATGCTCATTAATACCAGAACCTACCGAAAGGCAGAATACTTAATAATAATAATAATAATAATAATAATAATAATAATAATAATAATAATAATAATAATAATAATAATAATAATAATAATAATAATAGAGACATGATGCTCACATAAATAATTTTAGAACATTGGTCAGATAATGTTTTTAACGTGAATCTCGCTACGGACTTGTTCTTTTCACAATGACACGAACTACCGAACATGGAAATAATGTACGATTCATTTTTTAGTTTTTAGTTACTCCTATTGTTTTTTAGTTACTCCTATTTTTTAGTTTGTAAAATTCTGGTAAACCCTCTTCATGGAATTTTCGTTTCGAGTTATATCGGACTGAATTTATGTTAGTTCCATGTAGAAACGAGTTGCTCATTCCTTAATGTCAGTTCAGAAAGAAGCAGAATACAGGGAGAGCTAACCTTTGATATCGTGGAATCTTTCTTTGAATTCATTTTTCAAATGCTGAAGCTTCTTGGTATGCATCCTGTACAAAGCAATCCTTGTACTTGTTCCATACTTAACACAAATTAGTAAATGTATCAAGCCTTTGTTTTGTACCCCGCTATAACTGTTTTAGACAGGAGACCTGGATGAGATGCCCTTGATTGTGTTTTCAGCCTAAAACTGTAGTGTGTGTGTTTTGTGATAGCGGTCGTTCTTATTAAAATAGGTAAGTAAAATATATATATATATATGTTCTTTCTTCATTTAGTTATAAAGGCAGTTGAAAGAACAAGTGTATTTATTTATAGCTCCGTTCAGGTAAATTGTCTCCACATCAACGAATAAATTAACTACGGCATGCACTTTGGTGGAAATATCAGTACAGGAACCTTGGGACCCCACCCATGTACCATAGGTGAACGCATTACCACTGAGCCAACGAGGCCCCCCTGCCGAAAAGGTATCAAAATTTGGCCATGGTCTCAGAACAAGACGAAGCGAAGATATGTGTGTATTAACCATTGATAATATAATATGATAGTTTTTATTAATTGTATATCTGTCTGTGATCTGGGGAGTCAGATAAGGGAGCCAAAAAAAAGTTATCAAAATTTGGTCATGGTATTAGGCAAAGACGTTTTGGGGAGTTCAACCCTGGACCCATGCATCATAGGTGAACGCTTTACCATCGACTTTTCGTATTTTTGAAGGGAATAAGGTCATCATAGTGAGTTAAGTGATATTCTGAATCAGGTCACACTTTATGTAGTTGTCCAGATATAAGACGTACAAAAAACAATTTTTGATTCAAAATATATTGGATCTTGGATCAAGGTATCAAAAACTTTCTGGACGTACCTTTAAATTGAGTTTTCGTATTTGCTACGGAGTAAGAACATCATACTGTGTTAAGTGGTAGTTTTCGTGAAATATTTCAGTTTAACGTCCCACAAATATGCTCCTTACGCTAAAAGAACACATGTTTAAGAAAAGTGCTGGAATTAATGTGAAAAGAGAGAGCCCCGAAAAAAGAGAGTGTGATATTGCCCACAATAAATTTACTTCCTTGGAGGTCGAACCAGGGACCCTAAGCACCGGAGATAAGTACACTTTATCATTCAGACGTTCAAACCACATTACAAATGTAGTGATTGCTTTGTGTCCTCACGTACGAACAGTCATCCCTTTACTTATTTAATATAAATAAAATAAAACTGTTTATCTGTTTGTTTGTATGTCTGTCTAATGTATGTGCTCTGGGATCACCAAACATGATTATTTTAACATTGGACATGGTAGAATGAAGAAGAAATTGGGAGAAAACGGCAGAGCCCCCGAGAAAACACACGAGCACAGTGTTTGTCCAGTACAAAGTCCATACGGTTCGAAGTGGAGTCGAATCAAGGACCCTTGAATTTTCGTATTTACCACGGAATAAGGACATCATACTGAGTTAAGTGATAGTTTTCACAATCATTCAGCCATCATATCCCATCGTAAAAGAGAGAGAGAGAAAGAGAGAGATGAAATCTTTCAGTTTAACGTCCCATAAATATGCTCCTTATGCTGTAAAACGGACGATATTAGTGTGAAATACATCCAAATGTGTTTTTTTGATAAGATCGGCTGTGTGAACATTGCTGATGAAAGATTAAAATTGGAAATGAACGTGTTTTGCAAAGAAAAACTCATAGATTTAGTTATGGTTGATTTATTTAATAGTGTGCAAACCCAATCAAGATATTGATATGTAATATGGCAACCCGACTTGAAAGCACGTGCTGCTAACAGTAAAACAAAAATGGATGGCATTTCAAAAGTTGCATTCTTTACGGGACATCCTTTATTATCTCCTTCTAACTTTCTCGAAAACTACGCACTAGATTTTATACTAACATATGTAATTTCTATCATCTCTATGATATGTACCTATATTAAAAAATGGGCAAGCCTACCAAAAGAGACACGGCTTCCAAATGACAATGTCCTCCTTCAGACTCTTGTGCTTTATGGTACAGCGGGGGACAGTTCTGGATGGTACAGCCATATGGAGATTTACGGCTAAGGTGCTCCAGCAACTGAGTCCGAAGCATTTGCCGGGGAGTATGCAACCAAATTAGCTGTAAAGGAAGGCGGGTGGCATAATCTCCAGGAGCTGAAAATTCCCGTACACTTGGGCGAAATTCCCACTATCGTCTACAGCATCATTTCTCCAAATGAAATGAATCTACTTCTTATGGCAAACATATTACTTGATATTTGTTCTATTTGTGGAGATAAATTGAAACAAAAAATTGAAGTCCAATCCTGTTGCTGTTGGAATGAACACTCTTTCTGTCGTTTGATCTGAAATGACTTTGCAGAGTCTGAATAAATGTTCTGTCACTTCAGGAGGGTAGGAAGAGCGGATACCCTCCCCCCCCCCCATCAGTGTGAAAACACATACATTTAATCAAATGCTTAGTGAGAGTGAGCCCATTGGTATAGCACTTTTATGATTTCAATCTTTCCTCCCAAGCCATCTTATGTTATAGCTGATGACTTTGGAAAACGAGAGATGCAAATATGATGAAACAGAGATACAGTCACATGCACAAATTTAGAATTTGAGACAAAATGATCGGATAGCATCCATATTTTGTCGAAAATTTTGATTTGGTAAGTAGACATGTAAAAGCTCACCCAAACCTGAGAGCATCCCACTACCAATTGTTGAATTCAAGTGAAGAACTCAGTTGAGAGCATCAGATGATTACGGAGGGGGAGAAACATCTTCAGATATGGGAAACAAATAATGAAAAAAATGGACTGCTCTGAGCAGGACTCGAACCAGGAACCTTCTGATTACTAAGCAACGACTCTACTCACTCATCCACGGAGCCACACTGAACGCTGGGCAGTCATACGTCAGAAACAGAACGTTTGTTACTTACAAAACGTTTTTGTAAGGGGGAAAGCTAGGTCGACGGCGAGGGTGAATCAGTGGTCGCGATGATAAGCAACCAAGTTTGTTTTTCGAAGTCCGAAAAAGTGAGCCTAGATCCGTCAAAATTCCCGCAGATCTATACACAGGGAATTGCATG
Source organism: Thermobia domestica (assembly GCF_964235325.1). NCBI lineage: Eukaryota > Metazoa > Arthropoda > Insecta > Zygentoma > Lepismatidae > Thermobia > Thermobia domestica. Next base: position 62,778,043 of record NC_137455.1, read on the forward strand.
TTCCCGCCGTTCTTTATATAGACACTAGCTACAAATCGTACTGTCATCCGAGCGATGTGAAAATGTAAAAACAAAATCAAACTACTTTTTTTTTTGTTTTTTTTTTAGATTAATATTAATTGCACACCTCATGCACAGTTCCAATATGCAAAATCAACGAGGGATGTAATGGAGGGTATACGCAGGTATACGGCGTATACCCACCTCTAATTTTTGGAAACTATCGTATAGCCACCTAACATTTAGGAAGTACGCGGGGATACGCTACATTTGATCCATAGTTTAGCCACTTCATTGGAACAAGCAACAATTGCTTTTCATGTACTGCATTTCAAAACAAAAAGAATCTCACTAAACAGCTGGTCGTCAGGTTGTTGCTGCGAATTATGTCTAAATTCTTTTAAAATGTTTTCGTTTTCGGGGATGTAGGAATCGAATTTTCTGAGAATAGCTTTATAATGGAAAACAGCATTCTGAATGTGCAATGCTTTTAACTCGAAATGTTACATTGTGTTGTCCCACTTTCTGAAAGCTGACCTCTGGTATTATATTATAATGTTTGTATTGGGAACTCTTTTGTTTCTAAAGATCAGCGACAGATAAAGTTAAGGCCTCTTTCACATTATCCGGCGATTTGCCGGATCCGTTTCTGGCTGTTTGCCGGATCCAGTTTCGGCCCCTTTCATATTATCCGGCGTTTTGCCGTGGATGAAAAATATGCGAGCAGGGTTACTGTGCAACTGAAGAAACAAAACTCTGTGACTCTTGTCGTGTTGTGGTGGTTGTAATGGACAGACGCAAAATGTGTTTTCTACTCGCCTTGTTAAGACATAGGCAGAAAAAAAAAACGTCAGGGACACATATGGGTTCACCCTTTCTTTGAGAAACGGTATCTTGGAGGAGATTTTTCTATACTGTTTCCACAATTAAGGTAACACGATGGAAAATTCTTTAATTACTTTCGTATGTCTATCGTATATTTTGATGAGTTGTTGGATCGTGTACGGACCCAGCTGCAGAGGCAGCATTCAAAATTTATGAACTTTATTCAACCTCCAGAAATGTTGGCTGTAACATTAAGGTAAGATAATTTGTACTTTTTATACACATAGATGACGTTAATTTTAATGTAATTGAATAGATGGTTGAAGAAAGGATCTGAGTCAATTTTGTGTAGTCATAAGATATTGAAGAAAAAACATGTTAAAACATCACTACAATATACGAGACGAAACACTCAACACAAGAAGTTAATTCCTTTATCAATAGTACCTTACATATATTCGCAGCTGAATTTCCAAGGTGATGAATCCAGGTCCCTTCTGCAATCAATAGAATAATGTGGCCAGTGGCGGATCTAGCCTGGGGCCAGGGGGGCCTAGGCCCCCAGTTTTTTGAGTGACAAAAATAATTTAACATATTATTTATATATTTTTGTAAGTTTATAGTAAACTCATGATATATCTATGATAGCCTGGGTTATGGCAGCCCCCCATGTTTTCCCTTCTAGATCCGCCACTGAATTTAGCCTAAATTAGTAATAAAAATAATAATGTATGGCTAGGCAGAGTATAAGATATCTATAACATTTTTCTCGGGGCCCCTGTTTCCTTGTGATAATTTCAAATTCTAAGGGGGAGGGTAATAATTTCACGCCAAAAAGTTTTTTTTTTTTCAAAGACCATTGAAAAGGGGACTTTTTTCTTGTCTTACAGCTGTAAATTGACCTTGAATATACTAATTCAAAACTTCGGGATCAATTCATCCAATTTGTTTTAATTCTAAATATAATTTTCTCCCCAATTCGTATTTTTGAGTTAGAAATGTTAGGCTCGGCCATTTTGGATGACTCCTCAGGGCAAAATAAGTTTCCAATCGAAAAAAAAAGTCCAAACTTGTTGAAAGTAAGCAAATATTACAGGATCCTCAGATTCGACCGTAAATTGACCTGCAAAAGGCAGGTTGGAAAGACGGGTAGCAACCTCTTTTTTTAAAAATTTTTGAATATTTTCTTAGAAAGACCTTTTAACACATTTTAGGTCATATTTTCCCCCCTACAATTCGTATTTTTGAGTCAGGACCGATTATCGCGACTAAGTTACGATTTTGGTAACTTTCGGTCCACTCGTATGGTCCGGAAGTGTTGAGGAGGGAGGAGTAGGTGTAGGGTCTATATTCAAGTGGTAACATTGAACTTGTTCTGTTTTGACATAACGATGATACACTTTTCACTCCCTCTTTGATCCAAATTCAAAGTTTGCCAACTGGATACACTTTGAGTGAGGCAATACGGGATCGAGCCAGTTCCTTTCTAATCGCGGAAGGATTTTCCACAACAACAAAAGTAACAAAACACGTGACCTACCGTCGGTTTAATTTGAAGCATTCACCATCCTTCCCAATACCATCAACTACAACAGCGAACCTCGGATTAGTACTGCTCATTTGTAGCCGCAATTGGCATCAAAGAAAGCGACGATTGATTTCGATAAATACTCTGCAACCTACTGGGAAAAAAGGGAGAGGGTAACAGTAAACATGTTCCTTTGTTGTTCCGTTTTTCTTCAGATAAAAAATATTCAAAGAAAATTTGTTAATAGATGAGGGTAGAAAAGAAAAGTCAGGAAAGACTTGTAGTGTATAAGAATGTTACAGCAATTTTTGATCATTTTAGTACAGCCGTCACTTCTAAAATATTTGCTTAGTAGTTTGGGTTGACCAATTAAGAGCTGATTCGCAATTTCTAAGATGTCGAAGAAGGTGTTAGAAAATTGGCTAAAAAGGAAAAGAGACAATAGCTGTGTAAATTCGTTGACGGAAATGTAAAAGCAAAGACATCAAGAAATAGTAAAGAAAAATCCAAAGAACATGTTAATTTGCCAGCTACTACTTTGGACAAAGACGTAAGTTTATTTCATATTATAAAGGTTGTTATGGCATCTCCGGCTTGATGACGCAGATATCAGAGGGATAACGTCTTTCGTTAAAGGCATTGGAAATGAGGATACTTGGGGCCTGTAATTTAGGTGCCATTCCGATATTTGTCTGGTGTGAATGAAGAAACATTTCTCTTAGGACAGCTGATCTGCAAAGGCTTTCTCACATCTTTTTGACTTATTATTATTATTATTATTATTATTATTATTATTATTATTATTATTATTATTATTATTATTATTATTATTATTATTATTATTAATGGAATTTACATCTGTGTGAACGGTCCTGGGTTTAAATTTCGCTTAAAACAGCTGTTCGGGTAATTGTATTGTTAAACAATCGATAGCCATCCATCCTCACTATTCTTTCCAAGCTTTTCTTTGACGGATTAAGTGAATGCTGGAATAACCAAGGATGTTATAAAATAGAGGATCTACCCATACAACAAAATCGTGAAGCAGTACGTCACAGCTTCGCCACACATACTCTGCCCACTCCGCGCCACTAAGATCGCAACATTTCGAGCCAACAATCATGGCGGAAACGAGAGAAGCCAATCAGGCGTGCCGGCTCATACGGTGCTCGATTGTTTTTCGGCTTCACTGAGCTTATATGATGAATATACATATGGGCAGATCCTCTGTTTTATAACATCCTTGGGAATAACACAGGGAGTTAATAATAACTTGTAACTCCAGGCAGCGTCCTTTTAAAATCCTTTTGTCTGACAGTGTGCTCAAGATTTAATAATTTAATAAGCAGTCATGAAACACCTTTCAATATCTAAGAAAATGTCTGATCACGGAAGTTGTAATTTACCTAGAGGAGTTAGGCTTGCGGGTTTTCTTATTTGCTTCCTCGGTTTTAATAAAAAGAACTAACTTGAATATTCAAATTTAATTTTATAAATTAGAAAAACTCCCATTTTTTAGTTTACAACTTTTATTCTTTTAGGAAAGACTTTTAAGAGGACAGCATTGGTTATCTTTAGCTACTTTCCCCTTTTTCCAGGGTGCGTATTTGTTTTATTGTATTTTATTTCATTTAACAATCACCACATACCGCTCAGATGCCATTTTATACTGGATGTCTAACAACAATAATAACAATGGAAAGGATTTAGGAAGGAAAAAATGAATTCGTCAAGTTTCACGTCCCACGATTATGCCGACTAGGCTACAGGATACGGTGATGATGAGAAATGAATGAAAATGGTAAAATGAAGAAAGTGGGAGAATCCCTAGAAAATCCACGCACATGTCGTTTGTTCACAACAAAGGTCGCTTGGTGCGGGCTGGAATCGAACCAAGGATCTTACGTATCAGAGGTGAACGCTCTACCACTGAGCCACTGCGGCACACAATTTGGTAAGGTGTCGGCTAGCATGTTTAGTAGGTACTATCCGGGCATTTGCCTAGTAGAACTGAGGAAAACTAGTCAGGATGGTCAGCAATAGGAATCGAACCCACGACCTCCCGAACGCGAAGCCAAAATTCTATTACTTGGGATACTTCGCTTGGTAAGATTGTAGTTTGTTATTTTTTCTTTTTGAGTCGCTGCTGACGGGAAACCTCGAATCGAAATAAATTATTGAACTAAAGTTTTAGATGGGAATACCGATATTACCCGATTCTAACTTGGCACCAGAGATTATTTCAGCAATAAATTGGCCTAAAGCAGAGAGCCAAATAAGGTCTTCAATTTCTAATACTGAAGGTAATCTTTTTCTCTGCCTCTGGTTAATAGGTTGAGTGGTTCGGTTACTATTCTCCGAAATGCAGATTTCTATCAAGGTTTTTCTTCTTGTTACCTTATACACATATCCGGATTGTTAATGCAACCGATACGCGCAGAGCCAGTGTGAGTTGCGTATAAGCAAGGATATTCCATAACTTCTAAGATATAACTATCTGTTAACTATAAGGACCGATTTTTCTTTAGTATTAATTGAGGAAACACTGATTGGCAGTGCAACCATAAAGCTTAAAAAAAAGCATAACAGAATATTTCACTCATGGTTGGTACCTTATTTCTAGTTTTGACAGTTACTCACATAAGCAAGTTTGATATCTTTAAGAGCATAATAAAGCATAATGTTCCAAAATAAAGCATAAAGTATAATGCTTGATTCCTTCATTTGAGAACTGTGTTCTCAAATTACTTTCTACAAAAGAAAATTTTATTTAAAATGACTTGGTAAAAAAAATGCTTCAAGGGTAGAAACTACCAGTAAACACGGAAACAAGCGAAAAAGTTTATTACACCGAAGTTGAAAACTGCTTCCTTTCAGAGTTATGAAAGCGGGAAAGTGCACAAAATTGAACTCTGAGCATTAACAGCGCAAAGACTGATAGTATTAGAAGAAACAGTATGGTGAATTTCAGAGGAAACACACTTGTCTTGACAGAAAATACCAAGTTCAAAAGAATGGGGAAAGTAGATACATAATTTCACAAATTAAGTTAAGATCTCATAGATGATTGTGGATAGAATGGGACAAGGTTTAATTATATTTTCCGTATTTTCCCGAATATCTTGAATGTGACATTTTTCGAAAATAGAAGTATATATATATATATATATATATATATATATATATATATATATATATATATATATATGTGTGTGTGTGTGTGTGTGTGTGTGTGTAACAAGGAATGGAGCGTATACCTACCTAAAAAAATTAACATTACATCACTGAATCAACCATAATCTTAAGCAGAAATTGCTGAAAACGACAGAAAATGGATATTTAAACATTCAAGTAGAAACCTGTGCTCGAGCGATGCTATTATCAATATTATAATACAAGCTCTTGCAAGTTGCGTCTGTGGTCAAGCGGGTTTAGTACTGCTATTCACAATTCTGAAGCGAAGGGCGACGGTTCGAACCTCCGTGCGGAACGTTAAAGTTATTCTTCCTTTTTTTAAAATATATGAGAACTTTTTATAAATATAAATTTCCACTGTGAAGTGGTTGGAAACACATTATCCGACAAACTGTCACTTTTCAAATCCATGTCCCATTTACTAGCCCGCCATGTCCATAATTCATATACGAAAACGCTAAAAATGAGAAATGTGAACACAGTTGAATACTTAAAACCACACGTCCAAAATGAAAATTATTCATATATATATTTCGGGGAGCTTTGCTAACTTCATTCTTGAAAATGTAAACATTCTACAAGATATTTCATTCACTTTACAATATTTTATTTGAATAAACATAAAATTTGGGGGCGGATCAAGCCCGGAAGTCCCCTAAAATACACCTATATACGTATATGCATGTTTTTTTTTTTTTTTTTTTTTTTTTTTTGCATTACAAAACCTTAGGGTACCTCATAATCTGGATTCTTATAAAGCAATTCGAACAATTATTTAGAAAATATGTACGGCTTAAAATGGGATTAAATCGCAATGCCAGTAATCTGTAATATCTTACATTTTTATTTATTTACATTGAATGTGTATTTGTTTTATACTGTATAGCATGAATATTAGCTGCTACATAACAAACAATTATCTATAATTGAATTTAAGTAGGAAATCGATATAGTTTTTATAAGAAGAAGCTTGTGAAATGAAGTGTATAATAATGGTTGTATCTGAAATAGATGTTGCGTAATGGTGTAGTTGGAATACTTACCCCGCCAGCTTTGGAATACTGGGCTCTTCAACTCAATGCTCGTACTAATTAACAAATTGGTTGCTGTTTATTTAAAATTAACTCTCTTGAAATCTAAATAATCATTATTAGAAAGAAAGCAAGAGAACCGTTTTGTTAATTTGGACATATTATAAGAGATTGAGGAATAAGTATGTAATCGAACAGAATATATGAAACTAAATGGAATGGCATATGGAACTAAACTTGAAAGAGGATACGATGTGTAAATGAAAAATTAAAGAAACCAATGGTTAACAGCAGTAGTCACTACGTACAGCAGATGAGTGAAATATCGCCCCCCCCAAAAAAAGTTCAACAATTCTGAAACATAAGGGCGTCATATTTTATTCGTTTCCTGACAAAATTGAAAAATGGATTTTGCATATTGTTCGTCTATACCCCTTCAATATAGTTAGCTAACAAACCAAGTACGATCGACTGACTAGACGTCACGTGAGTGAAATTTATATAGGAAGTTTCGATACAGCGTTCACCGAAGTGACGCAGACGTGGTGTTGAAGCTTCTGGTAGGTCCTATTTCGTAATGGATTTTAGTTCAGTGAGATTTCTTTATACGTATCAGAAAGCTTTTAACTCCATACTAAAGGCGTGTCGTATGATTTATTCAAACCGTCAGATATTCGGACAACCATGAGCCCAATTCGTTTTGCTTCACTGCTCACAAGTTTAACTTGAAATAAATTCTTACTTTTCCACGGAAACACAAACTGTTTGAATGCTCATTTTATTATGGGTGAAATGTATAATTCTGCAAGTAATAAAAATTTTCATGTCCTTCTCCGAGATTCGATCCCTCGTCCTTTGGCTCAGCAGTTCGACACGTAGACAACTAGACTAATTGTCGTTGTGTAACAGCACGGAGGAAAATCGGTTTCAACTGCACGAAGGAAATTGAGGGCATTGGTTATAGCTGGATGGAGGCAAATACATTGTGCTCCCAAGTTCGTAGTGCCACTTGCTGTTTTTGTAAGATGAAGACAGCCTTAGGGAAATCACGTGTACTGATTGCAAGCACCTGGAAGATTTTGTCGTAATTTGGAAGCTCCAAATCAATACATTCAGTGAGTGAACTAGGAGTGCAATGATACCGGTACTCTATTTTACTTTGATTGGTGTTGTTTTTATAAAGATGGAGAATGAAAATATTTTACCGTTCGAACATTTGAAAGAACACTTTTTTCTTAAGAGCTGAGGATGATAGAGGACAAAATTTAAAAGTAACCAGTCTGAACTGCCCCGGCGGAAAATATTTATCAACAACTACGGTGCCATAATTAACGATTTATAGTAAGGGGTTAATATGAATAAACTGTGTTCTGATGAGCAGGCCTACTTTATTACTAGAAAATAGTTTGCTGATGGTATGTAATATTGGGGTTCTTTCAGATCAGTTTGCTTATCCTAGAGTCCCGTTTATTATAGAGTTTGAAATTAGCTTTAAAAAGAATGTATCGATTTTAGAGTTACTGGCAAGTCCTGATTCACTCCCAGTTTATGTGTTCTCATTTTATTAGTTGTAATGTAACGTTTCTCTATATTCTGTATTTTCAATTTTATATAACAACATTGTCATTATTATATAACTAGTTTAGCAGAATTAATAATAAGCAACATTTTTTCTAACGCATAGGGATGAGCACGAGTCAAGCTAAAACTCTACTCGACTCGAATTCAAATTGAGTTTCGAGTCAAGTCAAAGGTAATAATCTCGATTCGAGTTCCGAGCCGATTCAGTTTTTCGCGTCGAGTTCAGTCGAGTTTGATAAATGGTTCGTTCGTTTTAACTCGTCTTGAAATCATGGCCTGATTACACTGGAAAACGAAAGCCATGAGAAATGTAAGCTAAACAGTAATATGGAATACTTATAGTGTTGCTCACGAGAGGGGACACTGCTCGCATCTCGTCTCGTCTCGATAGCTAAACCACAAGAGACTTTTCATAACAAACTCAGCTCGGCTTGGCTCAACTGAGAGGATGGCTCGAGCCGGCTCACTTGGGGTGAACAATCGGCTCGAGCTGGCTTGGTAGGGATGAGCCATCTGCTCGGTTCGGCTCAACTGAGCCGAAGGCTCTAGCCGAGTCGTTGGGTGAGTTGTTGGCTCGGCTCACTTCTTGGTTCGGGTCGATAGTGAATGAGCTGTGAGCCGAGCTGCTCGAGTCGTTGACAATTCTAAACCCGGATCGAGCAGTTTTGAAGATATTTGGCCAGTGCCCTATAACTTTTAACAGTGTTTGGCTCGAGCCCGAATACTCAACCTAGACCCTCAACCCAAATTCAGAAGCTAGTGAGCAATGTCCTTGACTCGTAGACTTCACGACTACCGAGGTTCTCATTCAACTAGTTTTTTAGTATTCAAATACAAGCCGCCTTACTTTCACGTTTACATACAGAGTTGTTACAATTAATAATAATAATAATAATAATAATAATAATAATAATAATAATAATAATAATAATAATAATAATAATAATAAAAGTTATAGTAGTAGTAGTGTCATTGATAATAATTATACTGTCTATGTAATATACTTGAAGAATATACCAAATTTCACAATAGCAAATCCGCACGTTAAGCGGGTTTCCATATCCAGGCTTCTAACTATGAAAACATTTACGATCACTCCCCTAATCATTCCACAGACTCAACTTGTTGCATATAAGTTATTAGGACGTAAAATTCAATATAGTTTATACGAAAAAGACCTTTGTGCATTGCAAGACCTGTAACGCGCAAATATTCACCACAAACTTATAGTCGTATCGACATAAATAAACAAACAAACAAAAAAAAAGTGTGGAGCAGGAAACCCGCTTAGATACACAAAATCTAAAGAAACTTCATGAAGATGACGAACTGGTCGAGCGGTTTGGCTCAATAGTCTATCAGTCTTAAGTTTATGTGTTCAAATCCTGTAGGAATTATTCGTTTTTTTTTTCTTAAAAGTATGTTCCTTATTTTCATCAGAGGACTGAAAATATTTCTTTGAATAAATCTTTGGCAACTACTTTTCTCCCAAATTCGATTAGAAGTGAACATTATATGAATTGCAAATTTAAAATCCAAAACTGAAAACAAAATATTAAGTATGTTCAATATTTCATTATTATCTTTTGCTTTGTAATGAAAAACTAATTGTAAGCATTGATGATTTCAGAAGATTCTCCTCGTGTAATGGTCAATATATGAATGAGAGGAAATTGATAGAACATTATTAGTCCACTTTGAGCATGATAGAAGATATGGCCACGAATTTATGTCGACAGGGTCTCATATTCTCCCACAGGTCATGCCCTGAAATCATCACTGTTTTAAAGGTTTTCTTAACAAATATCTAGGTAGAATATTACATTTATTTCTCGTTCTACGTTTTGAAATGACAAAATCATAATTTTAAACATACTTATAGTACGATAAGCATAAACGTTTATAGAACTAATGAAGTAAATAGTATTGTGTAAGTTAAGGCTTTCTAATCGGATTAAAACTAGAATATTCATTTGCATCGCATTTTAAAGTAAATCCTCTCTATATATAATTCTTACTGCAAAGCATGTTTAACTTCCAACTCTGGGAATCGGACCGGGGAGCCCGTACACCAAAGGCACACGTGCCAGCCACTAGATCAGCGATAACAACGAACGAAATCTGTTTTGAAGTGTCTGAAATTTATTCCTATTTCGCCGTGATGTAATGTCTACTGATATTTTTATGTTTACCCTATTCGTTACTTTGAGGAACGATATATGTTATTTATATAGGTTCTATTACGTATTCGTCCATAAATACTATATAAATTATCAGAATTATTCATGATCTTTCATGGAAATTCGCTCGTGCATGCACAGTAGACGGACAGTGTAATTGGAAGGTGAGTTCAAGAGAGATTATGTATTTCGCCGACATTATTTAATAGCTATATAGAAGAGATAGCGAAAACGAGTCTACCTAATGAAGATGGAATTTCGGTAGGAGATGAAATGATGAGGTGTATACGGTTTGGGGTTGATAGAGTTGTTGTTGCAGAATCTAAAAAGAAAATTAATAAGATGTAGAAAACTTGAGAAAGACTTCTGAAGAATATGGGATGAAAATAAATGTTAAAAAGACAAAATCCATGGTGATTGAAACGAAGCGATCGGTGTCAAATATAGAAGTAGGAGCGGGAGAAAAGAACAAATGACTAGTTTTCGATATCTGAGTAGTATTATTAGTGATGATATGATATGCGAACGTGAAATAAAAGCAATGATAGAAATGGCAAAAGAAGCCTTTAGGATGAAGAAAATACTATTTTGTGGGACCTTGAATAGAGTTGAAAAAGACTCCTAAAATGCTTCGTGTACTGTATTTTACTGTATTTATAAGGCAGAATCATGGACATTATGCAAAAATGATGAGAAACAATTGAAGGCTTTTGAAATATGTGCGTGGAGAAGAATGGAGAGAAATAGCTGGGTCTAAAGGAAAACGAATGAGAGGGCGTTAGAAATGGAAGGAGAAAAATATTATTAAGAAGAGGAAGAAAAATTGGTTGGGATATTGGTTAAAAAGGAACTGTATCATGAGGGATGTGCTAGATGGTATGGTGGCAGGAAAGAGACGGAGAGGATTAATTAGACTATATAGAAACAGAATTAGGCTATTGGTGATATCAAACCAGAAAAATCGTATGTGAAGATGGAAAGGTTAATAGAAGATCGCTGAGCATGGCAATTTCTCAGTCGCAGTAAGTGACCCGCTGGTAATGGCGGAATACTTCTGATGTAATGATGCCAATGATGCACAGTAGAAACAGAAAAATCCACTTTACTCTCATTACTAATACGAATCACAATGCAAATTTCTACAGGCTGTCAAACGGAAGCAATGGTTCCCAACCTGAGGACGCGTAGCTTCCTCCTGGTTAAGCATGAAGAGGGAGTAAGGGGGCGAAAGCTACTGGCAGAAATGAATTGTGAAATAAATAAATAAAGCACCACTTGTAATGACTCTTTAAAATTTATGTTGACAATTTTATAATGACCGTTTAAAAAATAATACTGTACTACGAGGGTATGCTAAAGACTTGCTTTAAATAAATATAAATACCTGACATTACTATTATTATTATTATTATTATTATTATTATTATTATTATTATTATTATTATTATTATTATTATTATTATTATTATTATTATTATTATTACTGGTCTCCCACTTCTTGGCCGAAATGTGAAATATTCACCACCTTCTTCATATCACTACATCAATTTCTTCACTGTTTTCTTGTCACAGCCCATACCCCTAGCTATGTGAATGGCAGTTTGTCCCATAGTTACTCGACCTATGATTTCCCCTCTCATAGTAACAGATAGTTTTCTATAGCCTTTAGAGCAAGGCATTTTGACAGCCTGTAGAAATTTGCATTGTGATTCGTATTAGCAATGACAGTAAAGTGGATTTTTCTGTTTCTACTGTGCATCATCGGCAAAATTATATAAGAAGTATTCCGCCATTACCAGCGGGTCACTTACCGCGGCTGAGAAACTGCCATGCTCCACGATCTTGTAGTAACCTTTCCATCTTCACATACGATTTTTCTGTTTTGATATCGCCAATAGCCTAATTCTGCTTATATATAGTCTAATTAATCCCCTCCCTCTCTTTCCTGCCACCATACCATCTAGCACATTCCTCATGATACAGTTCCTTCTTAACCAATATCCCAACCAATTTTTCTTCCTCTTCTTAATAATATTTTTCTCCTTCCATTTCTAACACATTCTCGTTTGTTTTCCTCTCGACCCAGCTATTTCTCTCCATTCTTCTCCACGCACATATTTCAAAAGCCTTCAAGTGTTTCTCATCATTTTTGCATAATGTCTATGATTCTGCCTTATAAATACAGTAAAATACAGTACACGAAGCATTTTATGAGTCTTTTTTCAACTCTATTTCAACTTATTTCACGTTCGCATATCATACCATCACTAATAATACTACTCAGATATCGAAAACTAGTCATTTGTTCTTTTCTCCCGCTTCTACTTCTATATTTGACACCGATCGCTTCGTTTCAATCACCATGGATTTTGTCTTTCTAACATTTATTTTCATCCCATATTCTTCAGAAGCCTTTCTCAAGTTTTCTACATCTTATTAATTTTCTTTTTAGATTCTGCAGCAACAACTATATCAACCCCAAACCGTATACACCTCATCATTTCATCAATAGACATACTACATCAGGGCGAAATAGGCATAAATTTCAGACACTTCGAAACAGATTTCGTTCGTTGTTACCGCTGGTCTAGTGGTTAGCACGTGTGCGTTTGGTGTACGGGGTCCCCGGTTCGATTCCCGGTGGGGGAATTTTAATTTACCTAAATATTTTTGCATTCGTGTTCCTGTCGTTCAAGCTTAAAATTATTGTAAAACGTGTATAACCGAGTAGAAAATAAAGACAACTTACTCAGTACGTTCAGTGAATCAGTTAACTTAAAGACAAGAAACAAAGTGTCTAAGGCATTTGTATCTGATTCGAATAAATAGAACTTCGAATAGAGACCACGTTGAATTCATTTATTGAGTAAGACAGAAATTCTTATAAGATATGGCTATGATTTATTATTATTATTATTATTATTATTATTATTATTATTAGTAGTAGTAGTAGTAGTAGTAGTAGTAGTAGTAGTAGTAGTAGTAGTAGTAGTAGTAGTAGTAGTTGTTGTTGTTGTTGTTGTTGTTGTTAAAGTACGAAGTTTCAAATCAGGCGATGCAGTATTTACGTAAACTAAATGATAATTTATTTGATAATATTCACTAGCCCACTATACATTTGTGAGGTTTTGCTTTGGGAAATGAAGTGTATACGAAATTGAATAGTAAAAATATTATAATAAAAATATATTATTAAATATATTGATTAAGTAATTGAAGTTAAACATGCTTTCCAGTAAGAATTATATAGAGAGAGGATTTACTTTAAAATGCGATTCAAATGAATATTCTAGTTTTAATCCGATTAGAAAGCTATAACTTACACAATACTATTTACTTCATTAGTTCTATAAACGTTTATGCTTATCGTATTATAAGTATGTTTAAAATTATGATTTTGTCATTTCAAAACGTAGAACGAGAAATAAATGTAATATTCTACCTAGATATTTGTTAAGGAAACCTTTAAAACAGTGATGATTTCAGGGCATGACCTGTGGGAGAATTTGAGACCCTGTCGACATAAATTCGTGGCCATATCTTCTATCATGCTCAAAGTGGACTAATAATGTTCTATCAATTTCCTCTCATTCATATATTGACCATTACACGAGGAGAATCTTCTGAAATCATCAATGCTTACAATTAGTTTTTCATTACAAAGCAAAAGATAATAATGAAATATTGAACATACTTAATATTTTGTTTTCAGTTTTGGATTTTAAATTTGCAATTCATATAATGTTCACTTCTAATCGAATTTGGGAGAAAAGTAGTTGCCAAAGATTTATTCAAAGAAATATTTTCAGTCCTCTGATGAAAATAAGGAACATACTTTTAAGAAAAAAAAACGAATAATTCCTACAGGATTTGAACACATAAACTTAAGACTGATAGACTATTGACCCAAACCGCTCGACCAGTTCGTCGTCTTCATGAAGTTTCTTTAGATTTTGTGTATCTAAGCGGGTTTCCTGCTCCACACTTTTTTTTTTGTTTGTTTGTTTGTTTATGTCGATACCACTATAAGTTTGTGGTGAATATTTGCGCGTTACAGGTCTTGCAATGCACAAAGGTCTTTTTCGTATAAACTATATTGAATTTTACGTCCTAATAACTTATATGCAACAAGTTGAGTCTGTGGAATGATTAGGGGAGTGATCGTAAATGTTTTCATAGTTAGAAGCCTGGATATGGAAACCCGCTTAACGTGCGGATTTACTATTGTGAAATTTGGTATATTTTTCAAGTATATTACATAGACAGTATTATTATTATCAATGACACTACTACTACTACAACTTTTATTATTATTATTATTATTATTATTATTATTATTATTATTATTATTATTATTATTATTATTATTATTATTAATTGTAACAACTCTGTATGTAAACGTGAAAGTAAGGCGGCTTGTATTTGAATACTAAAAAACTAGTTGAATGAGAACCTCGGTAGTCGTGAAGTCTACGAGTCAAGGACATTGCTCACTAGCTTCTGAATTTGGGTTGAGGGTCTGGGTTGAGTATTCGGGCTCGAGCCAAACACTGTTAAAAGTTATAGGGCACTGGCCAAATATCTTCAAAACTGCTCGATCCGGGTTTAGAATTGTCAACGACTTGAGCAGCTCGGCTCACAGCTCATTCACTATCGACCCGAACCAAGAAGTGAGCCGAGCCAACAACTCACCCAACGACTCGGCTAGAGCCCTCGGCTCAGTTGAGCCGAACCGAGCAGATGGCTCATCCCTACCAAGCCAGCTCGAGCCGATTGTTCACCCCAAGTGAGCCGGCTCGAGCCATCCTCTCAGTTGAGCCAAGCCGAGCTGAGTTTGTTATGAAAAGTCTCTTGTGGTTTAGCTATCGAGACGAGACGAGATGCGAGCAGTGTCCCCTCTCGTGAGCAACACTATAAGTATTCCATATTACTGTTTAGCTTACATTTCTCATGGCTTTCGTTTTCCAGTGTAATCAGGCCATGATTTCATGACGAGTTAAAACGAACGAACCATTTATCAAACTCGACTGAACTCGACGCGAAAAACTGAATCGGCTCGGAACTCGAATCGAGATTATTACCTTTGACTTGACTCGAAACTCAATTTGAATTCGAGTCGAGTAGAGTTTTAGCTTGACTCGTGCTCATCTCTATGCGTTAGAAAAAAATGTTGCTTATTATTATTCTGCTAAACTAATTATATAATAATAACAATGTTGTTATATAAAATTAAAAATACAGAATATAGAGAAACATTACATTACAACTAATAAAATGAGAACACATAAACTGGGAGTGAATCAGGACTTGCCAGTAACTCTAAAATCGATACATTCTTTTTAAAGCTAATTTCAAACTCTATAGTAAACGGGACTCTAGGATAAGCAAACTGATCTGAAAGAACCCCAATATTACATACCATCAGCAAATTATTTTCTAGTAATAAAGTAGGCCTGCTCATCAGAACACAGTTTATTCATATTAACCCCTTACTATAAATCGTTAATTATGGCACCGTAGTTGTTGATAAATATTTTCCGCCGGGGCAATTCAGACTGGTTACTTTTAAATTTTGTCCTCTATCATCCTCAGCTCTTAAGAAAAAAGTGTTCTTTCAAATGTTCGAACGGTAAAATATTTTCATTCTCCATCTTTATAATAACAACACCAATCAAAGTAAAATAGAGTACCGGTATCATTGCACTCCTAGTTCACTCACTGAATGTATTGATTTGGAGTTGCCAAATCTACGACAAAATCTTCCAGGTGCTTGCAATCAGTACACGTGATTTCCCTAAGGCTGTCTTCATCTTACAAAAACAGCAAGTGGCACTACGAACTTGGGAGCACAATGTATTTGCCTCCATCCAGCTATAACCAATGCCCTCAATTTCCTTCGTGCAGTTGAAACCGATTTTCCTCCGTGCTGTTACACAACGACAATTAGTTTAGTTGTCTACGTGTCGAACTGCTGAGCCAAAGGACGAGGGATCGAATCTCGGAGAAGGACATGAAAATTTTTATTACTTGCAGAATTATACATTTCACCCATAATAAAATGAGCATTCAAACAGTTTGTGTTTCCGTGGAAAAGTAAGAATTTATTTCAAGTTAAACTTGTGAGCAGTGAAGCAAAACGAATTGGGCTCATGGTTGTCTGAATATCTGACGGTTTGAATAAATCATACGACACGCCTTTAGTATGGAGTTAAAGAGCTTTCTGATACGTATAAAGAAATCTCACTGAACTAAAATCCATTACGAAATAGGACCTACCAGAAGCTTCAACACCACGTCTGCGTCACTTCGGTGAACGCTGTATCAAAACTTCCTATATAAATTTCACTCACGTGACGTCTAGTCAGTCGATCGTACTTGGTTTGTTAGCTAACTATATTGAAGGGGTATAGACGAACAATATGCAAAATCCATTTTTCAATTTTGTCAGGAAACGAATAAAATATGACGCCCTTATGTTTCAGAATTGTTGAACTTTTTTTGGGGGGGGGCGATATTTCACTCATCTGCTGTACGTAGTGACTACTGCTGTTAACCATTGGTTTCTTTAATTTTTCATTTACACATCGTATTCTCTTTCAAGTTTAGTTCCACATGCCATTCCATTTAGTTTCATATATTCTGTTCGATTACATACTTATTCCTCAATCTCTTATAATATGTCCAAATTAACAAAACGGTTCTCTTGCTTTCTTTCTAATAATGATTATTTAGATTTCAAGAGAGTTAATTTTAAATAAACATGCAACAAATTTGTTAATTACTACGAGCATTGAGTTCTTCCTCATTGTGTGTTAATATATATTCTTCAGTGTTTACATTCTAATAATAATAAATATTTATGCCAAACTTTGATATAATTGCAGTATACGAAGGTTAAGTGGGTAATAAAGCACTTCAAGCCAATATCTTACTTCAATCTGTATCGTAGATTACAATTATTGTTAAAAGAAATTGAATATTCGTATCCAAAATTGATTTTATGTAGGTAGGATGGTAGGGATGGGCGAGACAAGATTTGAGGTCGTCTTGTCTCGACAATATGGTGTAAAAGTGATGTCTCGACTCGAAACATGTATATTTTTCTATTGGAAGAGCTGTGCCTCGACTTGAATTTTGTCAGGAAAATTCTGTCTCGACTCCACTCTGCGCATCCCTAAGGATGGACAGTTTGAAGGGCCCAGTATTCCAAAGCTGGCGGGGTAAGTATTCCAACTACACCATTACGCAACATCTATTTCAGATACAACCATTATTATACACTTCATTTTCACAAGCTTCTTATAATAACTATATCGATTTCCTACTTAAATTCAATTATAGATAATTGTTTGTTATGTAGCAGCTAATATTCATGCTATACAGTATAAAACAAGTACACATTCAATGTAAATAAATAAAAATGTAAGATATTACAGATTACTGGCATTGCGATTTAATCCCATTTTAAGCCGTACATATTTTCTAAATAATTGTTCAAATTGCTTTATAAGAATCCAGATTATGAGGTACCCTAAGGTTTTGTAATGCAAAAAAAAAAAAACAAAAAAAACATGCATATACGTATATAGGTGTATTTTAGGGGACTTCCGGGCTTGATCCGCCCCCAAATTTTATGTTTATTCAAATAAAATATTGTAAAGTGAATGAAATATCTTGTAGAATGTTTACATTTTCAAGAATGAAGTTAGCAAAGCTCCCCGAAATATATATATGAATAATTTTCATTTTGGACGTGTGGTTTTAAGTATTCAACTGTGTTCACATTTCTCATTTTTAGCGTTTTCGTATATGAATTATGGACATGGCGGGCTAGTAAATGGGACATGGATTTGAAAAGTGACAGTTTGTCGGATAATGTGTTTCCAACCACTTCACAGTGGAAATTTATATTTATAAAAAGTTCTCATATATTAAAAAAAAGGAAGAATAACTTTAACGTTCCGCACGGAGGTTCGAACCGTCGCCCTTCGCTTCAGAAATGTGAATAGCAATACTAAACCCGCTTGACCACAGACGCAACTTGCAAGAGCTTGTATTATAATATTGATAATAGCATCGCTCGAGCACAGATTTCTACTTGGATGTTTAAATATCCATTTTCTGTCGTTTTCAGCAATTTCTGCTTAAGATAATGGTTGATTTTGCATATTGGAACTGTGCATGAGGTATGCAATCAATGTTAATTTTAAAAAAAGTAGTTTGATTTTGTTTTTGATTTTCACATCGCTCGGATGACAGTACGATTTGTAGCTAGTGTCTATATAAACAACGGCGGGAACATGCAATTCCCTGTGTATAGATCTCAGGCCCGTAGCTAGGAAGGGGCGAGGGGGGCTGAGCCCCCCTGTGGTTACCTTCAGCTCCCCCTGAAACTTTCACCAGTGTTTCAAATGCTTCTATATAAAGAAACGAGCAATGCATGGAAACATTGTTTTTGTTTTATCGTATTCAGACTTTGGCCACAAACTAAAGTTATGAGAAATACTTTGTCGGAAGCAACATTTCATTTATTTTGCCGACTACACTCCTTCAGTATTTTTATAAAAATAAACCAGAATAAACCAGATGGTTTTTTGTCTTCTTATTCTGTTTGAACCCGATTGCAGTTGGTATACAAAGAACGCCGTTGTCAGGCCTGGTGGCTTGGGCCATAAATAAGTCATCTTCGAATTCAAGGAGGAAGGTTAGGGATGGAGAGTTCCTGTTGTGAAATGAGTTGGGGGGGGGGAAGCCACCAAACGAAAAGAGAATGAAAGGAAATGTTTTGTCTTTTTCCCCATCTCGCCAATTTTCATCGGCGTACAACAGAGGTTTGAAAATATAGATTTTTCATGGCAGTACAGTAAATCTTCTTCTATGATCCACAAGTACTTTCGTATGTAAGGTCAGTATAGTAGGCGGAGTGGCTGTTTTATTGCCCCTTCTACTGCCTCTCTTGGTGCCAGTCGGTAGCCATCAGATTTTCTTCGACATCAATAGATAACATTTGTTCATACGCGTAGTTCGTGTGCGTGCGTTAGAGAAGTCAATGTTCCGCAGTGGTGGGTGTTTGTGCTTTAGTGCCGCTCGGAGATACGCATAAGTTTGTGTCTTGGTGGAAGCTGTTTGAGTTTTCAGTGCATTAATGACTAATGACTTTTATAGTAATTAAGCGTCTGTTTTAACTGATTGCGTGCGCATCGTGATATGTTTTGCGTTCTTTCTGCAAGCACAGTGAGGTTTTTTTTTAAATTAAGATTTCAGTGTAAAAATGGATAAATCTATAATACGTACGAAAGTCACTAGTGACCCCGTTGTTTCCGTTCCATCATCAGCTAATGACAAAAACAAGAATATCAGTACTATACCACAAGATATTTCAAAACCGGGGGAAAATATTAAACAAATAAAACTGGAATCTTATCCTCGGAATAAAGACGGACGATGCTTTCAAACGGAATGGTTTCAGAGATTTACGTGGTTGGAATATTCGCAATCCCGGGATGCTGCGTTTTGTTACGCATGCAGACAGTTTCAACCTTATGGATGTAAAGAAGTAGCCTTTACATCTAAAGGTTTTAGTAACTGGAAGGCCGCTCTTGATAAATCAAAAGCAGGTTTAATAAAACATACCGCAACAACCACACATATCGTTGCGATGAATATGTGGGCAGAGAAACAAAAGCGCACAGCTGTAAGGAAACCAGTGTCACTTTTAGTAAATCAAAGTGTACTTGAAAAAATCAGTATTATGTAAAGAGCACCGCGGAAATTATTCAGTTCCTAGCTGTGAATGAATTACCAATGAGAGGGACTTATAATGTTGAAGAACACAAGGAACAGAGCCTCTTCCGAAATATGTTTGAATATACACTAAGAAAGGACGAGAAACTGGCCGATTGTTACAAACAAATTCCTCAAAATGCTTCCTATTTATCTCCGGAAATCCAGAATGATATAATTCAAGTGATGACAGATACTGTTCGAGAAAATATTGTTGATGACATTAACAGTGCAGATGTGCCATGGTTCACTCTATTGGAGGATGGAACACGTGACAAAACAATCGAGAAAATGTGGGTATCGGTATTCGATATGTGAAGGACGGAAAAGTTCGTGAGTCTATTTTAAGCATAGAAACTCTGCCATCTCTTAGTGCCGATTCCTTTGCCGATCTCACACTTAATGTTCTTCGGGACTATGGTTTAGATTGCACAAGACTGTTGAGCCAGTGTTACGATGGGGCTTCTGTAATGAGCGGGAAGAAGGATGGAGTGCAAGCAATAATACAGCAACGACTAGGACGTGATATTCCTTACATACATTGTTTCAATCACAGATTGCATTTAGTAGTAATTAAATGTGTGAACGATATTCCTCTTGTCAAACAACATTTTGATCAGTATGTCATGCTTTATACTTTCCTTACAAGAAGTAAAATTGCTACTTTGTATGAAGGTCGGAATCTTGCTCGTCTTTTAGAACACCGTTGGTCAGGACATTTACGGGTAATACAAATAATTCGCGAGAATTATATGGAAATATTGGAGGTGCTAAAATTGGTTAAGAACGGGAATTTTAATGGGGATGAATTAGCAGAAAGTACTGGACTTATTCTAACTGTTGGGAAATTGCAGTTCCGATTTTGTTTATTATTGATGAAAAAAATACTTGAAATTCTTCATCCTGTTGATAAAATTCTCCAGTCGCATGAAGCAAGTACCGCATGAAATCTGGTTGATGCTGCTGTGGAAACATTGAACAATATTCGAAATGATGAAACGTTTCGAGATATTGTAGGTGAAACAAATCGCATGATAGAAGATACCCACATTGAAGAAGCTTGTCAACGCCCTTCAAGGAAACGAAAAATAAGTACGTCACTACAGGATTTTGTTGTAGCAGAAACAACTGGTGTAGGGAATACAGAAGTAGAGTGTTTGCGACAGGTGTTCTACGAGTCGACTGATTTAGTTCTTATAGAAATTAACAGACGATTCCACAGTAACAATGCTTTGTTGGACGCAGTTACTTCAGCAGAAAATCTCAAGCTTCCGAAAACAGACTACTTATCTTCGTTAGGAATTACCATATCGTCTAAAGAAGAACTTGCTGTTGCAAAGGCGTATGTTAGCAAATGTAATTCTTCTGACGTCTTCAGTGAAATCTATAAGGTTAAAATGGCTTATGAAGATACTTATGCTCTACTTGCTTCTATCCGAACATTTGCATGCAGTACCGCATTATGTGAATCTTCGTTTTCTGTGTTGACCCGCATAAATAGCCCAGAAAGACTTTCCATGAGTCAGAAACGATTGGCCAACCTGGTGTTTCTTGCGTTTGAAAAGAAACGAACTGCAAACATAGACATCATGAAAGTTCTGCAGAAGTTCAACGCAATGAAGAATAGGCGATTGGAGCTTTTTAAAGTCAAGTAAGTAGACGCATTTTCTTTTTTTCTTTTTTTTAAAGAATCTTTGAGTTTTACGGGCCACGGTTATGCCGAATAGGCTAAAGGGGACGGTGATGATAAGAATAAATGAATGAGCTAGTGGAATGAAGAAAGTGGAAGGAAACGGGAGAACCCGAGAAAACCACGCACACGGTGTTTGTCCACCACAAACTTCACTTGGCGTGAGCAGTACCATCAATTCAGATTTTGCTTGGGGGGGGCAAGACCTCTTGATATATGTAAAATTTTGCGTTTTTCACTGATTACTACTAGTCCATTGATAAAATCTATATAAATCTCAAACTCAGGGGGAGGGCAATTGCCCCTCCCTGCCCTCCCCAAATAACGCCCCTGGGCGTGATCTCGGATCGAACCAGCGTGAACGCTCTAACACTGAGCCACTGTTGTCTCCCTCCCTATTGTTTTATTCACAAGAAAAATAAATTGATGAATCAGCTATACATTCATTATTTGTTATTGGCTTTGATCATTTAACTAAAATTTTAAACTTTTACACACACAGTACAGAATTATAGAGGAGTACGGATTGTCCAAATTGTAACTATAGTATAGCTTATTCATCTATTTTATTTCTGTATTAATTCCTTCATATGAATGCTTTATATCTTACTTCAAACAATTACATATCATTGTTTAGTAAGTTTTCAATGTAATTCAATTTATACAAACTCTTAGAGTTACTTTTTCTCCAAATTTGTCTTAGAAAAAAAAATGTATTTAATATGTAGTGAAAAGATTCTGAGATACGCAGTGTGCAAATTACTAGGGGAATGATGGAGAAATTCCTCTCTGTTAAGCTGGATGTCTCATATAAATTTTGAATTTCCTCATGATAATTTTCAAATGTTCACTTTATTCCCCTTGTAAAATGTTCTTTAATTCACACATTGGAAATACGGATCTATAAATGTAAAATAGATGGGAGTATGGGGATATTTTTAAATAGCAAGCTGGTCATCTGATATACAGTACATAATGCATTATACAGTATGTTTCACATTACTGACCCTTAATTATTTTCTGTGTAGTTTTCGATTATTTCTACTCTGAATTCTTGTTTGGGAATACAATGATCGTAATTTAACCTTTAAATGCCAAAGGACGCATCTGCTGCGTTGGACTTTAAACCTTAATAACTCAGCCCCTAATTAAGCTAGGAAGATAATTTTGGTATCAAAGTCTTCGTGAAAGATGAAGCTTGTCGCCGATATGCATTGTATGTATGTGGGGAGTACCACGGCGGAGACGAGAAAGGTAAATTTCGTGTTTTTTTTGTTAATTTTTTGGGGGGCATTCTCCATTGGGGGTACTGTCATAAAAATTGCACGCTAATACCCTGCAAAAGTACTTGTTACTTATATGAGGGAAGTATGAAAGGGACAAGGTTGGCCAAGTTTTTAAGTATCATTTTTTTTTTCGTAAATTACATTTATTTTCTGGACTTCCATATAAGACGAGATATTTTTTCACTGAATTGGTCTAGAAGCATAACTCTTGTTGCCTCGTTGCAATCTGAGTTCCATAACATATCCAACGGTGTTTCAACCATGATTAGAGGGTTCACCATGCCGCCAACGCGAATTTCTGTAACAGTCCTTCGAAAATTATATACAGGGCGCCTTATAGATTTTTTTCTGAATTTTTCTCTCGCTTTAAAAAATGGTAGCAATTGCTGCAATGCAAAGTACTATTATAATAAGTGTATTGCATATACATTATCATCGTTTTGTCAGCATTGGGTGTCTGTATGGGTTGCAAGGGCCCCCCAAGTTCTAATTTTTTCGTATTTTAAAAACGTTTTATGAACTTTCTTCTTCTACGATTAGGGTGGGAATTATACAAGTGATACCTCGTTGGAATCAGTGTTCCGTAAGCTTTCCAACGAGCTATACATGAGGGGGAATTTGTAATTAGGGGGTTCCCTAGGTCCCCAGCCTGAGAGCCTACGATTTCGTTCAAATTCTTGCCAAGTGTATAAAGGTTAAATAGCAACAATAGATATGAAAACGTGGAGTCAGGTTGGGCCCCCCAGAAGTGCTCTCGCCCCCCCCCTCTGCTTTCGAGTTCTGGCTACGGTCCTGATATATCTGCGGGAATTTTGGCGGATCTAGGCTCACTTTTTCGGACTTCGAAAAACAAACTCGGTTGTTTATCATCGCGACCACTGATTCACCCTCGCGGTCGACCTAGCTTTCCCTCTTACAAAAACGTTTGTGACGTATGACTGCCTAGCTTTCAGTGTGGCTCCATGGATGAGTGAGTAGAGTCGTTGCTTAGTAATCAGAAGGTTCCTGGTTCGAGTCCTGCTCAGAGCAGTCCATTTTTTTCATTATTTGTTTCCCATATCTGAAGATGTTTCTCCTCCTCCGTAATCATCTGATGCTCTCAACTGAGTTCTTCACTTGAATTCAACAATTGGTAGTGGGATGCTCTCAGATTTGGGTGAGCTTTTACCTGTCTACTTACCAAATCAAAATTTTCGACAAAATATGGATGCTATCCGATCATTTTGTCTCAAATTCTAAATTTGTGCATGTGACTGTATCTCTGTTTCATCATATTTGCATCTCTCGTTTTCCAAGGTCATCAGCTATGACATAAGATGGCTTGGGAGCAAAGATTGAAATCATAAAAGTGCTATACCAATGGGCTCACTCTCACTAAGCATTTGATTAAATGTATGTGTTTTCATACTGCTGGAGGGGGGGGGGTATCCGCTCTTCCTACCCTCCTGAAGTGACAGAATATTTATTCAGACTTTGCAAAGTAATTTCAGATCAAACGACAGAAAGAGTGTTCATTCCAACAGCAACAGGATTGGACTTCAATTTTTTGTTTCAATTTATCTCCACAAATAGAACAAATATCAAGTGATATGTTTGCCATAAGAAGTAGATTCATTTCATTTGGAGAAATGATGCTGTAGACGATAGTGGGAATTTCGCCCAAGTGTACGGGAATTTTCATTGCCTGGCGATTATGCCACCCGCCTTCTTTTAAAGTTAATTCGGTTGCAATACTTCCAGCAAATACTTTGGACTCAACTGGTGGAGCACTCTTGCCGTAAATCTCCATATGGCTGTACCATCCAGAACTGTCCCCCGCTGTACAAACGTATGGCATTCACACGTCCTCCATAAAAAGCGTCACGAGGATTTAACGATGTTTTCTTTGTGTACGGATGATTACTAACATACTTTGGAATGGCGAATGACTTCATTTGCACTTTTCTGAGAGAATATTTGGCTGTTGTTGATTGTAGAAGTTTGTTATGTGCTAATTTTATTCTCGAAAATGTTTATACATGCCCCATTTTTAGTTTTACGTTCTACGATTATACCGGTTAGGCTAAAAGAGACGGTAATGATGAGAAATGAATGAAATGATGAAATGAACGGGAAACGGAAGAACTCCGAGAAAACCCCACAAGCACAGTGTTTGTCCATTAGAAAGTCCACACGACTCGAGCTGTAATCGAATCATGGACCCCAAAGTACTGGTTGTAGAGCCTTTACCACTGAGACACAACACTCCTCAAACCTAAAATGTAATAGGCTTGTACATCATATAAAGACCTACCGGAGAAATAAAGATACGTCCCAGAAATATGCCCTTTCTTTGTAAAAGGACATATGATTAAGACAAATGAATAACGAAAAAATATTAGTTGATAGAATGACAATGTGAATAAACGTTATATCAGTGAGTCATCATGCATCCTGAAATCCATCGAATTTGTGAGTAGAAGAACAATACACGTACTAAAAAGAAAAGATACATGTTCTTTTAAACTGACATAATTGCTTTAGAAAAATAACAAACATAAAAATAAAAAATACAGGAATGAACAAAGTAGAAGTAAACAGGAGAACTAATGCTCACAGTTTTTTTGCTTATCACAATTTCCTGAAACATAACTCGGATTGAGGCAGGAACCCCAAGCACCAGAAGTAATCACTCTACCCATGCCCTTATCCACAAGGATAGCGAGCGCCCCTAAAATTTTCACGGTAGGCTTGGAAATGAACTAAAATATGATTGAATTGGGTCTCTCCTAAATTCTACTGCCCATCTCCCTACATTTGGGGCTGGCTATTGCCAATCTACCATTAGGACTCAACCATTGATTCATCGTGACCGTTAAAAAAACTAAATTGTGATTACTCATCACTCTTTTACAAAAGGTTACGAATACTGTCAGCGTACTTTCCATTGTGATAATACCAAGGAGACAGTAGACAGTATGGCTAATGAGGTAATGCTTAAAATTACTAATATTTGGCGAACATGGGGCCCATGATTAGCAACTAAAATTGGCATGTCCATGCTCCCTTTTAGAAAATTTTGTCCCAACTGGACCTGATTCAAAATATTAGTTGGTTACATTAGATAGTATTTGCAAAGATGTGATGTGCACGAGAGTAACATGTAATCGTTTCTTAGAAAATTAATTACTTTCAAAACGAAAGTCTAACATTAAAAATGAATCGAATGACTTCATTAAAAGATTGAAATCTATTGTACATGTTCATCATCAACATCTTTAAACATCGCAAGTTTACTTTTTTTAAAAAAATGAATGAACTACATACGTGTGAAGATAAATATTAAACCAAGACATTCATCAACAAAAGTGAGAAGTGTTAACGTGATGTTCTGACGTAATGCTGAACAACAAAAGATAGCATATATCTAAAGAAAGAATCACTGACCTATCCTATATACAGAATGAGTAGCAATGTAATATTCTGTGATATAATACATGATGCATTTTTATATAACTCTGCATGTTAGGAAAATGAACTGAATAATTATGTAAGAGGAACTTCATTTCAAATTCTATTTAAAACAAACAAGAAAAGCGTAATTCAAATGATAATACGTATAAGAATTTAAATAATCACTATCTATAGCAATTAGGTACCACATTAGAGGTTATTAAATTTCCCATTCATTATCAATTCTTTGAAAAACTTAGTCTAGAAGGACTAGGTTTGATTATATAAGACGTAAATCTACAGCCTAACGTGGAATTCGAACTACATTAACTATCCTGGAGAGTTGAACTCATGTTTCCTATAATATAGGTACATACATCCACGAAAAACAATGAAATAATTAATTCCAATACTAATACTATCTACGTTACGAAAATATCAATTAAATAAGCACTGAAATAATAATCAAAACCACCACTATTAAACTATATAAATACTATACTTATAAAATGATTTCTTTCCGTAATGTTAAAGAGCAAGAAATAAAGCCCTACATATACTAGCAGTAATAGTAACTAAATAACTAGCTACGGAATATATAATACAATGCTAATCACTATATTCAGGTAAATATTACATTTAAAATTCATTCTATTCTACAATAATCAGAATATCTCGAGGCTATACGAAACATGAATCTACAGATTAACTTGGAATCCGTCAAGAGTCGAACTCAAGTTTCCTACACAGAAAGTACGTGCAGTAAGTGATTAGACGCAAATATGTATTGCTTTCAGCAAGTAGCAAGAGATACATTCGGAAAACTAATGTCCTGATCAATTAAGTGATGTTGAATTTTTTACATGAACAAAAGAGACCAAACTATATGCTTCTATTGTGCTGGTGTATTAACAAAATCCTGTTCACGCCAAGTGAACTTTGTGGTGCACAAATACCATGTACGTGGATTTCCTCTGGTTTCTGAAGCAGGCATAGCTGTGGACGTAAAACTCAAAGAATTCAAAGAACCTTAATAAATGTTATTTGTTGTGTTCGTACAATTACTTTTATCAATTTGTACATGACTCATGTAACATTAAACAGTGATTGAGATCTAAAACTTAGATGAACTAGTATTGCTCATAAGTCTTGGATGTTTCTATATCGTCTTGAATTTGAAAATGCATCGTGTTCATATAACTTCTTTACCAATTTAAAATTTATATATATATATATATATATATATAAGCCTATATACCTCATGTAACATTAAAACAGTGTTTGGGATCTAAACTTGACTGAACCAGTGTTACTTACGATTCTCGGATGTTTTTGTATCATCTCGAATTTGAAAATGTACTTATTGATTTGAGACTTGCCTCTTTTTGTATCCAGAAGTTTCTCTCGTTTTGTTGGCAATACTAGTTACCCTAGTAATAGTATTTTGAGGTTTCAGTTTTAGGTCTTGATAATAAATCTTTCAATCCCCTCTTCATTTTTACATTTTGTTTCTACTTTTATATCTCTGTAGTTTTTAGATAAAACAAAATGTGAACGTTATTTAAAAACAAAGATAGAGTAGGAATGTTGAAAGAAGCCTTTAAATAAGAAATAACCTATCTTGTGGATCTTTGAATAAGAAGTTAAGAAAAAAATTATGGAATAGAAACATAAACGCTACTCACGCACACACGATGTTTGTACACCACAAAGTTCACTTCATAGGAACTGTGATTGAACCTGAACCCGCACACATCATTTGAGGTACAATTCATGTTCATTCCTGTTCTTTGTTTACTGTAATGAAAAGGTGTGTTCTAGGTCAGATCACTACCATTCCTTAATATTCCGACTTTTCTGTAAATTTTGTCTAATGTGGACATCTTCCTCATCGAAAACTTGGGCGAACTAGTATTGCTCATAAGTCTCGGATGTGTGTGAATTAGTATTGCTCATAAATCTCGGATGTTTCTGTATTGTCTTGAATTTGAAAGTACATCGTGTTCGTGCAATTACTATATCTATTTAATTTTTTTATATGCCACATGTAACATTAAAACAATGTCTGAGGACTAAAACTTGAGTGAACTAGTATTGCCTATGAGTCTCGTATGTTTCTGTTTCATTGCGATTTTGAAAAATGTACTTATCGATTTGCGACTTATCTCTTTTTGTACCGAAAAGTTTATCGATTCGTTGACAATACGAGTTTACCCAAGTAATAGTATTTTGAGGTTTCAGCACCTTGATAAATGTTATTCATCGTGTTCGTACAATTATTTTTATCAATTATGAAGCATGTCGCTTATGTAAGTGATAGTTTAAAAATACTTGTGCTTTAGACATGTAGACAAATTATTATCAAAACGGCAGGGACTTAGTTGTCATCCTAGTACTATATACGTAAAATTCTTTTTTTTTTCATGCAAGGATTAGTTCAACCCTAAATCGTGAAGTACCAAATTCGGTCTCAGCTCCCTAAACAAAGTAGATTTTTGTGTACACAATCTTTATTTCATAAGTTAACGAATCTACTCCCCCAAATTAATAATAATAATAATAATAATAATAATAATAATAATAATAATAATAATAATAATAATAATAATAATAATATTCAAACGGTGAATTTGGTACATAACTTTTCACAAAATTAAGATTTCCTGCTCGAAGTGATTCTACCTAAGGAACGTCTGAGATGATTTTTCGTTTCTTTTACTTTTATTAAAATGTAAAACTTCCAAACAAATGTACAAGATTAAATCTAAACCTAATAGCTCTTTCTCTCTCTCTCTCTCTTTCTCTCTTAATTTAGTTTTTAATTGGTGAATGAATTCAAATACGATTTTTAATACAACGTAAAATATTAGTGAACTAATGAATGATACATAATCGGAAATGTATAAAATATATCACTTTCACTAAAATCACTACACTGAAAAAAATATTTTTTTCTTTTCATAATAATGAATTCAAATACAATTTTTGCATACAACGTAAAATATTACTCACTAATGAATGATACATTTTTCAGAAATGTATAAAATATATCACTTTAATAAAATCACTAGCCTGAAACATATGTTTTCTTTCTTTGCGTGTTTCATTTCACTATTGGTATAGTAAACTTGATAATGCATATTATTTTCAGACAGTTAGATATCCTCTTGTCACTCAATTTACGTCATAAAATATATATCACTTTCACTAAAATCACTACACTGAAAAATATTTCTCTTCTTTTTTTATCAACACATATCCATCTCATCGATATCATCCACAGGTTGAGTATCAGTTTCCCCCCACCATCATTGTGTTTGAATTTTCTCAAATAATTCATCCCTGATTGCTTCTATAATTTTTTGTTTACATGATACTTTCATTTCCAATTTTAATCTTTCATCATCAATGTTTCTATCGCCGTCCTTCTTCAAATCCGGAGATACATTCGGAAAACTATTGTTCATTTCACTAATAATATTTTGTTCATTTACACACGTATGAATTGCCTCAAGTCCAGTACATGCAAGACATTGTGATTCTACATGATTGCGAATAGTCACTGTACACAATTGAAAATATTCAAGCACCACCTCAATGCAAAGTTTCCTTTTTTTTTACAGCATGCTCAATTCACGGTAATATTTCCAAAAAATGAAACCATTTGCTTGAATTTAAGTATACACTGTTTCGAGGAGCATGAAGTATACCTTTTTTCTCTATTATAACTATTTCCTCACCCATCAAGTTTCGCATCAGCAGTTCATTATTTCGTCCAAGAGAATTTACAGATGTAATTTCAACTTGCGAAGCTTCCGCTACCAATACGTTTTAAAAACAACCATGAACTGCAACAATCGTCTTATCAACTCAATTTCCTGAGAACGTTCCAGACGAAAATTTTCCAGGCGTTTCGTGAGAATAAGACCAGGTCAAAATCCTCAAGCTCTTCGCAGAAAATCTGGGAACTTCTATTCTTAGCATTACAAGATGGGTCTGGGGGCTGAGGGGGGAATCTAGCTACCCAATACAAGACGACTAGAAAAAAAAAGAAGACGAAAAAGTTTTTTTAAAAAATAAAATCTAGTCGTGAAAACGAAGTGCTATATACGTGACAACTTTGGTCCGGGTTCGATTCTCGCTGATAGAGAGAGAGAAAGGGAGCATTGAACACTTGAAAGCATTATAGTGCTTCGAAATGAAGAGCTTCGAACAATGTTCATATCATATGCTACGCTAAAATCAATACGTAATTTTTTTTCATGCAAGGATTAATTCAAGTCTAAATCGTGAAGTACTGGTCTTGCGTTCGATTTCAATGAGAGAGCTTACAAAATGAAAACATATTTAGTGTTCAGGTTCGATTCTCGATGAGAAAGCATTGAATATTTTAAGACATTAAGTATGCTCTTCGATTTCCCAGGAGGAACGAGTCGGGGAAAGACGAAGACCAATCAAATTGGAGTGCTTCGATCACTGAATATCAAAGGATTGGGGGTAAAGGTCTAAAATAGATATTCAATACATAACGAAAAGACGAAAATCAATTAATCAATTGGGAAGCTTCGAACGTGATATTCCATCAATCAATTGGGAAGCTTCGATCGTGATAACTGGTAGGACTCTCATCGAGGTCCGATAGCCGTTCAAGAGTATGAGCATAGCAACAACGACGGCCGCTTACGTTCTTCGCAGGAGGGAGTGGAGGGGTTTGGGGTTCAAATCACTACCCAATACACGACAAGAACACGAAAAAGGCATGTTTTATCTTGTTTCTACATCTGGTAGGCATCCAAGACTATGAGTATAGCAACAAACATTTTCCCACGGATCCTGTGGCAGCCGTAAAAGGCTATGAACATAACAACTAAAGGCTTGTCGAAACTTGCCTCTCAATTCCAGGAAATGATATCGATTTCTAGGAAAACAAGATCAAATTTCGCTGACTCGACCTTCTATCCAGCCTCTATTCTACTCCTAGTTCCAAGATTGGAGGGGACATGTCCCCTCAAGCCCTAGGATTTGCGCCAGTGCTCCTCAATTATCTACCGAAGCTAAAAGTGATAAAAATCCAGTAGAGTTTCCGATTTTGATGTTGCTTTTTTAATCTATACAGCAAAAGCGATTGGTGATTGGGATGGGCCTTAGCTCTGGAATCGATTTAGCATTCTAAGAATGGATACTACCTTCTCTCTTAAATGCCCTTTTCAAACCGGAATTGAAAAAAATCGAACATTCCAGGTTTTAACAGATATTGCAGAAGAATGAAAATGGTAATTAATAGCGAGAATCGTTTTGCTATGATCAATTACAAGCACCAAGAATTAATTTGGTCTCCACTGTAATCGCTCTACCCAAATCGGAAATGTGTCCTCACTGCTGACCTAGTGGCTACCGCGTACGTCTTTGATGCACGTGGTCCTGAGTTAGATTCCCGGGCGGAAAGCACAAAAAATAATTTCGCAATCATTCACTTACTGTTATCATCTGCCCCTTTGCGCCTAGAACACCTAACCATTGGACGTTATATTAAAAAAGATCATTTTATTTCATTTCTGAACCGGAACCTACTATCATTCCCTACTTTCAATTATTTAGGAAAATACCTTGTCATACGAATCAAATTCCTTTACGGAGTATACTTCTAACACGAATACTTGGGATAATTATAATTTTACTTGCTACATAATAATAGTAACAAATTCGATCCCAAAATCTATTTATCTCTGTTAGTTTAGCAAGGCATCATCAACTAATGCCAACTTCCTTACCAGTAATGAACAAAGCATGCTATCAATGAAACATGCAGAATGAAGTTATGTTGTACATAATTAAGTTCATTGTTCACAAATAAAATTCTTTTCAACTAGTTCTATGTAACAATTTGATGAGTCATTGAAACGTTATAATTTATGTGGACTGACAATTGTTCACCCTTTATACAATATGTATGCTCTTTCCCCTTTGGTGTTACATTTCGAGAAGTAATTACATAATTATCATTATTTTAGTAGTTAATTGTAAAATGAGATTAGGCACAGGAAGTCCCATAAGTGACTGAATCTGAATGATATAAATTGAATGGAAATACAAGTAGTTCAATTTTAGTTCATTTTAAGCTTATAAAGCCAACGGATGAAACATTAGAAGTATTTGTTGAGTCTAATGTATGAAACCGTTTGGCGGAAATCGTGTTTCTTCGAACTATAAAGGGAGATAAAAGGTAAAAGGCAGTTGAGGACAAGAATTGTAAGGTTACTATTTGCTTCTCTACTGAGAATTTGTTTTATAAATTGTCTGTTGTTCCCGTTTCCTGTAGCTGTATTGAAATAGCTATCTCAAGAGGATTAAAAGTTTCCGTTGGTTATAGAAGTTGCACAATTGCTCCTTCACGAGTAAGCATTGTAATATAATTTCAACACATCAATGTATGTTAAAATCTTTTGAAATTAAAAATAAAAAAGAAACAGGCTGAGGTTCCATAAACTCATTTTCAAGGAAGTGAAATCTAAAAAAGAAAAGTGGAAATGACAAAATTCAAAAACAAAATAAGGAATTATACAGGTGAAAAGACAAAAACCAAAGGTATTTAAACTAAACAAATAGTAAACAAAAGGTCAGTTATTTGGCAGTCAGTCAGTCAGTCAGAACGGGCATAGTTAGTCAAGCACTAGAATTGGAACCTGGTCAGAATGAACCTCAACCTATGCAATGAAATTATCCTGTAAGAACTTTCATTAATTATGTTAAAGAGGCGCCACATAGGAAGATCGGTGCATGGATCGGTTTCCTCCATGACAGGATTAATTTGTTATAAATTATAATTCCTGCATTTATTACTTTGTAACCTTCCTTCACTTCTATGTAATTTGTTTCAATTATATTTGAAATGCATTTAAATTAGTACGTTTATTTGTACCGAGGACATTAAAATCATTCAATAAAACTATGCTCACCTAATTATAATAAACAATAAGCAATATCCTATAATCATTTATTCAAACTAGTAACAAATCTCTTTACTTTAAAGTTACAACCTTTAATCATTTACTCAAATTAGTAACAAATCTCTTTACTTTAAAGTTACAACCTTTAATCATTTACTCAAATTAGTAACAATCTCGTTATTTTAAAGTTACGAATCAGCATTATTCCTGCAAGTTTTATTGTATTGTGCATGAATGTTAGTAATGTATATGTTTCTATTACTAAATGATAAACAACCAGGCGCTCACCCACCCAAAAAAAATTGTTGGAAAGGGTTAAAGCTTTGGTAGAGAGACTCCAATACTATATGTATGTAGTATTGAACATGTATTACTCTGCACAAAAAACTGAGTATTTGTAAAATAATTCCATCTATACTTACAGCGATACTAGCAGAAAAAAAAGTTTTTCTGTTTACTATGTTTACAGAAAAAATAATAGAACTAGATTGTTTTTTATAAGAGAAAAAATACAGCTGAAGTGTAAGATCAAAGTTTCACGCTACATCAATCATTTCTCTGTTAATCAAATATAGTTATATTGAAAAAGTATAGAAATGTATGGACAAACTTTTGTGCAGTCCGCACCTGATGAACCCCCCGTGGGTGTAACCTTCCTAACAACAATAGACACAATCTGGTAGTTCAGTTTCTCTGTTGTTGTCTTTTTATATTGTAATGTTCTATGTAGTGTTCTGTAACAACTCTTCACGCTAATGTTTACAAACACCATCACATGGTTTTGCAAGAAGATTCTACACTCCAGATGGATCCACTATCACCTGCAGACGATCGACTTCTGGTTTCTCCCACGAAGCAGACTACGATTACGGAGCAGCAGCACCACCACCGTCTGATGAACTCTATAAATTTAATGGAGGACAGCAGACCTGTACCAGTTCTCTGGTGCCTCTCCTATTGTTTCCTTCGGATCATTAGGAGTAACCTAACTCCAGGCCTCTAGAGTGATTCGGGACTGTTGGCCTTTCCTTTCTCCTGGCCTAGCCTGCTTCGGGGCTTTGTCGGGAATCCCAACTTCAACCGCTTAGCTTGATTCGGAGCTCTGTGGCCACCTAACCAACCCACTGCTTGCATCGGAGCTTCGGGTCCCTAACACCACTCTGCTTAGCCTGCTACGGGGCTCTGTAGAGATCCTGTCTGCGACCTCTAGGTCAAAGATTACCTACATCTAACCCTGCAAACCTAGAGAGATTATCTGTATAGTATTTTTGTAAAATACTGTTTATAGAGGAAATTTTATGATAAAAGCAGGAGTTTTACATGGTTGAGGCTTTGACCGGCTCAGTTTTGATCTGAATACTCCTTTACCGGATAGTATTTTTATTAACAGGAAGTAAACTCTTTTCTCATAAGTATGTGATTTTCTTATGTGTGAAATTAGAGACTCGGACTTGACTTCATTTAATGTATGCCTCACACTAGGTAAGGAAAAAACACTTTTCTGGAAAACGGTGCAAACAAGGAACAGAATTCTCGTCCTTCTTTCAATATCCCATACCTTACTAAATGCTCGGGACACGTTACTGAGGACATTGATAGGCTTTTTATGCTATACGACAATCTTACGTTATTACATTCTTGGAATAAAGAGAAATAGAAAGAACTGTTACCTATGTACTTTCAGGACGTGGCTCTTCATTTAGTGTTGCAGTTAAAAGCACAGAAACAATTGGATTCACTCAATTATGAACCATTAATAGCTAAATTAGTCGACTTGAGTAGGCCAAAATTGCCTGCATATAGGGCTGAATTTAAAACGTTTCAGGTTCAACAGGGCGAAAACAAACTAATTGATGGATATTTTTAAAGAAAATTAAGAGTTATCCAACAAGTTATGCCTCAGGCCACGAAGGAAAAGAAAATAAATTATTTATCATTAGGATTAAAGAACCATTTTTTCTTTTACAAAAATCGCCTTAGAAACATTTACAACAGTTCAATCTTTACAGTCACACTTGCATAACTTGGAAAAGGCCCACGATTTAATGAAAAAACGTGATTATGTAGAGTATTCACTTTGTGATCAAAATTCACCAGTCAGTAGTTTAAATTCGTCGGCAGTTGCTAGCCTTCCTTTCCTACACAGCATCAACAACCATCTTATCCCTTATGTAATCCGACACCTAATTGGCATCAATACCAACAACCTGCTCCAGTATCTCCTGCGCCTTCAGTACCACAGCTACATGGTGCCTTACAAACTCAATTACCGACAAATCCTCTCTCCCAAGTTGGTAATACGCAACCCCACCCGATCCTCCTGCGCCTAACACATCTGGTACATAGAGCGCCAATAATTCATTAGACTTTCGTAAACTAGCTAATCATATGGTCTAATTACCTCTTCTAGTAGCCCAAAATGTTATTAAAATCTCACAATTTAGACGGGACGGCCGTAATAATTACAAGTCAAGAAGTGCAAATAATGGCAATCATAACCAACATAAGAATGGGAAGAAAAGTAATTCTTAAAATAACAATAGTATTACATCTAAACCAGAAACGGTCTCAGTTTGCGGTAGGTGCTATAAACAAGAACATTCTTCTAGCATGTTATAGGAATATCATGCAGGGAAACGCATAGAGGGGCTCCAGGACAATTTTTCTCAAGAGCATGTTGTGAGGGCCGAAGGACAGGAAGTAAATGAACAACTAGAAGTCGCAAGTACTAGCATTAATAAATAATCATTGACAATCACTTTATACTGTGGCTCGAGTAACCGACAGGAGAGAGAACATTAAATTATTAAATCAAGAGCATAAATTGTTAATTAATGTAATAATTAACAAAGAAAAATATCCTGTAATAATTAATACAGGAACCTCGTTGAACCTATGGCCCAATTCGTGGATTCCACCAAACACACAATTGATTCCTTTTAACACGAATCTGCGAGGAATTGAGAATTCCATCGTAAATTTGCGTTACATAGCTCTAATTAAATTCAAAATTGGCTCAACAAAATTTACCCACTGCTTCCAAATTTTAGAACACTTACAATTCTTGCCTTTATTTGGAGAATATATTTTAAATCGTTTACAGACCAAAATTGACTTGCAAAGTAATACATTATCTGTATACAAGAAACCACGGCCATATCCAATTGAAGTTAATGCTTAAGAATAATTATGGGCAAATGCAAATCATTCAATAAAACAGCATAAGTCGGCTGACGTATTTACTACACGTAGAATTACCATACCAGCCAGGACACATTTCTTTCTACCCATTAATATCAAGAATCGAAAATTGGATGCTGAGGATTTAGTCGTCTCTCCACTAGAAAATTTATTGGATAAATACGG
Organism: Thermobia domestica; assembly: GCF_964235325.1. NCBI lineage: Eukaryota > Metazoa > Arthropoda > Insecta > Zygentoma > Lepismatidae > Thermobia > Thermobia domestica. The sequence continues at coordinate 62,814,887 of NC_137455.1, forward strand.
ATTACAGACTTTGCCTACTAAAGTACCTGGGAACATTTTACACTGTTAATATCAAATCCAAATAACAGACCAGTAACATTAGGGGAAAATACACCGATTGCATATGTTTAGGAGAACTTGCAGGAAGTCGATATACAGGGATATCACCAAATAGAAGAACAAAATGATGAAAGATTCTATATATCTGATCAGGAAATTCAGAATAGGCTGGACAAATGCAAATCACCTTTTGATATTAAATTATTTAACGTAAAGGCTGACCTGTCAGATGATCAACAAAAGGCTGTACATAATTTGCGTTTTCAATACAGGGATGTCTTTTCATATTCACCAACAGACATAAGTTACTTTCGTGGCCATGTCCATGAAATAAGGATTGACAAAGGAGCTTCTTTCCAATAGAGATCACCTCCTATTCCTTTGGCGGTAAGACCGCAAATTGATCTACAAATTAAACAGCTCTTAGAAGCTAATATCATTAAAGGGACCAGTGACAGCTGGTTCTCGTCGCCATTTCTCATACTTCGCAAACCAAACACTTCAGAATTCCAACTAGTTTTAAATCTACAGGCATGCAATAAGTTTACAAAATATTTAAACATACGTTTCCAATCCACTGAAGACATTTTGCATGTACTTAGAGGCCAATTTTGCATTTCGACCATCGACATAAAGTCCAGTTATCTTGAGCTATTATTGCACCCTAAAAGCTTAAAATACATTACTTTTGAACTTAATCATACTAGGAAGGCGTAGAGCTCCCTCGTGGCTAAGCGGTTAGCGTACGCGCCTGTGGCGTGGGAGGCCCGGGTTCGATTCCCGGCGGGAACTCATGTGGTTCGGATTCCACGTTAATCAGTAGGTCCACGTCTCATATAGCCTCGCTGCTGAAAGGGACGCTAAACTAAAAATCAAATCAAAATAGGAAGGCGTATCAATTTCAAGGCTGCGTTATGGGATATTCCACATCAGCTGGTGGTCTGACTATTGCAGTACGCATGCTTTTAGAGGGTTTACCACCTCGATTTACCGCATTTGTGGATGACTTCATAATAGAGAGCAAACATTGGAAACAGCAATTATCGGACTTGGAATTACTCTTCAGGAGACTAAAAAACACGATTTTAGAGCTAGCCCGAACAAGACCCACCTACTACACTCAGAATTGGATGTATTAGGATTGACAATTAGTGGCAAAGAAATCAAACTTTCTCCCAAAATTGTGAACAAAATACGGAAATTTAAGAAGCCAACCTCTAAGCGGGCCTTAAAGAGTTTTCTAGAACTCTGCTCTTATTTGAGATCCCACATCAAAAAGTTTACGGAGAAAGTGGAACCATTTCAAATTCTTTTGGAAAATAATTCAAAATTTAAATGGATGACGAGTTATTTGAGAAACTTAAAACGGATATTATTCAGGTCCCATCCTTATTTCGCTTCGATCTATCCTTAGAAATCCAAGTGTACTCTGACGCATCTTCAGTCCTAGCAGGAAGGAATTTTAGCATGTTATAAACTCAAGAACGCTAATCAAGAACGTATTGTTTCTTACTGTTGTGTCAATACACCAAGAGAAAGGGAATGGCCTTGACATGGCAAAAAATTATATGCCTTAATACACGTCCTTAGGAAATTTCGATATTTTCTACTGAATAGGAAATTCAAGTTATTCATAGACTCTAAATGCCTGGCTTCATTGAACACGAAGCCCGACAAGGTAGAAACATTCACTAGCTACAAGATATTCTTAGCAGACTATAATTTTGAAATTCACCACATTAAAAGTTGTTTAGAAGAAAAATCAAGACATATAACGGGACGAAGAAAACGAAACTGATAACTTTGCGGACACGGAGGACGCTAAAGGTTATGTTTCTCACTCATTGAAACACGCCTTTCAAATTGACCTACCCGTAACATTACCCAATTTGGCTGAAGTGCAAAGAAAGTATCCTTCATTTTTAGATATCATGACTATCTTGGAAAATAAGTAACTTAATAAATTGTTTACACTCCGTGCCGCGAAATATATTTGTCTTGAAAATGGATTGCTCTATAGGAATCACAAACATACTCATTTAGGATTGCTATATGTAATCTGTATACCAAAATCTTTACTAAGCAAATGGTTTGATGCTATTAATAACAACCCATTGGCGCCTCATTTCGTACACTAAGACGTACACTCAGAATGTTTTATTTTCCTAACATAAAAACTTATATAGCAAACAAAATAAGGACGTGCAATTTATACCAAAAACTCAAGAAGTTACCAACCAAATCATCTGGCCAATTACTCCATCATCCTTCTTCACCTATCGCTGCGGCGTGGCAGTATGATTCAATTGGAAAAGTCTCGGTCGGACAGGGAAATTTCAAACACATACTGGTAGCTACTGAGATGTCCACTCGATTTTGTGTGGCCAAGGTTGTAAACATTACAGCCGAAGAAATTGAACAATTTCTTATATATGAAATCATTCTTAAATATGGAGCTTTTTCGTACCTGTGTGTACATAGACATCTTGTACATAAAGCTAAGAGATCACAAAACCTAGCAAAGTTCTACAACTTTGAATTTAAATTTTGTCCAGCATATTATCGAAACCAATGGCCGAAGATTCTACCATATATAACTTTTACATTCGTTCAGGCTGGAACCAAGTATTCTAGGTTTTTCTTAATGCACGGAAACGAACCTAAGACCATTTCTGGTATTGCGCTTGCGTCAACTCCAATATTATATGTCGACAGGGAGCACTTGAATAAAATACGGGCAATTGTGCATGACGATCTAACTGCAAGCTATAAGAGCAGAAAAAATATTATGACGCTAAGCACAAACAGACTAGCTTTAACAAGGGACAGAAAGTATTTGTATTCTATCCGAACCGTCAGATTGGAGTACCAGAAACGTTCTCCTCTAAATTTGGCGGTCCAGTAGAAATACTGGGAACAATTAATCAAAACTTTTATAGGGTCAAGTTTCCTGATTCGTACCGTCAACCCATACCGGAAATTTCTTTAGACAGAACTAAGCCGTACTATGAAAATTCAGACGATACTCAGCAAGAGGATAATTAGCTATTTTTTTAAACGAGCGAAGACATTAAAAAATAGCAACGACAGAACACAAGACGAAAGATGCACGATAGGATCTGGCATATCTCATCTTTTAAATATTTCTCTTCTTTGGCAACACGAAAAAAGAACAGGATTAGAACATAAACTCACCTAAATTATTTAACTCAATTGGCAAAACACATTGTATAGCATAAAACATTTTAATCATTCTCACTTCTTAATTTTAAAAAAGTAAAAGTACTCACCACTTGGAAGAGGAAACACGAAGACAAGCATTCATACAGATAAAAACACTTTTCATTGCGGCAAAAATACTTCCTATTTTCTATTTTTATAAAAAGCTGATTCATTATTATTCGCTGAATGAAAGAATGCTGAGATTGCATTTTCGCATTTAAAGGGCAAATGATCTTTACAAGGACAAGTAACCTATAATTCCACATTTCCTCGATATTTTTTTCCTTTTCCACTGTGAACTACCTATTGTCACCAACATTATGCAACATAAATATTATACAGGATGTTCTAAAAATCATGATGACTGTTACTATATACAGGATGACCAGGAACTCAGGACCATCATTGGCATTTAAAATTGGAATATTTTATTTTTATATGTATTTTTAGGGCAAATATTTTAGAAACTTTACACATTATATAGGGTGACCCAGAAATCACACCGTACGCATCACGAATTCTCCAATGTAAAACATCTTTATATTCCTGTGATAATAGCAACCCTTTTAGTATGCGGAACTTTTATTATCTTATACATACTATATCACCGTCTTCGTTCGGTACCAAAAACATCCAAAAGATCCTGTCTAGATATATCTCCTCCAATTCCAATTGACACATTCAATAGCATTCATACAACTAGTGAGCAAACGATTTCATAGACTTCAATACCCTCCACCATAAGTGAGCTAATATATGTATATTAACGCAAAAGCTTACAACAGCCCTACCTCGAGTGAAATGAAGTAACATGAAATATGCATCAATCCTCCCTGTGTTTAGATACTAACTGTTTAGTGCTTTCTTTCACTGCCTTAATAGAGCTTCGAAGAGTGATTTTTTTCAGTGTTATCAGTGCTTTTAGTCATTTTTTATGCGTGATCTCTTAGTGTTGCCACCCCCACAAGAAGAAAAACAACCCTTCGGCTAATTTCTAAAACAAGCCTGGAGGTGTAATGTCCCACGTGGTATTGTGTATAAACAACTCTTCATACTAATATTTACAAACACCGCCACCTGGTTTTACAAGAAGATTCTACACACCAGATGCATCCACTATCACCTGCAGACGATGGACTTCTGACTCCTCATACGAAGCAGCAGTGCCACCGCCGTCTGAGGACTTCTATAAATTTACTGGATGACAGCAGACCTGTACCAGTTTTCTGGTGCCCCTCCTATTGTTTGCTTCGGAGCATTAGGAGTAACCTAACCCCAGGCCTCTAGTCTGCTACAGGACTGTTGGCCTTTCCTTTCTCCTGGCCTAGCCTGCTTCGAGGCTTTGTCGGGAATCTCAACTTCAACCGCTTAGCCTGATTCGGGGCTCTGTGGCTATCTAACCAACCCACTGCTTGCATCGGAGCTTTGGGTCCCTAACGCCGTTCTGCTTATCCTGCTTCGGGGCTTTGCATAGATCCTATCTGTGACCTTTTGGTCAAAGACTACCTATATTTAACCCTGGAAACTTAGAGAAATTATCTGTATAGTATTTTTGTAAAATACTGTTTACAGTGGAAATTTTATAATAAAAGCCAGTACTGGGAATCGATTCCGGACGCTCATTTTATTAACACTCTACCTACATTCTATATGGGACAGAATTTTACAATATGTATTAATAAGAGATATAGCTACTGCAGTAAGTCATATTGGTTGAATTTAAACTTTTATCATTGTAAACTTAAGGAAGAAAACTTATTTAATACACTATATTTGTATACAAGAAACAAGCTTTCATTCCTAGTTCTCTTAAGACTTCCTTCAAGAGTTGCATCAAATTAAGATATAAGCTATCTGTTCCAGTAGAATAAAAAACTCTCGATTATTATATGACTACAAATGATATAGCTTTTTAACCATAGAAATGAATTCTTCTCGATTTTTTTTACAAACGTATTGTTGTCATACCAAATGGCCACCGTCGTTTGGTTATTCTTGGCTGCCCAGATCAAGAATCGATCTCTACACCGGTTGCCTGGGAGCATTGACGCGTCCTTCAGGAGGGCATCGCCTGTCAGGATAATATTACACAACTTTTCTAACGAATTAGGAAAACCATATGCATCACAGATATAAGGTAAATGGTCCTGTATTTCTGCATATTATCAGCTTCAATACTTCTGGGATTCTGTGTAGACATCACAGTCCCGTGGCATCATTTCGCTAGTCAATGATTATCACGGAAGCAGACACCATTAGTGCATTTGCACTTAGCCCTTTTTTTTATTGAAGCTGAGTTTGGATTTTGACAAGTATTGCTTTATGTGACGTCAGGAGCTATCGACGATCACCGTACCTTAATCTTAAATAAGGAACGTTACTACGAGGAGAGGGCAACACTCAATTGTACTCACAAGAAATCATACCAAGTATAAACTTTGCATTTCCCTTATTCTTGATCAGTTCAGAGCAAAGAGGGAGTGACGCAGCAAACATAAAACATTTTTCTTTGTAAGGATAAGCATCGCCTTAGCTATCACGTAAAGATCCACTTGGTTATAGTAGGCCTATAACTTGCTCTTCTACTTACAAGGTAGGGTACCCAGGTGTAACACGCCGATTGTGATAAGATTGCACAGACATATGGAACATCGAAAAAGAAGCAACACGTATTTTTTTATATCGGCCAACAAGCACATTAAAAGGGTCAAATAGGGGCATAAAAATGGGGTCAAAATGAGATTATGTGGAATATAGCGAGAACGAGAAAAGATATCGGAAAAGTTTAAATGTACGAAATATTACCCATAGTCGACGCAATTCAATGAGGTAGAACGCACCCATGAGAAGAGAGCAGAACATTCAGAAATGGACCAATCATGTGTAAAACATTGTCATAATGTGTTACGGAAATGAGCGAAAAGGGTGATAAGGAGTTGTAAGAAAGAAGAAACGAAAACAGAAAATACGTGTTTTTGTTTTGGGTGCATACATCACCCATATGCGGAAAAAAAACGCAGATTTATCTCAATGTACGAAGATGGGATAACACGCAGGAAGGATGCAAACGCCGTTCGTATAGGCAGCCAGCGAGACATTACTGCACAGTGGGTTGCATATATCGAACTAACAAACATTCATAGCACAGTAGAATGTAATAGCAGGTGGTCCAAATACGTAAGATAAACAGCAACATTAATATCAGTACCACACATGAGTATCAACATTATATCACTACGAAAATACGCGTACAACATAACAGTAATAGTAACAATTTTGTTTTTGTGTTACTAAACACATTTTTGTTTCCAACATTCATCTAATCGTTGTTCTCATTACACGATATATGCAACCCACTGCGCAGTGCTGTCTCGCTGGCTGTCTATATGAACGGCATTTGCATCCTTCCTGCGTGTTATACCTCTTCGGGCATTGAGATAAATCTGCGTCTCTTTTGCATACGGGCTACATATACACCCAAAGCAAAAACACGTATTTTCTGTTTTCGTTTCTTCTTTCTTCCTGCTCCTTATCACCTTTTTCGCTCATTTCCGTAACACATTATGACAATGTTGTACAGGTGATTGGTCTATTTTCGGATGTTCTGCTCTCTTCTCATGGGTGCGTTCTACCTCATTGAATTGCGTCGACTATGGGTAGTATTTCGTACATTTAAACTTTTCCGATATCTCTTCTCGTTCTCGCTATATTCCACATAATCTCATTTTGACCCCATTTTTATGCCCCTATTTGACCGTTTCAATGTGCTTGTTGGCCGATATAAAAAAATACGTGTTGCTTCTTTTTCGATGTTCTTTATGTCTGTGCAATCTTATCACAATCGGCGTGTTACACCTGGGTACCCTGCCTTGTTAGAATACCGTGGCCTACTACCATCCCCATAATATCCTAATATGCTCTTATTTCTATATTTGAAATTGTTTTATTTTTATTTCAATAATCTGAACTGATTGAGATTACCTTCGAAAATGTGATGCTCTCTGTGAACCTAAATAAATTAAGGCACAATAACGGCATTTTGCCCGTACTGGGTTGCCTTTATTTCTGCCTATTCACGAACAGCTGCGCTGTCACACGGTAGTGTGTGCTTTGAGCTATTATACTCTGTAATATTTCTTGTATATTTATGTTGGTTTAACGTCTGGTGTCACCTTCTAGCTATATATCCCTAATTGACCACTTTCCTGGTTGTTATTTATTTATATTTATACTATTTATTTCTTTGATAATTTTTTAAATTTGTTTTGTGCTTTAGATGATTAGACAAATTATCGTTGCTGTAGCATTAGTATTTTTTTTTTTTTTTTTTTTGGAATTGGTATTATTTTTCATTTAGTTTTGTTTTAATCTTTGCTGCTCTATTTTGATTGTACTTTGCAATAGACAGGTGTTCTGAATCTCATTTTCCCATAGTGCGACGTAATCACCTCGAATCTCCCACGTCCTCTGTGCGTTACTTTTGTTTGCATAGTTGTATATATAGAAGATTTGTTGAATGTAACGCAGATTATAATATTCATCTAGATGAGGATTTAATGCTATTTATTAAAAGAAGGCCACGAGAAATGTTTTTTGGTAGAATTTGCCAAAGTGGACAATGAGCATGATATTTATCGCAGGTAGACATAAGAACTGATTTTTTGTCTTAACTCTAGGAAAGCCACGGAGGAGTGTGGATATAAAACGTACACACTTTTAAATTTTATTCTTTTAATTTGGAATTTTGTGACCCTCTTCTCCATATTTTTATGTCAGTAAGTACCTAAAATAATATTTCCCATGATAAAAGTATTTTTCTTTTGTTTTCTTTCTGAATAATAAGTGAAAATACCGACGGTGGACAGAAAACACCTTTCACCTAGTTCAATCACAGATCTAGAGTTCTAAGAAATTTTTGTTTCATTACGACCTTTAGCTGTCAACTGTGTATACAGTATATAGGGTCTACTGTATAGTTGCAAAATTACAGTCTATGGCTTTTGCTAGTTTTCGAAGAGAGATACTAGCTTTTAGAAGAGTTTTATTAGTTTAGAACAGTTTTTGTAAAGTTTCGACTGTCTTACGTGACATAAAAGAGTAAAAACTTGTTTGAAAGAGAAATCTGGTAGAAGTTACCTTCTCGAATTAAGTGGTATAATGAGCCAAGAAGACTGAAAACAATTGAAATAGAGAAGCTCCAAAAGTTTGATGTGCTTGTATGTTATATCCCTTTAGCGTGCAAAAAAAGGTTCAGGATCACTTCATTTGTAATGACCTGGGATGGAATTATTACGAAATATCATAGAAACCATGTTAAGCAGCTCAGACTTCCATTCAACATCAAATCCGACATTCAGACTCCAGTGCTCAAGAGACGCTTAAAGGCTATGTCTTTCCAATCGCGCTGAAGCGTCTATGGTGATGCAGCTTATACTCTAGAAGTTTCTTGGAGAGTTGGCTAATGACATGTATTTATATGGTAGTAAAGGAGCAAACCTCAAATTATACCTCAAAGGTGGTATTTCATTCCTCTCATTAATAAACTTACCTTGTGTATAAAAACTAATTTTCATACAAATAACATCTTACTAGAATGCAATATTAGAGTGGTCATTTTTTAATTCCCCCTTGGTCCTCGGTGAAATGTCCTGACTCTTGGTCCTCCGAGAGTTAATTAACTCTGCTCCTACCGAAATTTTTTCATTGCACTGACTACCGTTCGGGTTCTGGTGACCTCATTTCATTTATTGAATAAACTCAGCCTTTTTGGTTAAAAAAAAAACATTTAATGGTACCCACTTTTAAATCTATCGTGTTTGTTTATACATTAAGTTATTAACTTAATTTTTCTGTTCACATAATATGCGTAATGTGCTCATAAATCGATAGTATAGTGCGATTATATAAATTAAGGACAGTTTATGTACATAAGTAAACTTAATAATGTGGATGGCAATGAGTAATATAGCAAAATGTTCCAGTCTAATACCGTATTTTAGACATCAATTCGATCCTAAAACAGTTCAGTACATATTTGTTTACCTCAGTAAATATTGATCTCCAAGAAACGTAAACAAATTCTCACCAAAGAACTTGCACAAAATTATACTTTCACTTCTAGTCATTGCCGCATTTGACGCAAACAATAGCTTAGTGTTACTTACACATCTATGTCTTGTATTTTTGCCACGTTTTCGTCCTTTATTGGATTCTGAAGATGTACCTGAGAACTCTGCACGCCGAAGTTGGCCTTGTTTAGTTAGAAACTTAGCTAGTTCATGAAGAAATATTCTCCTTCTGCGATTACTTCTGCAGTTTCATTCAGGATTGAGTGAAAGCCAAATGACAAAAATATTGAGAGCACTGAAGCTAATGACGGAGGTGGAAGCGTCCTCGAAACGACACTAATTGTTGATCAATAGTACTGTTACCACTAGGTACATATGCATCCTGTAACGTACTTATATATGCATCAAAAGCGACTCAAATTGGAAATAATTTGCCCGGACTAAGATTTTTGGGTCGTTGTTCAGCGTTATCGAACCGGATACATCGAGATATCTGTGGGAATCTATTTGTCGACATTGATTTTTTGGGAATAGGTCGGATATTTTCTTTATTCCACAAATGTGTAATAGGTTCATTGTGTGCTTTGTATACTCCCGTCACTATAAGAAGCAATATGAAACACTGAAATTCAGCCTTATCAGCATACGCCCATTTATCTCAATACGTAATAGAGCATTCCTTGTTTGTCCATTTCCAAATAGTTTCAAGATTATTGGGTCTCATGAAAAGCTCGAATGGAGATTGAACCATATCTGCATTTCTGACACTATGACGTGCAAGTCCTGTTTCCAGTCTTGATAATATTGCTAGACGGAGTCTTATTCTGAGAAGTCCTGTGTGGACTACTATTGTAGGTTTCTTGTTCATTCTTCGACCTGAAAAGAAAATGCTGATTCATAAGGTAAAATAAAGGAAAACTCAACATTGCAATAACATAAGTTCACTAACAGAAATCAGGATCAAAATCAGAACAAGGATTGAAATATGTTTATCATCCTAGTTGATCGTGCTCTTTAGAAACTACTTTAGTGGTTTATTCAGAAATACAACATTGAATAAAGTGCCGCGATGCCTCGCCGCTAGCGCCTTCACCTCTAGTGCGTGGAGTTCCTGGTTCGATCCCAACTCGCGTCAAATGGACTTTGTGGTGAACAAACACCATGTACATGAGTTTTCTTGGGATTCACCCGTTTCCTCCCACTTCCGTCTTTCAGCCATTTCATTTATTCTCATCATTGCCATCATCTTTTGCCTAGCCGGAATAACCGTGAATTCCTTTTTTTACAACATTGAATAAGGTTAAGAAGAAGAAAATAATAAAATTGACAATCATATTATCAAATGAAGGAACAATTTTGAAATATGTCTTTCACGAAACTTCAGTAAACTACTAAATCAGGACAAGAAATACCCTAGATATTGCAAGGCTACGGTTTCAGCTAGTGGCTATTTCTCATTATTTTCAGAACCCCGCTTGATCTAGGAGCTAGAAAAAGTTGGTTTGGATTCCATTATACTCAGTAGATCTATGGCTCTTTTAGTGTCTGCAGCATAATCGAGGGATCTTAAAATCAAAACAAGCAAACCATTATTTTCGATTTTTATGCTGCATGATAGTATATCGGACTGTGTTTCACCATTTTCATAAAATAATAAAATAAATTGACAACAATCCTTGGCAAAAATAGACATGCAACAAAAGTAGAAGTCCATTAGAATATACATACTCATAAGTAGCAGATGTTGAGGTATCATTTTTGCTTCTTTCAAGCATACACACATCTTCGGAATCTAGATATGAATCTCAATCATATTCGTCTATATCATAATAGTTCAAAAGTTCATCTGTTTCACAATCGTCTCATGATAAAACATCATCACTTGCAGGATCTTCTGTCGAAAGGTCAGAATCCATGATTTCTTTATTCAATATTTTTGTCATGTCTTCGCAAGATAGATTTTTTGATGCCATGGTGCTTCTCAAACATTCGAGAAAACAATTAGAGAGCGACTTGTGTCAAAATCACTCCGAGTAATTAGTGGCATGTATCGGAAAATGCAAAAGTTGTTAATAATTGCTGGGGTCCTATATGACCCCAATGGTACTGAATGCAGGAAGTAGAAAAACTTGCGCGCACAAACAAAAAATATCGCAATGTACCCAAATGAAGCTCCTAAGGGAACATGTAAATCCAATGTTCTTCATCTTTTTGTGTAATATATTACGCGACTTATACACTGTTAAACTTAGCTTGAATTCGTATAGGATCCCACGGTAGTAGGAAGGTTAAAGGCTAGCACGACATACTGCCTTCTTCAACTCTTTTTTTTTCTAAAAGTCCAAAAACAACCATTATATAGTTACAGCAATTTGTAGATATGTAGGGACACAATATCATCTGGATAGTCTATTAGAATTCTGAGACCGTAAACTTTCATGTTATTCTTTGTAAAGTTTATTGTTTAAGGCTTACGTAAGCACTATTCTATTCAATATAGAACGTATTGGTTTTACTGGGTGAAGGTTACATACTGAGAGTTTGTTTCCTGGACATATATGTAAGGCAGCATTTTTAAAATCTTTCTATTGCGTATGGTTTGGTTCATCAGTATGACATATGTTTATTATGAGATTATATTGATGAAAACTGCAAGGAATATGACTTTGTTCATCTTTATAACCTTATGAATAAAATAATTTACGGTATTGGCATAAGATTTTGAATGCATCCTAATGAAATTTTATATCGGCTTTGGATTGCTTAAAAAATGTTTGCATGATTTATTTTATAAATAATAATATATGTTGATTAATAATAAGAATAATTACTAAATAAGACATTTTGTTAAGTATTTTGATTTTCCAGATTGTCCTGTTACGGGCCACAAGGAAAAGAAGAGCCTTTTGTTAAGTTTAAGAGATCTGTTAATCCCCTGAAGCTTTATTCAAGCAATGGTCGCCATATTTTATATTATTGCTTTTCTAAATTTTACACCATTACGTAATATGGTTTTATTTCTTCCGAAATCATTTAAGTTATTTTTAAAAAAAAATCCTTGATGAATGAAATTGTATCTCATCCAACACAGTTGCTACCCTCCTACCCAAATTCAGGAAAATATTAGCTGTTGAAGACAAACACCGGTCGGGTAGACCTAAAACAGCTACGGATGAAGCAAGAAAAACAATAGTATTGGCTTCAATTCACAGAAGGTCTTCTTCAGTCAGATGCTGCAAAAAATTGCAACTTGTACTTGTGCACTTGCTTCCTTGCAAGAATCCTCTTATGTAAAATGATTCACGTCTCTTTCCATGCACACACTTCTTGTGTATCCTCATCCGCAAAAAAAAGTTCGCATATACTGTAACTTCCACATTTTCATTAATAACTCGCTTTTCTGACTATATTATCGCTTCTTTGTGCTTTCCTTAACAAAGCAGTGTAATAATGCATAATTATTTATTATTTTAGAGAAAAATAAAGCAAAATAAGAAAATTATAAGCAAAAAACCTTTAATCTTATGAAACCTTAGTGTGTCAAATAATTACACGAAGAATATCCCGTGGGAAAAAAGAGGGAAAATGACACAGGTATTAGGAAACACTCACTAACATGTGAAGCTATTGAACAGAAACATGAACTGAAGAGTCAACTACGTATTTCTGCGTTTAATATGCAATTCACACTTCATGCACAGTTCCAATATGAAAAATCAGTCAATATCTTCAGTTGAAATTACTGATATAGGGAGAAAATGACTATTTAAAACTTCAGGTGTGAACGTGCGCTTGGAGCGATATATGAGCATTATTACAGCATATTCTTTCATGAATTGTCTCGGTGGTCAAGCGTGTTTAGTAGTGTTATTAAAAGTCTAGCATCGGAGGGCGGCAGTTCCAATCTGCTTCCGGGCAGTTTTGATTTTTTTCAACATATGGAAACATTTCTTTAAATATAAAGTTCTGCTTTGAAGTGCTTGAAAAAAAAATCAGATGAACTATCACGTTTCAAAGCCTGTTACATTTGTTCACCCTGTCATCATTTATATACGAAGACGCTAAAATGAGGAACGTTAACATTGTTATAATGGGAACAACTTTCTGATTTGAATACCAACCTTAAATCACACGTCCAAAATGAAAATTATTCATGTTCTGATACCTATTGTAATATACAGGTGTGTATATATAGAGAAAGAAAGAGAGAGAGAGAAAGTATGTGAGAGAGATAGAAAACAATATATGCTGTAATTTTAATTACAACGTAAAAAGTTATTGCAATTCATAATCTGGATTTTTACAAAGCGATTTGAACGCTTGAAGCGACTTAATATTCATAAAGCATCTTTTTCTTGAAGTGTCGCAAATAGTCCGATGCTTTGTAATATGTGTCAAAGAAATAAATGCATGTTTTTAACAGGATAGTATCGTCTACCTTTTGCTTCAATTGATGGTATAAAATAATGTTGAGTTGATTTTAACATCCCTTTCAGCATCGAGGCTATATGAGACGTTTACCTACTGATTAGCGTGAAATCCGAACCACATGAGCTCACACCGGGAATCGAACCGGGTCTCTTACGTCAAAGGTGCGTATGCTAACCGCTTAGCTACGAAGGAACTCGGTATGAAACTAGAATAGCACACATTACCCCATATTATTTCACCGAAAGATTTCTGTTTTATGATCAGTTAAAATAGTATTTCTGGACACCGTAGCGAAAAATGTATTTGCTTTTTCAAGTAGTGTACGAAAAATACAAAGAATAAACACAGTAGAAACGAACCCAAGAAATGAATTCAAAGTAAAGTGCTTTACCTCTCTCGAATAAATCACTCAATGTATTACAAGTGCATATCTCGTGCATTTCCAGTAGAATTATTAAAACGCGCTGGCTTTATAACTTGGCTGTGTGGTCTAGTGGCTAGCATGTGTGTCTGTGGTGTACAGGGTACCCGGTTTGATTCCCAGTGAGAGAACTTTTGGAATTTTAAATGTTCTCGACGTGTCTGTGTTTGTGTCCCTATCATTCAAGGTTACTGTAAAACGTGTATAACCGAGTAGGAAATATACAGAAAGTACTGATAAGGGGAAAGTAGACTTTGGTAAGTGAACTTCGGGGCCGCCTTTCGCGACGTAAATTAAGAAGAAAATAAGTGGGTTTAGCGAGGCGCTTGAAATTACAGTAATGATTGATGGTTCGGTTCCCAGTCCGGTTTTCTTTCAATATAAGGGTATTTTATTTTTTCTAAATACAACGTTACATTTTTAACATTTGAATTGGTTATAAAAACAAAATCAGATAAACTGTCAGCTTTCAAACTTCTGTCACTTTTATTCATCATCTGTTTGTATACGAAGATGACGCTATGGAAATGCTAGCACTACCAAAGTTCAAATAGATTTCTAAGTTAATATCAAATTGAAAACACACGCCCAAAATGAGAATATATGTTTCTGCTTTATATGTATAGTTCAATTATACCAAACAAAATCCGCTATCCCCATTCCCTTTGGCGGTAGGGGTAACTTTAAAATTTTAAAGTGGGACCCCCATTTCTTATTGGACATTTCGATTCTCCAGAAAAAAGTGACTGATTTCACCCAGAATTGAAAACAATTCCTTCACGGATGGCACTTTAATCGATACGGGAAAAGGAGGGGTAGCAAAACGTTATGAAAATGTTTTTTGTCAGATCCGTGCTCTGTGGTCATACAGTTAGCATACTGGACTGCACAGTCAGAGATCCTGATTTCAATTTCTAGTAACCCTAGGGGAACACCAAATGAGTACATAACAAGTAGTGACTATTTTCATGAATATATGCATCATATAAAAATCGCTTTAAGTTTGATACTAAGATATTATTATTATTGTTATTATTATGTTACATATTACTTGAGCTTATAATTAGGAAGACCTAGGCGCAGATGGGAGGACAATATTAAGATGGGTCTCGCAGAAATAGGAATACAAAGTAGAAACTGGATCCAGTTAGCTAAGGATAGAAGTCAGTGGAGAGCTTTTGTGAATGCGGCATTGAACCTCCGGGTTCCATAGGCCATAGAATTAGTTAGTTAGTTAGGAGGGTAAGTGTGCCTAAAGTCAGCCGTCTCCAGTAGTCAGCCATTTTTCAGTAAAAAGCATATTAAATAAACATACAGTAGCTTGTTATCAAACAAATAATCAACTACAACTTAAATCAGAGCTCCAGTATTCAACCTCATTTGTTATGGCCTGGTGTGACTCCTCGTGGCAGAAAAGAAAAATTATCATTTGATGTCTGCTGATGCAAGTGAGCAAAGTGCGCATTTTGTTAATAAAAAAATAAGGAAGAAGCTTTACTTCAAAGTTAGGTTAAAATTATATTATTGTAAAATAGTACGAGTTATTGCTTTCTTCTATGCATGAATGTATCGTAGCTTATCAAAAATTCGTGGTTTATGATACAAAACAAGATATTGCGAAAAAATAAGGAGGGCTGACTACAAGTTGCATTTTTGATAACGTTTTCCGGTAGTCAGCCATTAGGGGCTGACTACTGGAAATGACTCTTCACTTCAATTTCCAATGGTCAGCCCCCTATTACTTTCAACGACGACTACTGGATACATATACTCCAGTAGTCATCCACTTATCATTCATTCAATTTAAATGACACATGACATACAACTAAGACACTTAACTAATACGTAGAAGACTTTTCTAACGATTTAATGAAAAAGTAACTGTTATGATGTCACTAATTGCATCATACAAGTATAATACAGTTATAAAGTACGGGACAAAGTTAAACGATCGAAAATGCCATTAAAACTTACGACGATGTTGGTCGTTTATTTTTGTCCCGTACTTTAATATCAGTCTGGTATTGTAACCATTTCAATTCTTGTATTTTTCTAGAACTGAGGGAAAAAAGGTTAAGGATTTATGGCTGGTCTGAATTATTTCTCTAAAATTTAAAAAGGACAGGTAATGAGTATTTATTTTACCCTAAGCATACGCCCTACATAAGCTTTGGGGGCCCGGGCCCCCTGGCCCTAGCAGGATCGACGCCCTTGACCCTGATCATAGCTTAGACTTTTAATCTAAGGTAGCTATGAGGAAGTAAGGGTTATCCATATCTAATTGATTTATTTTTTTTTAAATTACTCCGCACAATGTCGCGTTTCTGCACGTTTTTAATTCCAAGGCTGCAATTGCTCTTCATCTATTATTATTATTATTATTATTATTATTATTATTATTATTATTATTATTATTATTATTATTATTATTATTATTATTATTATTATTATTATTATTATTATTATTATCTGTTCTTATCTGCTCTGTTCCTAGAGTTGCCTGATTGCCGAAACAATACAGAATAATCATAAATATTTACATTCTAACTCACTATGAGTGTGAGGAAAATGTGTCTAACAGTTTAAGAACGCGTGATTTAGCGTTTCTTTCAACCAGTCCAAAGACATCTACTGGAATAGACTCAGTGTCAGATGTTTTTGCAATCAGGTGCGTTGAGGATACTCTATCCAAAGAGTCTTCTTATTCTACACACATAATGAACACATATAAGGCTATTGTTCTGTCCGAAGAGGATCGAGTTGCTATCAGGAGATACTTGCTAGTGAAATGCTCGATATCTTAGTCCTGGAACATACCAAATTTTAGCAATTGGCCGTCTAGAGCCTACAAATATATCTTCGATATCAGAAATAGACGTTACGTCTGACTCAAACCAGGAAAACAACATATCCGTTATGGCATCTTGTACTGAAGCGACGCAAGGTGAAAGGTCTGCTTCTGTTTCTACAGTCAGTAGAGCCAGAAATAACTCCATATGATCTCAGAAGAAATTCAAAGAAAACCTTCGTAAAATACTTCCATATCATCTGGCTTTGATTAGCGTCTTTTCTGGCTAGCTCCAATCAAAAACAAAACTACCAAACATGTGCCCAGAGAAAAAGTTCAAAGTGCAGTATCCTCCCAAGCATGGAGAAATTATCAGATGGTAAAGAATGAAAAGAAAAGAAAACTAGAAGAGGAATGTCTAAAATGAAAAAGGGAGAGAATACAAAAGAAAGGAAACATTTTAAGTCAAACAAAAAGAAAAGGACTGTCAAGCCAAGTAGCACTAGTAGTTAAAAAGACGAGACGCAAGAAGTTGTTGAAATGCCGTCTAAGGCCTGAAGAAGAATTCATAAGTGATATTGAGAACGATACACTTAAATATATTGGGTGTCACTTTTGTGATCACTGGTACCACTTAAAATGCACGTGCCTCAGTGTATTATCGTACGAGTAACCTGCTAAACAAGTGCTTATGTGTCCTGAATGTGCTTAATGAACTTCATATTAAAGGGTTAATGTCATAGCTAAATATAAATATCAATGTAAATATAAATGTAAATATAAATAGGCCTATATATTAGTTTTAAATAGGCTAGTCTAGGCCGAGGCACATTTTTCTTAGTTTATGGTAAATATCATACAAGAAGTCTTTTTTCCTGTATCGCAATATATTTTCCACCAGGCCTGCTTCTAGCCACAGAGGTTTGGGGGGGCATAGATATGTTAGGGGGGCAAGTCATTAAAAATCTCTTACACATATCTAAATTGTGTTTTTTGTGTTGAGGTCTGGAGGGGCCACGAAAAGTTTAGGAGGGCCAGGCCCCCTAGCTCCCTCTAGTTGCGGGCCTGTTTTCCACGTAGTTTTTCTTTGTAGGAACTCTGAGTGCAATATATTTGTCCCTTAATTTTCTACTGAGGAATTGATCTCTAAAATTCCATTAAAAAAGTCAATTCTATAGTGTGGCTGAGTACTGGTTAAAGTAATGGCTGACCTTTGGTTTTCATAGGCCGACTACTGTTTTTTTTCAGGGTTTCTAGTATTTTCTTTTTCCTGTGTAATTATGTATAAAAGATTTCCTATGCGAGCTACACGAACGTAAAATTTAAACACTGTTCTTTCTAATGACAAATGCAGTAAAAGTTATTAGTAAAAATGATTTTTTTTATACTTTAACAAAGTTTAAAATCTCCTTAAATGGTCGACTACTGGCATATTTACCCTATTACTTGAGATGCTAACTATAGTTGCAATTTTTTGAAGGAATGGTGCCTAACTGGAAAATAGAACTTTACATATTGTTTTGTCTGTGAAACATATGCTTGTTTAGCTTTATTTGAAAGTGTTAATTTTGCCCAAAATATTGAACGTTGGAAAACCGCAATAGCATTTCCTTATAGGGGCCAAAAAAAAAGAGAGCTGATATTTCTAAAGGAGGCAATCGTAACAAAAACGGATAGGAGATAAACATAAATCGAAAATGTTATGTTGAAAACATTTTCATTGATTTTGTCTTCTGCCTCAGGCACTGACAAGGTCAGACAAATATTGTCTATTACGTTTAAAATTGCCTAAAGGAAAGTTGAACAGAATACCACAGATCTTATCACTCAGTAATCAGTTGTGAAGTGCTCCCTTGTAGTCAAACAACATATATCGAAATAACGTGTTTTCTGCCTCTTAGCAAATAAAAACTACAATCTTACTAGCTCTTGGAGTAACCAACTGCGCATGTCGTTTAATAGCTTCAACTAAAAGGGGTCCTCATTCAACCTGCAACTCGTGAAAAGGGTAGAAGTCAGAAATGGCTGAGAATAGAAAAGAGCGTGTTCTTGCTTTAGTGCAAGAAGGCTATTGCGCTGCACAAGCCGCTGAAAGGTGTGGAGTTTTACCAAGAACAGCACAGAAGTGGATAAAGCGTTTTCGAGAGACTGGAGAAACTATGCGGCGCCGAGGTAGTGGTAGGCGTCGTGTGACAACACCTGAGCAGGATGCTCAGCTTGTTGCTGTTGCGCGACTTAATCCCAACATGACCGCCAGACAACTTCGGCACGCATCAGCTTTTCCAGGCTCTCGAGATACTGCTGTACGGCGTCTTAGGGAAGCTAATCTTCACGCCCGTCGTGCTGCGGTGAAAGAATTCCTCTCGGAAGAGCATATAAGACGACGGCTTCAATTTGCGGAAGAAAATGTGAACCGTGATTGGAGACATGTTGTCTTCACAGACGAATGCACATTTTCTTCCTCAAATAATGGCCCAGTAGTCGTGTATCGTCCGAGAGGCTCCAGGCATGATCCCAGATACGTTTTCCACAAACGTCACTGTGGACGCGTATCTGTATCTGCTTGGGGTTTCATGACATTACAGTGTCTTGGAGTACTCCATAGGGTAGAGGGGCGTCTTACAGGTGAGCAATATTTACATATCCTTCGGGATGTTATGTTGCCTTCTGTGCGTTTTATCTACCCCGATGGAGTAATCCAGTTTCAGCACGACAGGTCTCCGGTTCATATGTGTCAATTAGTTCAGAATTGGCTCTCGCAGCAGGCTGATTTAGAGGTCCTAGATTGGCCACCGCGTGGAGCCGATATGAATATAATTGAGACAGTATGGGCAGAGGTCAAAAGGGTGATGAAGGAGAACTGGCCTAACCCGCCTCCATCCACAAAAAATCAACTATGGGAAATCGTTGAAAACAGCTGGGAGGAAGTCTCCCGTAGTGAACGCTTTCTCCGCAGACTTACCGAAAGCATGTCCAGAAGGCTCCAGGCAGTCATCGATGTAGAAGGTCATTGGACCTCCTATTAGACACTTATATATAAACAGCCCTTTTCAGGGCTACGTATTCCCTTCCATTCTTTTTTTTTCTTTGAATGCCAATGAAAATGTATCTACGTCACTTTCACCGTTAAACAATGAAAATGAAAAAAAAAAACATAATAGCAGTGGACAAGATTCGATCGTGCGAACTTGTGTATTGTAATCTCCCACTTATCCCCTGAGCTACGAAGTAACACGTAGATTTTTTGAAAAAGATATTAGTAGTTCATAACAACACACTCCCTTTTTATGTAATTCATGTGCCCCTTGCTGCTATCGATGGCGTGAAAAAAAATGCTACACATTACCCCATATCATTTCACCAGTAGATTGCTGTTTTCTGATCAGTTAAAACAGGATTCCTGGATATCTAAGCGAAAAATTATTTCTTTTTCATGTATTCTACGAAAAACCTAAAGAGTAAACAAAATCGAGACAAGCAACTTTCTCGAACAAACCACTCAATGTATCAGTGTCATTGCAAACAACGTCTCGCTGATGTAATGAATAACAACATGTAGTAAAGATCATGGGGTCTTCAGATCAAATACAGCTTGTCATATGGTTTTGTTTCCTTCAGCACAATAGAATTTTTTAAAAAATTATCCAGTCATGTGAGAAAAACAAATTTTGCAGAAATATAACATTTCGTTGTGAGAGGCGTATTAGCACGAAGAAATAGTTTTATTTCTTGCAATCCAAACCGTGAAGAATGAGCTAATGAATAGCGTTTATGGGTCTTTCAATAAGCACCATCCAGTGTGTTGTCGTCGGCAACGTTACGTTTTTCTTTTTCTTTTTCTCTCGTTTTATCGCATCACATTCTGTTTTTCAATGACTTCTAATGCTAAATTTTAATCCGCTGTTACTTCGTTCGTCGTTTTCACTTCCACCTACAATATTAGATTTAGGCATAGCTGACTATCCTCTAATTTGTATCGAAGTTTTGTCAAGTTTCTAGTGAACGTCAGCTAACCATTTTCTTCCAGGTACTAAAGGTATTCAAATATTTATTTCAAACGGCTGATTTGATTTCCCGTGATGATCGGACAGACAAACACGACGTCACTTTTACATATTGACCGCCTTATTTGGAACTTGCCCCATTTCCCCCTCAAAAGTGGATTTTTAAGGACAACGGAAGATGGGCTCACATATTTTAAAATAAGGTGTTTATATCCATCTGTTCTTCTTACGACATATGTGTTAATGAATCCGACTGGACCAAATGCTAAATACCGTATATTTAAAAGATAATTTCAAGTGCTTCATCCGTTTTGCTGTGAAGACAAGACACAATCTCGATGTCATCATTCTTAAATATTGAGCAAAAACGATACAAATTGCCCCTCTTCTCCATTTAGTACCGAACTTTCTAAACACGGTCGGACACGTGCACACTCGTTTTAAATAAGGAATTTATGTATCACATTTCATCTCACAAACGTGAGAGATTCTATTTTTGGCATACATTTTAACCCCCTCTGTTTGGATACGCATTTCAATAAAAATGGCGTGACAACAACCCAGTCCGAGGTAGGTGTTAACTATGTTAATAAAATTCATTTCAAACGGTTCAGCCATTTTTCGTTATGATAAACAACGTTTTTTTAATTTATATACTATGCAAATATAGGTTAATAGTATTGTTCTGTCTTGTTATTTATTTATTTAAGTTATTTATTGATATAAACTTGAGGTGTTACGTTTAATGTTTAACAATACCTAGCATTTACCATGTTATCAACCGTGAAGTAGCGAATTTTGTGTCTAATATTTATATTACATTCAATTTAATGTGTCACGCTAGTAGCAAATTAAGCATAAATGCGAAAACATTGTTCACTTTCAGTTCTCATGAGAATTTCTTTCCTGTCTTTCTATTATTTTGTCAATAGCTTACAAAACACTGGCATCAGACTTTTGCAATTATATTTTTTAACGTTTTTCCCATAAACTTCCCTGAAAATTTAACCTGAATCGACCATTACCGGGAATCGAACCCGAGACTACAAGAACCAAAAACACTCGTGCTAACCACTAGATTTTTTTAATTTTTATTCCACGTTAATTAGTAACCCCACGTTTCATACAGCCTCGCTGTTGAAAGTGTTACGTGAATATAGACTAGACCAAAATTAATTATTGGTGTCCATTTCAGGATCACTCAGTATTATGTTTTTAAGTGTTAGAGTGTTACAAAATCCAACACTTTTCAGTGCCTTATTAAACAACTTATTTTTAAAAAAAAAAGTCTTGAATGTGTATTCACGGATACAATAAGAATAAAAATCACTATTAGAAACAAACATTTGCAGTAAAAGGAAAAGCAGAAACTATTTGTGTAATAAAAATGTATATCTTTGTCAAAATATTTGTGACTTGGTGTAATCTATATTCACGTAACATTCCTCCACTAAAAACATGCTACCGAGTGATCCTGAAATGAACACCAGTAAAAAAATTTTGGTCTAGTCTATATTCACATAACAAAAGGAACAAGAAACTAAAAATCAACTCAACACTACTTTTATACCACCAATAGCAGCAAGGGGCAGACGATACTATCCTGAAAAAATGCATTTATTCCTTTGATCCGCATTGCAAAGCATCGGACAATTTGCAACATAAATTACAAAAGCTTGAAGAGAAAGAATCTTTATGGACAATAAGTTTCTTACATACAGTATTCAATTATAAAATGCCTACTACTTATCTTTCTTATTTAATTTATGGGGCGCGATGGTTCACTGGTAGAGCGCTTATCTTTGGTGCATGCGGTCTCTGGTTTTATTCCGTTCAAGTAAGCTTGTGGTGGACAACATTATGTCCGTGACTTTTCTCAAAACATTTCCTTTTTCTTCCACTTTCTCATTCCACCAATTCTTATATCGTTTTTCTCACTTTAATTATCTTCTCCCTTAGCCTAAAATAGCAGGATTCTAGAACACTGGTCCGTATACCAATTGAGTGGTGATGAAGAAAGCAATCAACCTGGTTAACCTGCCTTCACTCGCTATCGCTTGCTTGACATTACTATATGAATTGTGTATTGAGATTTGATAAAGAAAAGAACCAAACTGGTTACTAATCCAAATTCTCCTCTATGTGAGGACCAGCAATCTAGAACCTTCCCGCCTAAAGGGCGTAATAGTGGGAGGTTAAATATTTCATTTCATTTTCTAATTTAATTTAGCTCTTCCACATAATATTTTATCTGAAATAATAATAAGATATTATCAAGTGCTCGCAAAGCTGGGAGCGATCTCGGAATCTACCGTAATGTGCGGTAATCTTGTTAAATATGTTTCACTACTAGATCAGTTGTTGAATGTTTCATAATGCTATACTAAATTCCATAAACATTCAAGCGAAATAAGTAAAATTGATGAGATTGACAATTTAAACCG
The DNA here is from genome assembly GCF_964235325.1 of Thermobia domestica. Taxonomy (NCBI): domain Eukaryota; kingdom Metazoa; phylum Arthropoda; class Insecta; order Zygentoma; family Lepismatidae; genus Thermobia; species Thermobia domestica. Next base: position 62,838,304 of record NC_137455.1, read on the forward strand.
CACAGTATTGCAAAGCTGGCGGTGTAAATATTTACTCCATTACGCAAACTGTGTTTCAAATACAATCATTATTATACAGTTCATTTTCATAAACTTGTTCTTATAGCAACTATATCATTTCCTATTTAAATTAAATTTATAGATAATTTTGTGTTACATATCAGCTGATACTCATGCTATAAACTATACCATAAATTAACATTCGATGTAAATAAATAAGAAATGTATAACGTTACAGATTCTGGAATTGCAATTTAATTCAATTTTAAACTGTATACATTTTCTATATGATTGTTTCATTTACTTTATAAAAATCCAGATTATGATTTACACTAACTGTTTTAATTAAAAATACAAGCTTATACAGGGCGCGGGGAAAGTCCCGGAACGGTCCAATATCTCGCGAAATATACAGATCAGCAAAACCAAAATAACACGTGTTAAACAGTTTTGAAAAATCTATCCAATGATACCAAACGCAACCCTCCATTCCCACACGGGGGTAGCTTTAAAATTTTAAATGGAAATCCCCATATTTTGTTGCACATTTGGATTCTTCAGAATAAGTAACAGTGATTTGACCCAAAATTGAAAACAGTGCTTTCACGGATAGCACTTGAATCGACACATAAAAAATGGAGGCGGCAAATCTGTATGAAAATGTGGCCTCTCAGTGTCGAGCTCTGGGCCATGCGGTTAGCGTACGGGACTGCGGCATGAAAGGTCATGAGTTCGATTTCCACGCAGAGTAAAATTTTCATGTGATTTTTTTTACCCACATAACGAATTCATACATTTTAACTTTCATAAAATAATTCATTTGTCCATATTTATTAATTTGCAAGAAAATACAAATGGTGACAAAAATGACTTATTTTTGTTGTAAATAACCCTACTACTAAGAACTACTTCATAAAGCTACTTTGCAAAACAATTATCGATATTGTATTCCATGTAACTTCATCTTCGCACACACTGTTTTCAATTTTTGATCAAATCTCTATCACTTTTTTTGGAGAATCCACATATGAAATAAGAAATAGGGGTTCCCATTTAAAATTTTAAAGTTATCCCCCGTAGTCCCCAAGGAGGTAGGGATAGGTGATTGTGTTTTCTATTATTGGATAGCTTCTTTAAAACTATTTAACATGTGTTATTTTTGTTTTGGTGATATTTATACTTCGCGAGGTATTGGACCGTTCCGGGAATTTTTCCGCACCCTGTATACAGTATTTTACCTCCCTTTCGCACTCTCACTCTCTATATTACAACTGAGTGTTGCAATAGGTATCAAGAACATGAATAATTTTCATTTTGGACGTATGGTTTAAGATTGGTATTCAGATCACAAATCTGTTCTCATTATAACGGATGTGGTATTAACGTTAATAAGGATCGTTAACGTTCCACATTTTAGTGTCTTCGTATATAGCCTAATTGATGAACATAGTGAATAAATGTGACTGAGCTTTGAAAAGTGATTGTTCATCTGGTCTTGTGTTTTTAAGCACTTCAAACTAGACATTTTAAAAAATATTTCACTATATTGAAAAAAAAAGCGTTCCGTACTCAGGCTCGAACTGCCACCCTTCGGTTCTAGAATTTCAACAGCATTGCTAAACCCGCTTGGCCACGCAGGCATGTTACGAAATAACGCGTTCTGATATTAGAAATAGACTCGCTCCAAGCGCAGGTTTACACTTGGAGTTTTAAATAGCCATTTTCTGTTGTTTTTTTTTTTTTTTCAGTAATTTCAACTGAAGATATTGATTGATTTCCCATATTGGAACTTCACGTGAAGTGTGAATTGTATGTTCATCTCAACAATACATTATTTTCTGTTCCTTCAATTTTACGTATTTGTGAGTGCTCCTAATACCTGTGCACTGTATGGAGTGAATTTCCCTCGGGATATTCTTCGCGTAATTATCTGACAGACTAAAGATTCATAACAATCACAGTTTTTTGCTTATAATTGTCTTATTTTGCTTTATTTTTTCACAAAAATCATAAATAGTTTTTCATTACTACACTGCTTTGTTAAGGAAAGCACAAAGAAGCGATAACATATTAAGAAAACTGAGTTATTAATGAAAATGTGGAAGTTACAGTATATGCGAACTTTTTTTTTTTTTTGCGGATGACGATACCTTTGAGGGATTTTCTGAACGGATACAAACGCTTATATTGTTGTTGCTTTGTCCGTAGCAGTTTTAGGTTTACCCGTACAGGGCCTGCCTTCAACAGCTAACTTATTCCTGAGTTTCAATAGGAGTGTAGAAACTGTTTTGGTTAAGATAGGAGGAAAGTTCAGCTCTCTATCATCTTCTTGCCTATATCTTGCTAACTACTGAAACACAAGCGTAGGGATTTCGTGCACAATACATGCACGAACTACTGAATGATATTAATCGTATGTTAGTACTTTAAGTGTATGGGTATGTGTCATTAATATTACCGTTAGTACTTTGAACTTACATGGAACATCCGTAAAGTGTTGCATGCCGATTTCAACGAAATTTTGCAAGTAGATACTAGACACAAACTAAAGTGACCCGTATTTTATCGTTTCAGCGGAATAACGGTTTGAAAGGGCCTAAGCCCCGCCTGAAGTATGTTCAAAAAATCTCGAAATCTCGAAAAAAAAAAAAACTATCAATTTGCAGAAAAAGGCGAATACACATACTAGATAGAAAGTTAAGGAATACGGAATTTTACTTTTGTGTGTGGGAAATGGTTGCAGGGGGAGCAGCGGCCCCCGTTTAAATATCTTCAAAAATAATGACAAAGGCCAAAATCGATAAAAGGGCACAAACAATTCCAAGGAAACTACGAATGCAGATACTAGACTTAAAAGTAAGAAACAAGTATTTTTCATTTCTGCGGAAAAAAACGGTTTGAAGAGGTCTGAACCTCTCCCGAAATGCTTTCAAAAAAGCTCGAAATCTGCAAAAGAACATGAGCAATTTGCAGAAAAAGGCATATACACATATTGTAGTCGGGAGGCCAGAATGAACTTGACTCCCCTATCACCTTTTTATTCATAGGGGTCTATCTCTGAAGCAAATAAAACGTGATAGAGGGATTTCGTGTTCAAATGAACACAAAAGACGCACTAAGGAATGACACTAACTTTATTGTTAGTGCTTCAAGTGGAGGTGCGATATAATTATTTTATCTGGAAAGAAATAACAATAATATGTATCCATTTTCCAACTCTGCTATTCAGTTTTCGGATTATATTTCTGAAGATATTGAGGTACAAACAATGAGGTTTTATGCACAAACGATAGGATACCGAATCGCATTATTTTAATCGTAAGTGCCTGTAATGTGGAGGCCAGTGTGAACTTGTCCCTCCAGTATTTTTGAGGGAGTTGGGGTTTAGTTCACAATTGATCGTGAACGAATGACACTATTTTCATTATTAGTACTTGATGTCAACGGTCAGCAGAAATTTGGCCGCTCTACAAGATGTCTTTGCTTACACTATATCCCTGAAGTTTGTAAAACACAGACGAGGGGTTTCTTGCAGAAACATGCATAAATGATGCCGGAACCAATTACACTAGTACTGTCGTTAGTGCTTGAAGTGGAGAGGAGAATATAACGTATCATCTGGAAAGAATTAACAATAATTTGTATCCAGTTTCCAACTCTATTTTCAGTTTCGGTTTATACGTCTGAAACTATTGGGTTTCCTGCACGAACGATGGACTAACGAGTAGCATTATTTTCATCATTGCTAGTTATAGACAGGGGACCAGCACGAACTTGTCCCATCCAAACAGATTTTTCTTATTTTTATTTATTTTATTTTATTATCCTTTTTGCTTCTATCTCCAGGTCTAAGAAAGCACAAGAGATGTCGTTTTCTGAAAAAAAAAAAAAACGATCACAAACGAAACACTAACCAATGACACTATTTTACCATCAGTTCATCAAGTGGAGTGGTAATATAATCTTTTTTATCAGAAAAAAATAACAAAAATGTGTATTAAGTCTCCAACTTGGTTTTTAGCTTTAGGCTTATACGTATCCGAAAATGTTAAAGTGCAAAGAATGAGCTTTTGCATATTCGTTAGAAACGGAGGAGCCAGCGAGAAGTTGGTCCCGTACAAGATTTTTTTTCTTACATACGGAACTATGGAAGCAAAACGAAGGGGCTTTGTGCACAAACGAGCAAAACTGAGACACTAACGAATGACATTATTTTAATTATTATTTCTTGATGTCTAGAAACCAACGTGAACTTGACTCCCTTACCAGTGTTTCTGCTTGAAATAATAAAGCACTAACGATGTGGTTTCGTGGAGAAGGGCGCATAAATGATTGATTGCCAATGGCACTAATTTCATTGTTAGTGCTCCAAGACTGGAGCCAAGTTCATGCACCTTCTAATTTTCCATATAAAGTTTTAATAACAGTAACTCTTTAATTGACAAGCATTGACAGCATTATCATTAAAATATTTAGTTTGCTTTTATGGTTGAACCATGTCTTCCTGATCATAATTTCGTAATTTTTGAAGTATTTTTGTACTTTGATTACAAAATACAGGATGTTTATTTCAAAGCAACATTGTCAAAAAACAGGTCTTATATGTTGCTTCTGAGCAGCATTGCCCTAAAGTGGTCAGATATCATAAGCGTATTTTCAGTAATTAGCAGCAGTTTTGTTAAAATATTTTGCTAGAGAGCAAGAAACAAACCAAAAAAAAAAAAAAACTCACGGAACGCAGGAGATAAAGCTTCTACAATACTAAATTTGACTGTCTCCTGTTCACGAAGATTAGAAATATCCAAACAAGCAACCCGTAAATCATGTATACGAATATTGTATGAAAGCAATAATGCCAATTAAATGATCACTGAAGTTATAATTCGTGCGGATAAAACAATAGAATGCGATGTTGCTTGTAAGCAACACTGCCAAATAATGAGTTATAACTTTGAACATTGTTAAGTTTCTAATTGTAGAAAATCAAGTATTACTTGACTACTGAAAACCAAACTTATGCTAATGATCTTGAGTAATTTACAATGTAGTTGATAAAGGTATAACTGACTACATAAAGAAAGAAACTAGAGCAATACAAGCAACCAATAGCAAAGTTTAACAACCGCAATTTCTGACAGACTGAAAGTTATGTTTGTCTTACTATATCTTAAGTCCTTTTACAGTAAAGCAAATGTAAGATAAAGGAAACCTCTTTAAACAGAACATAGCAAATATTTAGTATAAATCACGATAGTCCAGACAACTACATATTCTCCAGGCAACTCAATCTTCCGTACTTATTTGTTTTCATGCACCAGAAGAAAAGTTGCGTTAATTAGTGTTACTGAGGGGGTCATTCGGAATATGTTGTTAGTAATAAACACGTTGAATAATTTCCTTTGAACTCTATCTTTGCTTCTAACATTAACAGTGTTTACTGCACTTGCCATAAATGAGGGCTTCCTGAGGCCACAATCACAAACAGAGAGATTTATAGTTTGACATTGTTAAGTTTCATCAAATCGCAATTATTCGATACAATTAAATTCATTTATACACAGCAAAAATATTAATTAACTGACAAAAATTTTATATGAAGTATTTTTTTTTATTATTATTAGTTCAAGGATTTGTAAGAGATAGCAGTCAGAAATGTAGAATAGATGATTGATTGTAGACCACGTGCAGGTAGAAATGCACGGTGAGATGGAAATGATCACTTTTTCCATTAAATTTTTAACACTTCTTATATATGTACAAACAACTTTGATGGAGCTTCTTCGTGGGTAAGTGGTTAGCGTACGCGCCTATGGCGCGGGAAACCGGGGTTCGATTCTCGGCTTGAGCTCATGTAGTTCGGACTCCACGGTTATCAGTAGGCCCACGTCTTACATAGCTTCGCTGCTGAAAGGGAAACTAAAACCAACAACTCTGAATACTGATATGAATTGTAACTTATTTCAAATAACAATACCTTAATCTTAGTGATTTCATCTCCAGAGCGATATGCTTGCTATTATATTCTAGCTTCTTATATCATAACATACATGAAGTGCATTTTCTTGGAGGTCTCCCGTTCCGTTTTCCATTTTCGCTTATTCTTTATGATTGTATAAAAGTACTTTTCCATTTTTAGCCGACTAATTTACTTCTGAAAACCAAGAAGTCTCAATGTGACTCACTGTGCGTGTGTTGTAGTAGTTCATACGTTGCTTCGAAATATAAACACCTATAATTTTTGTTTGTACGAAAGACTATGTATCGCCTTTAGTTTCACATGTAAAGTGTGTATGCTCATATTTAAGTTTAACTTGTTGATGGTTCTTTTCTTCTTTCAAAGAATATTGGTTCCATGGTCCAATGTAATGTTTAGAATTTCATTAAAGTATTCCGAGTTACATCACTAACCTCCTCAACGACTAATAGTATTAACCCTTCTACGTCCGCCAAGAATTAGATCGAAATCGTAGACTCTCACTTTGGAGGCCCTGGTGATGCCCCCTAATTAACACAAATTAGGATTTATACATCGTTGGAAAGCTTAGGGAACACTGATTTCAACGAGATTAACACTTGTGTAATTCCCACCCTATTTAAAGAAAAAGAAGAAGAAACTGTTCTGAAAATAAATGTAGTTTACGTCATAAAACTGGGACTCAAAAAGTTCGCCAACTTTGTCCGCCTTCTTCCCCATATAAGCAATAAGTACGCATATTGGGTATTACCATATAATGGACTAGTTCATTGCTTCACATAAAATTTTTATGAGTATACTCAAGGAGGGAATAGCCCCTAAAAATCCTAATGCAAAAAACAAAATACACCAATTTTACCCTCTCCTCCTCCGCCGTGCTACCCTCCACATACATAAAATCAATATCGGCGGAAAGCTTCATTCTTTAGGAATTGATATCAGAACTATTTTTGTAGCTTAGTTAGGAGTGAACTATTGAGCTTTAAAGCCTCAAGACAATAGTTTAAAGATTAATGATGTAATATGGTTTGATTTTATTACTTCAAGTTTAAGTTTCTTTCAGCATTGAACCGGTATGAAACATTGATCCACAGTGGTAGAATCTGAACCACCTTGATAAGTTCAAATCTCAATGTTCCTCCACCGGTAATTAAAGATGATACCTATACGATTGAAAGTATAATTTTATATTACACATCAAGTCGTTTAGTTTGACCCGTAATTCAAAAAGATAATGTTTCCTAGATAATACTAATAATACTTAATCAACTTTACATACGTAGATACAGTACAATAGAGGTATTTAATTATTTAAATTCGCTGTCGTTTCTTTAAAATACATAAAATTGACTAAGTATTTATATTACTATAGGATTAGTGATTTTTTCTGCTTTTTAAGGCTTGTTTATTATCTCCTTTTTAGTGCTTCGTTTATTTTCTACTTTAAGCCTTTTTCTAGAGACGTTTAATAATATTCGTACCTTATCGTGAGTTTTTACATTTTGGATACTAATTCAACGCCGAGATTATGAAAGTTAAGACCGATTATTGATGAGAGCTATTTAACTATGATGGGGGGTTAAATCCAGTAAATTTATCGGGTTGCACAGATCATGAAGTAAGATCTCACCTTACAATATCGTTCATTTTCCACCATAGTGCAAGAAAGTTGGATAGCAGGATCATATCACGAGCCCCACCATCGAACTTCATATTCTTACAAGACATACGAAATCATTCTTCATATAATATCAAGAAAATATTAAATTCAACATCAAGAAGTCTATATAAAGAACACATTGATGGGCAGGTAGTAGTGTTTTTTTTGTTTTTTTTTTCAGGAGATGAAGGAACAAATAAGTTTCCTCACCTCGTCTTGTATCATTCTCGAACTTTTCTTACCTTGTTTCGCTTCTCAGGAAAAGTATATTGTCTCGTCTCGTTTTTTAAATTTATGTGCAAAATTTATTTCCTGATTTTTTTTTTAATATTTTCAGAATTTTTATCAGAATCCTTCTGTGGTACATGAGCTCCATATGAAGGTGTGATATAAGAACATTTAGAACATTGAATATTGGAACATATTATGCAATGAATTGTGTATTCCATGCTCTTTTGGAATATGTATGCGTGAGTTCCTTTACGCTGATAAGGACTACCATCCACAGTTTCTCGACTTCGAAGTAAGGTCTGTTGAAATTTACCTTTTTTTTTTTTGACGATTTTGGACAGCCCTAGCTCTGAATCTATGCACTTATCCCCATAGGTCTATATGCACTTTCTCTCTTATTTTGATGTAAGGAATCACCTCTTACCGTTTGTCGGTATAGTTCATTAACACTCTGTATATATATATATATATATATATATATATATATATATATATATATATATATATATATATATATATATATATATGTGTGTGTGTGTGTGTGTTTGTGTCTAATTGCATGATAGCAGCATTGACTGCATTTTTCAAAATCAAGTAGAAAGTAACATCTGATATCTGGTGTCCGTTGTGATTGATTCACTTGTAAAGAGGTTCTTCAAACTTGGCATCCACTCTCTCCAACATACGTAGCTCTGTCAATTTGTCAACTCCCTCGCGAATATGTATCGGGGAGGTTAATGAATGTCCCCAAATCTGGAAATAATAAAACAAGGAAGAGAGTGGATTAACGGCAATTGATGCTCTAGCACAGGGCCGGCCTTAAGCCGATTGGACCGATTGCTCCCAATCGGGCCCCGCGCCTAAGGGGGCTCCGCGCTAGAGCCGTCTACTCTACTGTCGAGACTAATCTACACTCCAGTGCTGTTTTAACAGCATATTAGGCCCCAGAGCAAACAAGTATGTTGTGGTTCCTATGACTTTTTTTTTTTTTTTTTTTTGCTCCTAATACATGTAATTACTACATGTCATTCTCTTCGCGGGACCCCAATGCTTGCTGAGTCCCAGGCCAAGAGGTTATGGTACCGTTAAGATGGCTCTGCTACTCTCGGTTGTCAAGTACACACAACAACATATTGCATATTATATCAATGGACTCCACAAAGGAGGACATGGCTTCTCCCTAACAATTAAATTAATAGCTTGTGTTATGTTTCCGGGCATAAGCAAATATTTTCCGAATTTAATGTTGCAATAGTTTCTTTCTTTATTTTTTTATTTTTTTTATTTTTTATTAATTTTTTTACGTTTAGAGCTTCTGTTATAAAAATAGATATTATGTCCAGGGAGTATTCTGCACACCCCAAACATTTCCCCAAATTCCCTTACACACACCCCTGGGCCTAACAATATGGTTTTCTTTGAGTTTGTGCAAAAAAAGTACCTAGGTATATCATTATTCTGGGTGCACACCCTCTTTTATTTTGAGCAGCCCGCTAAGTAAAAGTTCTGGCATTCTTATTGATTATGTCATATGATACTACCGTCAAAACCGAGATGGTATCAAATAAATCAGCCTCAGTGCGACTTCTTTTCATATTCTTTCTCTTAGTATAGCTATAATAAAAATACAAAACTAGAGGACAAAACCAGAGTTTGCTCTCTTCTGCGAAAAATCCTGTGATTTTTTTTTTTTTTTTAATGAAGTCGGAAAAACTGATTGTATACTAGTGCGTATGAAGGTTTGTCTTCTAACTCGAATAATCCAACGGAAAATATGTCATCCAACTTTCATCAGTTCCTTAAGGTTTGTGATCGTCTCATCATCATTTCATTTTGTCTGCACTCAATAACGATTTCAGGCTCATTATACCTTTCATAAATAGCTACATACGATGTTCTCACTAGCGTACATTAGGTTTCACTGACTTGAATTCTCTTCAAAAAGATACAGCTATTAAGAAACGTTTAAACCAATAAATTCATATTTGCATTTCATGGCGTCTTACAAATATAAACTTATGTAAACATAGAGTTCACCATTGTATTTCTCGTACAATTCTAGCCCTATTCGATATATTACATGACACCCTTCCCATTTAATAAAGTCGAGCGAGATAGAAGATCTCCGACTTCAAGATGGCGGCCATGATCAGCATACCCTCAAATAGATGTTTACTTACTTCCTCCCGGTGTTGGTTAATGTTCTTTGGGTTTTCATACCTTCAGCCGTTTTACAAATAAAATGATTTTTTTCTCAAACCTTAAAAACATTCTTATAGCTTATTCTGATCAATGAGATTTTTGTCCACTGTGGCCATCTTTATGGACGGAAGCACTTTAAATTTTTCTCACGCTCATTTCGTGATATTTCACACTTTTTTACCAAGTTTAGTCAAGAAACTAGATTTCGACATCGATAGATTTACTTGTAAGAGAAAAAAACTATGAAATACTGGTACAACGCCTTCTTGAAAGATTGCGAGCCTTAATAGTGAAACATGTATTTTAACATTCATTCACTCTCTACATTTCCATTTGAGTTATTCCTCTGCAGCATTAGCTGCTATAACCAATGAACAGGGTCAGCGTTTTCACCAGAATATTTTACAAATGGAAAAACCTTAGATCAGTAGGGAGAACGCTAGTCAAAAGTTTCCGGACAGATCAAAAAACAATGAAATACAAAGTTTGTAATATAATGGAATTTTAGACAGAATACTTGCTAGTTTAGAAACACAGTGACAGTTTTAAGATCAGAATAGCATAATGATGTTATCCAACAAAAAAATGATAAATTATTTAAATGATCTTCTCGTTAAAAAAAATGTGTTTCGGCTCTATCACTCGTTTTACCAGTCGCGTTTTACGTACGAGTTTTCGCACATTCATCTGAAGCATTATTCCAGGCGTTCTGCAGAATGTCAAACATATAACCACCAGATATTGGACTGACTTTTCGTATACTTCTGCCAAGCTCTTCCCAGAAAAGTTCGATAGGGTTAAGATCTGGAGAGTCGGGAGGTCATTTCATGATACAAATACAGTATCTCCGTCCTCTTTATTCTTCTTAAGATGATGGGAAAAAAGTTGGACGTTTGTTCCAGACCATTATCCTACTGAAAAGAAAATCTGCGACCAAACAAACCCAATCCTGAAGGAATAGCATGCCTGTTTAAAATGGAATTATAACTATTTTTGAGCAGATTTCCTTGTATTCTGTAAAGCAAACCAACTCTAGAATTTGCGAAACACTCCCAAACTATTACAGAACCTTCTCCCGTTTAATAGTCGGAAACAGATCTTCGAACATAAACTCGACATTTTTGTACAAAAACTTAAAATTTTGACTCATCCAGTGCTCTATTCTCTAATTTTTGTTCTTCAAGGCCCATTGATGCCTCTTTCAGTTGTTTCTACTGCCCCAGCAATGAATTCTGAACAACTCTTCCCCAGAATCCAGCTACTCTCAAACGTAGTTTCATAGCAATAACTGAAATGCTTGCACTGTGACTACGATTAAATTCTGATTTAAGTTCCGATACAGTAAGCTTCTATTTCCTTTGCTAAACACTACCTTGGTACGATCTTCCGTACGTGGGGTAATATGAGGCCTTTCAGTTCGATTCTTGACCACGTTCTTTCGTGTTCGCTGAAAACGCTTGATGGAATCAGCGAGAGTACATTGAGCTAATTTCAATTTGGAACTTATTTGACGAACAGAAAGGCCTACATTGTGACGCACAATGACTCCAGCGCATGTCTCTACACTCAATATCTTATCTCCGTCCATAATTTCTAATAATCGTGACAACACTGAGAAAAGGCAGAAAATCCACACAAATACTGTTCAAGACGTCATTATGCTGTATCTTATAATACTGTTCACTAATAATGTAAACTTTTAACATCATTTATATCTAATAAGGCACAGACACCACAATTAAATTTCAGGATATACTATAAAAAAAATAATTGCTAACGTTTAACATCGATTAGTTAAAATTATTTCATAATCTTGATCACATTATATTTATTTAAAATAATAGGCGACTTTCTTTATTACTAGATGTAAACATGTCAAAAAGGGAGAGACATCCATTATCATCCTCAAGCATTATAGAGGCTTCTATCGTTGCGGACATAAGTCTTTAACCAGGTAATGGCGACTGCTTTGAAACGAATGCAGAGTATGAGAATGAAATCTGTCACATCTGTAGTTTCGTGTGGAGAAGAAACAAACTTCTGAACCAAAGGCTTAAGAATAACTCATGCTATTAATATAAACTTTGCCGAATATTATTAACTTATATAATCATAAACGAAATACGAAAAACTTTTTGAAATGAAGAAAAATAACATCCAACTTTGCAAGCGGAGGCAAAGAAACCTAACGTAGCATAACGTAAATAGTGTATGCCACTGTTTAAGTAAGAATTGCTCTGTAGACTGAAGGCGAATCATTTACAGCGTAGCGATTATGGTTCAGTGGTCACGGAGTTTGGGCGGTAATCTGGAGGTTCTTGGATCGAATCCACGTTGGGCAATTGTTTTTATTTAGGAATTTCGATGGCGGTTGATCGGCGATGACACATTTTATTATATTCAGATATTTGAATACTCTTATGTTTCAATACTTGAAGTATCAAATCTTCAGGAATAATAATAGTAATAATAATTATTATTATTTCGTAGAAGTTTAAAAATTAGAAACTTATTATCGCTCAGATCATACCATAACAAGCAGAAACGCCAAAAAACATTTCGGGTTTCTTTAATATTGCTCCTGAAAATGGGAATTTTTAATCTCGATTCTAAAACAAAACAAATAAAATCCGATGAGAATTAACATTTTACATTCGAGACTGGACAGGACTAACTCAAATTATCGTCTCGCATTGGAGATGAGAATAGGGACGAGGCGAAAAGTATCGTAAGCATTTCTCATCTTATCTTGATTCTCGAAATAGTGTATGCCACTTTTTAAGTAAGAATTGCTCTGTAAACTGAATCTTATACGTTATTTTGTTACTTTGTATTGCAGAGCTCACTGAATTAGCAAAGCTTTCATAATTACATCTGCATATTCTACAAGTTAGTTTATTATATGTTTTACTGTTCAATGATATTCATTTATTTTCATTACAGTTATTTTCCATAATACGAACAGTAGAATACTTTCTACATCAAACTTTAGTGGAATGCTTTCGTTTAAATGTGGGTAGTTGCAGAGGTGTGTCTTGAAGGTACGAAAACCCTTCTCCGAAATCCCTACGTTTAAGTAAGTTTTGCCAACTTTTAGGGCAACTTTAACACTTTTAATACCCTTCTTCTTCTTCTTCTTCTTCTTATTATTATTATTATTATTATTATTATTATTATTATTATTATTATTATTATTATTATTATTATTATTATTATTATTATTATTATTATTATTACTGAAGTGTTGTTAATTTAATGGTTCACCCTTTTTTACCCACTTTCCGCCTACTGGGCATTGTGATGAACAAACTCCTTGTGTCTAGGTTTTCTCCAAGATCCACTTTCTCCCACTTTCTTTATTCCAATATTACTTTTTTATTCTCATCATCGACGTCTTCTGTACCTCTGCCGGCATAACCATTACTTAAAACCAAATTTTCTTATCGTTCTTGTGAGTTCAGTATCCCTAATCTCTACATGAAATTTACCAAGATGCTTTCTGTTTAACATTTAGCTAGTTGTAGGGAGGTATTCAAAGGGTATGTCCTGATCGTCCTGACACTTCTCTCCAATTTCGACAATTTTGCAAATTTTGCCTAACCCTAGGGGCGATTTTACAGATTTTAATACAATCTGTCCTCATACAGAATTTGTCTTCTATATTATTATTATTATTATTATTATTATTATTATTATTATTATTATTATTATTATTATTATTATTATTATTATTATTATTATTATTATTATTATTACTGAATATTTAGGACCTCAATATTAGGTCCTATTTCAATGCAAATAAACATACTGAAGTTAATTTTTTGGACCCTCTCTAAGGATGAACTGCCTTATAAGAGAAACTTTAGAAAGGAAAGAGGGGGGAAAGAAGGTGTCACCTACTTGACAATATGAAAATCGAACTTTCGCATGTCTTAACAGAAACTAAGTAGGGTTTGTCTTCATCACGATACATAGTAACGCCTTTTCTTTGGGTAAAAGACATTGGATTATGTATGCGTTATATTGATACGTTAACAAAATATACGTACGAATATATAAAAAGCATAGTTCCTATATCCCAATTTTGGTTGAACGAATATACGGAACGTGTTGAAAATGGCAAACGATAATACTATTATTATTTCTATTCGAAGTGGTGGTACATAGAAACAATTCCACAATGACGTTCCAGACAAAGTTATGACCCATAAAAAGCCTTAAGGATGACCCTTTTCTATTCATAAATTATTTGCGAAACACACTGTTTTCAGACAGTAAGAATCGAGATTGTAAACTGTGACTTCATGTTGTTAGTTTTCCCTGTGAAGGAATTCGTTTCAACTCTAAGTTGTAAGAACGAGAGAAATTGACTAATTTTCGTCTTATTATACATCAGAAATATCAACATTGTAAATTATATTTTTTTCTGAATTTCCTCGAACGGAATCGAACCGCGGATCAGTGACTCAAGAAACGAATGATCAAGTCACTACCCCAAGATTTCTCTTTTAAGTAACATTGAAGAAACACTCGGGCATTTAGCATATTGCAAACATTTACGATTCCAATATTTTTTTAACGATGAAACACTGATTTCGGTCATGATAAAATACTATAGGTATAGTGCAGAGAATTGAAGTTTAAATTTAGAAGAAGACCGAAGATATCTCCGTAACTTATCTATACTATATTCGGTTATTCTCGTTTTACAGTTATTTCCAGTAACCTTCAACGACAGAGACAGGAACACAGATACATCGAGGACATTTAATATTTCAAAGGCTCTCCCACCGGGAATCGAAACTAAGACCACGCCTAATAAACTACTTGATGGTTGGGGTACCTGGTTCGTTCCCAAGGGAAGTAAGCATGAAAAGGGCAACATCGCGCTCGTGGGATTTCTCGGAACAATCTTACTTTCTCATTCCACAATTTCGTCCATCATAATTCACTTGCTGTAATCATAGTCTTCCTCAACCAAACAGGCATAATCATGGGATATTAAACGTGAAGATTTCATTTTCAAGCTGTTAACCCAAACCAATCCGAACCGAAAAACAGTTGTATTTTCTATTATTCATTAGCGTGCTTTCACAAAAAATGGGTAATCGTAATTCCATTCAAAAATAAAACCAAAAACTCATCATGTCTTACCCTAACACGAAACCATTACATATCGTTTGGAACTTTTCCAAAATATATATGGATATTCTGAAAAGTGGCAATAATTTTTATTTTGAAACTAAACTGAATCAAATTACTGTTTGTTTTCTGAAATAAACACACACATTATGTTTCAAGTTTAAACCGGATCCAAACCAGTTAACCCAGAAATGGCGTGGGTCAATGAAAACTTTACCCACGACCCGCTAACCCAGCACCCACCGTGACCCACTATGACCCATGACCCACCGTGTCCCACTATGACCCACTCCGACCCACCAACTAACATGAACCACTGACCCACCAACACATCATCAATAACTCTGACACATGATCAGCGGCTTCTTCTCTAGCGACTAAAGAGTTTACACTTATACTTCAACCAGGTTGTGAAATTCTAACTAATAAAGTTTGAATTTCTACGGTCAATCGCTCAAGCACCACTCTGTTATAATAACAATGCATCCTGGATCCGTTCCTGATGGTAAGCATATATGGATATATGATGCGAAGCACTGTATCGTTTGTGTCTCAACTAATATCGATCGTTTTCGATTATTTTTACAAATTAACCCACTATCAATTTACCATATATAGAAAGTACCCCACCTCCCCATAAACGAGAAGTTTAAAAAATGCTGGGAGACGTTCTGTTCATTTTCAATAAAGAATTAATATACTGAATTTCAGTTCCGTAAGTTGAATGGCTTGTAAAACACTCAATTCTTTCGCAAAAAAGGATCCCTACTATCCCTTAGGATATTTTTATAATGAAAGCATTATGATAACATCCGGGTTTGGATTAAGGTCTAACTATATACAGAATTTCATTTCATTTGACTGCAATTTGCCAGTAATGATTAGGCACACATAGTTGCATTCATTTTTATATAATAATTTATATATTACAGGATTCAAAAATATTTTATTTTTCGTTAGTTAGCTCCTCTAAAAATTCACAGGCTGTGTGTCTCGAAAGCCAAGTAGTAATATAAATCGTATTGCTATTAGTACAATTACAAATATCAATATACAAAATACCTCAAGTTCATTTCTTACTTAGAGATACTCTTCTCAGGTAAGTAAACAGAAACAAATGAAAAAGGGAAATGGAGGCCTAGAAAGTAAAACGTAGAAAAATCCACCAGTCTTCAGCAGCATATTTGAAAATCACGCTCAACCCTACTCATAGAATCTAAATACGCAGTTCTTGTTACTTGGAGTTATCAGTTTCTCGCCACGTAGCACATACAGCAGAAATCAAATGTCTGTTACTGACGGTTTTCGTGGCAGAGTTACTAGCGCAATCCACCAGTAATTATTATTGCTTTCGGCGTGGGTTCAAACTTGGGCCAAGGTAAACAAATACTCAAAAAGTGATTTGCTGCACGTTACACGTGCAGTGTTGCTATGTGAGTCCATTGTATAAGTAGTAGTAGTAGTAGTAGTAGTAGTAGTAGTAGTAGTAGTAGTAGTAGTAGTAGTAGTAGTGGTAGGAACGGGTTAGAATCCCGCAGGGCTCGTTTCGTTCTACCTTGACTGCCACATTTAACCTCAACTGCTTCTTCAATTCCAACAAAGTGACAGTTTTCTTCTATTACAACCATAATACACAATACATACACCAGAAAGTTTGGAGGGGCCATGAATATGTTAGGGGGGACAAGTGATTAAAAATTCTCTTACACATATTTAAACAGTGTTTTCTGTGTTAAGGTCTGGAGAGGCCACGAAAAGTTTCGGGAGGCCAGGCCCCAGGCCCCCTCTGGTTGAGAGCCTGGTTTGGAGAATCGCCAACTGCAAACCCATCAGAAACATGTTCTTACTTTCTATGTCTAGTGTCAAGTGTTAGAAGAAGTATACTGTTCACAAGATGCTGTCTACAAGGCAGTAAGCACAGTGGGATGGTGGGTTGCAGTTTGTCACGGGGGGAGGTGGGTGCAAGTGGGCCACATGTGTTTTGACACACGACCCACTGGCACTCAGAAAGCTGGACCCACCTAACCAACTGACCCAATGACTCACTGACTCAATCCACCTCTGATTGGCACTTTTCAGAATATCCGTACATATTTTGGAAAAGTTCCAAACGATATGGCTTCTTTTTGAGGTTAAGGTATTGTGAATCTGCTGTTTCACTTTTGAATGGAATTTCGATTTCCCATGTTCTTTTTCATATACTGTTTTGCGGAAACACGTTAATGAACAATAGAAAATACAACTGTTTTTCGATTCGGATTGGTTTGGGTTAACAGATTGAAAATGAAATCTTCAAGTTTAATGTCCCACGAATATGCCTGTTAGGTTGAGGAAGACTATGATTAAAGCAAGTGAATTAAGATGGACGAATTTATGGAATGAGAAGGTAAGAGTACCCCAGCAATCAGATAGTTTAGTGGGTGGGGAGTCAGTTTAGATTCCCGGTGGGAGAGCCTTTGAAATATTAAATGTCCTCGATGTATCTGTGTTTGTGTCCCTCTCGTTCAAGGTTACTGGAAATAACTGTAAAACGAGAATAACCGAATATATTAAAGATAAGTTATGGAGATACTTTCGGTCTTCTTTTTAAATTATACTTGAATTCTCTGCACTATAGTATTATATCATAACCGAAATCAGTGTTTCATCATTAATAAAATATTGGAATCGTAAACGTTTGCAATTTGCTACATACCCGAGTGTTTCTTGACTCTTAGTTAGTTAAGAGACCAATCTGAGGGTAGTGACCTGAGCATTCGTTTCGTGAGTTACGGGTTATAACGAAATATTGGATAGGTTAATAATTACCTGTACCTTGGGTAGAAAGTGCTCATACATAAGCACTATACCTTATAGAATGTTAATTTAATAATAACAAAAGAAGAATGTTTTTAATATCTGTAAGATATTAGAGAGTAATAGATAGTTCGTTGTTATGTAATTGTTTATGGATACCGAATTCTCATGTATGTGTGCACGACAGTGTGAATGAAAAATACATTAAAAGTGTATCAACTAATAAACCATTTAAAACCGTTCATCTACTTTATAATTCTGATAGAGAAGGTGAGAATAGTATTATATATATAATTACTAAAGATATTTTTACATGAAAACAGTTACTACCACTCAAGTTCTTTATATCATCGATCGAACCAGGTTGACGACTACCCTTGGTGAGTCGTTATAAAAATTTTGGTTTACCTCACCCGGGAATTCTTGTAAATTCACTACCCGAAGCAAAGTAAGGGTGAATTTACTTTTGTAATAAAGTTAATGAATACAAATTTTACAAGACTGAGAAGTGGTAGAATAATAATAAGAAAAATGAACGGTAACGCTATGGAGAATGAACCCAATGATAGTGACAACGGTGAACATAGTGTAACACCAGGAATGACACTAGAAGACCGAATCTTGTTAGCCTTACAGCGGCAAGAACAATGTCGTAAAGACGATTCGGCAGCCATGAAGCGATTGGAACAAAATTTGGTTCATATGTCCAACGAATTGAAGCAGACGATAGAACAGAAGATAGAACAGAAGTCCGAAGAATCCAACAAGCAATACGATGAATTGAAACAGACAATAGAACAGAAGTCCGAAGAAACCAACAAGCAATACGAGGAATTGAAGCAGACGATAGAACAGAAGATAGAACAGAAGTTCGAAGAATCCAACAAGCGATATGAGGAATTAAGTAAACGAATGGAACAGAAGTCAGATGAAACGAAACAATCAATTATCCAGGCGATGGATGACATCACCTCGCAGTTCGAGGAAAAGTTAAATAGAATATCTGAGGATTGTCAGAATAATCACGACCACATTATACAAGAAATCAGAAACACCGAGTGAGGGAAAATCAGAACTGGTAGATGTAGATGCGCTAATAAATAACATCAAAGAAGTGGAACAGACCATTATTGAATCATCGCAGGCTGCGTCGGCAGCGTTGGAAAATGCAGTAGATGCTGTGAAAAAGCATAACGAAGAAGTGTATCGTGCAGTCGAATCGTCCGTCGATAGGTTAGCTGGTCAAGTCTGGTCATCACTGGAAGAAACAGCGAAAGCGCAAGAGCAGGCTATAAATGCAGCTAAACAAATAGCAAAAGATGTGAGGCAGAAGATAGATCAGGCAACGATAGCCCTGAGCAGTGCAGAAGCTAAAGCTGACGAAGCAACGCAGAACTTAATTATAGCAGCAAAAGAAAGTGTGGCGAAGGCTCGATCGGTCCTTGAAGATGCTCAGTCTAGTCTAAATAGAGCAATAAGTGAGGGTAATATTACAGAGAAATACAAGGAGTTGGTGGCAGATGCGAGGAGGCATTTCGAGGAAGAAATCGCTGATTTGATTCCCGGTTTAAAACTTGGTGAAAAACTGCCGAATCTTTCCGAGAGTGAGCTGAATTTATATATTCTTCACGCGTATAAAACAGTATTATATTACCAGAAGGAACTATCAAAGCTGGAGACCATTGGCCAGGAGAAGTTAAGAACTGCTCTTGAAGCCAGGGGATCGGGTACTGACGCTGAGTTATTCGAAGCCCGCCTATCGTCTGAATTGGAGCGACAGAAGCGAGAGCTGGAATTGGAATTTCAGAAGAAGACTTTAAATATGCATAATCAGTTTGAATTGGAATTGAGGCAGCAGCTAACGAGGCAGGCGGGAGCACATAGCGATCATCTCCGTGATTCCTTGAAACAACAAGAAGTAGAAATAAAGCGGCAACTGGCTCGTGCTTTAGATGAGCAAGTAGTGAAACAGCAGCTGGAATTCAAGACACGATTGGCCAGCATGATTGGTCGACTTAAAGGAGTAGACGTAGCTTTGAAAGCTCGAGCGGAGGCAGATAAACAAGCTGAAAGAGCTCACTCGTTGTGGGCTGCTTGTCAGAGTTTGCATCGTTCTCTAAAAGCTGGTCAACGCGGCGTCCCGTGGGAAGAACAACTTCGACCTTTGAAGTCTGAAATAGAGCTTGTATCACAAGCAGCAGCCCCAGGAGATCCTCTAGTCGCAGCAGTGGTTAGTGGAATTCCATCAGAAGCATTGGACCGAGGCGTGTTTCCGGAGGATGCGTTACGAGAAAGATTTCTTAAAGTGGAGAACTTAGCAAAACAATTTGCATTGGTTGGTGACGATGGTGGATCGTTACTATTGTATTTGGTGTCAATGTTACAAAATTTTTTGCTGATCGATTCTGCGAGGAAAATTCCTTTGAATGAGATAGCAGATGAACCTGTCGATAACAACACTCTGGATACACACGATATTGTAGATAGAGCGAGATACTGGTTGGACCGAGGAGATTTTGACCAAGCTCTTCGATATTTAAATCTTTTACGTGGAGCACCACGTTTCATTGCCAGTGATTGGATAAAAGAAGCTCGCATTCTTCTAGAGACTCAACAAGCAGCCAATGTACTTTTGGCACATGCTGCCAATTCTAGTGGAGAGTCAGCGTGAATTGTTTCCGAGAAATAGAGTAAAGCAAAAAAGACAAAAGTTTGGACCAAGGATACCTGTCCAGGAGTCCTTTGTGCAAGAGATATTGTGCTGGGATATGATTGGCAAGCAACTAGATGCAATGGTGTGGTGCCTTGTAGATAATTTAAAATGGAAACAAAATGGTCGACTAACACGTGGAATTGGAGCAGAGATAGCACAGCAGAAGTATTTGAAACTGATTTCCTGCTCTCCTAGGTTGTAGTGTAAATACGAAAAAAACAAAAAAATCCCCTTCAGAAAATACTAATTGAAGTTCATCATGTGGAAGAAATAAAAAAAATGTACAGTTTTTGTTACAAGTCGAACATGACCTGATGTCCTGACATCAATATGCATATTTATAATATTGATGTGTTACACATAACTGTTTCATACCATCGAGATTGAAACTGTACTAGACGAATGTTCTACCAACTTGTTGAATTGTTACAGCATCTTTTTGTGTATAAAGATATTAGCATGAAAAAAAAAAAAAAATTTATAACGACTCACCAAGGGTAGTCGTCAACCTGGTTCGATCGATGATATAAAGAACTTGAGTGGTAGTAACTGTTTTCATGTAAAAATATCTTTAGTAATTATATATATAATACTATTCTCACCTTCTCTATCAGAATTATAAAGTAGATGAACGGTTTTAAATGGTTTATTAGTTGATACACTTTTAATGTATTTTTCATTCACACTGTCGTGCACACATACATGAGAATTCGGTATCCATAAACAATTACATAACAAACGCATTATGTTTCCTGAACACATTACAAAATTATTGTTACGAGTGTGTGAATTATTTGGCGACAATTACATAACTAGTAGTGCTACCATCTAGTGTGGATATTTGTACTAGAAACACGTCACATAACATTTTATTCATTTAAATCTCAGAATATGCATAAACCTCCGTAAATAAACTTTCCTTCACATTTCTCTATTAATTTATGTAGAATCTATATTTTAATAACTGTTTTCCTATTCCTTAGGATGTATTCATAATTCTTAAAACTTTTCGTTATTAAAATTGCAAATGGCGACCTTGCTGTTTGTACTTCTAGTAATGCAGTGTTACCAGTAAACAAGTTTCGGAGGGTTAAATTTACCTTGTGTGAAAACCGGTTGATAACAACACAGTGTTTTAAATTAAATTAACCTTCTTGAATTGGTTACCTTCTTCTAACGTATTTTATAGGTTAATAGCAACCAAACACTGGATTGTTTCTACACATTTTCTAGTAACCTTTCTTGATTGATTACCGGCGACCTCGAAAAATTAACCTTTTTGTCTCAGAAGGGTTGTTACAAATTATTAACTGGTTCTAGCAGCTAAATTGTCCATTAACTCCCACTAGGTTACCACTTATTTTTCTCAGTGTATTATCATCTCGCAGAAGATTAAAAATTAGAAACTTACTACAGTGGTGCCCACCCCCCTTATGTGTATGACGCACCCCCCCAATTGTCTATCCGTAGGTGTTCTTCCATGAAAAAAATCTTCTTTTCGATTAATTTTACCCCCCTCATCAAACATATTTATATAGATTTTAACCCCCCAAATATTTCAATGACGCAGTTTGCGTCATAGCCCCCCCTTCTGGGCACCCCTGCTTACTATCGCTCAGATCAAACCATAACAAGCAGAAACGTGACATTTTGCAAAAATATTTCGGTTTTCTTTAATGTTGTCCATGAGAAGAGGGATTTTTCATCTTGATTCTAAAACAAAACAAACAAAATCGGATGAGAATATTTTACATTCGAGACGGGACAAGGCTAACTCAAATTATCGTCTCGCTTTAGAGATTAGAATCAAGACGAGGCGAAAAGCATCGTAAGCATTTATCATCTTATCTCGATTCTTGAAATAGTGTATGCCACTCTTTAAGTAAGAATTGCTCTGTAAACTGAATCTTATACGTCATTTTGTTACTTTGTATTGCAGAGCTCGCTGAATTATGGTCTGTAAATATATTGTTTTAGCAAAGCTTTCATAATTACATCTGCATATTCTACAAGTTAGTTTATTACATATCTTACTGTTCAATGATATTCATTTATTTTCATTACAGTTATTTTCCTTAAAACGAACAGTAGAATACCTTCTGCATCAAACTTTAGTGGAAAGCTTTCATTTAAATGTGAGTAGTTGCAGAGGTGTGTCTTGAAGGTACGAAAACCCTTCTCCGAAATCCCTATGTTTAAGTAAGTTTTGTCAAATTTTAGGGCAAATTTAAAACTTTTAATACCATTCTTCTTCTTCCTCTTCTTCTTCTTCTTCTTCTTCTTCTTATTATTATTATTATTATTATTATTATTATTATTATTATTATTATTATTATTATTATTATTATTATTATTTACGTTCCTTTACGGTACAAATATCAAAATCCTTTTACGTCTTTGCTTATAGGAAAGAGTATCATCCAAACAAATTCTCACTGTTAGTTGTTAAATATTTGTGATATTGGTGGCGTATAAGGGTAGGGCGTTACCCATTAAACGGGATGGCGACAAAAAAAAAAAAAAAAGAAAAGAAAAGAAAGAAAAAGAAATTACATACTAGAAATGAAAATAAATTTAGGTAGTTATTACTTATTTTAGTAATGTATTTTTTAATGTGCTCGTGGCTGAGTGAATATCTGTTACTGTTATTTATTAAATAAGTTATACTAATCAAAATACACGGTTAGAAAGTTGTCGCACCCTGTTTCGTTAACCGAGCAGTCGGTTATTCCAACATACTAACAAGGTTACCGGTTACAGGCTATGATTGATAGTGGTAACTACGTGATCGGTTAGCGTACCCCTATGAGTTATTACACTGTAACCTAGCAATGTTAACCTGTAACGCAAGGTTACGATCACCTTCTCTCGTTAACCTTTTTGGCTTGGCTGCTGGGACACACGACTCTGTTGTCTATATATTGACAAACTAACTTGGTTACTTTCCACCTTTTTCTTGTTTACTAGTAACCTTTCTTTTTTTTTGCGTGTAATAATAATAATTATATTATTATTATTATTATTATTATTATTATTATTATTATTATTATTATTATTATTATTATTATTATTATTATTATTATTATTATTATTATTCCAGAAGATTTGATAGTGCAAGTATTGAAACACCCGAGTATTCAAATATCTGAATATAATAAAACATGTGTCATCGCCGATCAATCGTCATCGAAATTCGTAAAGTAAAAAAGAATTCCTCAGTTGGATTCTATCCAAGAACCTCCAGATTAATGGCCGAGTGTCTTGGCCAATGAACCACGTTCAGTAAACTGTAAACGATTCGTCTTTAGTCCGGTTACGTTCGGTTTCTTTGCCTTCGCTTGCAATTTGTATGTTATTTTTCTTCATTTCACAAAGTTTTTCGTATATCTTTTATGATTATATAAGTTAAAGATCTTCGTCAAAGTTTGTATTAATAACATTAGTTGTTCTTAAACCTTTGGTTAACAAATTTGTTTCTTCTCCACATGCAACTACAGATATGACATATTTAATTTTCATACTCTGCGTTTGTTACAAAGCAATCGCCATTACGTGGTCCAAGATTTATGTCCGCCACGATACAAATTCTTTACTGAACTCAAAATAGTGTTACGACTGGGAGAACTCTGTTTCTACGGATATGAAAATGGCGGCAGAACTCATGCTGAATTGCAGTAATAGACTTGACGAATATGTCATTGGCTAAAACATGGTCTTCTATCATAAACGGATACTGAAGTGGATAGAAAATTGCAAAACTAAAATATAGTAGCAAACAATAATATTATTCGTTTTCACTAATATCTGTCATTCGATCTACCGGATAGTTTAAGCCATTTTAAAAGAACATGCATTACCTCTACCCCATCTTGTATGACTCAGTTTGCGGCAAATAATTCAAAATTAGTTTACATGTTTTACCACTGTGTAAGCGTACATTTCGCATATATCAATATTATTTTACGTTTCAACGTATGTAAAACTGAAACATTTGTAAAATGATTGGTATTGGAATGATCAATAATAATAATAATAATAATAATAATAATAATAATAATAATAATAATAATAATAATTATATATATATATATATATATATATATATATATATATATATATATACAGAGTGAATCAAAAGTCTGGACACGGTGTAATAAATCGAGAACTTAACTTCGGATCGAAAAATCAAAAAAACACGTGTTTAGTAATATTAAAAAATCTATCTGATGAAACCAAACCTGACCCTCTAGACCCACCCCCTGGGGCTTGAAGTGGGCTCAATTTTGACATTTCTAATGGAAACCCCAATTTTTGATTGCAGATTTGGATTCTACGGCCCAAACTATGTAAAGTTTCATCAACACTTTTCCGTCGATGCATAACATGGCGCAGTAATCGGGGAAAATAAATGGCCCCTAAATACTCCCATTTCGTTCATGAGCTTGGTAGTATTTCCGACCTCTGTTCTCGTTCAGTGTCACTGGTTCACTTGTCTGTTCCTTCTCGTCACTGGATAGAAGCACACTACACACAGACAGAAGACACAGAGAAAGGCACACCTTCTTCATTCGGGCTTCGGGCAGTATCAGTGTTTCAAACCAGAAAATTCAAAAGCGGCGAGTAGAGGACAAAAAATAAAACAATTAAAAGTAAAAGGAAAATTGAAGAAAAGTATAGCTATTGTAGTATCTGCTTATTGCACTATGGTGTTATTTGACTTCTGTGTCTAAGATGAAAATGTATTGATATAACTGTTTTCTAATCGCTAAAATATGACATTCATTAGGGTCGATTGTACAGCGGGGGACACTTCTAAATGGTACACCTTAGCCGTAAATCTAAATATGGCTGTACCATTTAGAACTGTCCCCCGCTGTACCATTCTCTGATAAAGATAAATTATCGGAATGATCCAACCTTGTCGCGGTAGTAGATCTCATCTTACACAAAATAACACATGACCACTGCGACCAGTGTTATTTTATGTGACGATTAAAAGATATCAGGATAATGTAGAATTGGCCCTATAATGTAGAATTGCAAATGTAGAATTGCAAATGTTCGAATGGTGTAAAATTATCAAAAATAGCCTGTAACTGCCAAGCTAATTTATGTTTGAAATAACGGGTGAACCAAAAGTTTGGCCACGGTAGAGTAACTGGAGAAATACACTTCTGATCATTAAAGCGCAAAAAAAAAAAAAAAAAAAAAAAAACGTATTTAATATGTTTCAAGAAGCTATCCGATGATATCAAACACAACACTCCGCCCCCACCTTCTGGAAAGGAGGGGGGGCATTGATTTTTCAAATGGGAACTCCAATGTTTTATTGAAGATTCGGAAACTGCATCCCAAATAATGTAAAGTATAATCAAAACTTTTTCGTCGATGTGTGATATCATGCTGTAATCGGCGAAATTAGATGCTCCCCTCTTCGTTGATGAGCTTGATATTAGCTCCGACCGTCTGTACAAGGTGCAGTATTTTGAGAAATACGCGTCGGATCAACAAAGTTATTCAATGGTACCAAACACGATATCGCGCCCTACCGCTAGGTGGGGTTAGCTGAAAGATTTGAAATGGAAGCTTTTATTTCTTATTGCAGAGTTGGATTCTGCGCACAAACCTGTATAAGATTTAGTCGAAACATCGTTGTCGCTGTGTGACGTGGCGCTGTAATAGCGAAATCAGGAGAACTTCCTATATGAACTTTAATTAGCTTCAATGCTGTGGACGTGATGAAAGAAGTATACATGTGATCAAAAAAAAAAAAAAAAAGAAAGAAAATGTGTGACTATTGGGTTTGTTAGGGTGTTTATCGTTCCTTTTCCGCAGTAGGACGCGAGAGATGGGACCTACAGTTAAAAGTGGGATCCGAACCTCTATTAGATTTTGGATCCGAGACGTTCCCCATGAACAATTGCCGACGAAGTTCGTCGGACCATCGTCGGTTGTTGGGTGGCAGCAGCGAAAAGGGTAAGCTAGAGCTGGTTCAAAGACGGCTGCCTATTTGTCTGCTTGGCAGTGGATACCGTGACGGCCCCGTCGCTGTTCAGGGACGGCAGCTATGAGACAGACGGTTGTCTTGGCCCAGCAGTGGCACGATGTCGTCCCCCGAAGCGATGGCATCATGATTTTCACCATCATTTCGCCTGACTATTGCGAACAGTCGGACTGCGACTCACGAGACTGCTCGCAGTCTCTCATAGTTTTAGATGGGTGAAATATTATTGAATTCTCTCTTTACTTCTTCTTCTTTCTCTTCTTCTCTTTATTATTATTATTATTATTATTATTATTATTATTATTATTATTATTGTTATTATTATTATTATTATTATTATTATTATTATTATTATTATTATTATTATTATAGTATATTATATTATTATCTGCTAGTAGTTGTAGTAGTAGTAGTAGTAGTGATAGTAGTAGTAGTCTGTAAAGGGTAGTAGTCTGTAGTAGTATGTTTTATTTTTAATCCTTTCATCCTTTAATTTTTAAATGTCTATAATGTGCAGTGTCGTATTTAGGGGGGTGGCTTCCGGGCTTAAGCCCCCCCCCGAAATCTTACTTAGTATAGTAAAGTAAATGAAATATCTTGCAGAATTTTCACATTTCCAAGCAAAGCCCCCCCCGAAAGTTAGCAAAGCCCCTCCCGAAACAAAATCGTAAATACGACATTATTAATGTGTCATCAATAAATTAATCACATCGGACCCTAGACAAGATTAGATTCTGTCGTTCCAATATAATTTCAAAACTAAAGGAGTTACCACTAAAGAGCATTGTGTGAACAGAGTGCACATTTCAATACATATGTAAGGTACCTTAATTTCGTGGCATGGATGGGGCCACGGTGGCTCAGTGGTAGAGCGTTCACCTCTGGTGCTTGGGGTCCTGGGTTTAAAACCTGCTCCCGCCAAATGAACTTTGTGATGGACAAACACCGTGTGCGTGGGTTTTCTCGGGGATCTCCCGTTTCCTCCCACTTCCTTAATTCCACCATTTCATTCATCTCTCTCATAATCAGCGTCTCCTTTTAGCCTAACCGGCAAAATCGTGGGACCTAAAACTCAAAAATTTCATTTCATTTTCGTGGCATGGAGTCCTCTTAAGTACGTTGATCGAACTTTGTTTCGGGATAGACATGACGAAGGTTATAGGCGTAACCTGTAATTTGGGCATTATAGTGGAGCATTTGTACAAGAAGTGATACCTGTGTGTGAGTGTGTGTGTGTGTTATTCGTTTCATTATTGTTTTCTCTTCTCACATGCAACGTATGGATGAGTGAATTATAACACGTTTAGTGGCACGTGACATGGGATTGCAACATTGGGATTGCATTGCTCGTTCGTTCATTCACATGTTAAAGCGACGTTCATCTGAGCAATTCGTTTATAAGTGGCAGGTCGTTAACGGTGACGGATCTGTTGGTAACGATTCTCGGTCTAACAGCAAAATGTCTTTCTTTTTCACCCCAAACAATTAATTTTCTTTCGCCGATTATGGCGCCATATAATGCAACGACGGAAAAGTGTTGATGAAACCTTACATAGTTTGGGCCGTAGAATCCAAATCTGCAATCAAAAATTGGGGTTTCCATTTGAAATTTCAAAGTTGACCCCACCCCAGCCCCCAGGGGGTGGGTCTAGAGGGTCGAGTTTGGTTTCATCAGATAGTTTTTTTAATATTACTAAACACGTTTTTTTTGGTTTTTCGATTCGAAGTTAAGTTCTCGATTTATTCCACCGTGTCCAGACTTTTGATTCACTCTGTATATATATATATATATATATATATATATATATATATATATATATATATATATATATATATAACAAACCCATTAGTATTCGAAACTGGGTTCGATGCTTTCTAGATTCCTGCGTTAGCACTACGCCATGTGAAACTGACAAACTATACTACTAGTTCGGAAACAAATAAATTGATTTTCATACGTTGCTTTAAAATATTCCCAGACCTAACTACTATTTTTGCACGACTTTATGCAACAGAAGAAATTAAAATATACCGTCGTAGATTTTCTTATTCCAAAGTAGAAGTTAAGCTGCAGGACGAAGCTTAAAACCTGACCAGACAGCTAAAAGTTGAAGAAAAAATTTCTCCTGCTTGTAGAAGGATATGCAACCAGTTTTTTCATTTAGCTGAAGCACGAAATAATGAGCAACTGAAATTAAAAAAAAAAAAAAAAAAACTTTTCTTCATAGGCTTTAGTATCTAGTCTGATCTTACATAAAATGTTTTTTTAACTTTCTAAGAGTTTCTGAGGACCATAAAGTAACTAATTGGGGTAGGTAAGTTGTCACCTCGTTAATAACCGAATACCAAACTCAGAATAACCGGGTTCGAATCTTGCCATATCAAAACTTTCTAACACGCCTCAATTGAAATTTTAATCCATACCCTGTGTAAAAAGCAAGGTCTTAAGTTATAGAATTAAAGATATGTTGGAAGAAAGAGAACGAAGGGCGATTGTAAAGGTCAACGAATGCAGGCAAAAACATAGAAGCTTATTTCATTCAATTATTTTAGAGTTGATGCTTTCAATTTCTTTAACTATTTTCTATCTCATGGAGGATTATAGTGTGTATTTATTGTTTTTTACATGAAGTATGTAATGAAATAATACATTGTATACATTACGAGTTATGATAAAACTGATATGTAGTGCTCGTTGGAGAGTGCACTAATAGCAATAGAGTTTCCTTTTAGAACAGAGACATGGTTCGTACATGATTCTTTCACAGTAAACTTCTTTTACAGAGTTGCCAAGTTCTTTAATGGTGAACAGCTATTATTTATGTATAGGGTTAAATGTATACCCACGCGGTATACAATACTGAGGGACCTAGACACTTATGAAATGACTGTACTAACGGCGTTAACTTCAGAATGACCTTGATAATTAGAAGCTGAAGAAAAATATTTACAGAGTAAAAATTCAAGTCTGGATTCATGTGATGTGAACTCCAATCTTCATGGTATACATACTCAAAAAAGACAACAAATCATTTTCTCATTTTCTCA
Organism: Thermobia domestica; assembly: GCF_964235325.1. Lineage (NCBI taxonomy): Eukaryota > Metazoa > Arthropoda > Insecta > Zygentoma > Lepismatidae > Thermobia > Thermobia domestica. The sequence continues at coordinate 62,868,074 of NC_137455.1, forward strand.
CTTGTCGAATACCCATACTCGTGGGTCCAATCCGACACATGGACTTCCATTTGATGATCACTAATATTATTGTTAAGTTCAGTGTCGAACATGCATTCCCTCATTGATGAATATTACTTTTGTCTTCTGATTCTCTTTATGAACAGCGAAATTTGCCAAGTATGAATGGTTTCGTATGTTGGTTCATTTTATCAACTTGATCCTTTAATTTATCAATCTGTTCTCTTTTAACGAATATTTGTGAGTTTTAAAATCCTCCCCAATATTCATACATTGGTTCTATTCCTGAATTTGATGTATGATGAGGTTGCAATCTTTATAAAGCTTTTCCATGAACGAATACCCAACTCGTCTTCTAATATTTTTCAACTTGCATAATTTACAGAGACAGGAGAACAAGCGCGTTAGATTTCAATTTTTTCAGATTCAGTTAATTCTTAAGTGAAAATTGAAAGTTGAAACTAGATTCTAAGAAAACAACTTCTGAACGCTTTCGTGGGGAAAAGTCTAATTCCCTGTTGCTTCCTAAACTAAAATCTGTGACTTATTTCATTCACGTTACAAATGTCTTTAAAACCAAGCATATTTTATAGTTTTGTTAAACTATTGAGAAACAATTTCGTTACAGCTTCTAAGTTAAGGTAAATGAGACGAACGTTTGACCAACAGTGAAGAAACAAAACTGGAGTTGAACTTTATCTTCCTGAACAATGTATTGAAATAGAACTATATTCTGACTCACATGCTCTTCAAGCAAACGAAACAATTCTAACTGATACAGATAGCATCTTGAATAGATGGAAAGATTTCTTTCACGACCAGTTTGACATGCAGTCAAAAAGGTATTGTTTGTGGAGAGAGGGAAATGGACAAAGCAGAATCATATATTCCAGAACCTAACCAAATAGAGGTAGAAATCACAAAAAATGAAATAAATAAAAAAAACACACATGTCTCCGGATTTAGACGAAATCACGATTACTTTTAGCTGGAGGACAGAAATTGTGTAACAAGATACACAAACTCATTCTCCTTATCTGGAACAAAGAAAAATTGCCACAGAGGTGGAATCAATCATTGTTCCAATTCTCAAGAGATTATAATAATTATCGAGGGATTCATCCTCTGTCTACATCTTACAAAATCAGCTCAAACATACTGTAAGCAATGTTAACCCTATTTGCGAATGAAATTATTGGAAATTTGTGGATTTAGGCTAATTCGATTCGCTATCGGTCAGATATTTCGACAAATACTTAAAAGAAATGGAAATACAATACCCTGGTTTATCAGATTTTTTTTTATTGATTTGAAAAATCTATTACTCAGTTAGAAAGGAAACATAATATTAACTACTCACATAATTTGGAATACTGAAAAAGCTAGTTAGATTGATTACGATATGTTTAAATGTATCCCAAATTTAAGTCCTAGTAGAAAAGTTCTTGTTTACGAGCCTTCACGTCGGAAATGACCTGAAACAAGCAGATACGTTGTCGCATCTACTTTGGTTTGGAGTACTGTAAGTAAAATGAAAAATAGCAAGCAGAGCTAAATACACAAGTTTTGCGGCATATGCTGATGATGTAAATATGATAGGGGATAATAGGGAAATGATAGAGAAAAAAATGCAAAGATCTTATTAAACGCTTGCAGGGACATAGGTTTAGAAGTGAATGCATAGACATAGAAACTCACCGGGATCATAATACTGAAAATTATGGTTGCATCAAATTCCTAAATAATACTTACAACAAACTGGATACTCTCAAATATCTAGGATCAATATTAACAGAAAATATCCATATCGACGAAAAAATTAAACGTCTACTGAAGGCAGGTAATTCGTCTTATTATTCAGTTCAAAATATTTGTCTTCGAGAAATCTGCGAGAAATTTGAAACTTCAAACGTGGAAAACGATAATAGTGCCTGTTTAGCTGTATGGTTGCGAAACATAATCGCTTATTCTTAGGGAAGAATGCAGATTGAGAGTATTTAAAAAATATCTTAGACGAATATTCAGACTCAAAAGGAATGGGAATGGGGAATGGCAGAATCTTCATAACGAGGAATGGCATAATTTATAAAGTTTGCCAAACATTGTTAGGGTCATCAAGTGTAGGAGGCTCAGGTAGGCAAGCCGTGTAATCAGAGAGTAGAGCCACTTTCAAAATGACAACTGGAAAGCCAGTCGGAAAATGACAATTAGGAAGACCTACGGAGAAATGGGAGGACAATATTAAGATGAATCTCGGAAAACTAGGGATATGAAGTAGAAACTGGATCCTTTTACTATGGACATAAGCCACTGGAGAACTTTCGTGAACACGGCATTGATTACCGTTCATATGCCATGGAGCTAGTTATATTAGTATTTCATGAGCGTTAATTCTCTTCATTACGCTTTGGGAGAGTGATGTACCCTCGAGACCTTTCATTCATTACACACTAAAGCAGGGACATCCGTGAAAGCATTTGGTAAAACATTATAATTTTAAAGCACATTAGATGGGTTCCTGTGCTCATTATTTTGAAAAACCGTAACATGCATGACTACCGCTATCGTACATCATTGATTTATGACGTTTGAGGTGACCGTAAAACACAATAAAGTAGAAAACAAAATGTCTGTTTTAACCTTGATTTTTTGTTTTTATCAACTCATACCAATCGTTTGTTTACGCAATCAGGAACGAAATAAACAGAAACTAATAATATATGCAAGAGACCTATTAGTAGAATAATTTCGGCATTTATTATTCAAACGTGGAACAAAATAAGTAGTTAATGAGGCGCCATAAATATATTTTTATATCGTCCGCTTATCGTTATTGTATTGCAAACTTCGTAAACCCGTCACTAAGATAAAATGTATACCTATTTGTCGCATACAAAATACATTACTCTAAATTATATGTGTTGGCCTATGCGTTATAGCTACACTAACATCGAGCATTTTATAACCACGGTAAAGAAAACCTTTATATGCGTAAGACACTGTGAGTATATGATAGCATCAAATCATCTTATTTTTATAATATTAATAATAATAAGTTCTTTTACTTGTTAATATACTTTTTATAGTTTCAAAAATGTTAACGTTTTCTTATTTAAGTCGGAACATACGTTAAATAGCCTATTTGAAATTATTATTATAAAGGTAACTAAAACGTTCTGTCCCTGTTTCACCCACCATCTTCGAACATTGATATGTCACCTAAGACGTACCTGGAACAGCCCTATCAGCATCGATGATCTCCTGCCAACGCCTTGGAAGGCCATGGATTCCATCCGGTAGAACTTGGTGGTCCGTGAAGCGAAGAAGATATCAAGTGCATTTTGCACCTCTACTAGGGATTTGAACTTGCTTCCTCTAAGGTGATTGTCCAAGGACTGAAAATGGTGATAATCGGACGGTGCAATGTACAAAGAGTATAGCGGTTCAAGTAGTGTACCCCATTCAAGGTGTAGAATGGTGTCCCGTGTCATCCTAGCCACGTGGGGCTTATCAGGAGGATCACTTTGTAATTTAGAAGTGCTGGCTCCAGAGTTCTGATTTTTTCTTGAACACGGCTCAACTGCTAACGGTACACAGCTGCATTCATACTCTGACCAAGTGGCAGCAGTTCCCGATGCACGATGCCGCAAGCAGTCCACCAAATACACAGGGAAACCTTCTTCTTGTGCAGTGCTGGTTTCGACTGTTTTGGAACCGGTTCATGGAATGCTAACCAAAGATGAGGGCGCCGTGTAGCTTCGTACAGAACTCACTTCTCATCACATGTCAATACCCTGTTCAGAAATGGCTCCTTTCTCAGACGAGACAACAAAGAAGCACAGGTGTCTGCTCATGTTGCCTTCTGACCCGGAGTTAAATCATGTGGGACACATCATCCCAACTTGTAGTGCTTCTCAAGTTGGTGGAGGTGCTGGCAAGTGGTTTCTCCACTCACACTGAATTGTAGTCTCAGTTTCTCACATATCTGGCCATTGTTCGCCTCAATTGCTGCCTAAAGATTTTCAATAGTACACGTGTTGGTCTTCCGACATGTGGTGCGTGTTCGAGTGTTTCGTAACGGTCCTTAAACTTGTAAAACCTTCGCTGCACTCTCCCCGTTCTCACGACACCCTCACGAAAGGCCTGGCATATTTTCCCCTCCGCTGCAGCGGCATTTGACCTCAGTTTGAACTCGTACAGCGTATACGCCCTTATGATTCTATGTGGTGGTCCCATTTTCTCTGCCCTTACCCAAGTTCACTTTGTATCTGAACTGCCACAACCAGGAAATATGTTGGATATACTCACACCAGCAACTGAACTTAGCCTTATCTCCATTCGCATTCAATACACTGTAAGGGCCAATGGAACACACACCTGCACAGGTTGTTGGTTACTTTATACAGTTAAAGGCATTGCTTGACTTCACGTGAATAACGATATATATTCATGCTAAGCGATCACTACAAACAAAACATTGCCTATATTTCATGTCAAGTGTGAAGGTGATGGGTCGTACGGTAGGGTGTAAATGTGTCTGGAAGAAACCAGCTGCGAAAGGATGATGGGTATAAAGAAAAAGTACTGTTTATGGAAAATACACAAACCAACTTGTGCTAACTCTCCACTACAAGCAGCAGACCGTTCGTGCTTTTATATACGAGTTTCTTACTGCAGGTTTCGCATATTTTCATCGTGTTAGACATGTAGGAAATAACTCTCGTGACACAAACAAACTGTCTGTTCTAAACATCATTGTAAGTACTCCGAATTATCAGTAGGTATACGTCTTCTATATTTCTTGCAATTTGTTAACACTTGTAAACGTTGTAGAATAATATTTCCCGACATTGCATAGAAATATTCCACCGATGGAAAATAATATCTAATATAGTCTTCTTTCGTATATACTTACTCGTTTTAATTATATAACTAGCTGAACCTGCGCTCTCAACACACCAGACAGTTCACATATGAGCGTGAGTCTCCCTGTCATTCCACATAACATCTGTACATGTCCCTTTACAGACACAAGTGAAACACGTATTGATAAACGTCGGCAAGGAGTACTATAAAAGGGAGATTTTTCGATTATTTTTTCAATATCTTACACAGTTTGCATGAACACTTTCGGTTGTAGTTTCTGGTTCATGTATGGTCAGTGTTTTCTTTCTTCTTGCATGCAGTATGTAATAAGCAAATACATTACACATACAACTAATTATAATGGCAGTGTTATGTATGGTCTTCGTTGGGCAAAGCACTCCAAACAATAAAGATTCATCTTATGGTTAGACTGGAGAAATGGTTATCTTTCGTTTTTCATTATCATTTGGACATGAAACAAACGCCGGAGAGATATACTACTCCTGTATACAATTATGTGGTGTTGGAACCTATAGCTCGTAGGGTATGTTGCTTTACTTTTTAAAAATGTCAACATTTCCAGTGTACTCCTAAAAATGTAATAACGAAATAATGACCATGTTTCTTAAATATTCAATTAAAACTAGACAATGAGCACAACATTTGGAATCGACCTGTAAAAACAGCACGTTTCTAACACTTGTGGTTTCCGAGATCTCATTGTCGAAAAATTGGAAACAAACATATAAACTTTTCTTTGGAGACATATAAACCTTGCATTTTAATATATAGACTAGCTGAACCTGCGTTCTTTACACAGCGCATCATTCATATATGAGCAAGAATCTTCTTTTTATTCCTCACATCTCTACATGTCCCTTTGCATACACAAGTGAAAGAAGTCTTTCTAAAAATCGGCAAGAGATACCGTAAAGGGGAGATTTTTTCGATTACTTTTTCAATATCTCGTACCGTTTGCAAGATTTGAGACTACTTGTAGTTGGAGTTTTTAATTCATGTATGATCTGTGTTTCCTTTCTTCTTGCATGTAGTATGTAATAAGCAAATGCATAAACTAAGTAGCTCTATGGCCTATAGAACCCGGAGGTTCAATGCCGCGTTCACAAAAGCTCTCCACTGACTTCTATCCTTAGCCAATTGGATCCAGTTTCTACCTTGTATTCCTATTTCTGCGAGATCCATCTTAATATTGTCCTCCCATCCGCGCCTACGTCTTCCTAATGGTCGTTTTGCGGCTGGTCTTCCAGTTAATATTTTGAAAGCGTTCGTTCTTTCTTCCACCCTGGCTACATGACCTGCCCACCTAAGCCTCCTAGATTTGATGACCCTAACAATGTTGGATAAACCGTATAATTTATGTAGTTTCTCGTTATGAAGATTCCCCCATTCCCTATTCCCATTTCTCTTCGGTCCGAATATTCGTCTCAGGATCTTCTTCTCAAATACTTTCAATCTATGTTCTTCGTTCCGAGTAAGAGGCCATATTTCGCAACCATACAGAACAACAGACATTTTACAATAAGCTAGTACATTACACATACAAGCAATTATAATGTCAATGATATATGGTGTTCATTGGGCAAAACACTCCAAACAATGAAGATTTAACTTAGAAATGGTTATCCTTCGTTTTTCATTATAATTTGGCCATGAAACAAACATCTGAGAGATATGCAGCTCCTATATACAGTTATATGGTGTTAGAATGTATAATAGGTAGGATATGATGCTTTATTTTTTAATGTCAACACTTCCAGTGTACCCGTAAAAATGTAATAAATAACTAATACCCATGTTTTATTTTTTTAATATTGAGTTAGAAGTGGACAATCTACACAAAATTAGCGATCGATCAGTGAAAACGTCATTTTTCCTAGAGCCTGTAGTTTCCGAGATCTCACTGCCGAAAGGATTTGCCACAAACATATAAACGTCCAGAAACGTATAGTTTAAAAAACTCCAAAGATGGCAGCACAATTCATTTGCACTTATTTCGGAGAAGACTTGTTAAAATGAAAAGGCTTTGAACAATAATTTAAAAGGATAAACTTTGTGAAAAAGATCTCTTTAAATAATTTATTTAAAGTACACCTTTCTAAAAATATGTGTCTTTGCTATACACGTGAAATCACAAATAACCGCAAATCAAAGGTTTGAAATCAAAAGTTATAGGTTCGAGCTCAATCGCTCTTAATTCATACTCTAGATCGATCTCGTTTTCGATCATATCAGCTATAGACGTACCATACGTCAAGAAGCTGCCTTTTGTACTTGTGTTGTTTCCTGCCTATTCCTGATCCTGGGTACTTCGTCGTTCCTTATCACGAGAACCTGCTGTCAGACTGATCCAGCCAAGGGCGTCTGGTTCTACGGTAAAGGAGACGGGAGCTACTCACCCTAGACTACTATCCGAACGGGTAGTCTCACCTTTGTTAATCTCATTCATATACATAGTAGTCTACACAGATCTAATCTTGGCCTTCGGGCCCACACATCAGGACTATGTCCATACCTTCTGGTCGGGACCTCGGTCATCATCAAGGCCTTCCCATGATCGTATCTGCTCCTACATCTATTGCTACAGGTGGAAAACGAAAGGGTACCAGCAACCCTAGCGCCAGCCGTGAAACCAGTCCCGCTCGGTCTCTAAATGGCCAGCCATACTCCGAAAACCAGAAATCACCACCACCTAAGAAGGTCCATCAGGGCGACATTTCTGACACTTCAAGTGAGCCCGGTCTTGTCATAGACCACGAGCAATTCCCAGAATTAAGAGAAACAGTTCGTCCTCAAATCCATCAATTTTTACTTTCAAATTTTGATCCTAAATACTCCCAGGCACATCATTTGTATAAGCAATTGGTTAAATACATGCCACGAGCCAACATCACACAAATTATTCCCAGACGAAATGGCACAATCTTACGAACTCCAGATCCCAATTTTGGTACCACACTACGCAATAAGCACGGCTTCGAAATCCTTGGAAAAAACACCACTCTCACTCGGCTCGCTCAGAAGCCTCTCAAACAGCCACCTCCACCACGAAAAGAACCTTTATTATCAGTTGTCATTCGTGGGGTAGACACTAATATTTCAGACCAAGAAGTTGCCGATGAGCTCAAGGAAGAAGGCTACACCATCTCCAAGTGCATCAGGATTCGCAACAACAACGGCGTAACTTACATGGTCAGAGTTCTTACTGAATCCAAAGAGACCATTGACGATCTACTGTCTAATGGGGCATTTATATATCGTAAACGACATAGAGTTGAGCCTTCTAGGTCACAGCCCCCACTTCCACTACGTTGCGAACGATGCCAGCAATATAACGCTCATTCAACCGATAAGTGTCCAAATCAACCGATCTGTGGTTACTGCTCCGGCCCTCATAATACTCGCCACTGTCAAAATCTTCAACAGCCTCCAAATTGTTCAACATGTCATAAACAACACCCGGCGTTTAGCTACAAATGCAAACAACGACCACCTCCGGAGCCAAGTAAACCCGAAATGACTGTTCCGCTGCAACATCACAACAAAACCACGATGTTTTCTCAGGTACCTACAGACAAAACTCAGCCGGTCACCATTGAACAATTTCTCGCCTTCATATCTCTCACCCTCCAAAATGTTCATCCTTTTCACCGACCCCACATTCTACAAAAGATTCAGTACTCGACACGTGCGATCTTTCATATGAATTTCTATGCAACATATAGCGGAAATAAAGTATACTTCCATGTCAATCCGTTGGAAACCGAAGTCTAAACCTATTCATGACTCCTTTTCTATCATCATGGCGCTTGCTTTTATATTTGTAAACATCAGCTATATAATCCAGCACAAACCACTCTTCTCGTTGCTTTTGCAGGAACAACGAACTTCAGCTTTTCTCCTCAATGAGACGCACCTGACACCCCGAGCTACATGCAAAATATCTGGTTATACCATCATCCGTAAAGACAACACTATGCCAGCTCGGCGTGCAAATGGTGGAGTTGCTATAGGTTTTCCTCCCTCTATACCCAGTCGTCACTTTCACCTTCCACAGTTCAATCTACCAGAATATCTCATACTCACGCTTTACTTCAACAAGCTGTATATCACTCTTGCAACAATTTACGTTCGTCCTGGTCATATTATCCCAACAGACTTCTTTCAGTATATCTCAAACAACTTCAAATATTACGTAATTATGGCTGACATTAATATTCATAGTAGAACAGTTCAACAACGGCAAGATTTTATCAATTTTCTTACAACTCACACCACTGGGACTCTTCATCATCTGCCAAAGCCTACACGACCATCCTCACAAACCACTCCTGATGTTGTTATAACGTCTACTAACCTGCTACCTTCCTGTACCATCGAAATACTGGACTCAATCGGCAGTGATCATTTACCGATCAAACTTACTATCAATCATCGCCATCAACATCCTTCAAACCGCCAAAGTTTAATGCGTTCATCACTTAACTATAACAAGGCAGATTGGATCGGATACCGCACTTACATTACGGACAAACTCACAACTCTTCAAGAACCCACCTCAGAAGACTCCATGTACGAATCTCTCAACCTCATCACTGAGACGATAAACCAGGCATCCAATACCTACATTCCAACAACTACTTCGAATCCGTCTCGTCCAAAACTGCCACCTCATTATCTTCCACTCATTCGCAGATCTCGTCAATTCTACCGAGACTACGAACGTACAGGCAATAGAGACTCATTACTTCATCATCGTTACTTACAACGTGTCGTCGGCAATTACATAACAGCTTATAAACACCGGCAGTGGGTGAAAACTTGTAACACTTTATCTGAAATATCACATCCGACACAGTACTGGAAGCGATTCAACCAACTCACTGGAAAACGTTCGATCACGACATATCCTCTCATTCATAATAATCAGCCTCTTCTAACAGATACCGACAAAGCTAATGCGTTTGCTGACTATCTACAAGATATATTCACTCCACCTTCCCCACCACCTTACCCACGGCGACATCCTGTAGATCGCATCAACTTCCACTCTCCTCATCTGCAACCTGCACTAGACCACTCCTTAGCCGAAAATCACGAACTCACAGCACCTATAACTATCGATAACATCCTATCTGTTACTAAGCGAAAACGAAATAGTGCACCTGGCATGGATAATATATCTTACCGACATATCAAAGAGGCTCCCTATTGTCTTCTCCATTTCCTGGCCATACTTTTCACATTTATTCTTCGCACAGGTCTCTTCCCTATTACATGGAAAATGTCAAAAACTCTAATGTTTCTAAAACCTCAAAAACCCGCAAGCCTTGTTTCGTCATATCGCCCTATTCAATTAACCAGCACGCTCAGTAAACTATTCGAACGAATTCTAGTACATCGCCTTCACATTTACTGTACCAACCACCGCCTTCTACCGCTTTATCAAGCCGGTTTTCGCCCTCAGTTCAGCATAAATGACCAGCTACTTCGACTCGTCAATCATATCTCCAATCAATTCCACTCCACAAAGCCTTCTTGTCTTGTACTCTTTGATCTTGAAAAAGCTTTTGACACTGTCTGGCATGGCGGGCTGGTTTACAAACTGAATAAGTATCATCTACCTCTTACCTACATTCGTCTAATATTCAACTTTATCACCTGACGCATAGCTTATATCTCTATTAATAATGCATTATCCCATCCAATTTTCCTACATTCCGGAGTCCCGCAAGGATCTGCATTGTCTCCGCTACTTTATCTTCTTTATGTGGCAGATCTCCCTCCTTTCCCACGCAGCATCAGTATTTTTCAATATGCGGATGACACAGCATTTCTGGCACTTGGTAAAACTATTCAACAAATAAACAGAAATCTTCAGGAAGCTATAGATCTGTTCTCTTCTTGGTGTCTCAAATGGCGGCTTAAGATTAACGCTGACAAAACCCAAGCAGTTGTTTTTATTCCTCCTGGCAAACGTACTCGAGTTCATCGCAACCCAACCCTGCTGAATATACAAGTTCTAGGCACACGGATTCATCCTTCTAACACAGCAAAATATCTTGGGCTTCTGTTGGATAAACACCTCACATGGAGACCTCATTTACAATCTATTCTGACTAAAGCATACAATAGGCTTAATTTACTCCGTCGCTTGAATGGCACAACCTGGGGCCTCAAACCTCATACAGTTCTTACAACCTATAAAGTATTTCTACGTCCCGTACTGACATACGGTTACACAGCCTGGATCAATGCTGCCCCTTTCTTCTATACAAAACTCCAAATTATTGAACGTCATGCCTTCCGAGTCGCCTATCGTATACCTTTGCCCAGTCCCACTGCCGACCTATATAGCCGTATTACGTTTCCTACTCTCCTTGCACACATAGAATCGCTCCGACTGAAATTTATAACTCAACGCCTGACTACCAATCATCCGCTACTTATGGACACCGTTCACACTGCAGCAGACTTCGTTACTCTCACACCTTTACGCCCCACTCCTCTTTCTCTGCTCTTTACTCTGTATCGTTTCACAGTTCCTCCTGATCATCCCGATATTCCTCTTCTAGATGCCTTTCAAATTCATTTTCACTCACCTTTCATATTTCCATCATATCAAGCACAGTAATCCTAGTGTACTAACAGGGCTCCCTCTGTCTTCCATCAATGCCCCGCGTTGCCCCGGGGCGAGAAGATAACCTCACTCATCTCTTTAACACTACCTATGTGCTGTGATGTGCAAGCACCTCTTCATGCTTTCATACCTCATTTTCATCACTACCCAACCATATGTTTATGATCTAAAGATCATAAAATCCTAAATATGTTAAAATCAACGAGAACTTACTAAATAAATAAATAAATAAATAAATAAATAAAGAACACTTATCCCAACCAATGTAACAAACCTTCCCAATTTTCCTATAACACCTCTTCCCAAGTCGAGGGCATAACCCTTGGGTGGGGCTAGCTTGCGCTAGCAAAAAAAAAAAAAAAAAGCTCTTAATTATATAAAAAAAAAACACTTAGCCTTCACCATTCAGCTATCCCTTAACTTTCTCTTCATGCCCTTCCCGAAGACAGGGTGTACCCCTTGATCGGTCTAACCTTGCAAAAAAAAAAAAAAAAAAAAACCCTCTTAATTGCTATTGCAGCATTTTAATGGATAGATTACCACTTTTACTTTAATATTTAGATTATCACTTTTACGACGGATTAGTGTAATTCTACACTGCATTTTTGCAGAGCATATTGAGCGGAGATATTTAATCAGCGCATAACTAAGAAAGAGTTCGAAATGTACTTCCGTTTTTCAAAATAAAAACATATGCATGAATTCAGAAAAAATAAGTCAATGGTGTTTTCCATATATGTTAGAACAGATTTATTGTATTCGAACTTTGTGTCAAACATATTACAGAAGAATATGTTAATATATATATAAATTACAGAGGAAAAGGGGAAAAAAGCTTTTAAAAAAGAAATACCAAATCCAATAGGAGACATCTTGTAACACTACAATCTCAATTTGGGAAATTCATAGGAAGAACGGAACTTACATTAAGAACCACGTACCTTCACGTTCTGGAGAACTGAAAAGACACACATTCGTCCAAGTACAAAAAAAGATACAGAAAAGACCTTTATAAGTTGTAGCCATACTTATATTACGTTACTTTCGATATCTCTTAAATTCAATTTTATTCTATAAACTTCAAATTCGAAAACTAGCGTATACGTATGTGTGGGAGAGGAGAACACATTGATCGGTTCCCCCGATATTAATTATAGTGGTTTCCTAATTCCACACTGAAATATAGAAAGAATACGTAATATGTTATCGCCACTAACAAGCAATGCTGTATATATATATATATATATGTGTGTGTGTGTGTGTGTGTGTGTGTGTGTTTGTGCGTGTGGTGTGTGTGAGTGTAGGGTTGCATGTATATCCAAGCGCTTGAAAGAAAAATGAGATAGATTTCAACTAATGGAATGATAACACTCTGGGTTCCAGATACTGATGAAGTGACTGTATCAACGACTGTTCTGTCAACTTGCAGAATTACCTTAGTAACCAGAAGTTTAGGGAAAATATTGTCAGAATTAAAATTCAAATCTAGGTTCATGTGTGGTTAATTTCACTCTTCATGGTATACATATTTTCTTATTTCTCATTTTTTTAATGGTCGAATTCACGTACCCGTGAATCGAACCCGACCCATTGATTTCCAATGACTATCGCTGTGGTGTAATAACAAGATTTTTTTTAATTTTGACCATGTCACCGAGCATAATTCAGTGCAGATATTTTACTAACATTTTTTAAATCTCTAGGAGCAGTACCAAGCATACATTTCCCTTACCGCTGAATATTGAATCTAACTTCTATATTTCTTTATGAATAGTGTAATTTACGAAGTATGAATGATTTCCTTTGTTCACACGTTGGTTCACACGTTGGTTCCATTCTTCAATTCGGCTAAAAGGGTTTTCATGGACGGTGTTCAAGGAAGTACCAAACTCGTCTTGATTTTTTTAAAATTTCGCCTATATCCTTCTTAATTTCTAGAAAGCCTAATAAGAAAAATCGCGTTACTCTTGGACTTCTTAAGAATCATTAAATTGTTAATTAAAATTGAAACGAGATTCTAAGAAAATAATTTCTTCATATCTAAACTCTTTCGTGGAAAAACGTTTAATTTACCGTTGCCATTTAAAATTAGAAACCTGGCTTATTTTATTGAACTTCTTTTTGAAATGAAACATTGTATATTTGTAGTTAAAGGTAAAATTTGAAGTTCACTTACAAATTCCTTTAAAAGCCAAGCATGGTTTATGTTTTTGTTTAACTAGGGAAAAACAATTTTGTTAAAGCTTCGAAGTTAAGGTAGATGGGAAGTACTTTTGGCAAACAGTGAAGAAACAAAGATAGTTTTGAACTTTTATCTTAATGAACAGTGTGAAACGTTTGACCAAAAGTAAAGTGAAAGCAGTTGCTCAGCTGTTTCATCCATTTCAAATAGTAAGCCCGGCAGCCTAAATTTTTGGCGTAGTCAGTCCCAAGCTTGGACTAGTAGTGACATGTTAATTGGGTTCCAGAGGCCGAAGAGTGGAGACGTGCTAATAGTGTCTGTGCGGGCCAACATTAACTTTTGTTCTAACCTGCAGAACAAAAAGTGCCAAAGAAGCTCACGAAATGTCAAAATCAGTGTATAATGATGAAGCGATGAAGTGGTTCCATTTAAGATTTTTTACAAGTGGTTTGATCGACGACGATCCATGAGCGACGATCGAGATGCCCTTCGACGTGAAAAACAAAGAAATTCGTGCAAAAAGTGGCACAAATGATTTGTTCGAACGCGCGAATGACTATTCGAGAGCTTTTCGAAGAGCTGAGCATCTTGTATTTGTCCATGGAATACATTTTAACCGCCAATTAAATCGACAGTTAGCTTCCTTCTTCACCATGGAAACGCGCCGTGCCACATCTTGCTTTTGATCCGCGAGTTTTTTTTTTTTTTTTTTTTGTGAACAAAAAAATATTCCTATCTGTCCACATTCGCTGAGCTCTCCAGACATGACAACAAGCGACTTTTGACTCTTCTTCAAAATTAAACCGCGCATAAAGGAAAACGTTTGGACACCATTTCTGACATGGAAAGGACCACAAGAGAGCAGCTGAACGGCTTTCGTAAAGAAGCGTTCCAAAAATAGTTCCAATCATGGATTCAACATTGGTTAAGTGTATTGATAGCCAAGGACAGTATTTTGAAGGAGATTTTAAAAAATCCATATAAGCTTATTATTTTGTTTCGAATAAAATTATTTGTCATATTTTTGACCACACCTCGTATTGTAACCGATCTGTGCTTAGACTGACATATTTGTACATCTTTCATACACATTTTTTTCAGGTCCCAAATGACAATAGCATGTATACTATATTTAAATACAGAAAGATTTTAACATGCCTTCGCAAAGTCCAAGATTTATGAGCAAGACTGTCTTCAATAGTTGTTATCGATTTTTCAACTTCAATTCTGAATGGAAGCATTTTCGTTTCTCTAAATTTCATTACATGATAGCTATACCAGTCGAGATTCAATATTCGTTTTAGAGTCCAATTTGTAGGAAATTCAAAGAAGTGACTAGATATTTAATTTAAACGTAATTTAAACGAATTCTTCAAGAGGCTATCATCAGCACGCTTACATATCAAAAGAAAGCCGTCGGAACAATTGTCAGAGATACAGGTAGCATCTGGAAGAGATGGGAAGATTTCTTTGATGATCTGCTTAATATGAAGCCAAAAGCTAGTGTTCTTGGAGGAAAGGAAGTGCACATTGTAGAAAAGCGTGTTCCAGAGGCGAGCCGAACAGAAATAGAAATTGCTATAGAGAAATTAAAGAAACACAAATTTCCGGGTGTAGACGAATTGCAGCTGAGTTACTTTGAGCCGAAGGGGCAAAATTGTGGAACAAGATATACAAAATCATTCTCCTTATCTGGAAGAAGGAGGCATTGCTACAAGAGTGGAAAGAATCAATTCATGTTCCAATTCACAAAAAGGCAACAAATCTGATTGTAATAATTATCGAGGCATTTTTCTTTTGTCTACACCATTTAAAAAACCAAGAATATTTTATTAGAAAGATTAACACTATACACAGATTAAATTCTTGGAGATTATCAGTGCAGATTTAGGTGAAATCGATCTACTATTGATCAGATATTTACCATTCAACCAATTCTCGAAAAGAAATGGAAATACAATATCCCAGAACATCACTTATATCGATTTTAGAAAGATCTACGACTCAATTACAAGAGAAACTTTATACGAAATTTCTTGAGTTTGGAATAGAGGAAGAGCTAACTAGCTTAATTAAGATGCATTCAAAGTAATTCTAAAGTAAAGTCAGAGTAATGCTAAAGTAAAGTAAAGCTTGAAAGGCGATAATGACCTGAAAAAAAAATGAATGCGTTGAAAACATAATTTTTAAACTTTTTTTTCTGAAGTAAGCTACAAGGAAAATCAAACATAATAACCAGGGTCTAGATCTGAATGATATTTACCAGATAATGTGTATGTTGATGATATCAACCTGATAGAGATTTACAGGAGAACAATAGAAAGAAATGCAGAGGTCTTATTAAACGCTTGCAGAGACATGGGTTTAGAAGTAAATGCAGAAAAGACTAATTACATGGAAGTTCTCCGGGATCGTAATACTGCAAATTATGGATGCGTCAAAATACCAAATAATACTTTCGACAAAGTGGATACTTTCAAATATCTAAGTATCTTTGACAGACGATTTAATATTAACAGACCGAAATCATATTCACGAAAAAAATTAAATATCGACTGAAAGGAAGGAATTCGTGTTATTATTCAATTCAAAATATTTTGTCTTCACGAATTATGTCGAGGAATATGAGGCATATAATATATGAAATGCTTATCATGCCTATTATCCTGTATGGTTGCAAAACATGGACGTTTAAAGAACGCAAACTATGCTGAGAAAAATCCGTTCTCCGGACAACGGTATACGGAATCCTCATGTTTACTACAGAAATCAGTACGGAGCATACATTATCCATATGATACTTACGTGCTCCCCTGTCTCCCGCTTAGATGTTACATCGCGCCATTGCAGGATGTATGACATCAAACAGTCTTCCGTATATAACATATGAATATGCATCTTACATACATCAGGTCTATTTTACATACGTCCATCTATGTGAGATCCTCACCGACTATATATAGTTCTTTTGTACATACGGAAAGTGCGTTTATTCTGAACACTTATGAGGAAAGTACGTATAAAACATACTTTTTTTAGTTATACGTTTGCTGAACGTTAAGACCAAAAATTACAGGATTTTCATATGTAATCCACGTTTTTAAGTAAGCCACATATGATTTTTTTCTCATTGTAAAGGTACTTGAGAATGCAATCCTGAGGCGAATATTTGGACCAATAAGAAACAAAAGTGAGGAATAGTGGAAACTTCATAATGGGAAACTGCATAACTTATACTGTTAACCAAACATTGTTAGGGTCATCAAGAGTAGGAGGCTCAAGTATTCAGGTCAAGTAGGAAGAATGTAAGAAAGTAAAGCCACTTTCCAAGTTTTGACTGGAAATAAATCGGAAAATGGCAATTAGGAAGACTTGGGTGAAGATGGGAGGACAGTATCAAGATTGATCTAGGAGAAACAGGAATATGAAATACATACTGTATCCAGTTGGGTAAGAATAGATGTCGATGAAGAGCTATTGTGAAGTCGACATTGGACCTCCGGTTTCCATACGCCATAGAGTTTGTTGTATCAGTATTTTATGAGTGTTAATTCACTTCTTTGCCCTTTGGGAGAGTGATGTTCCCTGGGGACTTTTCATTTACTACGCACTGAAGGAGGGACATATGTGAAATCATTCGGGAGAACATACTGTGACACATTAGGTGCGTTCCTGCGTTCATCATTGTGAAGACAAACCGTGATAGGTATGACCACTACTATCGTATATAGTTGATTTGTGACGTTTTAGATGACCCTGAAAAAGAATAAAAATACGACAAAAATGATTGCTGTTACCTGATATTCTGTTTTTATCGATTCATACCAATGGTTTGTTCACGCTATCAGGAACGAAATAAACCAAAACTAATTATGTATGCAAGACACAATAAGAAATAGAATAATTTCCACATTTATTATTCTAAAATGGAACAAAACCAGTAGTTATTGAGGTGCCACAAAAATATTTTAATATTTTATTTTGATATATATTTCGTTATACTATTGTATAATATACACATAAGTAACTAAGATAAAATATACAGACAATTCTTGTATATACAGAATATAATACATACACACAAACATATGTGTTTGCATATTGTTATAGTTACACCAACATCGAAAATTTTATGACTACGGTAAAGAAAGCCTTTATATGAATGAGACACTGTGAGTATATGATAGCATCAAATCATTATTAAATATTGTAATATTAGTAATAATAGCTTCTTGCATTTGTTAATATACACCCTGCTTCAAAAAGAATATAGGTATTACGAAGAATTATTTTGTCCAAAATATAGATCGCTGCGTCTCGGCTCGGATGTTGGAGAAATGAATATATAGTCTAGTTTATATTTATAGCCGCTAGATGTCGGTTGTTTTCTGTTTTGCTTGGTAACCGTCATATGTTTACAATGGCTACAAAATGAAGTTCATGTGTAGGTAACACACTCGTGACAATAATATGGAAACATGGTAGCCATTGCTGCAATGGAAAGCGAGAAAAAATTCAGAACCAAATTTCTAATAAAAACGCCATGTAGGGGAGAATGGGGTAAAACCGGGAAGTCGGGTGCAAACCGGGTACCCCCTTCTGGCTTTTTCATACACTGCGATCGCGTGGAAATAGCACGAACTACGTTCTACCTTGACGAAGGAGTCCTAGCTATTACCAGAACGCAATAGACTCGCTACTTTTGTTGCTGTGAAGAAAATTAACTTTGAGTGGTTTTCGCTTACGATTTTTAAAGAAAACTAGACGGGTTATACTGCGTTCTTGTTTCTGCAAGAGTAAAGGTATGTAGCTGTTTTTGTACAACATTTAATTACCTTCATTATCATTCTAAGTAACTGTCCTTGGCATTTTGTATAGTCAAATGACGCCATGTGTGATGAAAGCTGTACCTGCGGGGCAAAACCGGGTACTACCCGGTTTCGGCCCTTGGGTTTTTAAAACCGAAAGTCTATTATTATATATGCCGAAATACTTTTATTTGACTATATTAGTCGACAATGCAAAAGGTTACGAAACAAGATATATTAAACAACAATAATAAAATATTATTATTGTATATATGCCTAATTATTATTGTAAAATATTCTTATAGTATTATATTAATAACCTTGAACTTTTACAATAATAACCTTGAACTTTTCGCTCCCATGAATTGGTTGGTTCCAGTTCTACGTTCTGTATCAGCACTGTGTCTATATGAGACGTGGTCTACTGTTTAAAGTGACAGCTCAGCCAATACTCGGGTTTGTATCGAAGGTTTAAGCCCCGAGCGGGATTTGAACCACGAACGAAAGAAACCGCAGTGGAAGTTCTAAGGAATCCTCAAAGCCAGCATCAAGACTTTTACAAACAAGGAAGGTTTAGTAGTAAGAGTCCCTAAAGGTCCTGCAGCAAGTGTTCCTAATGTGTCAACACCATCAAATCAACAACTTCTGAACCCGAACCACTCAATTTATCCTGCTGTTCTAAGCTCTTGACGCCTAATTTTAAATGTGTTCCCGAAGCAATATTCAGTATTTTACCCTCCGAGTTGATGCCTCCCCCATACACTGAGAGAAGGACGCAGCCGAAGGAGAACAAGGGAAAAGGAAAAACAGTAATTTTGAGGCTATCCATACAAACATCAATTTAAGGCAACATTAGAAGAAAAGAAAAATGAAGGAAAGTAGAATAAAGATGGACTGAAGGCAAATAAACGAATCAAAGAAAAGGAAATTTTTAAAGATGCCACACGAAAACAACAACAGACAGAAAATAAAAGACCAAAACTAGAGAAAGGAGCAAATGTGGGATGACTCTAGTGAAGAGGATGACAATACTGCCTGTATTTAATGCAATAAGCATTATTCGGACTCCAAGGGTGGTGAGTGATGGATCCAATGCATCCAATGTTGTTGTGGGGCCCATGGAAGCTGCTCTGGGGCCGAAAAGGAAGATGACTATTTTACTTGTGCCAATAGGCCTTCCATTACAACAAAAAAGTAAAGACAAAGACAAATAAATTTATTTCTGTCCTTTTAGACTTATTTCTATATTTTATAATAATTTATCTTATATCAATAAAAAGAAACTTGAATTTTGTGGAAACTTTTAAAATTTTTATTTTTCCATAACAATAACACTAGTTGTGTAAAACCGGGCAAAATTATTTATTTTACAAAAACAGTACCTACAATTACAGAAACAATTAAATCATGTTTTTAAAACTGTGGTTGCAAAAACAGATAAATAGTGCACCTTTTGCAAAATGTTGTTCTTTTGCGGTAAAAACGGTAATTTCTGAAAGCCTTCAAGCCTTAGAATCCCGGTTTTACCCCACTCTTCCCTATATCATTTCCGAAGGGCAGTTGAAGACCTTGACGTTGTAAGCCCTGGTGATCCCCCTAATTATCACTGAGTCATGATTGATACATCGTTGGAAATCTTATGGATCACAGATTCCAACGAGCTAACACTTGTGCATTCCCCCTTTATTCGTAGAAGAAGAAGATGAAGAAGAAAGAGAAAATCCGGAAAAAAATATGGAAAAAATAATTTGGGAGGCCCTGGCAACCCAAAATTGGTCAACTTTGAGCTGCTCTTATTCCACACACACACAACCAACAAATACTTTTGCGGGGTATGAACGTATAGTGAAATAATTTATTGTTTCGCATACCAATTTTTATGACTATGCTCAAGGGGGGGAGGGAGGATGCCCACAAAAAACTGATGAAAAAACAAAAAAAAAGAATTTTACCCTTCCCCCTTTGCCGTGACACTTTCCACAAACATAAAATGCATGTCCTTGGAAAGGGCCATCCTTCCCAAACACATTGATACAAAAATTATTTTCGTGCTGGCTGAGCTATCAAGGTTTAAAGCTATGACGCAGATGTGCGTCAACAGGCGTTTAAAGGTTATTCCTTGTAATTGTTTCACACTTGTAAATATGCAATACTGCTTCTCTACACTGTAGAGAAATATTTCGCCAACAGAAATTAATATCTAATATAGTATTTTGTATATACTTACTCATTTTCACTGTACAATTACCACTTTTCTTGACGTATTACTGTAATTCTCCACGGTATTTTCGCAATTGATATTGAGTGGGAATATATTATCGGCGCACAACAAAGAAAGTATTGGAAACGTACTCCCGTATTTAAAAAAATAAATAGTGCATATGACATATTTAGAAAAAAAATAACTCGATATTGCTTAAATTGGGGACTTTTGTTAACATTTCCAAGTGCGGTGGAAAAAGATTATTGCATTCTGAGAGTGTTTCAAATTCGAAGAAATTAGAGACGAAAATGAAAATTCTTGAAAAATGAAATGCTAATTCCAATGTTAGACATCTCACACTGCAATCTCAAGTGGGGATATTCATAGAATGAAAGGAAAGACATACATTCGTCGATTTATTGTAACTAATTACAAAAATTACAATTATAATCAGTGGCGTACATAGGATTTTCTTTCACTGGGGCTACGCTTAACATGGGGAAGCAAGGGTAGGACAATTGCTCCCTGAGTTTCAGAATTAAATATACTTTAATCGATTGTCTACTAATATACTAGGGAAAAAGGTGAAACTCGTATGTCGGTGGATGATGTCACCCCCCAGGCAAATCTGAAACGACACTCCTGCAAACACACGTTGAATACTTGCAATCTCGTTTCAAATTTTCAACTGATTTCATTTTAGAAAAAAAAATTGAAATATTCTGATTTATCTGTTTACGTTTTTACATAAAAGAAAATTTTGAGACAAGTTCAAGCTGAAACGTACTGATTTCAGCTTTAATGACAAGAATTTCAGATCGGTGAATCTTATGTGGTATGACATACACAAAAATTTAGTGAATCTAACTTTTTATTCTTTCATAGAAGAAAAAAGAAGCATCCCGTTGGCCTACTTAAGTTCCCGGACTATTTATTCTCCCCCTCTTGATTTTCTTTCATTCAAACACTTACCATTCTTTACACAAATTTGTAATTACAACTAACAACGGTTGAAACTATAATAGGAAAAACGAAAGAAAGTAACAACTAAGAGAAAGAAACAGAGGAGTACAATGGACGAAAGAAAGAAAAAAGAGCGTAGTTCTTACATGGAAGGAATTTGACAAATAAAGTATTATTTCTGAACAAAGAGCATAAGAAAAATGGAAAGTCAACGAAATTCTTAGAAATGGTAAGGCGGGTTATTGTTACACGTTAAATGCGAAAAACTAACAAATATATTTCAGTGGGGGGCTGGTCCCGATACCCCCTAAATACACCGCTGATTGTAACAGTATGCGTACATTGTAACAGAATGACAACAAGTATAATATAATTTCGTAACAGAATAAGAAAGACAGGAAAGATCTTTTTAAACTGCGAAGTGAAAAGTTAATATTTTAACTGTGTTTCTTTTTTTTAAAGTTTTAAATCCCACGATTATGCCGGTTAGGCTAAAGGAGACGCTGATGATGAGAAATAAACGAAATGGTGGAATGAAAAAAGTGGGAGTATAACAGCAATCCTGCGGCGTGGACCACCAAGTTTATTATATAACTTCCACTAAATCGCACAGTTCATATATATTTAATGTACAACTACAAGGCTACTGATTTTATCAAAAATCCATTTTAAACACTGTATCTAGATATTACCTTTTATTATATTGCGTGACAAATTAAACATTTACACACTCTAAAAGTTGTTCATGTAGCTTACATAAGATGGATCCGGAATTATAATGATTTATTTTGTGTTGCTACGACAACTAACTCACATCATCAATAAAATATCATCGCATAGGACCCGAAAAGGAATTACATCTCATGTCTTTTTTATATTCTTCTTCTTTCTTTCTTGAGCTGCTTGTGCACAATTTAAAAGTACTTCTGCCCACAAATACAATAAAGATATAATAAAAATGTTTAAAATACAAATATCGTTGCATATGGCACCTTAATTTTAGAACCCTTTTAAAAAAAAAAAAGAGAGAGAGAGAGAGAGAGAGAGAGAGAAATCCTGGACTGTAAACTATTACATACTAGTTACTTGAGTTTCCGAATGACCCTCGTATATAGAAAAAAAAAACAATTCATAATCTTACATCATATTTTACTTTATAACAATGTTATTTTTATATTTTATCTTAATTCTTTCAATTAATTTCATTTCAAATATTCATATACTTTAACGTCGATAACATGAGGGTACATTCAGATTACGGCATAGATGTTATTTTAATTTTAAGGTCCTTTTGGCCATTGATACCAGGACCGTGCTGTGGAAAATCAGCGCACGGGGTGAGAGTATACGACGGCGCCACATACATATATTCCAAGCAATTTTTGCCAACTTTTTTCCTTTTTTATCCCGATTTTTCGTCCCTATTACTTCGGCGCCCGGGGCCGTTGCCCCGCTCGCTTCTCCAGGGCACGGCCCTGATTGATACATAATATAAGTTCTAGTTTAACAAAATTTACTTTAACCTATCGGGAAGAACTAAAAGGATTCCGAAAAGGATATTATATTTACATAATTGCTACACGTTACATAATTGCTAATCAACACACTGCATCACGTTCTGTAAAAGCACCATCGAATTGTTTACTAACGTCACTTTGGTCTTTTCATTATATGAACATTTCAACAGTTCCAATCTAATCGACCAATCACTACCAACATTAGTGAGAATACACGTTCTCTTTCTGAATTTCAGGAATACTGGAATCAATTTTCTTCCTGCTACATGAACCAAGGTCGTGTACGTATCTTTGAGCGGTTCTATTACCATTACTTCATCTCCTGGATTAATATCATGTTGAATATATCATGAATACAAGCAGTCAGTAGCATTCACTAGACGAAGATGACCATAACTTTTCGCATATTGATACATACTAAAATCTTCTTTACACACAATATTAGTAACGCAATCAAAAACATTCGAATGAAGAGAAAAGTCAGGATAATCTGATCCAACCAATACCACCGTATGTTTTTGCGAACACTCAGTAAATTCCATTCACACATTTAAATCAATGATGTCGTATTTCTTCGTTGATGAAAATTTAGGACCTGCATTTTCTGTTGTTTCTATGGAAGGTTCAGGTTCATTTGGAAAACACATGTTAACCTGTGATGACATTTCGTCGGTAAACCTACGTAGTAGTTGTTACATTTTAAGATCACTTTTTTCAATTCGTAGATTCGTCTGGTCGATTTTATTATCAAATTGTTTCATTTGTTCACCAAGATCTTGCTTCAATTGTCCCAACTGCTGATTCATTTGTTCCATTTGTTGATTCATTCGCTCACCAAAATCTTGCTTTAATTGTACCATTTGTTGATCAATTTTATTGCCAAATCGTTCCGTTTGCTGATACATGCCATCACCAAAATATTGCTTTAATTGTTGAATGAGATCAGCGAGGTCAGAAAAGTTCATTTCCCTGTTATCATTTGATTCTGTTGCATTTCCAACGTCAGGAAGACTCATTTTGATAGTTCTGAAAATTTTTGTGCCACTTCGTAATAATATATACTCCGTTTTGATATTTCTTTCAACAAAATCACTATGTAGCCTTAAAGTAAATCTCCACAAACGGAATTTATTATTTAGGAGATTGTCTACTTAACTTCATACGAATCTCCTAAGATCCTGGCGGCAAACCACCAAATTTAGAGATAACGTAATCCTTGGCGGAAATCACCAAATTTATATAACAGCAATTCTGCGGCGAGGAGCACCAAATTTATATATAAGTACCATTAATCCCACAGTTCATATAAATTTTATAGAACTACAAAGCTACTGATTTTATCAAAAAATCCATTTTAAACTCTGTATCTAGATATTACCTTTTATTATATTACGTGACAAATTAAACATTTACACACTCTAAAAGTTGTTCATGTAGCTTACACAAGATGGATCCGGAATTATAATTATTTATTTTGTGTTGCTATGACAACTAACTCACATCATTAATAAAATATCATCGCATAGCAACCCGGAAAGAAATTATGTTTTTTCATATTCTTCTTCTTCCTTTCTTGAGCTGCTTGGGCATAATTTAAAAGTACTTCTGTCCACAAATACAAATAAAGATATAATAAAAATGTTGAAAATACAAGTGGCGTTATAGGAGGAAACGGGAAGAACCCCACGAAAAAAATCACAGAAATAGTGGCAGCTATTGAACCTATACGGAAATGGGAATTCTTATCTCGCTTTTAAATCATGACATTTCATTGAATCTGGAATTTGTACGCAACTGGCAAGGATTTTGACATGTACGGAAACGGAAATGTACGCAAGTGGGAGAACACCTGAACACTATCTCAGATTAAAAATGAGTGAGAACATACCAAGCTGATTTATATGTAATATCTATAGAATTGGAGCAATGTCCAACTTAGATCTGAAAGAAACGATCAAGATTTATTTTTTGCAATGACGAAAATGAAAAGACGAGCAAATTGTTGAACACTCGGCGGAGTTGCTTCTTGTCTTTCCTTTGTATTATCATTAGTGTATAGAAAGTGTAGCTAGTCCGTTATTATATGTATAAATCCTTGAGTTGAGATGACGTTAATTTTAACGTTCCTGTCAGCAGTGAGGCTATATGAGGTGGGACCTACTGCTTAACGTGGAATCCAAACCACATGAGCTCCCACCTGGAATCGAACCCGGGTTTCCTACGACAAAGGCCCAAACGCTAACCGCTTAGTCACGAAGGAGCTCTTGTATTTTGTAATGATTCACGTTATTTCTTCATTTTGTTTGATTAAGTTATATAGAAGATTAGTTTATTTTAAATTATTAAAACAAACAAAGAAAAAAATCATGCCATAATCGGTCCGATGCTCGGCAGAAGTCAAAGGGATGGTTTACACTAATTTGATCACTTTTTCTCTTACTCTACGAATAAAATTCTATTTTTTTTTTTTTGGTTGGAGATTATCAAAATTTCCTGAATGGCTGGTGCGACCATATATATATATATATATATATATATATATATATATATATATATATATATATATATATATATATACAGATGGTGATCAGAAAAATGGAAACATCTGTAGATGGCAACACGCATGATGTATGGGTTGGCAGTGGTGTCGTGGCGCCCGCAGCGCCGGACCGCTGGTGGTGGTGTGTTAGGTCGGTATCCATACTACGTCAGGCGCAGTGGAACAGCAGTATCCAGTGGCTGCAGCAGACGGAGGTAGTGTAAAATGGGAAACCTCTCAGAGTTTCAAAGAGGGCAAATTGTTGGTGCTCGGTTATGTGGAGTGAGTGTGACGGCAGTGGTTACTGTGTTAGTTGTGTCGCGTGAGACAGTGTCGAAGGTGATGACGGTCTACACAACACACGGGAAAACCACATCGGGGAAGCGGAGCAGTGAACGGAAGAAAATCATGGTGTTTGTCCACCATAAAATCCACACGGTGTGTTAACATACATTTATAAAGATAACAAAGAAAGTTCTATCGCTATTTCGAAGAAGGAATCAAATGCATTTTGGACCTCTACTAGTGATTTCAACTGGCGTTCTCTAAGGTGTTTGTCCAAGGAATGGAACACGTGATAATCTGACGGTGCAGTGTCAAGGGAGTATGGCGGGAGTATGGTGTTTCTCATCCAAGGCATAGAATGATATCCTGGGTCATCCTAGCTACGTGCGGCTTAGCGCTGTCCTGTAACAGGAGGACCCCTTTCTGACTCCAATGTGCTGGCTCCAGGGTTTTGAGTTTTTCTTGAACACTTCTGAGCTTCTGATAATACACAGTTGCATCGATACTCTGACATGCTGATAGCAGTTCCCGATGCACGATGCGTGAGCAGTCCTCCAAACACACAGGAGGACCGTCCATCAAACACACAGTGCTGGTTTCGGCTGTTTTGAAACTGGTTCATGGGATGCTAACCAATGATGACAGCGCCGTGGAGCTTCGTACAAGATCCACTTCTCACTACATGTCAACACTCTGTGAGGAAATGGCTTCTTTCTTCTGCGAGGCAGAAAACAAACACAAGTGTCTGCTCGCGTTGCCTTCTCGTCTGGAGTCAAATCATATGGAACCCATCGACCCAACTCGTAGTGCAAGTTGATTGAGTTGCTGCCAAACGGTTTATCCGATCAGACTTAATTAAAGCTCCAGTTCTTCACAAGTCTGGCCACTGTTCGCCTCAATTGTTGCCTAAAGATCATTTTGTACGTGTTGGTCTTCCGGCACGTGGTGCGTCTTAGAGTGTTTCGTTACCGTCTTTAAACTTGTTAAGCCACCACTACAATGTCGGTGTAGTCACGATACCCTCACAAAATGCTTGGCATTCCTTCTGCTGTGCTGCATTTGACCCAGTTTGAACACGACCTTATGACACTCTGTGGAGGTTTCATGTTCACTCTGTTCTTACGCAAATTTACGGTGTAACTGAACTGCCACAAGCAGATAGTATGTTGAATATACCCACACCAACAACTGATCGTCTTATCTCCATTCGCGTTCAACTCATGGTGTGAAGGCCAATTGAACACAGACTTCCACAAAAAGCGACAGAGCTTTCTTGGTTACATTTATTTTTTTTTTTAAATAATCCAACGAACTTTTTGACGTAGTAGATAGAGCAGCAACTCAGTGACTTGTATGTTGTTGGTATGGCTGTCGCTTTAGTGGCGGATTATTTTTGTTCACTTTTTGTGGTTTATAAGGAGTGTGGCATTGTAATTCATGAACATTTCTTTGACCAAAGTAGTTAGATTGACACTCGGAAAATATGCGTATCTGAATTAAGTTATACTGATTGTGCTTAAAAAGACTATAAGATACTACTGTTAAAAGTTGTCCATATATAAGATTAAATATACCTAGATCAAAAATAGAGAGAGGAGAGAGATAAATTTTAACTTTAAATTCAATCCGCCTTCTGCAGAATCTTTTCGACGTATGATTAGCGCCGTACTAAAGGCCAAACTACTGCAGGAAACATGTGTTAGTCGAACTCTTTAGTATGGCACTAATTACGCGTCGGAACGACTCTAATTAAGGCCCAATGAGTTTGTCATGTTCATATACGCGCACTTGAGAAGATAGATTTATGTATACTTGTTTCAAAGCTCAAGTAAAAGAAAGAAATAAAATGTTCAACAACTTCATCACTGGATTCGAACCTGTAACGTGTAGCATGTTAGCCAGAATCAGAAGATAATTTGTCGCTACTTCTGATATGTGTTAACTCTATGAAAGTAGTGTATATTGTTAAAACTAGAAAACGACTGATTTATTAAATTTTTGATTTCCATAAATGAATTGCAAACGATGTTAAACATATGCTTGGGAGGCTAAATTCGTATCAAAACCCGTTTCTCGCTGTTTTACAGGTCGAATTTCACTCGAATCTTAATGTAACAAAAAGAATAATTTCAGGCATTAATAAAGTGATAAAGATGTGGAAGGAATCTGCTTCTGAGACAATAAGTCAATTTTTTAAAACAATCACGATATGTACGATTATTGGGCTATTTCGTTTTATATTGAAACATGAATTGGTACATTTTACCATCTCTGATTGGGAAAGAGAGATAAAATCGAATATAAAAAATATACTTAGTACACTGAATTCACATCAGAGCACCATATCTTGCCATTTTCCCCTTCTCTGTCATAATTCCCGTTGATAGACAGATAGACATCAGGTAATATCTGTCTATCAGCCTTCCCATAATTGTGAACATTATAAAAGAAGGCGATATTAAAACAACCCAATTTTAACATGGGCAAGCAGTGTCAGCATTATAACTACTTTAGCGCGTTCAGCAAGAGGCTGGTGTTACGGTTAACACAGGCCTGCTGTTACCGAGTTGACAAAGATACGTTCTTGAATGAATGAAAACAACAACGCGATGGTGTTACTGAAATAAATGAATTAAAGAAGGAGTGCCTAAATAGGAACACCGTTATATTGATCTTTCGATAAATAGCATGTGTTATTAGGAAGGTTCCGGCTAGTATGGTGATACAAATCACTATAATACTAATAATAAAAACTATATTAGTAGACAGTGATCAGCACAATCTTTCATTTGCTAAAAATAATGACTTGTCCAAGATATTGGTCACCTCAAATTCCTGTGTATCATATGGACACACACATGTATACTGTAATATTAAGCATATGCAATGCCTTCTAAGGTACCTGAAGGATGCCTTGGAAGTATATAACAAATTCCATAGTACCTGATATCCAGAATTTATATGACTATTTTTTGCTATAAACAAATGTTCACGCTATATATTTCACATTCATGCCAAGTAACGAACAACCTAATATATTTTATGTAATCTTTCAATGTAATAATAGTTTTGTCAGCGTAAAAAATTTCTCACATTTTCATTGATACCATCTGTTGCTGTTATTTTAGCTATGATCCTCTTAAGCGCCGACTATATTTCTTTTCTCGGAACCACTTATAAATACATTATGCCATTCTTTATTATCCCTCATAAGAGTTATGTCTGTTTAATAAGGGAGAAGTTGGTTTCGTTAAAGTAGTTGATACTCAGCTGTATGTTAAACAAATCCAATGATGTGTTATTAAAATAAGTTCTGACCATGATAAATCGATTTAATGACTATGTTTTTTTTTAACATTTTCAATGTGCGACTGAGTTGAAGTAGCAACAGATATGTGTAAAACTTTAACATAACTCGAGTGACATAAAGTCATTCTGTTGAATTAACATAGTCATTTAATTTGGTATATTGTTTGGAAGTGTAAAAACTATCATATGTGTTGCTGTGACACAAGGTAAATTTAGTACCTTTTAATGTATAAAACCTAATGAGCTTAACGCTAATCAAGTTATAACAAAAGATCGTATTCCAGAACACACGACATTACATTCAGCTTCGCTAGATTTCAATGTAAATATTTTTTACTGCAAATATGTGTTTTTATTAATTTTTTTAGCTACAACACAGTAATAACAAAACTCTTACCTCCTTTAGTTTTGCAAAGGGACAACTGATGCCAACTTCTGCATCAAAATGAACAAAGCTTGTTATAAATGAAACGAATATTGTGTTGTGCATAATTAAATTTACAGTACATAAACATAACCTTTTTCCACTAGTTTTGTATAATAAGAAGATTAGTTATGTGAAACTTCTGCGTTTTATCCAGAGTAATAATTCCTTGACTTTATACAATATGTATACTTTCTCTAATTGGATGTTACATTCCAAGAAGTTATTACAGGATCATCATTTTAGTAGTTAATTGTAAAATGACATTACGCTTAGGATATTCGTAAAGTGACAGAATACTACAAATTGAAAGGGAATACAAGCAGCCTATTTTTGGTTGGTTTTAAGCTTAAGAAACAAACGAAAGAGACAATAAAGGCATTTGAATGGTAAATGCGTTTAACAGTTTGGTGAAAAACGGATTTGTGAAATCTGAAAAGCAAGATTAGAGATAAAAGCTGGAGAAGAACAAGTACTGCGACTTTACTTTTTTTCTCACAGGAAATTTTTAAGTTGTCTGTTTTTTCTCTTTCATGTAATTATAATCGTTAAATGTAAATCACTAATAACTCTACCCAGATGATTAAAAGTTTCCATGGGTTATACAAGCTGTTCCATTGGTCGCTCATGATTAAGCAATATTCTTACACGTTTTTCGTGAATGCTGAGAATATATGGGTGTGTGTGTGTCACTGTTAGGAGTATGTGTCAATATTAATGACAGATGTAGCTGTTGAGGGAAGTTTTACTGGTACAACAAAAGAATATCTACACGAAACAAAAGAATATCTACAACATATGGACTGCGTAGTTACGATTACTTCCATATATGATAATAAAGGTAAGACTGCACACTATTCGTGCATGATATGTTAGCAAACATTCCACAGAATAGTAGGAAACGAATCTGAAAACCTTACCTTGTGATTTCTTTTTAGCAAAATATGTAATTTCATTTCTTCTTCTCTCTCGTGAAAACAACAATACGTAGACAGTAGGCATTAACGTCCTTCTCTTCTTCAACTAGTGGCGTCACAAACTTGGTCAATCATTTCCTGCCATTTATGTTCAATTGGCTGTAAATTACGTTATTCACTTTGTCTCATATATTCACTCTGCCTCCCCTTCCCCTGTATGTAAGGTTGCATTTCGTAAACTGTTTTGTTGCTTTTCATAACTAAATTTAGAATTCGGTCCTTCTGAAACTTCATTTCAATCAAACTAGCACGCCCATTTCTCGTTTGATCATTCATTTATGCTTTCTAGTGGCGTTGGACACACTTAAGGTTCACACCTAATTGACGAACATTCAGGGACACACGCAGAAACTTTTTCCATGAAGGACAAGACCAATTCCAAGGAGGGAGAGAGATCGACAAACAACAAGTTGCGAATGCACGCACGTTGATGCTTGGATGCAGATAAGGCACCATATAAAACAACAATAATCTTATTAACTACACTAAATAAACTGTGGTATTTAATATATAATATTATGCACTACAATATGCGAGTAAGAAAACTTATATGTGTCAAATGTACTTAAAATATATTGAAAAGTAAAGTAGTACAAACTATCAAAAATATACGAAGATTAAGCCCACTGGAGATGACGATATATCAGCAGATCTGCTCAAGAGATTTGCCAAGGAAACAATACAACGGAAGTATTAACTTGCGTTAAAATTATTAAAAAGATCTACCTGCGTGAAGAACGTTCAATAGATTTTCTTGCTGTTACAATGGTACATTACCCAAAAAAATGAAGCAAATGATTGCAGAGATCACAGAACCATTAGCCTTATTTTTCACACGGGTAAGATTATTGCGCGCATACTGATTAGGCGCCTGGGAAGTAAGATAGAAGAGATATTGGAGAAAGATTAATTTAATTTCGAAAAGAAAAAGACACCACAGACGCTATTAGATTGATAAGAATTATGCCAGAACGAGTTCTTGACGTAAAGGAAGAGTTGTGTTTGCGCTTATTCGACTGGTAAGAAGCTTTCGACCGGATCAATGGGACCAAGCTTTTGAAAATACTTAAAGAAATCGAGGTCAACTGGAGGGAGCAACGATTTATTCGCAACCTATACCTAGGGCAACGAGTGAAGTTGTGCTTGAATCAAGGAGAAACCAATAGTGAAGAGGCTGGGAGAGGCATCAGATAAAGATGTAGAATGTTGCCTCAATTATTCAACATTTGCACTGAATGTTTAATTAAGGGAGCATTAATGGGAATTGGAAATTTCAGAATTAGAGTACAGATCATTAATAAAAGCAGGTATGTAGATGATATGGTCATTATAGCTAGAACCGTATAAGAGCTACAGGAGATGATGGGCAACATACTTGACACTGAGAAAATATATGGAATGAAAATCAACATTGAAAAATAGAAAATCATGAGAATATCACCTTATAGGTGAGAGTAGAAGAAAGAGAACTTGAAGAAGTCGATAATGTCAAATATCTGGAAAGTATTCTTACGAGAGATTGTACCAAGAACACCAGGTCAAAAGTTGCCATAGTGAAAGAAGCATTCAATAACAAAATATCACTCTTATCTAACAGGCTTAATATTGGAAGAAGTTAGTAAAGTGCTATGGAATACTGAACCTTATAGTTATGAGATTTGCACATTACGGAAGATAGAGAAGAAGTGTTTTAGAGAATTTCGAAATGTGGTATTGGAGACAGATTGGGAAGATAAAATGGAAGGCAAGAGTAACAAACAGAAAACGGGTATAAGAAATGAGGACACTTCTAGTCTACATATTTTTGACGGAAGGCCAATTAGATTAGATACATCTGGCTTTAAAAAAAAGTGTCTTCTTCATACCACCATGGAGGGAAAAAAATGAAATTTTTGAGTTTTACGTCCCACGGTTATGCCGGTTAGACTAAAGGAGACGCTGATTATGAGAAATGAATGAAATGGTGGAATGAAGAAAGTGGGAGGAAAGGGAGAACCCCGAGGAAACCCACGCACCATGGAGGGAAAAGTGGAAGGAACGCAAAAAATAGGACGAAGAAGAACATAATGATCGATTGATTGAAACATAGAAGAAAATATTGGGAATTAAAAGAGGAAGCTGAAGATCGAGAAATGTGAAAGAAATATTTACAGACCCAAATCTTAATAATAATAATAATAATAATAATAATAATAATAATAATAATAATAATAATAATAATAATAATAATAATAATAATAATAAAACCTTATTAGTTCCAGAACCTCCCAACAGGCAGAATACTTAATAGCAACAATAATATGTACTTCCTTAACTACATTCAAAAGAGCAACTTTTTCTCCTTGCTCCCGTATGAGAGCAACCATGCAAGTATTGATACTCTAGCGACTTTACATGTGTAATTGTTATTCTCAGAGAACTTTAACAGTGATCGGCTGTCTTCTCCTTGTCAATATTTTGCTTGAGAAATCACGTTTCTGCAATTTCTCATTGCTTGGATGGATTTGTTTCTTACAATCAAAGCAACTCTTGAATTAACTTCGTGCTTGAAAGAGCAGTTTCGATGAGAAGAAAAGCACATCTTTACCCCCGTTTGATGAAGGTTTCTCGTAGATCCATTTTAGGGCATCTTTATGTTCTCCTATTCAAGTCAAAAGAAATATAAATGAATACGAAGATTTACAACTAAATCTATACTGACATTTTTACTTACCAATGTCTGAGTATATCTTTCTTTTTTTCTTTATCTCTCTTCGAAATTCCTATTTCATAATGATTTACTTTCTACAACAGATTTACACGCTATTTAGTAGCGTCCTTTTATATACGAAGTCCATTTAATAAATAACTGGAAAAATTTTATTTAAAAAAAATACAAAACTTCGACAAAGTTTGTGCTTGTTTGTTATTTTTGGTGGTGTTCCAGAACTATTATCAAATAGGCTTGGCACGCCTGCCTTGCTGAGAGGATGTTGGTAATCAGTGCAACAACATGGCGGCACCCTTGCAGGTTTGCACCAACGTAAAGCGGCGGAGTGCCATTAGGTTTCTGCCAGTCGAAATTCACCGTCAGATGGCAGTGCGATATAATGAAAGTTGTTTGAGTCGAGAACAAGTGCACTAGTGTGCAAATGAGTTCAAGCGGGATGTAAGCAGTGTTAAGGAATCGCAAAGCCCAGGACGCTCTGTCTATGCAGTCACGGAGAACAACATTGCGAGAGTTAATACAGGAAAACAGGCGTATTACGGTGAGGGATATTGCAGCAAAGATGAACATCAGTACAGTAATGAACAATGCGGTTGGCTGATCCGACACTAATGTTCACTCAATTGGTTTCAATCCTTCAACTAACAGAAATCTAATGACACTCTGCTGTCCCACTTTAGTATAAATCTACGAGAGTGCCGCCATTTTGTTTCAATGATTCCCAGTGTCATGTTCGCGAGGCAAGCGTGCCAGGTTCTTCTGATAATAGTTGTAGAACTCCACCAAATGAGCCTTGTATATACGGCAAAAGAGAAGTTATGAATTATCATTATGGGCAGCGAATGATATATATTTTAGCGCCATAGAATATCTTTTCTTGCTTTGCTCGAAATTAACGCATCGCAATTTGGTTTCAACCATATCATTTTGTTTAGTCCAATGTCTTTCCTTTCACCTTTCAAAGATATTGTAGTTAAATAAGAATTAAAGTTAGAGTTATTCATAATTTTGTTGTATATTTCATTAATTAGACTCAATATTGTCGTCTAGCTATGTCTTAATGAAAAAGCTTGATTAGTAGACACTTTAATATCGGTTTTATCTTAATAGATGACATGCAGTGACAGCGATATATATATATATATATATATATATATATATATATATATATATATATGGTCACACAGCCATTCAGGGAATTTGAAAACCTCCAACAAGAATAAAAATAGAATTTTCTTCGTAGAATAAGAGAAAAAGTGATCAAATTATTGAAAACCATCCCTTCGACTTCTGCCGAGCATCGGACCGGACCGACTGTGGCATGATTTCTTCTTTGTTTGTTTTAATACTATAAAATAAACTAATCTTCTATGTAACTTAATCACATAAAATAAAGAAGTAACGTGTTTCATGGCAAATACAAGAGCTCCTTCGTGACTAAGCGGTTAGCGTATACGCCTTTCTCGTAGGAGACCCGGGTTCGATTCTAGGCGGGAGCTCATGTGGCCCGGATTCCACGTTAAGCAGTAGGTCCCATCTCATATAGCCTCGCTGCTGACTGGAACGTTAAAATCAATATCAACTCAAGGATTTATACATATAATAACGGACTAGCTACACTTTCTACACACTAAAGATAAGATAAGAAGCAACTCCGCCGAGTGTTCAACAATTTGCTCGTCTTTTCATTTTCGTTATTGCAAAAAAAAAAAAAAAAAAAAAAAAAAAAAAAAAAAAAAAAAAGATCGTTTGCTTCAAATCTAACTTTGACATTGCTCCAATTCTATAGATATTGCATAACAAGTCAGCTGAGTATGTTCTCACTTATTGTTAATCTGAGATGGTGTTTAGGTGTTCTCCCACTTGCGTACATTCCCGTTTCCGTACATCTCAAAATCCTTCCCAGTTGCGTACAAGTGCCAGATTCAATGAAATGTCATGATTTAAAAGGGAGATAAGAATTCCCATTCCAGTGGCATTATTTCAGTGAATTTTTGTTGGTTTTTGAACAGAGGGGGATATGGAGGTTGTGTTTTCAGTGATTTAGCAGATATGATTTTTTTTACAAAAATCACATATAAATCATATAAATTGTGTTTCAGAGTTTGTATCTCTTTTCTATGAACCACTTTTTCTGATTAAACAGTAGTTCTGAATAGTAGAGACTATTAGCTTTAATTTGACACTTCAATTGGCCGAAAAATAAGGGAGTTACGTAATTTTTAACATTACGTGTCGATTTTTCCGCGGCAGAATTCTCGGAAAATGCTAGATTTTCATTTATTTTTCCTGAGGTCCGTTTAAGAGATAAAAATCTGCAAATATCCCTGTGGTCATTTCTCATGGGTATCTACCCACAGACAAAATATGAAGAAAATCCATGATGTAAGGGCAACCATAAAATCTGATATTGGTTCATTTGACATGGAATGAGCCGAAGTAAAGACGCTCACAAAGTTTAGTGGCGTGCCAGGAGATATACCCGCTAGGGCATTTCTCGAAAAATTTCAGGATGAATGCGAGCTCATGGGTGTAAATGAGTCTCAATTCTTAAAATTATTACCGCATATCTTGTTGCCACCTTGCTTAACATGGTTTAAAGCTATTAGAGGTAGTCTTCATTCGTATTCAGATTTTAAGAATGCTCTTTTTTTTTTTTTCAAATTATGAAAACGATTTTATGGTAGCAAATAGAGATGCTGTTTTGCGAACGAACCACTACAATCCAAAGTTACACCGGAGAATTACTGAATTTGTAGTATCTACATATCATGAGTTAAGATCATTAAATCCGAACCATCCAGAATCCCGAATTATAACTTCAATTAGGATCTTATTGCCATTTAGACTACAACAGTTGTTAATGTTGGCTCAGTGCATTAACTTCAACCATTTAATTATGCTCATTTAGAATTATGAGAGTCAATCTGCAATTCAGAATAACAATAAGATGCAGGATAGAGGTCAGGGTAATTATGCACGTAATCAGACACAATATGCATCTGTTCGTAATGTAGATATACAACCTGAAAATGATTCTAATGTTCGTAGTTTCAATAATAGAATGAATAGTTATAATGGTACCGGAAATCAAACGCAACCTAATTATAGAATTGGAGCTAGGAATTTCAGAAATAACAACAGGAATTTCAGTAGGAGTAATAATTATCGCCGATTCTCACAAAATCAATTTGCAGATGGCAGGAACTTTGTAAACAGGAATCAAAATATGGTATCATCCTATGAAAGACAAGCACGTACACAAGATTCTGCTATACAATGTTCCTTAAATGAACCCTTCGAACGTATAACTTGAACTGACAAAAAGGCGTCCGATGGATCTGTATTAATTTGACCTTTGCGTTAAATGATGACCATCAATGCGTTTATATGTTCCAACTTTGTTGACTTCTGATCCTATCAATATTTAATATTATGAAGATCTTTGTTTATAAATAATGTTGTTTGTATATGAAGGAATAGTTAATTTGTACCCTAGAAGGAAAGTATCAGTAAGGTTTAATTCTTGAATAGCCTTACTTATGATAATTGTAATTCGTCGTTATTAATACTGAGATATATTGACAAATATAAGAATGTGTAATGTTATAATATATTATATAAAAATGGAAAAGTAGAATATGTGTGTTAAAGAGGATATTATATATATGAGGGCTATTCAAAAGGTAAATATTTCATGATATCTAACCCAGGGTTCTTTCCTTCATAGTAAAACTATTATGGAAGTCCCGTTCGAGGCTACATCTACAACGATAACGTTGTATGTAGCATTAGCAATCTGTGCCTATTTACAGAAAAGGATCAGAGGCGAATTATGTGAGCAATATAATGTATAAAGAAAAAGAAAGACATATAGAGATTTCGAGATATTATTCGTGTAATCGGTAACTAAAATAAGAGTTGTTGTTACTATAGCAACGTCGTAAATAAATATACATGTACGTAGACATCTTGACGAGTAAATAAGTGTGTGTAAAAAGGTCTAGATATTTTGTTGGATATGCAGAAAGTTAATTATGTACGTTTCTCATGGTCAAGTATTAAAAACCAGTTAAGAAAGTGTTAAACGCTTTGAATTATTTTGAAGATTAACTTAAATATACGAACCAGGCCCTTACAATCCTGTATCTTACGCCAAAAACACTCGTTAAAGTGAAAATTGCACCCACTTATGGAAGCTGAAGGGAAAATTGTTCTAAAAGAATTTATTATTGCTTCCTACCTATCATTACAACTTCAGTATTCTAATTCAGGCCCTCTACTTTTCATATACATGTTTTCTCTTGTTCGGGATAAGGCTAAAAACCACCAAAATCACATTTGTTTCAGCTATTGAACTTCCAATATCTGCATGAATTACAAAAATTTGGGAGAAAAGTTTGTTGTAGCTCTTAAATGTGCGTCAATAAAGAAGGTCGTGCTGGCCTGCTAGGCAGTCTACAAAACGAAACTATTCAGGATTTTTATTCTCTGTGGCTGCTACTCGAAACGAAACCTTTAGAACCGTGGGACGCTCAAAATTTGCTTTATAGTATAGAACAGAAGTAAAATTTCAAAATGGCCGCCAGATTTTCAAAATGGTGGCCATCCACGCTATAGGGCGGTTTTCGGGTTTTCGACTTGAAATTTTATGAATAGAAGCATGGGACATATACAATTTACTGTGCGTACCATTAAAGTGGAGCAATTCAACTTTCAAAATGGCGGTCGATTTTTAAAATGGCGGCCATCTACACTCCAGGTCGTAATTTTCAGTATTTTGACTTGAAATTTTGAGAATAGAAGCAAAAGACATAAAATTTAGTGTATCTAACAATCAAGTGATCCAATGTACAGTTTCAAAATGGCGGCAAACTTTTTCAAAATGGCGGCCATCCACTCTATGCGGCGCAATTTTTGAAATTCACGTGAGGCACCTGGTCCTTAGAGCCACTAGTAATAGTAACGTGGGTATGTGTGATGGGGAGTGAGTGAGCGAGAATGTCATTGCAATTGACTTCCTTCAATATTTATGATACCCTTCCGTATTCATAAAATAATGTTTCAATATATTAATTTTTGCACGTTACGCGTTCATCTCAACCAAGCCAAATGTAACCAATGTAGTAAACATTCCAACAAAATGCAACATTTCTATAGTTAATAACATGTTAATGTTAAATGTTAATAACGTGCCATAAGTCGTGTCCCTGCATTATAATTTCTTACTGACAAACCACAAAAAACACCCTTTTCATTTTTGCACTATTGAACATACATATTTAGGTGAATCTGAGGGAAAAATGTGGAGGTTGTGTTTTCAGTGATTTAGCAGATATGATTTTTTTTACAAAAATCACATATAAATCATATAAATTGTGTTTCAGAGTTTGTATCTCTTTTCTATGAACCACTTTTTCTGATTAAACAGTAGTTCTGAATAGTAGAGACTATTAGCTTTAATTTGACACTTCAATTGG
The DNA here is from genome assembly GCF_964235325.1 of Thermobia domestica. Classification (NCBI taxonomy): domain Eukaryota; kingdom Metazoa; phylum Arthropoda; class Insecta; order Zygentoma; family Lepismatidae; genus Thermobia; species Thermobia domestica. The sequence goes on from NC_137455.1 coordinate 62,906,992, forward strand.
CCGAAAAATAAGGGAGTTACGTAATTTTTAACATTACGTGTCGATTTTTCCGCGGCAGAATTCTCGGAAAATGCTAGATTTTCATTTATTTTTCCTGAGGTCCGTTTAAGAGATAAAAATCTGCAAATATCCCTGTGGTCATTTCTCATGGGTATCTACCCACGGACAAAATATGAAGAAAATCCATGATGTAAGGGCAAATGGCATTGGTTCATTTCACATGGAATAAGCCCTTCGCTAAACCGCAACTGATTACCTGTGCACGTCTTCATACCTCTACTGGAGATGTGTTTGCGCTTGGATGTTTGCCTCACTCGTTCTTCACTCTCACTACTCTCTGCACCACTCGAAGATCCATCAAATTCCAATGTTGTTCTGGGAGAATGATCAGGTACCCAACCTGTGGCTATAGGATGATTCGTGCCTTCGGTATCCTGGAATGAAGTACCGGGAATACATCTTTCTTTGATGAAATTTACTTCATCTCGCAGTACTTTAATATGGCTTTCATGGGCGTTAATTGTTGATTCTAAAACATCCATGGATTCTTGTATTTCTGTGCTTCTTTGTACTACTTTTTCTATTTTCTCTTCGTACTTCTCGAATTTTTCCACCACATGTAGGTTTATCTGATTTAACTGATGTTGCACATGCTCCCATCTGTCTTCATTGCATTGATTCAATTTCACTATTTTTTCGTCAAAGTCCTTGGCTAACTGAGTTAATTTCTGATCCAATTTTTCATCCACATGTTGAATTTGCTGGTCCAATTTTTCTTGAATTTGCTCGGACTGGTTCTTCATTTGTTCTGACTGATTTCTTATCTGTTGCGCCAACTTATCACCTTTTCGTACTTGGTCCTTGATTTGCTCGGACTGGTTTCTTATCTGTTGGGCCAAGTCTTTTAGAATGTCAGCCAAGTCTTTTAGAATGTCTTTTAGAATGTTACTCGGAGTCAATTCAGGATACACACTCTGTTCGCCAATCATATTATTACTTTCCGTAATCATGGCCATATTTCGCTGAATTACTTTTCCACTTCGCAATATAGTAATATTAAGATCGCGTTGAAAGCTTGCCGTTTTTAATAACCTTCGAAACGACACTTATATAGCTCCCGTGGTGAGGCACCAATTTTTTAAGGGCCTGGTTCGTATATTTAAGTTAATCTTCAAAATAATTCAACGCGTTTAACACTTTCTTAACTGGTTTTTAATACTTGACCATGAGAAACGTACATAATTAACTTTCTGCATATCCAACAAAATATCTAGACCTTTTTACACACACTTATTTACTCGTCAAGATGTCTACGTACATGTATATTTATTTACGACGTTGCTATAGTAACAACAACTCTTATTTTAGTTACCGATTACACAAATAGTATCTCGAAATCTCTATATGTCTTTCTTTTTCTTTATACATTATATTGCTCACATAATTCGCCTCTGATCCCTTTCTGTAAATAGGCACAGATTGCTAATGCTACATACAACGTTATCGTTGTAGGATTTGGTCTTGGTTACAGACTACAAAAACAATGATGATATAAGACTTCATGTTCGAATGTTTCCGTCATTAGCTTTTCTTCCCTTAGAAATGATCGACAGTGTTGAGTGTTTATTCAAGAAGACATCCCCTAAGCTTGAGCAGTTCTATGGATATTTTATTGACCAGTAGCTAGAAAATTAATATAGGCCCAGTAAGCATGTGGATCTGTCATGAAAAACGCCATAGAACAAATAATACCGCAGAGGATTGGGATTAAATACTCTGTTAAACAAGTAAAATAGTCCCGTCTTCGAATTAGTTCGTTTTCTCAAGTTAGAAGCCAGGACAAGTGACTATGCTTACGACAGAAAGTATCTCAACTTGCAAGGTAAAAAAAGAAAGTATATATACAACTTGAAAAAAAAGTTTTGGGTAGTTTTGATGTTTCAAAATATGTTACATGATGTTTGATTGCACTTTCATATATTCATAAGTTGTCATAAACTGTAAATCGTATATATATACTGATAATCATTACCTGTAGGTGGTGGTAACAACGGTAAACAGCTTACTGCCAAGATCATTGAAGATTCAGATATTAGTTCGAGAAGACTCTTTATAAAAGCCAACTTCTATATCCCTTTGATGTGATTTCTAAATTCATATGATTCACATTTCGGGGATACATTGGTCGAATTTCAATTCAACGTGAACAGTTGAGTCGAAAAAAAACTTACTACAGCATGAAAGGCATGTATGCATTTTTTTCGTATTTCCTTGAGCATGCAATTCCATTTCCTCCTCTGCTCAAACTTATTAAAAATACACAGAAACAGTATCAGTTATTAAACATGTACGTCAGTGAGAAAAAAACTTATCAATGTCAAAAGGCCATGTCACTTTTACGCATCTGGGAAGGATTTTGACGTGTACACATCTGGGAGGTAATTAGTTTTTGAACATTTTCAATTTGACATAGCTTATTTCAAATTCGCGCGCTCACAGATATGGTCAAAATATTCATTAGACCAGTACTAGGCAAACTATAGTCTGCGGCACTCTGAAACATTCTATCCGGCCCGCGATATGATATGTAATTTGACAAGTGTATATAATATTTTATTGTGAAAAACGTTGTATTAGAAAAAGCTGACAGATGAGCATATAACTTAAATTCTGAGAATCAGTGCATTCCAGTTCAAGCCAGGACTTGTGGCGTTACAAGAATTGTGTAAAACGTACTATCGTTTATAATAAATTATACTGGACTGCATATTTTTTTCTTTCGCTGCTCTTTTCAAAAGAAAAGTTTGTTCGTTATTACGTTAGGCAGATGCGGTATTTGGTACAAATTGAGGAAGATCATTAGAAGTTATATACTTCATGCTGGACGCCATAATGACAGGTCAAAGAATCTTTCTCACCTAACTTGAGAACCAATTCCTTCAAACAAAGAAGCTCTTCTACAAAGTTCCTGGAAGTGAATTCAAGAACACTAATGTTCTTAGAATTCTGTATGATACATATGTACGTACCAAACTGGAATACGCGTCCATAATATGAAATCCTAGTCCACAAAAGTATACACACTAATTAGAAGCAACTCGATCAAAATTTGTTCACTATTTAATATATAACGACACGGGCATCTATCCTCGTTACGAAAAATATCTTGAACTGTTACCAAGCTATTCAAGTATTCTCTTGAAGCAAAAAGAGTTAATTTCCTTCTGTGTTTTCCGCATAAACTTATACATAATGAGATAGATTAGCCAATATTATTGTCCGAAAAGACCCATCATGTTCCGAACAGGAAAATGCTCTCGCGGCTACAAACATTTTACGAACCACACCAGCACACTAATGCATTAAATATATCGCATATTAGGAGAATGTGCACAATATATAATAGTGTCCAAATAATGTGCCTTGCAATAGATATATTTGATATACAAATAAAAAAATAGTTTGAGTATATAGTTTAGCATGTAGAACATATATTATGGAATGTATTCATTTATATTCTACTGAACACTGTCAATGGGTATATACCTGTTGTGTTCGATATACAATAAATAAATAAATAAATAAATAAATAAATATTTCACCACTGCCGTGTTTACATAATTGAAACCCCGCTACTTGTGTTTGTTCATTTCGCAATCTTGCAAGATTTCTGGGCTGTACCGAGGAGAATTGTGTTGATACATTTTCTATTTATTTAAATCTATCTTTCAAATCCTGTTTGACGGAATCAAATATTGTGTTGAAAACTTTATTTTACGAGCGAAACATTGTACCACATTGTGACAGAACTTGAATTTCCGAATAAGCTAGTAAGACTACTAAGAATGTGTTGAAATGAATCCAAGAGTAAACTCCGAGTAGGAAAATACTTGTTCACGAGCTTTCATTTTGAGAATGGCCTGAAACAAGGAGACGCGTTGTCGCCATTATTACTGAACTTTGTTCCGGAGTATACTATAAGATAAATCAAAGATAGCAACCAGAGCTTAGAGCTGAGTGGAGTTTGCCTTCACTCAAATAGACTTCAAAGGCTCCGACGCAGTAGATTCTTCCGGAACTTTCACAAAGCCTACGAAGGACTGTGATTTTCTCTTCTCTATTTCCGCGTAAAAGGGGAGAACTAATCTGTGATCTGATTTGGGTGTAAGTTAAATCTAATTTGTGTGTGTGTGTGGTCTGTTATAGTATTACAGAAGATGGAATACAATTTTGCTCATCGGATTTCCAACAGTATGGTTCTTTCTGTCTGACTTGCTACAAATTTGATGAGCTCATTTTGAATTCAATTATGTTATTATTTATTCCTTCCAGGCACACTTATGTGAATTTCGAAAATCCTGTCGCAGTTTGCGAGAAGATTCAGTGAAGCATTCGTCATGACCTATGGGAATTTGATTTTGTTTTGCCAAATGTAGAATAATATTATGTTTGCTACCCGTACCGAAATTGCTTTCCATCTATTCTCCTCGATTTTGATTTGGTATTGAAGATTTTTTTTAAAACCGTTCCGGACACCTTCCTAACCGTTCTGGGAATTTTCATGGATATGTATTCGATCTGACAAATTTTGACAGTGGCGAACGCCTTTGTCACAAAAAGGTTGATTTTTAAACCATTGTGTTTCCTCTCATGAACAATTTGAACGGAGAGTGAAATTTCAAATCCTTACATGCAGAGTAAATGATAACATGTTATCGGTTGTGAACACCTGTTGCAAAGTTTCTTGTGATAATGAAAACTGGAAAAGTGCCGTTTATCGACACCGATCGGAAATTAATTTGTTTTCCTTTTTTTTTATTTTCTGGTTTATTTTTAATTTAATATACGCTATGGAGATCATGGAGGGGATAAACTACTCCTTGCTTGCAGTGTTAGAGTTAGATTTCGAGTTATAATAATGCCCTATATTGCTCGGTCATGGTGAATTAATGGGTATAAGTATGCTGTCAGCTGAATGTTCTCAAATAGACTTCTTTTGCTAAAAATTTATCGTTTGTTGGTACCACAGAAGCTTTTCCCGTTTTGTCCTGGTATTATTTTCAATACTCTCTGCTGTAACGTTGGTTTTGTTGACATGTTACATAATCTCAGTGAGATAAGTTTCAGTGACGTAATCTCAGTTAAGTACACTTAACGTCTGTGTCCCAAGGTATTGTAGGTTCGGAGTTCAATTGTGTTCTAATCCATTATTTCATTAACCCTTATAAATATCTACATTGATCTGTGAAATTTTTCGCTTTTTCTAATTTTCTCTGTTTCTTGCGAATTTTAGAACCACAAATTTCATGTTCTTTACATTTTTTTTTTTTTTTTTTTTTGCAAACGTTGTACTAGTGTAATTACTGCACTGATTATATGACTTTTTTCTGTTGGTTGGTAATCGTAGAAGGTGGTAATAGCAACATTCAGCAGCTGGTTCTGTCAAAATAAATAAATACAACACAACAATAAGCTATTTTATTTTTTACTAATTTCGGACCTCAACAACAATGGAAATGTACTTCTAAAGATAATTGCTTTTTGGATCAAAGATCCAATATATTTCAGACGGAAAATTTCTTTTCGACCTTATATCTGGAGAATTACATATAGTGGAACTAAACCCAAAACGCAAACTATAGGTTAACTCAGTATGATGTGCTTATTCGGTAAAAAGTACGGAAACTCGATTTAGGGACCGTTCAAAAATTTTGTGGCTCCTGATCCAAAAATACATTAAAAGATCCAATATATTTCAATCAAAAATTTTCTTGTACGCCTTATAACTGGTGAACTACATATATATAGTAGCCAAACCCATGCTGTCACTTAACTCAGTATGATGTACTTTGTAAAAAAATACGAAAACTCGATTTAGGGGCCGTTCAAAAATTTTGTGACCTAATTATTGGGCAAGATCGCAATCATTCCTAAAATTCTTGACCAAGAAGTAGATGGAAAATAAAACTAGTGTAATTTCGAAGGTTCGCCGAAAAAAATCTCAATTTCTTTTATTAGGCAGTATGGTATTGTCAGCGCTTGTAGTGCGTTAAAACAAAGAAAAAATTAAGATTTTGAGAATTCGGAACTGTCAAACCCATCCCAGGATTTTACAAACCAAAACCTTAGAGAAAAATATAATGGAATCGTAATCTGGATTGCTTAAAAAATAATCTAACACGTTTCGAATAAAAATAGATTGTAATATTTAAGACTGGAAAAGAGGGTGAAAGAGAAAGAATTTACATAGGATAGAAAAAGTTTACACGTATGGCAAGATAGCCCTCCCACTTTAGAAAATTGAAACAATGACTAGGTCATTCGTTTGTACTACGTTTGTACCGTTTGTACCGAAAATATTTTCGTTTGTACCATTTTCCTTATAGGGTTACTTGAGAGGTCGACTGGGGGGGCTATCTTGGCGCCAAGATAGCCCCCCCATATCACAGCACAAAAAATTGGAATACACCATTCGAAAGCAAATCGTTTGTACCGTTTGTACCGAAAAAAAAATTGTTTGTACTCTGATAGTTTTCGAAAAACAGGGGATGATAATTGGGGCGGGGGGCTATCTTGGCGCCAAGATAGCCCCCCAGGTATCACAGCACAAAAAATTGAAACGCACCATTCGAAAGCAAATTGTTTGAACCGTTCGTACCGAAAAAAGTTTTGTTTATACGCTGTTAGTTTTCGAGAAACAGGGGATGATATTTGGGGATTAGAACAGGGGATTAGAATTGAATCGGCGAGTGGGAAAACAGTGTGAGTTCAAAATAAACCATTTTGAAGTAAAGTCAAAAATAACACTAAAGATGTAGAACTAGTTGTAATGAAGAGCAGTGCAATTTGCAAGACCCCAAGATAGCCCCCCGCCCCAAATAATATCCCCTGTTTTTCGAAAACTATCAGGGTACAAACAAAACTTTTTTCGGTACAAACGGTACAAACGATTTGCTTTCGAATGGTGTATTCCAAATTTTGTGCTGTGATATGGGGGGGTGCTATCTTGGCGCCAAGATAGCCCCTCGCCTAAAATATCATCCCCTGTTTCTCGAAAACTATCAGGGTACAAACAAAACTTTTTTCCGTACAAACGGTACAAACGATTTGCTTTCGAATGGTGTATTCGAATTTTTTGTGCTCTGATACGCGGGGGGGGGCTATCTTGGCGCCAAGATAGCCCCCCGCCTAAAATATCATCCCCTGTTTCTCGAAAACTATCAGGGTACAAACAAAACTTTTTTCGGTACAAACGGTACAAACGATTTGCTTTCGAATGGTGTATTCGAATTTTTTGTGCTGTGATATGGGGGGGCTATCTTGGCGCCGAGATAGCCTCCCTTCCCAACATATCATCCCCTGTTTCTCGAAAACTATCAGGGTACAAACAAAACTCTTTTCGGTACAAACGGTATAGACGATTTGGTTTTGAATGGTGTATTCCAGTTTTTTGTGCTGTGATACGGGGGGGGGCTATCTTGGCGCCAAGATAGCCCCCCGCCCAAAATATCATCCCCTGTTTTTCGAAAGCTATCAGAGTACAAACAAAGCTTTTTTCGGTACAAACGATACAAACGATTTGCTTTCGAATGGTGTATTCCAATTTTTTGTGCTGTGATACGGGGGGCTATCTTGGCGCCAAGATAGCCCCCCAAATGTCATCCCCTGTTTCTCGCAAACTATCAGGGTACAAACAAAACTTTTTTCGATACAAACGGTACAAACGATTTGCTTTCGAATGGTGTATTTCAGTTTTTTGTGCTGTGATACGGGGGGGCTATCTTGGCGCCAAGATAGCGCCCCCAGTTGACCTCTCAAGTAACCCTATAAGGAAAATGGTACAAACGAAAATATTTTCGGTACAAACGGTACAAATGTAGTACAAACGAATGGCCTAGTCATTGTTTCAATTTTCTAAAGTGGGGGGGCTATCTTGCCATACGTAAGTTTACGCAGCATTTGCCTGGATCGACTGATGGTTTTCAATTAAATGACGCTCTTGGTATGTTAAATCCATCCTCTGAATTCTGGAGTTTAGGCTGTGATTGGTCTCGTGAAAAACTCCGCCGCTAAAACGACACGAACAATATGCATTTTGTACATTCGCCGTCTACCAAATAGACTCGTAATTCAGAACGTATTGTCCCATTAGCTTGGGCAAAGTCGGTCCGCTGAAAACTTGACTTAATAACCCAAACTCTCCGTTTCATGACTAATGTTGGAGTACTCTCTTGAAGAGTGTTTCTTCCGTTTTGTCAAAGACTTGGGTCGTTGGACTTCTAGTTCAATGAATTGAAGACAGCGTGAAGAAAGAAAGTATGTGTACGCTGTCACATGAAGTGATCTTAAGGTATGGGAAAAAGGAATAATCTGTATGCTTACTCATTAAGAACTACACGGAGAAAGAAAAAGTAAGCGTACTATAGTAATTATCCCTGCGAGGGCAAATGACTGTAAGTTGTACTGAACGACGTGAAAATTAAAAATATAATTTGAACATTGATTTGATTTTAACAAAAGAGACACTGACCAAAGCTTAAAACCCACTTTATTTTAAATTATAATTTGTATATGTTTGGGATATCTAGCATATCCATCTTCAGACACTATTAAAAATAAAATCGATTTTATTTTCGATACTGTCTGAAGAAGGATATGCTAGATATCCGAAACAGTTACATATTATAATTTAAAATAAAGTGGGTTTTAAGCTTTGGCCAGTATCTCTTTTGTTAAAATAATCAATCCAAAGCCATGAATAGTCTTACTATTGATTTGATGAAGAAATTTCATTGACCACTAACATCAAATAAATAATGTCTAATTATTTACAGAATTTTTGTCCGATTTGACACATTGTCAAAAGTTATTATTATCGTTATTCCCAACATATAAAAATTTTCATGTCCAATCAGGATACATTCACATTACTGTAGTGAACTAGAGCAGAAATAGCCTTCTTGAACACCTTCTGAGCCTTGTGTTAATATTTGATGCTTTCCATTCAGTTTTCATACAAACATATTATCATGGCTGCATTGTCTCAGTGGTAGAACTCCCACTTTAGGCGCGTGAATTTCCTGGTTTGAACCCAGCCTTCCTAAGTGCAGTTCGTGGTGGAAAAACACTGTGTGAAAGTTTCTCGGTATTTTTTTTTTTAATTTCCTGCCACTTTTATACACCGTCATCATTCATTGCATCACCACCGTGTCCATTAGCAACAGCAAATAATTGTGGGATTAAACCAAAAAGAAATGAAAATACATTTTAATATAAAGATATTTGCTTATGCTAAAGAAAATAATATATTATAAAAAAGAGCGTGCTATATTATTTTTAAAGAAGTAAAGTAGTTTAAAAACTGTTTACTTTCTACTAGTTAGAATCAAAACAGTGAAGTACATTTCTTAAGAGAAAGATTCTTCTTTATCGAAAATTATATTTTTTTAGGGATTGGTTGACTTTCGAGGTATTTCATGTCCTAATACATATATTTCTAACATGTGATTTGTGATTTTTCTAGGTACTATTATATTATCTTCGATCCTTCCAACATCATGGCATACGCAGAAATTATATTTATTATATGTAGAGATTTACTTCCTAATATATTTAATATGCTATTGTTTAACATTTATTCATAGTCCTTACATTTTAGTTTCCCTTTTACTTATATACTACATATAAATTTTTAATTTTAATGTCCTCCTTGTTGAAGGTTTCAAGAGCGTTAATCGGAGTGCACCAGTTTTAATATAATATATTTAAATAGAATATTTTTTTAACTATAAATTGGAACATATTTGACATTTTTTTACAGACTGATAAACAGCAAATTTTGAACAGTTAGTTATAAAAGAAAAACTTCTTCTAATAATTTTCCAGGAGGTAATGTACCTAAAATGGAAGCCACATTTCCTCGCTGAACTGCTATGCTGATACGTTGTATCAGAAAAGTAGTAGCCCGCTTGTCACCAGTAAGGTGTGTTATACGTTGGCCTACTTCTTTGATGAAATTGAGCCCTTCGAGACCCCAAATGCCGCTCGATTCAATGGCTACGGGCACGAACATGTATCTATTGAGCAGCTCTTTATATTTTCTTCTTTTCTCGCATTCTCTGCGGGCTGCAATAGCCCCTTCTCGAGATGAAGAAAGAGTCAAATTAGATGACGCGAAAGTGTCAGAGCAGGTGAAATCCCAGAGAAGAATCCTTCCCCTCTTCCATGGTACCAGCGTCATGCCATCTGGTCTTTTGCCATCAGATCTGTTACACCCCACAGGTTCACGGACAGATGGAACTTCCGCCGATGTGAGTGCTCTCCAGATAATGTCATTCACGTTCGAATGCCTCACATGTCTTCCGGAGCTACTTATACAAGACAGACCGTGTAGACCATTCTGCTTGACTGATGCACCACATTTAGAGCAGTTGTGTGATTCACAGATGTCTACTCCTAGGCGAAGTGCAACTGCAATACGAAAACTTTCGTTTGGAAGGTGCAGTCCTAGGGTGTGTGAAGGTAATGCCTGTAGCCAAGCACCTGAAATTGCTGATGAGGAGGCGAGAAGTCTAGCCTTATCCTCTTGACTGTCTGCTTCTTGTAATAACACTGATTGATGTAATTTGATGATTGGCTTGTCCCAAATTGATTGCGAACTTCTGCCCGTTATTTCAGGAGGGCTTAAACCAACTAGGTTAGACCAGTCAGATATGCAGTCTTGGACGTCAAATTCTATGTGAGGCTCATTCAGTTGGTTGAGGAGTATCTCAATGGTATGCCGGGAGCCATAGAACGACGCTAAAAATGAAGGATACGCCAAATCGACAGCCCGACGAATACCAAGACCTCCAGAATCAACTGGAAGGGAGGCCTGTATCCATGCGTTGCTATTTAGGTTACAGTTGAGTAACGATTCCAGTCCACATTTCAGAACGGTGTCAAACTTCCCTAGTAAATCGACTTCCCGCCAAGAAGTAGAACAGCGTAAAAAATAGATTATTCTTGGTATGGAGAACGACGCACGAAGGAGATAAAAAGCTGAATGTGCGGAGACTAGGGCCAGACGTGACAAGAAAAAATCTAACTTTTTAGTTTTCTCGACTAACAAATTACGTGTTGCCTCAGGTGAAAGAGCTGCACCAAGTAGAAAGGCTGACGAGGTTGTGATAAGTTGTATTCCCGGTGCTGAATTTTTAAATTGTGAATATAACACTTCTATTTGATCTTGCGAAATTCCTAAAAATCCTACTTCACACTTCATAAAATTTAAGTGTAGTCCGATGTCTGCTGCCATAGTTCGAATATTGTGTAGTTCACTTATAACTGTGTCAGGATCTCCTGCTATAGTGCCATCATCCAAGTACCAGATATTTAATTCAGTGTTAATCCTAGACACTATGGACTGAATTGTCATGGCGAACAAAGCGGGACCTAGAGGATCGCCTTGTTGTACTCCACGTTGCGAGAGTATAATCTTATCACCTAGAAATAGGTTACTTGGTTGCGCATAACATTGATATACATAGTGATAAATCGATGGAAAATTAGTTTTAACTGTGAGTTTTAATGGTGCTATAGTTGAAATAGAGCATGAAATTTTAGGTTTTTCAACAAGTTTCTTCCCAAATCTCTAGAAAACTAAGCATCAAGATTCACAGTACTCTTGTCAGTTTGTTCTGCTTGCTAAGATATATCGATTGGTATATATATGATCTTTGGAAATATGTTCTTCGTTAAACGCTAACAATGTTAATGGAATCAAGTTTGAGTTGCTTATCAGTACAGCCCGGACTTATATGCAAAAAGCATGTTTATATTAACATGCAGAAACGTATGAAAAGTATTTTTTTCCCTCTCCGACGTACTTGTAAGTGTTTGTTTGAGACGCATATGATAGTGTATATAAGTGCAGATTTTGAGTGAATTTTGATGTCCATGCATATTTCGTAAACTTTTCAGAATATTGCATATTTCCGAATTTTATTACTGCATACTAGCATATTTCAAAGTATGTCACAAGAAAATAGGTTATATTTAAAGTGAACTTCATCACTTTCTATACGCACATGTATAATAAAAACGTTGTATAGAATAAAAGAATAAAGTGGTGTATCCTAAACTAGTCCACCTGGTTTCTCTCGCACACAGTCTTGATCGCGTAGCAGGAACAATCAGATGCCAATATCCGGCAGTAGACGCGCTTGTATCAAATGTATATACAAAAAGTATTTGTGAAGTCTCTATCGCGCTCATATATATTTCGTGGAGTCGTGAAAAATGTTCCGGTACCTTCGCAGCCAGTTTTAACCCGATGGAGCTCATAGCTAGAAGCTTGTAGCATTATGCAGATAACTTAAATCAAGTGAAGACAGTTGTAGACTCACTAAATCCCGATGATACAGCCTCCTATGTATCACAAAAATGTTATTCTACAAGTGACATTGAGAACAAAAATAAGTATTCTCGTACCTCGTACCCTACATACACAACCATTTCTAGCGAATACCAGAAACTATCAGGCAGTTGGAATCTCGTAACAAGCTTTGCAGCATTCACTCTCCTTGTTGGGTGAATTGTCACAGACCTTTTCCAATGAAACTCCAGTGAAACTCACAGTGTTGCTAAAATAGCGTCAGATAAACTTTGTCAAGTGTTAGGCAAAAAATCCCGGGTACAAATCAGTGTGTGACATTGCAGTGGTGTTAATGGTAAAAACATGGAAATGGAAGAGGATCCAACACAGAAAGACATTTGATGGTTTAAATGCACCAGTGACTTCTGCTGCTCTACAAAAGAACTTTTCGATTTACAAAACGTTTCTTAGCGATAAAAGCAGAGTGTTTACGGAACTAAACCTAAGTAGTTCATACTTCATACAACAGAGATCATTAAGATATCTTTGTAGGAAATTGATTTTTTTTAATTTTCTTAGCGTATATTTCAGTGCATGTTGAATTTTAAAATGCATATTTTAGTGCATATTTGTGATTTTTTCGTGCATATTTGCATGCATATCTCGGGGTTTGTTTGTGCATAGAGATCCGGGCTCTACTCATCAGTTTAACCTTGATCGATTTTAAACCCACCAATCAAGAAATGAGATCACTTCCTAATCCTTCTAAGACAAGAATTTTAGGAATGATAAAAAAATGGATCAAAAGATTGCGGTCGTGGTCAATGATTAGTTTTTTGGATCAGGGCCCACAAAATTTTTACACGGCCCCTAAATGTAGTTTTCGTATTTTATACGAAATAAGCACAACATATTGAGTCAAGTGATTGCTTGGGTTTGGCTACAATATATGTAGTTCTCCAGATATAAGGCTTGCAAGAAAATGTTTGATTGAAATAGGGTATCCAAAAGTCACAAATTGTTCGCGTATTTTTTCATTTATTTTACGAAAGTTATCTGAAGTAACTTCTGAAATTGTGGAATGAATTCAAACCGTTACTTCATTGTTGCCAACAACAAGCAAAGCACCTCACTGCGAGGCCTTACATTAAAAAAAAAATACACATTATTCTCTCTTATAATTTCTCTCTCTCTCTCTCTCTCTCTCTCTCTCTCTCTCTCTGAATGAAACTCTTATAATTTCTTAGAAAAACATTTTAATGTAGCAGGCTAAATAACATTTCCGTTTCAGAATTGCATGAATTCACTTTATTTTAATTTTTTTTTCACTTAATTGAATTAAAACTTGATGCGATTTCTCTCCGACGTCGGGAAGCCTTAAAACTTATATATGCTATATTTTATGAAAAAACTGGGAACTTTTTAAGAAACGTTATTGTTAATATTTTCTCTTTCAAAAGAGTGAAGGTGATTTGATCTGGTCTTCTATCAATTTCAACCTCAAATAACAGATTACCCTCGCGGAATATTTTGCATATTTAATAAAAATCAAATACCGCTTATGAAATTCATTGTGGGCACACATGTATGTACACAGGATGTTTTAAAAGAAAACAGACAATATCTGTGGGCAATTATTGACTCATAATACTAAAGTAGCCGTATGTCCCGCATTTCAGATCGGTGTCCCGTAGTCAAAGAAATGATTGGCGGGATTCCTAATGTCCCGCTTTGAACACGTAAATCTGGGGGTCTAAATATGCCTACTTTAAACCCAAGCAGGGCCAAACGTAAGCTAATTTAACTATGCTAAAAAAACAATTCACCACTATGCTAGTGATTACATTTTATGATTGTTATTATCAGTATTAATAATAGTAATATTTTAAAGAAAGAATATACAATGTATATAGGTCTCTCTCTCTCTCTCTTTTTAAGAAAGAATATATATATATATATATATATATATATATATATATATATATATATATATATATATATATATATATATATATGTGTGTGTGTGTGTGTGTGTGTGTAAAAACGCAATCACGTAACAGTTTCAACACAATAACTGTGTCTTCATCAGACTTCCACTCCTTGCTGCTTGGGAGTTGGTCACCTCTTATATACTCTCCGGAGATCAACTTTTAATTAGGCTGCGCTCCTTCAATAAAAAATAACACTAACTAATAAGAAAAATAAGGATATAATTAGAGGACAAAATGTATACAGCGAAAAAAGCAAACTTTTAATTGGACACGTGTGCAGCAAAAAAATAAAAGTGAAAACAAGACATGTGTTATTTTTTAATGAAGGGGCGTAGCCTAATTAAAAGTTGATCCCCGGAAAGTATATAAGAGGTGACCAACTCCCGAGCAGCCAGGAGTGAAAGTCTGATGAAGACGAAGTTATTGTGTTGAAACTGTTACGTGATTGCGTTTTTTTTTTACACATCATATAGCCTTGCTGAGTGTGTTGTGTTTAGTACAAAATGGAAACAAGGCCTGATAGAATATATATATATATATATATATATATATATATATATATAGGTAGTGCTCTCAACGGGTCGGGTCGGGTCGGGTTGAAGACCGACCCGACCAGACCCGTGACCCGAATTGACTGACCCGACCCGATGACCCGTCCCGACCCGACTGACCCGAACCGTGATCCGATCTGATTGACCTGACCCGACAACCCGACCCGAGCTGACCCGATTCACCCGACCCGACAACCCGACCCGAGCTGACCCGACTGACCCGACCCGACAACCCGACCCGAGTAGCTTGACCCGACAACCCGACCCGTTTGAGAGCACTATATATAGGCTAGGAAAAAGGGGATCATATTGTATCAAAGGCTGAGCACTACTGCTCTAGGTTAATGGTGAGTAATAGGAATTGCATGAACAAAATATAAGGACATTCAGTAGACTAAATTTATGATTAGGATTAGGCATGAAATTCCTGGGCTTTCGGCATCTATAGTCATGTTAGCCCGTCCCTTATGAGGGATAACGTCCCTCATCGCTCACACTACCCTTGAATTGGAGAATAAGAAATGAATGGGAATAGAAGGAGGATGTGTCCTGGAACTATTATGTTAAGTACGTGGTGTGATTAGGAATACTCGGGAAAAACCTCAATCAGAAGCTCTTACACCTATTCGATGAGTGGCCCCAGTGAGAATCGAACCTGGGACCGCTCACACCAAAGACGAGAACGTTACTAAGCATTATTAGTTGTAATGTGGATAGCGAAGTGATTCAAACAATTTTATAGATAGAGTCTAGATAGAGAGACAGGTGAATATATTTCTACAACGTCGAAGGAAATATGTTCTTATCCGAATAACACCTTCCAGTAGTAGTAGTCTTGAGAAATAAAAAGTACAGTCAACTTCAAATTCATATATGATAAGGTCTAGACGTAAGTATACTAAATACATATAAAATATGCTATTTATTGGACGCCCTTCGTCTTAGGCATTTCACATTGTGATTCACAACATTTAGCAGATATTTTAAGATAAATTCTACAAGACCTACATAGCCACACAATAGTAAACTTCATTGAAACACAGTAATTTTGTATTTACCTGTAAAGCGTTCAGTGAAAAGTAATTTTAAAATCAGAAAAAAAAGATACAGAAACTCACTAAAGGATTTCTAAGACCGACGACGCTAATTTTAATATCTTAGGTTGGGGTTGGAGTCACAAGCAAGCGGGGAAAAGAAACATTTTTGGGGCAGCAAATTTTTGTAATAAGTAAAATGAATTTTGTATTATTTGAGCTATCCCAGTTCAATGTGCCTAAAAAGGGTCCTGTTTTTACAGCAGGTAGACATTCGTCCTTTTGTTGCCGCTCTGAAGCTGTCATTTATTCTTACCTTTTTACAAATTTCAACGCACATCAAATGTTTTAGGCATAACATATAAGAAAAATGAACCGAAATATTTCAGTTTAATGTTTCACGATTAGGATTAAGGGAGATGATGTTTAAGGAAAGTGAATGTTGATGGATGAATTAGGGAATGAGAAATTGGGAAGAAAAGAGTGAACTCTGAGGAAACCTACGAATGCCGGAGATGGAACTAAGGACCTCACGCACCAAAGATAAGCTCTCTACTCAAAAAAAAAAAAAAAAAATAGAATGACATTGCTAAAAAGACGATATGAATCTTCAAACTAGGGGAAGAAGGAAGAAGATAGTTGATGTAATAGAGAAGGTAAAAATGTATAAAATAGGAAGTTCTATAGTCCAAGTACAGGAATGAAAACACACCAATGATAGATTTTACAAACTAAAACTGATCAGAAGAGAGAAATTCATGACCTAGATGGTTTGAAAGGAACACTACATTCTCAGTAAATATATCTAGAAAGGCTGCGAACTCCCACTCAACATACATATTTCAGTATTTATCGTAAATGACAAGTTATATATACAAAAGAATGTATCTATAGAAGGGACAATCTTTATCCGAGTGTTTTATCTGTACTTAGCAAAAGTTTATCAATCAAACATACTAGCTCTCCTTCTTTATAGTTCTAAGCGTTGTTCTAACTTGAAAGATCTCTTAGGAATTTATTCGTTGAAACGCAGTGCTTTATTATTATTTACCGTCCCCATACAACTTTTGATTACGTATAACAGGAATTTTCCATTTTCTTTGAGGTTCGCCCTGGCGGCGCCACTACATCACATCCAAATGTCCATTAATGAAATCTGCAACTAAAAGTCTGGAGCTATGGCTGTTTTTGCATTTTTATAACAAATTTTTTGCTGGTCATAACGACGAAAGGAAGCCTGTAAGTAATCTATATTATTATTATTATTATTATTATTATTATTATTATTATTATTATTATTATTATTATTATTATCATCTTAGTATCAGGCATCACCTCCGAGACGTCGTCGGCTTTGTTCCGAAACACACTGTATTTGAAATTACAGTAGCCAATTTTCTATCTCCCCAGTTGTGTCAATAATTTATTACTTTACAGGCAGAAAAACTAACATACTTGTCATAAGTATGTAGTACACTTCTAATGCTTAATTTCCCTCCCTTTCCCTTAATACTTTTCTTCCAATTGTATATGTTTGCTACGTCAGAAAGTTTACTACATTCGATGATTTGTAAAGGATAATATATAAGAAAGAGGATAATATAAGAGGATAATATATAGGAAAGAGGATAATATAAGAGGATAATATATAAGAAAGAGGATAATGTAAGAGGATAATATATAAGAAAGAGGATAATATAAGAGGATAATATATAAGAAAGAGGATAATATGAGAGGATAATATATAAGAAAGAGGATAATGTATAAGCAGAACTAGATTAAGCGGGATGTAGACATAACGCCTTCAGGTGGACGGGGGGAGGGGGCTCCACTTTGATCAAAATGTCAACTGATTGTGTAAAAAGAATCATACAAGAAGGAATCATCATCATGTAACATAAAATAGGATTAAAATTATGAAACAAATTTCTTCGTTTGTTACATCCACCGTCTTACTAACCCTTTCTGACCATGTGATTCCATTTGGAATCTCAAGCTTCCTTTTTTTTTTCATAGCGCATATATCGTGGCCAATGGTTCACAGTTGTCTCATACGTTGTAGTAATAGCGCTCTGGCAATATAGAATTTGGAGCAAAAAAATTGATTTTCTTACTTCCTTAGACTTAAACACATAATCCATTGAAATAAAAAAAAACTTTATTTCCAAAACAATTCAGGTCAGAAAGGGCTAAATTAGCATAAATCAATTTTAAAAAGAAAATCAAATGTAGTGTATGAGAATCGTGATTCATATTCTCTCGTTGAATAGAAGTTTTCTATAGTCTTATGTATTTATAGAATATCCAGCCCCAATTTGGCAGAAAAGTTAATTCACTAGGGTGTGATAGAGGACTTAGCTAGGATGAAAGCCAGGAAAAGACACTTTTGAGGTACTTATAATTGTTTTTATTATTTATTACATTTATATTTGGGCAACATTGTGTGTTTCTTTAAGCATTTGGAAAGATCCATTAGGTATAATTTCATCTAATGCATGGCGTGGTTGATGTCGTAGAACTACGTGTGTTCCCTTAACTATCCTACTGTACATTCACAGAAATAGCGAAATCAGCAGGAGTCACTTTTTCTAGCACCGGGCCTTTAGATGTGTTAATCAAGCCCTGTAGATAAGGGAATTTTTATAGAAAATGTATTAACGGTGTTCCCGTAATTATGCATTCATGAGTAGTGTGACTCCCAAATAACCGCCTACGTTATCTTCTCTGTCACTTGTGTTATTTCTCAACGTCAGATCAACTGTCTTCTCCTTCTTCTTATCATAGAGTAAAGGAGCAGCATATCGTGACGTCACGCAACATCTATTTAGCAATGACTGCCGTTTATTCTGCTATTACATTTAACTGTCTTTTATTTCACTAATTTTAGTTGATATTCAGTTTAGTGCCAGTTTTAGCGGCGAGGCTATATCAGACGTGGACCTACAGCTCAGGGGCGTCATTTAGGGAGGGCAGTAGGGGGCAATTGCCCCCCCCCCCAAGAGTTTGAGGAATGCCTATACTTTAATCGACTGCCTACTAATAAACTAGCACAAAACGTGAAATTCTTATGTCGGTGGTGCTCTTGCCCCCCCCCCCCCAAGCAAAGTCTGAAATGACGCCCCTGCTACAGCTTAATGTGGGATCCGAGCCATGTGAGCTTCAGCCGGCAAATGGAACCGCGATATCTCACGCCAAGGTTCATACGCTAACCACTTACCACCAGGGAGATCTTTAATTTCATTCGAAAGGTAATCAAGAAATAAATTATAATCTTAAACTTCTAAACACGACTAGTATGACGTTTTCAAAGAAACTCCCATGTGAATAGAAGAAAAGCACGCGAACATTTAAATCAACACACGAAACATGCACACACGCACATGTAACAACACATTTCACTGTATTATTGTTATGATTCAGCCAAAAAAGAAAGGAAAAACTAACTTCTAGGGTATTTACAAATGAGGGTAATTATTTAAGTAACATTAACAACAGTATATATGTTTAAAATATTAATTTAACTGAAATTCTCAGATAAATAAGGATAACATGACAATCCTGAAGCTATCATTAAGGTATAAAAGTGTGTAATAAGCCATAAATAAATAGTCATCTACTGGACAAATATCCTCTTCCAAACAAACCATCAAAAGAATATTATAATACCGTATTGGCAAATAGAATAAAAAGAATTGAAGAAATTGCAAAAAAAAAAAAAAAAAAAAAAAAATATGAAACACGTGTCGTTTTTATAAAGTCAACAGTTTTAGCTAATATCTCCGCAATGGTTCTTTTTGAAGTTATTCGCACACCGACAAGTAGACTAGAAATAACCGGGAATGTGTCCAGATATTTTTACGGAAGTGTAAGTGAAAAGTACATACAGGGTGATCCGAAATAGTTGAATAGCCAATGACATTTTTTTTTACATGCATTTCTTTAACTCTAAATGGTTTGGTGGTGTAGTTGAATATTCCAACGCGATTTTAACACATTTTCCGATAACATAAACTGATGAAAGTTTGCACAGTGATAGAACAAGTACAATATTACATTGTTACTTCCATATATTTCTAAATGTCTATATATATATTTTAGGTAAGAATAGTTTTACTTGGATTGTACGCACCATGCTTTTCAAATTTGGCAATCTTAATTTGCATAATACAATGATAAACTTCTGCACAGTGACAGGTCAGTCATTTAACAATATAATACTTCATCGTTACTTTCATGTATACGAGAATTTTTGAAATAGTAATAACCATCTTTTTTTTTTTTACCGAATATATGAATGGTTCAAGAAATTCTTCAAGTTGCAATAGAAAGGTTAGTATTTATGTAAACGTTACATGTATGGAGTTGGATGAACATATATACTTCTACCAAGATGACAAAAATGAGTAGAACAAATTGTTCCACTACACACACACAGACTGCCAACAATATGGAAAGCGCCGAATGCCCGTGGCTTTACTCTGAGCGTATCGTCTGATTTCGTGGCTCACTACTGCAATGTCTTCACGCGTTCATCAGTATGCTTCATTCAATAACTCCTTCACTTTTAGAGGCCACGGTGGCTCAGTGGTAGAACGTTTACCTCTGGTACGTGGGGTCCTTGGTTCTATCCCCGCCAAGTAAATTTGTGGTCAACGACACCTTGCCCATGGGTTTTCTCGGGATAATCATGTTTCCTCCCACTCTTCACTCCACCAATTATTTCATTTTCATTCACTTGCTTTAATCATCGTCTCCCTTAGCCTAAGGCATAATCTGAACCATATGAGATCCTACCGAGAATCGAACCCGGGTCCCTCAGATCAAAGCCGCATATCCTTAATGCTTAGCCACTAGGGACTGCTTAGCCACTTCCAATTGTATATTTCACAATTTTGTGGGCGCGTTGGCTCAGTGGTAAAGCGTTCACCTCCAGTGCTTGGGGTTCCTGATTTGACCCCAGCTCGCGCGGACTTTGTGGTGGACGAACACAATGCTCGTGGGTTTTCTGGGGGTTCTCCCGTTTCCTCCTACTTTCTTCATTCCACCATTTCACTCATCTCTCATCATCACCGTCTCCTTTAGCCTAACCGACTTAACCGTGGGACGTAAAACTTGAAGATTTCATTTCATAATTTCGTTCTTCGTTGCCATAACTTTTGCGATAACCCTCGCATAAATATACATATAAATAAATAAACATGTTTGAAGGCTAACTCCTCCAAGATCGTGCCGATTTTGACTATTGTTAGTGCATGAGCGAATGTGGCCTAATGTAGTTATGTACATCGCATTGTCGACATAGTTGGTCGGAAGGGGTGAGGGTGTGTTGGACAGAATATGATATTTACAGATATTCGAAAAAGATCAATAGTAGTACCGGTATGTAAACCATAGATTTGAGCGTTGCTGAGATTAATAATGACGCACCCGATGCCATTTAAGATCAAATTCATCACCCACTGACATGGGCGTGAAGGCTGGGGTGGGAAGTAGGTGACATATAAAGATAATCGGAGACGACAAACAATTACTGTCTAATCCATACTTCTCGGAGGCACTAAGATGAATAGTACACTCTTGATGTAGTTTTGCCGTGTTTATTCGCCAAAAGAAAAAAGTTCGTTGGGGTAATGTCAGTTTTATAAACGATTGGGATGATCAATTGGCCCTCTTCGGCCAATCACTTCTAGGGAAATGTTTCATTGACAGACTTACGAACTGTTCTTGAATAATGTGAAGAGTCAATATGTTGTTGGAAATAGAAGTTATGCGAATTAGGTTGTGTTGTAACTATGGAACAATAGAGATAATTATCATTCCATCAAGAATAAATAAATAAATGATCTTGGAACTTACAATATCATCCCAACAGTGACAGTAGGCGATTTAATTGTTACTCTAATATTAAATGTATTTCGTTACTATATCAGTAAACACAATTGTGTCAGTTGACACAATAGGATAGTTTGAAAGAGGCATCATCCCACACAATATTGTCTAAAATTATTGTTTTTTTTTCTAATTTAGTTCAGCATGATCTCATTAAATTGCACCCACTTGTTTGGGGCACCCTCCAATAAATAATAGTTATGGGCAATAAGATTAAACTCTAAATTTCAGGATTCCTATAATAGAGGTTTGTGAAATGCTGAATTCTGCTAAGAACTCACTTATGGATTGTTTGGGACTATGAACAGGTGCTTCTGCTAAGAGTTCTTTGTAATACTCGGTGCAAAATACTTTAGGTCGATGAGCTCTTAATAGCCAAAGTGCCGAAATGGTGATTATCCAAGGTACCAACATGTTGCCCTTTCAAGTGTTTTTTGGAGAAACAGTAATAAAAGGAAGTCACAAGGACAGAGAGCCGGACAACAGAGTAGCTTTGGAATCACAAAAATGCTCCTCTCTGCTCAGGTATCATTGATGGAGACTCGTGTAACAAGGTTATTTAGAATCATCTTGGCTCACACACTTCTCATGTCCAAATCCTGTGTTAAAGGTTTGTACATACTAAACGTTCAAATTTAACTCACTACTGATCATTCTCACCATCAACCGACGATCTAACCGAAAAATTTACTTCACTCTTTCCACATTGTCGACTTTTTATGAGGTTAAAGGTCTTCCTGCATGAGAGTCAGTAATATCAAATTTGTTACGAATGCGGCCAATGGTTTGTCTCTTTGGGACATGTGACTTCAGTTAAGTAAAGGTAACACCAAGTAAAGGTAACACCTATAAGTACATTTCCTTCGTTTCCGCAAAATATGACATCAAAAGAACTACATTTCGCTTCGTATAAAACAGTCCAGCTTCCAAGACAACTAAAGTTTTAGTATTATATTAATGCGTTCACATTTTTTACCTGTTCCCAAAGTATAAAACAATACTTCACAAGGTGCAAACAACCACAAAAGAAAATAAGAAAGAATACATTATTTACACACGAAAGGATAATCCTAAATAGGAAAATAGGCTAGAGTTTCAGGTGTTCTACTTTCATCTAAACTTTTAAGGCAGTACCAAGATTTTTTTTTTTTTTTTTTGAAATTCAATATATTATGCTGATAAAAAGAAATTATTCACAAAATTAAAACTTGTCTATATACTCAAGAAAGCGCTAAAAGAGAGAAAATAGTACATGCACTCTTCTCTATCAATCTCAAAGAACAGTAATTTAAATTATGCAACATGAAAGTCAAATATTGCAATTATCCTTTCAAATGTGTATCAATAGCTGGAAGTAGACACTACAAGGTGTATATTTACGAAATTCATGACATGTCATCCTAAATGTTAAAATTTATTTTAAAAAAATAAAAGTTGGTTTCTTTCTGAAGGGAATAAAAATCTCGTCAAATGAAATCTTTAATATAACACACGTGTGTTGTTATATTAAAATAAACTTTAGCAATAAACAACATTAGCTTCTATAGGATTTCCTAATTTAAATAACCTATATTACAAACTTGAAGCTCTATCACTGACTAAGTGACGAATTACAAGCTTTTATATGTTTATACTTTGTAGTATAATTTACAGCTACTTCTGTTCAGTTTGTGTTATTGTTTATAACATACGTGACTAATTATGTGCCGTGCTAATGTTATTGGATAGTACTTGCAGACTCAAATAGTAAAGACAACTGTAAATATAAATTTCAAATAATAATAATAATAATAATAATAATAATAATAATAATAATAATAATAATAATAATAATAATAATAATAATAATAATAATATACGTCTTGTAATTTAAATATACTAATATTTCTTTATTTCTTACTTCTAGAAAGAAATATACATAATGATACGTGTGGAAGGACTTCTTATCGCATTCACTGTTATACATGCTTCTACGTCTTCGCTCGAAAGAAAATTGGACATAAGGATTGATCATAATTATGTGGTTGATCTTCTAGAAATCATTGGTGACGATTATATTAGTAATAGACATTGTGTATTCATCATTAATGATTTTAGTCCAAAGTTTCACATCATATATAGAAATTTAAACAAAATATTGAAAGTCCCTTTGATTATAGTGCAACGTGTTTCAGAAGACGAAATGGGACAAATTAAATATATTCTCTTGAAATCACTGCGAGAAAATTGCAAACAATACATAGTAAGTGTCAATAATTTTTATAATGTTTCCAAATTTATGTACGAAACATTTGTGAATTACACTAGCAGTAATTTCAATAAGTATATTTTTGTCTCTAAGAACAATACAAATGCTTCTAGTTATATCTATGATAGTTTCAAATTCATAGCACCTAACCTACTAATGGTGGAAATATGCAATACTTCCGCTGGAAACAAATCGAGATTGGAATTTAAAATGCAAACACATTCAATAGTGAATAATCTAATGCCAGGGCCTCTTATTGCATTAGACACATGGAACCATAACCATTCCGGACAGAGTATAAGTCTCTTTCCTGATAAATTCGCAGACTTACAAAGAATATCAGTTCGGGTAGCTATACTTAATTATGCTCCTTACTGTTTCGTCGCTAATCAGAATTACGATGGTATTGAAATCAGAGCTCTGGAAGAAGTGACGAGAGAATATAATTTTACGTTGGATATTGAAATTGCCAATGACGGATTCGGAGTTGTTGTTCATGATGATGGAACCGTTACAGGACTTCGTGGAACGGTTCTGCACGGTAAAGCACAGATTGGTATTGCAGGACTATATAACAACTTATTCACTCACGAACGATTTCATGTAACAATACCTTATTTGCAGTCTGGCATTGCATTTCTTACACCTAAACCTAGACTTATATTATATTTGTGGTATCTTTTCTTACCATTCGATCAATTTCTTTGGATCTTATTGATGTTAAATTTGGTGGTGACAATGATATTATTGCGTATATTTGCTTACTTGGAACACAAGTTAATTCCCCAATATATTACAAGAAATGACATTAGTATGGATTATGCGTTTTTATTCAGTATCAGTATTCTTGTAGGCATTCCTCTCCCAATTCTTCATCAAAATTCAGCACGTCAAATAGTTGTCTGGTCTCTAATTATTTCCACTGTTATTATTACGACATACAATTCCAATCTAATATCATTTCTTACTATCCCAATTTTCTCGAAACCAATAAACAATTTGGAAGAATTTGCCGCTTCAAATTTGAAATGGGCAATTGATGATTTGAGTTGGACCACATATTTCGAAGGAGCCAGTGACAATGCTGTTCGAGAAATCAAAGGTCGTTATATATATTATAAGAACATGAAGGAATTAAACATTGATGCTAGACAAGGTAAAATAGGTATACTAGTAGAAAAATTACATTCAGGTGGATTTACCAATGCAAATTTCTTATCTAAAGACACACTACAAACTCTATATATAATGCAAGATGATGTTATGAGGTTCCACTGTAGCACAATCTTAAAACGTGGTTCACCAATAGTTTCAAAACTAAATCATATTTTTCAATGGCTTCGTGACGCAGGTGTGTTTGCAAAGTGGGACGAAGAAATTTTTGCTAACTATATGCCAAAGAAATTTCAGTTATCGTTTACTTACTTGAGGGAAGACATTAATTATGCTATTTTAAAATTGGATAATTTATACGGTGCATTTATTTTAATAATCGTTGGACTCTTTATTTCATGTATAGTATTCATTTTGGAATTTAACTTACGTTGTTTAAGGAGGACACTTAAAAATCTAGTAGTCTATCCAATCATTTTGCTAAAGAAGTTCTGGAAATGGTGTATTCAAACCTTTTAGCAGAATTCTTTACTTCGGGCGTATTTACTCTAGTAAACCTAACAAAATTCTAGGAACGTGGAAATGTTTGCAATGTTTATAGAAAATTGCCTGTTATGTGATTGTGTTTATGTGCCTAAAAATGTACCTACTTTCACATGTAATTATGTTTTGCTTTTATTCCACAATTCATGACTTTGTAATAAAGAAGTAATCTAGCAAAAATGGAGTAAGGACCAAAAGTACCTTAACAGTTATATTTTTTATTTTAGTAAATCAAATATAATTTATGAAAGAAGGATTCATAATGTTGTGTTCATAACATTCTCCTAATTCTTTGTAATTTTTGATTGATTGATTATTACTAGTGATGTCAGTATAGAGGCCATTTGTCCCCGTCACGATCAAGACGACTGCACGAACACGGACTGCCATAAACAAAACGTACAAAACGAACATCATCAAGAATATTGTCCCCACCCCCTCTCATTATAACAGTTTCATTCTGGTCTTTCTAGTTGCGAGAGCCTCGTTAACCTGTTTGACAATGATTGCAATTTCCAGAGTACACTGCGAGGAAGTGAGGTTGGCATTTGGGCACTTACACCCCATTGTATATTTCTGGAATCCTGCATTCATCAAAGGGTGTTCCAGTGGAGCGGCTAATTCTATATCTTTAATACAAATCTCCTCTAACTAAAAATGTGTTGTATGTATATATTATTACATAGCTCAAGTGTTTCGAATTTATTCGCAGGTTTTAATTTGCGAAGTACCTCTTTTTGTTGAATTGGTAACACGAATATGGAAGACCAACAGGGTTGGTAACATTGACGTGGTTGTTGTTAGTGATCTTTGCATGTTAATAGACATGGAACGCTGCTCGAAAGAACAATGAATTTTGACTATGAAAACACATCGCAGAAACAGGGACATCATCTGCGGAGATCATGGGAGCAATTGCCGCCTCTCAAATTTAAGAACACATTAATTTTAATGAGTCGTATACTAATATAAAATGTGAATTTCTTATATCGATAGGCAATATTACCCCATAGCAAAATTTGAATTGATGCTATTGCACGAAAGTGATAAACGTTCTACAGAAAGTGTAAGGAAGCTGTGTGAAACCCTTGCACCTAAAAGCACAACTTCTAAAAATACTATTCAGAAAATGACAAGTAAGTTTGGGAAAATAGGTTCAGTTCAAACACTAAAACAGTGTACCATTCTCGGTTTACCCTGTCTACTGAGAACAGCGATATGGTGTGTGGCGATGTTGTTTCGGTACGAAGAAACCCACTTGGCATCCTTGACAGCGAGTTAAATGTTTTGAAAACTTATGTATACTGAATGCCTACAGAAGATGCAAACTTCAGTGAATGTAGGAACTGAATCCGAATGATCGCTTGCAATGTAAAATTGTTTACTAAATGGGTTTTTAAAATGCGATTGGTGGTGGTAGGTGACCATCTCTCGAACAATACACTGTTCAGTGATGAAGTACCTTTAAAATTGATGGTTTCATTTATAAACAAAGCTGTGGTATTTGAGAAAATAATTGAGAAATTCATGACACACCTATACACTTAAAATAAGTAGCTGTGTAGTACACGTTTTGGTTGGGTGGAGTGATAAAACCATATTTCTATCAAGATAAGGGTTCAAAATCGAATAAAAAGGGTCCTGTCATATGGCTACCAGTTTTTGGTGACCCAACGAAATGAACGTTTTGTTGAAGAGATAGTATGTAGATTCAATAGAATGACACCATGTACCATGCACTTAGCAAATCAATTGCCTTACTGCGTGAAACATTCCGAGGGCTAACATACATAATCATGATAGTAACTAGACTATATAGTAACGTGGCCTTATTCTGTGCGACTACTTTCTTTAAGGATTTCTCATTTAAAAATGATATGCAAATAAACCCTTAAGTGTACAAGAACTCGAGGAGGAAATTCAACATGTTATCAGCGGAATCACTGGGCAGATATGGAAGAAAGTTTTTACAAATGCATGGGGAGAGAAAAGACCAGTAAAGGACATCGAGATGAATACATACCTAATGTCGTATGATACTCTTAAATCGAGATCATTTCCACTTTTCATAATGTTCTAATGTTCTAAATTACAATGTTTTATAGGCACAGCAAATTCAACACTCCTATTGGGGCACTCTTTACACATGATTTTTTTTTACTAAAATGAATATTTGTATAGTAACTAATGAGGTAACTCCATGTACCAAGAAATCACTACTTGAAAGGCTTCTTCGCGATATTGGGTCATACACAGGTTTGGATGATATTTCACTAAAACTACGATTGCTTTACTTTATAATCACTTTTATCAATTTGTATATCTGTTCTCCACATTCCAATTATTCATTTTTTCTTTGCTGATCACGTCCAGATGAACTGTTCTTTTATGTTGAGATGGATTGAAACTAAGCAAAGTCGGATAATCTCTCAAATTCGAAAATATCTTGGAAAGACGAAAGTTGTCTATTAGACCGTGTAACAACCATGTAAAATTTTGACATAATTTGTCAACGTCTTCTTCCCCAATCAACATCTTCTTTGCTTTTCTTTGAAATAAGATAGGTCTCTTGAGTTTATTTGGATACAATTAATTCATGGATACAATTTCTTGTGGGATTACTGTTGCATTCTTCTAAGCCAGAAAAGATTAACTTGGTAAACAAGAATTGGGCCCTGAACTTATAGGTATACCATTTAACCCTCGAGAAGTCGCGCTGAAAAAGTAACGCGAGTAGTCGCGCGCGGTCAAAAGGACCGCACGAACATAATGTGTTGCAAATATTGTTTTAAACATTTTTCTTGTATTAGAAACGTAATTTTGTATGTTTTCTGATTAAGAGGGAATAACATTTACAGTAATAACTATTAGAGAAACCTACAGTTAGACATGTTCTTTTTTTAGTTCTCATTTGGAATAAAATGTTTTTTTTTCGTTACATATTTCTTTAGATAGATAGCTACGCACTAGTTTTATTGAAAATTCTAAATCTAATGACGATCTTTTGTTTTTGTCAACTCTGGTCCGTCTAAAATTAGAAATGCAATAGTAAATTAGTTAAAAATATACTATATAAACATAACACTAAAACAAAACTTCACGGCGCATTTTACATTGAATTAGAGCTCATTCGTAGCAAAGCGGTTAGCATGCACGCCTTTGGCGTGGGATTTCCGGCTTCGATTTTCTGTGGGACCTCATGTGGTTCGGGTTCTTCGTTAAGCAGTAGGTCCACGTCTTACATAGCCTTGATGCTGAAAAGGGCGCTAAATTGAAATCAAATCAAATTTACATTGAATTATTTTACGGTCCTTTTATTTTGAAACTTCACCTATACAGCACTGCATTGAATTATTTTAGGTTATCTTCAAATTTACACTGTTCTACACTTTGTCGTCGCTTATTTCGTCCTCTCCTCTGATTACATTCGGGGAATCGCTGGTCATTTCTGGATTTAAGATCTTCAGATTCACTCGCAGACTCCTCACTTCACCTTTCGTGTTCACTCATATATATATATATATATATATATATATATATATATATTTGTTATGATCTTCCTCAGACAAAGCTTTCACGAGATCATCTCGGCTGATTTATCCAAATAGTCCATTCCTAACATTTCCCTCCGTATTTGAAGCTGTTCATTTCTAATTTTCTCTTTTTTCATACTTGGTAACAGTTTGTTAACTCTGTCGACCTCTCTTCCGTCCATTAAAATAATATTTATGTTTATAAAGCTTAAAACATCTCCAAAGCAAAGGTCACGTGCAGAGCAAAACACTGAGAAAAAACATTACACGGTTAGTCGCGCGCGGTGGAAAGCACCGCAGAATCACTAAACAATCACTAGTAGTCAACCTAAACAACGGATAACGGAGTGATTGAGCAGGAATGTTTGGGAAGGTGAGGGGGAAGATTAGCTAGACGGAGAAATCTGTCGGACTAACAGAATGGACACACGATCGAAAATAATTTCCCTGCGGTGCTTTTGACCGCGGCGCGACTACTCGAGGGTTAAAACAAGGACCAAATTGGTCAATATCTCTTGACCAAACCAACGCCATCTTTGTTCCACTATCGTATAGAACGGACGTCTTGACGGTTTGGGGATATAATTTTCCTGTCTGTACGGATCAGTTATCGTTGATAGATCAATGTCATTGTATTAAAAGCTATATAAAAAAATAGCGTGAAAAAGGAATTTCTAACTCTTCATCTTTTTTGTTAAATTTCTCTTTTATTTATTGATCAAAATGTATCAAAAAGTAGATGAAATAAGGTGAGAGATAGATTCAGACTGCAATATTGCTTTATAAACATAATAGCATACTTTGTTTTATAAGTGCTACTTTTACGAAACTAAAATCAGCATAGGAATTACTCTACAGCCTTAAAAAGGCCTTTGTTTCGAAATCCGGAATGATACTTTTCGAATGAAGCTTGTTCCGAATAAATCCCTATCTTACTTCAGATTCACAAACACAAGCAGAAGCTTAATTTCCTTTGAGTATGGCAAGGTTATCTTTGAATTTCCTGCTTTTCTCTTACCAATTACCATAATTTCTCTTCTGATAAAGCAACAGTAATAGGACGCTCTGTAACATTCAATTCTTCCGTCAAATGTAGTCCAATTTATCCTCAGAATCGAAGTTCAGAGTTGGAATTTTTAATTCCCTGCTTTTATGTTGGTTACTCGAAACGGCATACATTCTCGAATTTATAATTTGGCAGTTCTTGAATATTGTTGGTAGTTGTGTATCATTGTCTGTAGCATCTTCTCCGGATTGGTGAAATAGGATTTCTCTTTAGTAGGGAACATGAATTGCATCAGAATCACAATTCAGTTTGGTAGCTGATGACGATCATCTGCGATTGTCATCATCTTGGAAAGTGTGGGAAGTAAACTGATCTGTGTTAGACAAGTTATGACGTCACTCACATTCTTTCTTGCTTTTTCTCAACGCCCTTCGTTCTTATATTTTGTAGTTTGGGCATCCAAAGAGCCAATTGCCTTTTTTCTTTTCAATTCTTTAATCCAACAAAAGCAGGCCTAATGGCAGAGAATCTTCCATTACTTGGCGCAGTTACACTGTTTTAACAAATCGTATTCACATGCCACTATGTCGAACAAATTTTAATTCACTTTCCTTCTGATATGCCTCTTGATTTCTGTCTCTTCTTAGGTACCTTCAGAAATTTTAAGTGTTGCTCATGTTATTGTCATAACAATTCCAGAAACCTCTGGTGAGATGCAACAGGAATGGAGGCAGTCTTTCAGATGATCGACATTTTCTCCGCTACGTCTTCCCTGATTTCCTTAAAATAAGGTTCTCTTTCCAATACCACATGGAACTCTCATGTATATATCTAATATAAATAAAATGAAGAGTTTGTTTGTCTGTCTGTGTGTCTGACTATCTGTCATTTTGTGTGCGGCCTGGGGACCAGACGAGTGGGCCGAGAGTTATCAAATTTTGGTCACGGGTACCTTGGTACAGGCCAGACAAAGCGCTGTTTTTTAAATTCGAACCAGGGAGTCTCAGGGGGGCATTGACTGGGACATGTAAATGTAGTAGAAAATGACCGATATTAGTGTCAAATTCATAGTTTTCACAGTCGTTTAGATCAGTGGAAAAACTACGATCGTATTAACTTTCAAATTCACCCAATTCGGTTGCGGGCCGGGGTCACCGGGGGGATACCGAGACATGTAAAAGTAATCCAAAATGACCGATATTAGTGTCAAATCCATAGTTTTACGGTCGCTAAGATGAATGGTGATACTCCGAAAGGTGTTGACTTCCAAATTCAGCCCTCATGCGAAGCATGGTTATTTTCAGCTAGTTATATTATAAGATAATGATGTCCAGTGCTGTTGTTTCTTTCAAACACTGCAACGCAGGTTTGAGTATTTGTAATAAACTAGCAGAAGTGTCCGGCTTCGCCCGGAAAATATAATGTTTATGTACAATATTTGGAAATAAAGAACTGATTTGAACAAATAATGAAGAGTAACCATTTTGGTGTAGCTCCTCTCAGAAGTACAGAATTGAGTTAAATATACAACCACGAGCAATGCCTCCTACGTTGCCTGTTTTATATCCTGGGACAGTTGAAATGCATCATCCTTTACTAAACTTGAGCTTAAATATAAATATAATTAGGACTATCACCAATGAGATTAATTGTTCGAAAAAACTATGCATTCGACAATAATCTCGTCATATTGGATATTTTGTTTTTCACACCTACTCAGCCTGACCTCAAAACGACAATGGTCAAACTTGGACTTTTATTGCATCGAGAGTACAACTATTCATCTCAGCGACCCTGAAAACTATGAATTCGAAATTAATATAGGTGATTTTTAAATATTTTTCCATGTGAAACCTTCCTTCCTAGGGGGTGTCTAAGCCCTAGAGTATTTTACTTTTAGATTGTAAATCATATGTATATCTCAGCTTGTTTTCAGAAATTACATTACATACCGAGTTTCAAGCTCCTAAATTCAAAAGTAAGATATTCTAGTTTTTAAACATAAATCTTAAACTACGTTCTTCCCCTTGAAGTCTCTCCCACTCCTTTAGGATACTAACCAACATTTCTACACATTCTTTTCCGAACAACGGTCTCTTTGATAAAATCACTTTCAAATATGTCCAGTCAATGGTATAAATCAAACAAACAAACACCATACAAACAAACACATATATACTTACTCCATTTTTATAACTATTATTCCTAATAGAAATACAAGTATATTTCAATTTTCTTGCTACGGAAGTGTGATGTTCTTGAGATATGCGAGAAGAACGTGCATGTTCCCTCAGGTGGAAGTCTCTCTGGGAGAGTGTTTAGACTTGTGGCTTTATGACACAGTGATTCTGAGTTCGAAAGCAGTGAATCTGTGCAATCATCTGATGCTCAAAAAAGAGTTCTCCACCTTCATTCAAGAATTGTGGATCTGGTGCTACGACTGAGAAAGTTTGATTCGTTTAGTTACCAAATCACAATTTTACTTAAAATATGAATACTATTCCATCATTTGTTTCTCCAAGTCTAACTCTCCAGTATTAGTTTCTGCTCAATTTTCTCTCTCTCTCTCTCTATGTCGTCAGCTCGAACTTTGATTAAACACATACGTTTAGTAACTGTAAGTAATAATTACGTTTCTCCTTGAGTTTATACTCTACGTAATACTTTCTTTTTGAGATCAAACCTGCTTGAAGTTTCTTAAATTGCACTTTGCATTCAGGTTAACGTGTAAGGCTGATGAACACTTTTTAACGCTTGATCCAAAAATCTATCCAGGCGATTTATATTTGAATTGAAAGTGGATATTACGTCATAACTGCAGTTAGTTAACAAAGACTGCTTTAGGTGAGGCAAAGGGGGCGGTTAGAATTGAAAACCAGACGTAACTAATCACTCCAGGGCGTACTTTGGGTTGCCTATTCATCTACAAAGGATATGTTGCAGCAATTTCAGTGGCAAAGTCTTGTATCAATTTCTGTGGAGCAATCTGTACTAAGCAGTGCTGTGACTCATTTCAGGCAACGTTTTGAAACTGGTCCGCCTATTCAGGTATTACTGAGAACAATTTATGCATAGTATAATGATTAACTAATTCGACACAGAGCTTCCTTTCTTTATGTTATAACATGGATATAATTTCTTAACAGTATTTAAGGCTACTTATTTTTGCTTCTTGCATATGTTTAACAAAGTGAATCTACGATGAACTGTGATCTATGTTCCTGAATTTTTAAAGAATTTGCTTTATTTCGAAAGCAAACGAGAACGTTTCGATTATACATATCGTTCTCTAAGCTAATGTTTGCACAAAAATACGCAATGGGTTTACTCCAGTTGAATACGAGCTCTGGTTTGAATTATTCAATAATATGCACCGAGGCATTTACTTGACGAAATTTAAAGAGGATGTTTTTGATTTGTGTTTCATTAATTCAGTCGAAAAGGTGCTTCCAGTTCTTCCTTACCAGTTTTCATGGTTCTGTGCATTGTTCCAATCAACATGCAGATTTACTAGAGCGTGATGGGTTAAAAAATTGCAAACACGGCAAAATGTTGATGCCCATTGTAATTAGGCTTATGCCTTTAAGGAGCGGTTTTCATTGAGCGGCTTGTACATTTGTGGTAAATTTCATAGCAAAAGAATTATAAATACGAAAATTGGAATGAGTTATCAAATTATATACCTACAACAGCATGTTTAAGACATGCGACAATAATTTTGGACATGAGTGCACCTATATCATATATACGAGACATGTCCGGAAAGTAGGTATTGTTTTGGAAAAAAAAAATACTAAAACAGGTTGTTCAAACTAAATTTATTTTTACATAAAGAGTACATCTTAATCTATCTTGCGACATGATTTCCCCCAATGTTCAAACACTTATCATGGCGAGTTATTAACTTGTCCAAACCTTCCTCAAAGAAACAACTCGCCAGTGAAGACAACCGTTACTCCACAGAGTTTTTTTTTTTTTTTTTTTTTTTGCGTCGTCGATATATTTAAAGGCATCATTGAACTGCCTCATCCACTTTCGCACCATTCCCTCACTCATTGCATTTTCACTTTACGTTTCTACAATTTGACTATGAATTTCGATCGGATTAATGTTCCATCTCAAAAGATCCCTTAACTTGAGTAATCTGAGCTTTAGGATTGACACTCTCTTAGCAGCACAATATTCTACCTAAGACGCCATTTTTATTCAGCTGTCGAATGAGCCAGGCAATGGTGGTGGACTGCTTTTCTGGAAATAGAAAGTGAGTGGCCAAATCTCGATCGACTAAGGTCAGCTTTTATGTACTTTTCTGAGCAGATTTTGAGAAGTCACGATAATATATTGCTATACCACTTGTTCTGCATGTATAAGGCATGCCCAAATGAAAGTGGGACTGATACATCTCAGGAAAGGTTTATTTGGTTTTAATGTATAGGTATATTATAAATTGAAAAGTGTTTCATAAGGGACAAGATTTGTGTAACAATACTGTCTATACATAATCACATAGGCGGTTGAGACAGGTGTTCCATTGGTTCTCGAGATGGTGGATATCGTCAGCAAAGAAAGTCATGGATTGCGTGTGGAATCATTCTTCAACTCTTTCTTGGACCTCATCGGCTTCCTTGCTCACAGACAGGTTGTCTGCAACCTCTCAGGTGGTTATTCGATGATTCTCCCTCACAAGGGCGTCCACTGCGGCAATTGATTCATCCGTGATGACCCGTTTTGCTTGTCCTGGTCTTCGAATGTCCGCTGTACTTACACGTTCATGACGAAACTCACTACGCCATCTGAACACTGCAGTATGTGACATACACTCAGTCCCATACACATCTTTTATTCGACAGTATTCTGCTGACAAAAATTGGATTACTCCGCGCTGAGGCTATTTGGAGGAATCCGTGCCTCGCTTGTTACCTGTTATCTCGCTTCTGTTGCCTCGCTGACGATATCCATCGTCTCGAGAACCAATGGGACACCTGTCTCAACCGCCTATGTGATTATGTATAGACAGTATTGTTACACAAATCTTGTCAACAACACAGAGACCCTATCCACTGTATGTCCTGACATACACTACCATCTACCAGGAAAATCAGCAAAGTTCTACCACTGGAAATAACGGCCCTCCAACCTCAGTTCCACTTTCAGTTAGACATACTTTATACTACGTATGTTATTATAATTGTTTTGGTAATCATAAGCAAGTTTGACTTTTGATTCAGCTCATCGACATTTTGTTGGTCGGGAAAATGAAGAAAAGCTTTACTCTAAGACAAGTACTACCAAACCAAATAGCCCAAACCTCCAATGAGAAATTGTACTATGGTACACAGGATGACTCACCGCCAAATTCAAGTAAAACAATGTGGCTTTCTGCCAGTTTTTTTTAACAAAAAATTTCGACGTTAATGTTGTCAAAAGACACAACATCCGAAAAAAATTGCAGCCGCCACCTATAACACTTGATACACACAAAGTGTGTTCGGCACAGCACTCGGAAACACATATTCTATTGTCTCATTAATTGAAATGCAAATGACTCATGGCTTATACCAATTACACCATTATACTAGATATTCTACTTGAAACTAATACTTCTCACATTTATTCTGGTGTTCATAAATAAATGGGTGTTGGTTTCACAACTTATCGGTCTAATATAGTTAACTACATTGAAATATCACATTATTTCAGGCAGATCAAATTATTCCGTTCGAAAGTCTGAAAGAAATTGTCGTGAAGTTGTTCT
Source organism: Thermobia domestica (assembly GCF_964235325.1). Taxonomy (NCBI): domain Eukaryota; kingdom Metazoa; phylum Arthropoda; class Insecta; order Zygentoma; family Lepismatidae; genus Thermobia; species Thermobia domestica. Next base: position 62,943,010 of record NC_137455.1, read on the forward strand.
GGGGAAATAGCGCATTTTGCAGTTGAAAGTCGAATTGATATTGAAGAATTTTACTTGAAGACAGTCTGAACTAAAGAGACTAAAGAAACGTTTGTGGCAAAATATCCTGCTATAGTTATACCGCATTGACTTGACACTTAGTTTTACGCTACCTTTTGGCTAAAGCAGCTCCCTTTTGCTATGGCTCTCTCGCTTAGCAACAGCTGAACACTTATTGGCTCAATGCGTGGGTGTGTAGCGGGAGTGAGCTTTATTTCACATTTTTGTCACGGCTGAAGACATTTTGGCAGTACTATATCAAGCCTAACCAGTGCAATGCAAAATCTGTGCAAGAAATGGAGAACTACAGGCAAGTACTGCCAACAATATTTTGGCTAAGTTCTTCCAATTCAATTAAAATGTCACTACTTTATACTGAAAATTTCTTATGGGCAGTTTTAACGTAAATATTATTATTGAATATATGATCACGTATTAAAAATATTATTATGCAAAATCTTGCTACATACCAGTAAGTTATGTAATAAGTATTTTTATTCAGCATAAATAATTTATGCAAACTGATACACTGTTCCTTACATTTTTTTCTAAATATTTGAAAATACCTTCTATTTTACACACGTCCCTTTTCCAGTGGCACTGTGTACGAATCTCCTAAAGAACAACAGGGAATTAATAACATTTAATTATGGAGAGAGATATTAGGATCCGTTATATCAAAAGTTCTAAAGTACCTTTCTTGTTCCTCCATGGAGGAATTTATAACTAACCCCTTCCGGATCCTATGGTACAATTTGTACCATACGCATTTTTCATGGTACATTGCGTAATTTCTCTTCTCTTTGAGATTTTTCGTCCGGTTTTTTTTCAAGTCCAAAGGCCTTGTAGAAGACATTACGTATGGTTTCAGACCGTCCTGCGTCCAGACATAGGAGGTGATGACGTCATAAGTCAAAAATTTCTTTTCTCATTTTCTAAGCGTATGTTCAATATTTTTTGGCGGGCTTATTTTTCTACGTAGAAGATTGAAATTTTGCACAAACATTTAGTCCACCGAGTAGTATTTACCAGATTTTTTGTTCCGATGTCAGTGCTAAAACAGGGGGGAATCAGAGGGGCAAAGGGGTGAAAAAAGGGATATTTTACCCCCAAAATCCCGTTTTACGTCATTTTCCCGCCTCACATACATGATGGGGACACTTGAGTCATACCGTCTGAAAGGCAGTTCCACTCTGAAGAGAATGACGGTCGAATCATTGTCCTAGGGTAATTAGGGACGTCTCAGGGATTTTTTGAAAAATATACTTCTATATAGGGAAAAATGGGACATGGTGGGTATATTTTTTTGGCGGACTTACTTTTGCACTTAGAAGATTGAAATTCTGCACAAACATTCAGCCTAACTAGTAGTATTTATCAGATATTTTTCAGATCTCTGCATTAAAACAGAGGGGGTCCAGAGGGGGAAAAACTGAAAAAAGGGATTTTTAGACCAAAAAAATCCCGTTTTTTAGGGTTTTCCCGCCTCACATACATGATGGAGACACGTGAGTCATACCATCTGAAAGGCAGTTCCATTCTGAAGAGAATGACGGTCGAATTATTATTCTAGGGTAATTAGGGACGTCTCAGTGATTTTTTTTTTCAAAATATACTTCTGTATAGGGTAACATGGGGAATTTTCTGAATCTTTATTTCTGGAGGGTCTATTTTTGCACCTAGAAGATTGAAATTGTGCACAAACATTCAGTCCACCGAGTGGTATTTAACGGATTTTTTCAGATTTCTGCGTTAAAACAGGGGGGGGGTCCAGCGGGGCTAAAAGTTGAAAAAAGGGATTTTTAGACCAAAAAAATCCTTTTCTCTGTAATTTCCCGCCTTAGATACATGATGGAGACATATGAATGGTACCGCCTGAAAGGCAGTTCTATTCAGAAGAGAATATGGGCGACACATGACCCTAGGGTAATTAGGGATGTCTCAGGAATTTTTTCCCTGAGATGGTAGTGTTTTGTGGTAATTTGGGGCAATGTGGGAAATTTTGATAAAATTTCTCTCTCCCTTACTATTCAAGATAGAAACTTGAAATTTGGCACACACGTTCAATATACCAAGTACTATTTCTCAGATGTTTTTTAGATGGCTACGTTCACACAGGGAAGTCCAGGGGGGCCAAAGTTCGAGAAAAAAATTTTTCCTCCAAAACTTTTACTTTGACATTTTTTCCCGTTTCTGGTATATGGTATGAGCATGCAAGTGGTATCATTTGAAGCCAGCTATTCTGAAGAGAATGAGGTATGAACCATGATCCTAGGATAAATAGTGGCGATACAGTAGCTGTTTGACTGAAAGTCTAAAAAATAGCCCAAAAAGCCAGGATCCGGAAAGGGCTAAAGGTGAATTGAGAAACTCTGACTCCAAATCTATTTTACATCTTTGTTTTATTCTAACTTAATGTAGAATAAATTTGTAACAGACATCTCAAATTTTGTGACATTTTTATTCCTTCTTTTCGGAAGTTAAAATCTGACTCGATTGGAAACAGGGTTAATAACTCAGACACAAATACAATTTGTAAGGTTAACGTGGAGCACAATATCATCCACAATATTAGTATAACTGTTATTTGCCCTTTATTTTTCCTCAGGTTTATTCTTTTAAAAATATACCCATTTTTTCTACAATTTTGCAAAATGCGTCCCTACGTTCCTTAATATGTCCGTACATTTAGGGACACGTTTCCACAGTTAGCAACACTGCTACAAGATCCGTTAAAAATGTAATTAAGAATATCAAAGCAAAGGAACCGCAAATAATCAGCATAATTCTCAGTGATATATTAAGAAGTCCTTATAAATCGATAAAGAGGTTATCCCTAGAAGTTGGTGTATGCCGCATAACACCATTGAATTGAGTTGATTTTGTGTTTAACGTTCCATCAGCGTCGAGGCTATATGAGACACGAAAATATTATTTCACGTCGAATCCGAACCATATCACCCCCCCCCCTTCGCCAAAGGAGTGTACAACACATATCGTGTGTTAAAAGAGCTCCATTTCCATATTTACATATGAAGTCATGTAAAATATCTTTCACGAGAAAGGCAGAGAGACAGTGAGTCGTTTCGGTTTTATTTTGGCACCCTGTAGTTCACAATGTTACTAACCTGTACATTACTTATGAAATGATTCTTGCATTTATAACGTGAACCTTTAATTAAACGTAAAATTCAAATCACCATAATGTGTTCAATGATCTCCCACCTGGAATCAAACACGATACCATGTCGAGCGTACAAAAGATGTGTATTTCATTTTAAAAAAAATGCAATATTGTCTTCGGAATTCGCACTCTGCAAAACCTTGAAAAAATTTGGAACACGAACATGATATTTGAGCAAATTTTGCCCCGGAATATGAGTTTTGCTTTGAAATCTATCATTCTCGCACGTTGTTCGAGTGTATTTAGGCGTAAGTTTCACCTTGTGCTATAGCCAACCATACACTTTAGTCACTAGATTCGCTGCCGGAACTATAGTAACAAGTTGCAGAGAAAGCTGCCTCTGTGATTTTCGCTGGTAATGATGTTATTTTATACCTGTTTATTGCATATATATCTATATGTATATTTATTCTATATTTATATCAGTTCATATATAAAACTATTTAGTGTATTCGTAATGGATCAATAAAAGTTTATTTTTTATTCAAGTATTATTATTGTTTGTTAATATTTTACTCGTCTTAAAATCCAATGTATTTACTCTTAGAGTCATTCTATAAATTCGAGTTCGTGGAGGGTTGTATCATAATACGGTGGAGACAAAGCAGCAAATGGTAGTGCAAGACTAATTAAGCTAATAGAATAGAGTGATCACTACTAGCTGTAATGGTAAGCATAATAGACTGTAATGCCGAAAGCTAATAAATTAATACTAACGTTAAAAGAAATAAATGCAAAAGTCAATCCAATAATAGAATAATGAAACTCAACAGATTTTATTGTGAAAGTTTTCTTTGCAGCTATTTCAGGTAGTAAGGTTATTCCGGCTTGATTGACATGAGAGTGAGAAGTGGTTAAACAAATGTCTAAAATATTCGAGGTGACAGTCAAATCCATAATTTACGGGGTCGGATAATCGACTGATTTATTTGAAACGATTCTTGCTACATACCGTACTGTAGTTATTACGTATCTAAAGCTGGGTGTTTATCATGTTACTATCGGTAAAGAGGGTATTTTAGAGTGTTTTAAGATTTCTGGCGCAAAAAATATTTATTTATCATTACACTTTCGCTGAAAACGGGACTCAAGTTTTTTTTTTTTTTCCACAAACTTGTTCTCTCCGTGTGAAGAACTTGCGTTTCAGCACGTCATTTTAAAAGAAAAACAGGTAGCACTGTCATACACTTTATGTGAAGAACTTTGTTTTCAATAATATGCAATCAACAAAATGTTCTATGTACAGTTGGGTTGTATAGATTCAAGGGACCATAAAAATATAGTACAGTAATACAGAACCGATATTTAATGGTTCATATAATGTGGTATTCCGGATGGATCATTACTGTCAACGAATCTTGCCGCTAACTTTTGATCTTCTAAATCTGGTGAAATTTAATAGTTTCCCATCATGTACCTCGTAAATGTTTTTGATTCCCGGTCGGACAGAGAGATTAAATATACAGGTTGGATCCATGAAATTTTGTAGAGTGCAAATATAGAGAATAAAACGTTTGTCATACTTCAGAATACACAACAGTGTTACCCAACTACAGTTAAAAGTTTTTTTAAACGGTACTATGTATATTATTACATATTTCAATTTTACATGCTTAAAGAAACATACCACATCGCATTTGTTACTCAGTTACAAACTAAGGGCGCTTCAGCGTCACAAACATACGTAAGCATCCAATTGGTCGAAGCCTCCTTATGAGTATGGTTATCACAAGTGAAACACATTTGTTAATGCTTCCGGAAAATCCTTAATGCTGAATACAATGAACAGTAAATTTCTATCAAGTAGTAATGAAGTTATAGGATATTGAAAATATTCCTTTATTCAAAATATTTTATTTAAAAAATTGCTTGAGTAAGTATCACACACAATTATACACATTATTTATAATAAACGTACAGGTCATAATGTCTTTTACAACACCTTATTACCTCAACACATGCTGGAGATATGACGGATATTGGTAAGCTTTACCACAATACTTCACATTTTGAAATTGCAGTAACTTGTAATTGCAATTACTAAAAAGTATTGCTGTCTTCTTATAGAAGCAGACGAGAGCAACATTTAGAAAATCAATTTTCCACAGCTACGAAATTTTAAACAGAGCAGCACTATCTAACCACGTTTTCTATATTTCGGGAAGATATCAAATTACTGAAAACGGCATTATCATAGCTATGTCTACTGTAACCCATGTATGTGATTGGATGTGCTGCTTGTTAGAGAACGTTTCCGAAATAAAACATTTTGAAGAACAAAATTTTTTCAATACATTTTAACCCTTTGCTCACTTGTTAGATATAGCCATATGATACTCGGTACTGATGTACTTCCGATGTGCATTGACATGTCTATCTCATTTACCTAACTATTGTTGTAGGAACTTTTAAGATTTTGATATTTTCGCATTCTTGTGATAATACATAGTGTTCATTGTTTGTGACACTGAATAATAAGCATTGTACTGTAAGTTAGCTTTTAAGGTGTCAATTTGAAATAGAGGTCTATGTAGAAACCTGACGTAGCGCCATTAAGAAAATAAACTATATTTCATGTTAGAAAATTTCATCCACCTTTATTTATTTGATTATATGTTATAATATCGTTTAACTTAAAGAGTGCACCCTGTATCTCCTCCTGAGAACTGATGGCAGATATAACGATCACTGGAACTTCCCATTTGAAAGAACTGACGTATATAATAGCGACGGGAACGACCTACTAAATCTACATTGGTATATCGTTCTGGTATTTGTAATACGTCGTTCATATTTATGTTATATACCTCAGCTCCTTCAAACAGGTGGTCGATATATTGACCATCAGGAAAGTATACAGGGTGTTCCAGAAATAAATGACAAATTCCCAATATTTGTTCAGTACCTCCATAGGAGAAAAAACTAATCTGAAACTTTAATCGGAAACACCTAATTATGAAAACTGAACCAACTCAAGCCAACTAGTGGAATTGAACATAAAGTAGGTACACTGACTAAAACATACCGACAAGATTCACATACGTCTTCAAGAACTAAATACAAGAGAAATTTTTATCTGCGATTTGATTGGGAAAAGCTCTAAGGAAAATCCCACTAATTATCTTTAAAAATGCGTATCTCCGTAATTCGGGCCTTTCTGAGCAAAGTAACAGAGAAACCTCTTTTATATATTGAAATCTTGATCACATATACAACCTTTCTCAGCTGTTTTATATAGTGTAATCATTCTACGACCAATTCCTCTAATTACTTTAAATTGGTCCCGTTTCTGAAATTAGACGTACCCGATCTAAGTTACATATAAACTTTGAACACACATGTGAAGTTTATATTTTTTATTCCTGGAACACCCTATGTATAAAATGTCGTTTCAAACGTGTTTTTTTGCTCTCAATTGCAACAATTCCCAGTACTACAGGACAGGAACATGTATCAGTGACATTTTCGAGTCCCTCGAAGTAGTTTCCCAAAGAATCCATTACACACTGTCATGGAATGAGCGTATTTTGTAATGTACTATTGTGTACTGTTGCAATTGACACTGAAACAAGTTTGGAACATAACAATTTTTCACCTTTTTTCTCGCGCTATATCTTTATGATGGTATGTGTGTTCATCCATCTCCCTACATGTAATGCTTACATATGAAGTGACCTATTTGCATATTTCAGAATTTTTTATTCGCTACCATTTTCGAGAAAAGAATAGTTGCCATGACTTTTGCAATGACCCTCGTACATATAGATAGATAGATAGATAGATAGATAGATAGATAGATAGATAGATAGATAGATAGATAGATAGATAGATAGACACTATCTTTTTTAAAAAATCACTTGCATGCACAAACTTCATACTTGGGTTGGATTTTACCTCAATTTGAATCCATATTCTTGACGTATTTCAAGCCTAAATAATTCGTGTACTTTTATAAAATGGTAATAGTAAGAATCAATTCCCGCATAAAGAGAAGTCTCTCAGACCTTTTTGAAAAAGGAAATTAGATCAGACGTTGTACAATGTTGAATTAGAAAAGTGCTTTTTTTAAAATATATATATATATATATATATATATATATATATATATATATATATATATATCCCTCCCTATCATACGTAACCTACAAATTTCTGAACTCAATCTATCTAAAGTGGTGATTGGACTATAGCTCTTGATCTGTCACTTAGCGAAATTGCACCATTAAAGGAAATCGTTTCAAAATGGAATGTAAGATGCTCTTTAAAATTCAATGCAGGCTTCCTTATTCTCCAAGGACCAACTGAGGCAAACTCGTTTCAATATAAAGTGAGGTTTCACTTCAATTTATTTAAAAGAAATCTCATGTTCTTCACGTTCTGTTTTCCATGATGTTTTAGGTAGGCAATTTTTATACCTCTATAATTTAGTTTCATATAAATTGCTAAGAGTACATGATATATTCGAGTAAGTTATTCAATACAAATTAAGAAAAAGATTCATTTTATTGTTTGAAAAATCTTATGCACGTAATCGTTATCCGTTTATAACAGAATTAATCAACAACTTAGAAATCAGTGTTTGCTTGGTAGCACGCGATGGTTCGCAGTACCAGCACCTTTCTTCTGAACTTTTCGAAAAAATTTATTTCTCTAACCATTAGGAAAACTTTCTTCATACAAATCACAAAAATTCTATAGGCAAGCGTATGTTTGAAGGAAACTATATTGATCTGCCTCTATATTCAATACTATATTATATTTTATATTATATTAAAATATAATATTATATTTTCAACTATTAGGCAGAAAATCCTGGCTTTACATTTATTAACACCAAAATTATAAAATTAACTTTTAAACTACGCTTACATGGAAGAGAATCAATTCATGTTTTCCTAGAGTATCTACAAGAAAACGAATTCCTAGTAATTCTAAATCCTTTACATCATACTTTGGGCTCAGTTGCAAGTTCTAGCAAATGTGAAAGAAAATTGCAGGCGAAAGTTACAGTAACATTTATCTATCTATTACTCTTCATTAAAATAGTAAGACTATCTTTTACATAGTTTCACCCTACGAAGTATGTAAATCGATAGCCGTTTCGAGGTCGCCATTTTGTAGTTGATACCGAAAGAAAGAAGAGATGTAGAGACGACGAAGAAATATTGGAGGATACGTAATACTGTTGAAGTTTCTGTAATACCTAACTCATAATCGAGTACCTGAACATTTTTCTCCATAAAACAGAATTGTTTATTATAGAATTAAGCGCCTACACAAGTTTAATAAGGCAACAACTCCATTTAAATTTTTGATCACATTCTACATTGTCAAATTAAGGCACACAGAAATTCAGATTCTGTACCGTTTTCTTGAATGACTTAGCTACAAATAGGTATATCAGGTCGTGTAAATAGTATTGGGACTTTGAAGGTCATAATTAAGAATATATTTATTACGTTTTGAAAATAACATTATGCACCATTTTATTTGGTAACATTCTGCCGTTTCTCAACAACAGAATAATCGTGTCGCTACAAAATGTCTATGGTTTCTGGTAAATAAAAAAGGAAAAAAGAAAAAAAGTGACACGTTGTTTTCAAAACCTCTTTTGGAACTAAGTTAATACAATTCAGGGAGTTGTATAAAAACCGAAAGAAATGATTGTCTGGTGATACTATGTACGGTCTGTACTGTGGATGGATTCAAACCTGCCAGTCAAGTTCTCAATAATTTCCGACAGGTCGTTAAAGGTGCGTGAGGTCTGTCTTTGCAGCGTAGTATATAGACTATAGGACATTATTTCTGTTGATCAGTTTCAGCCGTTTCTTTTGAATCTATAGGCACACTCGTGGAAATTGTAGATATCATAGATCTGAGTCTACCTTTCTGTCTGATGGCAGCAGCTTGTGATACGCGATGCCCTTCCAGTACCACCAAGCAATCAGCATAACATTCCTGGGCGTCAGTGTTGACTTTGTACAGACTTCGTAGTTTCTTCTTGCTTCAACCATGATCATTGTTGCACATTGTTGTTATAGGTTACATCTTTGTATCCTCGTGAGTAACCGTTTCAGAAATGGCTTGAATTCCCTACATTTCAATAGATTGAGTAAATGTTTTCGCTTCAAATTATGTGGCACGCAAACTTCGATCCAGCTTTCTTTAAATGATTTAATACTGTTTAATGATGGATGTTTTAGTCATTGATGATGGTGTGACTACTTACATGCCAATATTTGTCCACGTTCACCAGAATACCATTGATTTTTGTTTTAATTGGTCTCCCACTACACGGAGCATTCTGTACATCTAAATTTGCAGAGCGAAAGCAACGAAACAAATATTTGGCTATTGCTTTTGATAATGCCTATAAGAGCACAAAGTTTTTCATGGGCTTGCACAGCATTAGCGGCTTAACAAAAATAAAATCGTAAAATGTAGCGCTGTTTTGCAGAAAGTTCATCTTCATGGCGCAACATAGTACATCTGATTATATGAATTCAAACGCCTTTTTCATATTTACTGGCTTCAATTGTCACCTGACAAATGACGTTGGACCTGGTTTGTTGCGACTCATACACCTTGCGATCTGGGACAGGAGCGCTATCTTGTGCGAAAAGGGCTCACAATTTATAGACTATTTGATATATTATCTGCTCACCCATCCAATGTTACTTTCAGTGCCAGGCGTCTGGAACATTAAGGGCATCTTACCACATGTTTCCATTAGCAAGTAGCTATATTTCGCGTAGTTGATGTTGTGGTGGAGAAACACTGTGTGCTATGGTTTTATCTGGTTTTCCCGTTTCCTCCTACTTTCATCACTCCACAATTACCATCCATTTTACCATTGTCCTCCCAATTAGATTCAAAGCATAACGTGGAACGTGAAACTAAAAATAAAAGTAAGCATTGACATTGAATCTTACCGACTATCTTATTGCACTCTTGTGTTGTATCGATTTTTACAAGGTTACTTTTCAAGAGACGATATGAGAAAAAAAAATGATGATCGTGAAAATAAATCAAGTGAAATCTTGAAATACATGTTTCAAAGGCTCTACATGCCGAACATTATATTTTTCGATGCTTCTTCGTCCGTTCGTCCTGATGTAAATATGTTATTTTGCTTACAGGTCGTACTGTACATCTCACCGAAACGAAATTTCACACTTAAAATTCTTTAAAACATTTTTCGATTTTTCCCCCTACACTATATATATATATATAGGGTAAAGGCATTGAATATGGAATACTTTTTGTTTCTTCTTCATTTCTCAGAAATGCGTATCCCAGAATAAAAATATTATACATCATAATACTTGCGGTACCTTTGCAAAACAAAATACAAGTGTGAAAGTTTGCTCCAAATTATTGATTTTGTACAATATTACAAAATTGAAAGAAACTCAATTTCCCATATTAGGCACACCCCGCTCCTAATATGGAACACCACCTGTTCTTAAAATGGAATACTAGAACGAAATATGCGCGTCTGCCTACAATCCGACATTTAGATAATTAGAGCATGATAATTACACATTTGAGCAATTTATTTATTTATTTAAGAAATAAATGTGTTTATTACTTCAAGGAAATGATCAGAGGAAGTGTTCAAGGCTCCAACTCCGAGATCACATCGGCCCTTAAGACAAGTCTACAAATTGGAAAGGAATCGTCCCTGGCCTCAGGAATGCATCATCCCGGCACACGTCTGATAGGACTGAGGAAAACCATGGGAAACATCATTCAGAATGGGCGAGCAGGGATCGTGCCCATGCCCGAATTATCCAAATTTCGCGTTGTAGGAATTGTGGCCTATATGTAATATAAGACAAGTGAACAAAAAAATACATAACATTCTTAGGCTAATTGAAACATAAAACAACATAAATACCAGAATTTTACACGTAGTACGAAGATAATTATCGAACATGACTGAACTTATTCATTATTAGTTCAGACTATGTTTGTAAATTGCTGTAATAGGCTGTAATAGCTACTTATTTTAACTTTTGGAGTAGCAATAATATATTTTACCACGGAATAAACAAGTTAACTAGATACAACAAATAATAAAAATGATAAAACGAAATATTCGGGGAATCAAACTACGTGCGACAAATAAAGTAAAAACAAATACCCTATATAAAAGAAAAAGTTCAAATATACTGAACTAGCAGCGTTCACCCCGCTTCGCTGCGGTCACCCCGGAACGCAATAAACCTTGTTAATTAGATAATTTTTACTTTTTCGCTTTCAAGTGATATGATAAAAACCATAGTAGATTCCAGTAAATGTTAACATTATATCGCCTGTCATTTATGTTAACCCGCCGAGTCACATGGTCATGCGGGTTGCATATAAATACGTTTATTTTTACCTATGATGAACTAATAACAAAGGATTTGTACGTATGGACACTTGAATGGTCAATTATCTCAAGACACTGGTAATTAAAAATTAAAGTGATATGATAAAAACCATCTAGGGTCCAAATCCTAATAACCCCCCAAAAATGAAAGAAATTGGTTCAGCCGTATTAGCGTGATGAGTTCACAAAGGATTTGTGCGTTCTCTTATATATATATAGATTGGCAGTGCCTTAAGACGTCCAAATTTTGATTCCAGTTTTATTTTGCAAAACAATGCCCACAAACATATTTTTCTCCCCTTTCGTGGGACCATCTTTTACAAACTCGACATTTTAACCAATCCCACTCCCCTGCATTAAGCGACCACAATTTAACACAAAGTCTACATTCCTGATCGTCATCATCAATAGGATCATTTAAACTGACAGTGTCTTCGTTCAAGCCACTCACTGACTCTTCGAATTAACTTTTTAATCTGTAGTCGCATGATGTCTTTTTCTTTGGCTGTTTCAATTGGATTTTCTTGGGCGTGGCTTGGAAAGCTAAACGCTTTATAACTACTTGCAATGATAAGGTAAAGGGCCGTTGTGATGAAGTAGAGTCGGATTCTAAATCATTTTTGTGTGGAGTGCTCGTAACTACTTTCGCCTCACCTGGTTTCGGACCACACGTGTTACGATGCTGTGGCTGTAGTTGTGGTAGCAGACTCACTACTTTAATCGCTACTGTCATGCTGTCGTACAGTAATTCACTTTGCACTGTGGGTGACACGGCAGTCTGGACATTCGAACCAATAAATAATCTGTGAAAGTTTCAATGGAATCGGTTGATGTGTTCATTAGTTATCGCGAGACACAAAGACAGACAACACAAATGCCAAATGTCTCAACTAGGAGACGTTCGCTGACGTTCAGTCTAAAATAATATGTCAGATCTAATATAACTTACAATTCAGTTATTCTTCTTCACTTTTAGTTCATATACGTATGAACCTATTTAGGAAAATTTCATATTAGGAGCCTGTTAGTATTCCATATTAGGAAAATCCCCATTTTGGATAGTTCTCTTGCTACACACGCTTACATGATTCTCTGTGTACTGAATCTTTATAAATTTATGGTATACTACATATGTAATCTAAATATTTCAAACTGAACAATAATACATGCCTCTTTGCGTACATTCAACAACCTAGAAATATACTCCCGAAAAACTCAAGTTCTTTAAAAATACATTATGCAACAAAAGAGAATCTTATGTTATCGTTCGGCAGCAAATCACTCATGCACAGACTGAGGGCGTCACTGTGAACTAGTTTACGTAAAGTCTACTCGGTGGTGGCACATAGCAAACAAAATAGTCCGGTATTTCATATTAGGAACGTATTCCATATATGGCGCACTCACCATATATATATATATATATATATATATATATATATATATATATATATATATATATATATATATATATTACCTGAAGGTTGGAAAACGAAATTTGCTATTTTCTCGAAAACATCTCTAACGGTTTTGTTCATTTTTTTTATAATAAAAGTTTCATAAGCAGTATTATAACGTAGTACTTGCCGTTTTTGGTTGAGTGTCATTTTGATTGATTTTCTGAAACACTGTAATGTGATTTTGTTTTTATTTCATATAAACTATTTTATTAATAACATGTATAATGATGCGTAAATTACTTCTCATGAAAGTATTCAAACTTGGTTAGTTACTTCTGGAGTCACTTTTCTTTGGATCAAATTTTCCGAAAGCAGCATATAACTTTCATTGTATTTCTCAAATAGATATTTAAATGATAACTGTAGTATAAGATGATTTACAAATTCAGTATCGTGGTTCGTACCTATTATTTAATATGCGAATAGGTCAATAACCTATTCTACCAAGAGAAGTTCGGGAGAACGCACTCGCTTGCATAGAAACTAACGAGGAAACGGTCTCAATTGTAAACAACCGATTTGGCTGGGGTCTGGATATGTGTTACGGGAGACCAAAGTAGGAGACACGTATTCTGCCGTTTGGGCCCATACGCAGAAATTTCCGAAATACGGGGCCCCAAAATCCCCCCTCATGCTATAACTAGGAAGCGAATGACGTTACTTGTACACAACCGATTTGGCTGGGGTCCGGATATCTGTTACGGGAGACCAAAGTAGGAGACACGTATTTTGGCGTTTGGGCTCATATGCAGAAATTTCCGAAATACGGGGCCCCAAAGTGCCCCTATATGCTATAACTAGGAAGCAAATGACGTTACTTGTACACAACCGATTTGGCTGGGGTCCGGATATGTGTTACGGGAGACCAAAGTCGGGGACACGTATTTTGGCGTTTGGGCCCATACGCAGAAATTTCCGAAATACGGGGCCCCAAAGTGCACCCACATGCTATAACTAGGAAGCGAATGACGTTACTTGTACACAACCGATTTGGCTGGGGTCCGAATATGGCTATTATAAGCCCAAGTCGAAGAGATGTAGTTTTTTTTTTTTTTTCGCCTGAGCCTGACAGGCCGGCAAACCTTACTTCCGCCGCACTGCCCGGTTTCCTGACAACACACGCCGTATCGATTAAATATTAATGTTCACTCTCTTGCACAAAAGTGTTCCGCACAGTTTCCACACATCCTAGCCATAGAAATACAGGCGAAATTCGCAAACATTCTTTTGCTCCGTTGACATCCTCGTGGTCAGCAGATTCACTCTCGACGGCTCGTGGCAGCTGAACATTTGTTCAGAATTGCATGGGTACCACATATGCCAACTTCATTGCCTTATTGAAAATCTAGCAATGTGGGACCATGTATACTCGACATTCTTTTTTGTGGGACCTAACAACAAACACAAGTCACATATTTTCTCATATATATGAAGATCTTGTTCCAAGCCAAGCCAACACTCCGTACCAGCAACGTTATTCGCTTCCTAGTTATAGCATGAAGGGCAAATTTGGGGCTCCGTATTTCGAAAATTTCTGCGTATGGACAAAAAAGCCAAAACACGTGTCTTCTACTTTGGTCTCTCGTAACACATATCCGGACCCAGCCAAATCGGTTGTTTACACTTGAGACCGTTTCCTCGTAAGCCCTACGTGGGTAGGGTGACACGGGACACCATTCTACGCCGTGCATTGAACACTATTGCTTCCGTCAGACTCCCCGGACATTGCACATCCGATTATCACCTGTTCCATTCCTTGGACAATAACCGTAGAGGAAGCCACTTTAAATTGCTATTAGAATTGTAAAGTGCACTTCATATCTTCTTTTCTTCACAGCCCACCGCGATGGAATCCTTGGCCTTCTAGAACGTTGGCAGATCGTCGATGTTTAAGGGGATCATTTATGATCTTCCAGGTACGTCTTAAGTGACATAACGATGTTAGAAGGTGGTGGTTGTAAAAGCGACATAACTTTCTTGGTTACCTTTATAAAATATGTAGCCCTGAAATGAGTTCGTCTTACGGCTAATAAGAGCTGCTTAAGCTGATAAGAACGATGTCAAATGAGTAGAAGAAGGCGTAGTCACTAGCGTGAGAAAAATAAAATGTGATGAACTAGTAAGGTGGAACTATTTACGGAAGAAGTATATATTCTGATGGATCGGTTGTGTACAAGTAACGTCATTCGCTTCCTAGTTATAGCATGTAGGGGCACTTTGGGGCCCCGTATTTCGGAAATTTCTGAGTATGGGCCAAACGCCGAAATACGTGTCTCATACTTTAGTCTCCCGTAACAGATATCCGGTTCCCAGCCAAATCGGTTCTGTACAAGTAACGTCATTCGCTTCCTAGTTATAGCATGTGGGTGCACTTTGCGGCCCCGTATTTCGGAAATTTCTGCGTATGGGCCCAAACACCAAAATACGTGTCTCCTACTTTGGTCTCCCGTAACAGATATCCGGTTCCCAGCCAAATCGGTTGTGTACAAGTAACGTCATTCGCTTCCTAGTTATAGCATGTAGGGGCACTTTGGGGCCACGTATTTCGGAAATTTCTGCGTATGGGCTAACGCGAAAATACGTGTCTCCTACCTTGGTCTCCCGTAACACATATCCGGACCCCAGCCAAATCGTTTGTTTACACTTGAGACCGTTTCCTCGTAAGCATGCCGTTTAAAAGACCAATTCATGCTGGTGACAGCAAGCTAATAAAATTCCTGTACAGATGAGAACTTTTCGAGAGATTTTACTTTAAATGCACGATTTTCCCTCCTAGAGACCTACCATTATTATGCAGTTTTGATGGTTGAACAAGCTACTGCTTGATCACTGGGATCCATTTACAGACGAATTGTCCATTCCAAGTGGATGACGGATGTCAAACACGTAATGGTTGAGAATATACCAAAGAACTGCATACGATTTGTACAATCATTAAATGTGTTTGAATTCCGACCAATCAAATATTCGGTCGGTCACGTAGGCCTGAATCTTGCTTCTCACACTCTGTACAAATTTTGACGAGGAGAGAGGGGGCAAGATGCTCCACCGATATAAGAATTGCACGCTTTTGTTAGTATATTAATAGACAATCGATTAAAATTATGTAGTTCTCAAGCTCAGAGGAGGGGGAATTGCCCCCTGCCCTCCCTAAACAACACCCCTGTGTTCTGGCATAACACACTCATAAACACTCATAAGCTTTAATCCCAAATATGATCCTATTACTTCAGGTAATAATTGGTGTACTTCCGTATTAGAAGGTTTCTGTATTTAACATCTAACAGAAGTCTGGACTAGTGCTGCAGTTTAAATCAACAATACCAGAAACCAGTTCAGAATGTTCTGCTTTCTGCCGTGGATATATATTTTTCTTTAAACAAGCTTTAATTTAGAAACGCGTTAAAAACAACCAGTATAATGAATGTGATAAAATCCAAATCGACTGTAAACGTAATGAGTTACCATCGCGTGTTAAAACGAAAGTCATAGGCGTTTAAACTTTTATATTACAAATAGCCACTAAAGGTAAAGACATGCCGAAAATACCTCGAGGTCGAAGTCGAGGTTTAGGTCGCGGTCGCTGCCTCGGTGATGGATTCAAATGGGTAAGCGCATGCCGTAGATATACGCTACATCTCACCTAGAGACCGACCGCGATGGTGAATTAGTCGTCGCGATGATAAAGAACTGAGTTTTTTTTTTTTTTTTTTTCATCGATGTTCACTGGAAGAATCGCTGTGGCTCGTTCTCGCATTGGTTCTCCCTAGTTCTCGAAGCGCTGCATGGAATGAAACTTTTTAGTTTTGAGAATTTCAGTTTCCATTGCCTTCATTGTCTCAATTTACCTCTTTCGGTTATGTACCAAATTTGGTTTCGCTTTGAGCCCAACCTTGTCATCAATAGTCACTGGTGTTAAAACAAATATCACCAAAATATTTTTCTTTCAGACACCAGCGTGCCATTCTGAGAGAGAAAGTTAACCTGAAATAATAACTAGTGAATCATTCACACGCAAAATTTCTGCGATATAAGATCTAAGCCGTTCGTGTTTTCATTTATTTATTTATTTATTATTTATTTACTTTTATAAATTACTGGAGCCTTTCTTTACCTTTATTCAAGCTTGTTCAAATGATGTGTTGAAACACCACAATATAATTATTGGTAATTTAAACGGACGTATATGTCTATCAATACGGCGGCCATTTTGATTATGTCACCACAGAGGTTCCTCATTTCCGATGAACTATCTCCCGGTATTTTTTTTTTTTTTTTTTTTGTCGCACTGTGCAAAATATCATACTAGTGTCCAAAAGTGAAATATTTTGTCACTAATTCTACTGACTACAACTCAACATCTTAGTAATAAAGCCTTAGCGTCTATGATTCTTATAGCGATATGTAAATCTCGTTAAGTTATACAAGATGCTAAAATTAACTCAAAATCTTTTTTTTTCTTATGATAAGTTAATAGATCTCCCCACTTCCTAAATCTATTCCACAAACACCTGGATAGAAAAACTGTCTGAATGTGTTAGGTTTTGCTCTATTTTTCTGCTATATTTAGGAGTAAGAGATTCACTATCTTGCATTTAATAGTACAATATCCGACAGTACGTAATCGTCTACCAAGGGAATATAAAATTAAAGCACAGGGAGAATGGTGTCAGCAGGGTGTGATAAAATGTAGAAGCAATTATTTATGGTTTATACCAGATCGTGCCTTGAGGGATTTGTAAACGATCAATATTGGTTGTGAGCGCTGTTTACTCAATTTGTTCATACCCTTTAACACAAAGCCTTTGGACGGAAAGATATCTCATGAAGGTACTTGCATATGATACCGCCTACTTATTTTGTTAAGCATCATCAAATAATCATGTTAATTAGATTCTTCTTATTACTCGAATATCTGTTCATTGAAAAACTGCTCGAGTCGTTCATAAATTGCACAATTATTGTTCATCCTTTCCACATATTATTATAATTACGTGATTTTTCTCGCATACTATTATATACAGAGTGTTTCAAAACAACACCGACAACGTTTGGGAGGTGATTCTTCTTACCAATATAAGACAAAAAGTATACACCAACTTGGGTGCAAAAATTCTTTCTTTCGGAGTCATAGGCTCCTGAAATCATGTAAAAATTAACTTTAAAGGCCCATAGCTTCAAAACTATGAGACCTACGGTAGTGGGTCAAGATTTCACTTCGGAATTAGCATGCGCCCTATCCAAATATCTAAGTTTCTGAATCTTGTGGTACTTCCGCAACAATTTTCATAGAGGTAGTGAAGTCTATTGAACCGACTAGGATACGTTCCATAGTTTTGGAGCTATTGACCATTAAAATTCATTTTTTCATGTTTTCGTCAGCCTATAACTCCGAAAGGAAGCATTTGTGCACCCAGGTTGGTGTATACTTTTTCTCTTATCTTGGAATCAGGAATTACCTCCCAAAAGTTGACGCTGTTGTTTTGAAATACCCTATATATACAGGCACGTAGTCAGGATTTCGTAAAGGGGAGGGGCCCATCACATGATATACTGTGGTCATCATATCTGGGATTCGATCATTCTAAACTATTTTACTGGCAACAAATGTTGGTTCGTTTAGCCAGGATTTCTTAATGGAATGGGGGAGTGACGTGAAATATTGTGATTATCACACCAGGAGCTCGATCCAATATAAGCTATTTTACTGGCAACAAATATTATTTTTTAAAACAATAAAATGAGGATATGTTAGTAAGTACAGGGTGTCCGGAATGGGACTGACGGTTTTTAAAAGTGTGTAGTTTTAATGTGGTAAGAGATACGGAAGAAAAAAAGATAATATTGAAGGAAAACTCAAAACGTTTTGTTCAGAAAATTTTCATACTTGAACAACCACTGAGGACGGCGCTATTGTCGCTGATAAATAGAAATGGCGTCGGCAGTCGAAAAGGCGCAATGCGTGCGGTGATTTGCAAAGACAAAAAGTGTTGTTCAAGTCCAACGGAACTTTCGACGTGTTTACCACAACGATCCTCCACCAACAATATTCAGGCGTGAAAGGATTAATTTTTATCAACTGGGAGTGTAGGGAAACAATACAGCGGTGGTAAATCTCGTGTGTTAGAAGGAAATGTGGAAGTAATAAGAGAGTGTTTGTCATGTAGCCGGAGGAAGTCAATTTGCGCAGCGAGCAGGGCATTGGTAATTCCAGAGTCAACAGTGCACGATGTGGTACACAAACGATTACGTTTGCACGAGTATAAGGTGCAATTGTTGAAAGAAATTAATCCCAACGATAAGCGACAGGGAACAGCATTTGCTACTGAAATTCGAGACAGGATTGATTGTGATCATAATTTTATATTGAGCGTGGTTTTCTCTGATGAGGCAAATTTTCACTTGTCTGACTGTGTTAACAGGCATAATTTCAGGATTTGGGGATCAGAATCCGCATGCGTACATAGAACATTCTTCAGACAGTTCCAAATTGAATGTTTGGTGTGCTTTAATGCATAATGCAGTTATGACCTCCTTCGTTTTAATAGAGCAAACAATAACAGGAAGTGTGTTCTTAGACATGCTTAAACACTTTGCTGTTCCCCAGTTACCTCATTTGCAACCACAAGTGATATTCCAATTGGATGGTGCCCCGCCACATTGGAGCCTACAAGTGAGGGAGTACCTTGATTCTGAACTTCCTGACCGTGGGATAGACCATGATGGGCCAATTAGGTGGCCTTCACGCCCTCCTGATGTTACCCCCTGGACTTCTTCCTGTGGGGGTATGTGAAAGACCTTGTGTATTCTGGTGAAGAGGTGCGTAACCTTGATGGACTGAAGACTCGTATTAAGGATGCGATTGCTTCAGTAACGCCTCAGATGTTACAGAATGCGTGGAGAGATATTGAGTTCAGGCTAGATATTGTAAAAGTTACAAATGAAGATCACGTGAAGTTACTCTGAGTTAGAATGACTTGTAAATAAGACCAAATAAACTTTTTGAATTCTCCTTTAAAATGCATGTTTTTTTTTTTCTTCTGTATCTCTGACCATATTAAAACTATACACTTTTAAAAACCGTTAGTCCCATTACGGAAACTTTTTTTAATAACAAGCGATGAAGAAATCTCGACTGAAAGAATAAAAAGGTATTGAAAATGGTTTTAAATATAACAATTTTTCTTTCATTATGACCTCAACTGTTATAAAAAAATACTATTCACTATTAAAAAAAGTGAATGTCCAATAATGTCTTCTAAAATATATTTTACAATATCTGCGTCCCTTTCTCTGTTGAATCAAATTTATCAGAACTTTCTTTCCATATAACGTTTTTGTTTTCATTATTCCGTCAACTACTGACTGTTCCAAACGACAGATTAAAGGAGCAGTAGAAAACTGTTTCTGAAAATACATGTTTGATACTGCAGAGAAGCAATGACAAAAAATTATGATAAAAAATGTCCACGCTGTTACAAAACGGCACTATGCATTCAAAAGCTTGAAATGACCCTCACTAGTAGCAGAAGTTCAGAGAATTTCATAACTTCTCTAGAAATTTCAAATTCCCTGACTTTTCCAGGATATCTCGCTCTTTCACCACCATGTATTGCAAGTAATGCAGCTCTCCTCATAAGAAAGAGTAAGACAAAGCTTGCTGTAGCATTTTTACGATGATTCTTCTTTTTCTCGTTTCTTTTTGCTTCATCCTCCCTTAATGTTTTCATTTCTTGTTTCGAAGGGGATCCGGATCTCCCAGACACCCCCGTTGTCAACGAGTTTGTATATTGAAATGTTTTTTTATGGGTAGAGTCAATGATAGACCGAGATTTATCCCTTTCCCAATATTATTATAAAGTTAATTCTTTTGTGTCTACAAAAGTTCTCATTACAAAGTCTCTATAATCTCCAAGGTTTGTAGGCTATAATGTTGTGTACGAGTAACCCCTTCGCTTCATAGCGACCTATATGGTTATTAGGATAGGTTGCGATCAGTGGTCGACTGATGCCAGATCCCTCCGTGCTCCCTCTTTTATTTGTCGTCTTCGAGTGGCTCGTCCTCCTTCGGATCCTTTCGCTGTGTGGTCCGTCCCCTTTCGGTTTCCTTCGTGTCTTCCTCTTTAGTGTATCGTCTGCTTTTGTAAATAATGGCACGTGTCGTTATACATGTGCTTCTGTTGTGATGTGGGGATCCTTACACACCCACGCTCCAAAAAATAATCTGCAATATTATTTGTGAAATAAAAATGCATTTGTCACGAATGCAAGTTAGTTGCATGTAACACTAATACATTTGAAAACACTGTACAAAACAGTGTAAAACACTATAATATACTGCAAAATCACTAAAGGAAAACTTGTTGTGATATATATATATATATATATATATATATATATATAATAGTAATAACACTTTGTTTGTGTCCCATCTAAGCAGGATCAAAACAGTCACTATCATTTCTCTCAGAGTGAGCAGAAGCGCCGTAACTGTAGTTGACAAATATATACCAGTTCACTAATGGTTGGTATTGGTCAAGGGTGTTGTTTATTAAAATCGTTATCTATATTGATGTCACACCCGGTATTTGTAGTCTGTATTGTTTGAATATCAACTTCAGTAGTAGGCGCCGCGGTGAGTTACGTCTGTCTAATTGTAAAGATATGTCTAGCCGATTAGTTAAGCTTTTGTTTTCTTCATGGTTGGTATGATGTTGGCTGTCAGTTTCCTTGTCAAGGGCCGGCCTTACACGTTTTTTGACGTTTAAAACAAGTGGAACCTCCGTGTCCCCGTTTTCTACATATATAACATACTAATATTTGATCCTCCGCAGGTGTAGCCTGTTGACTATTCTTTGATGGTCCCTGTTTTATCTTTTCTTTATTATTGTTATTCCTCTTCCTATATCCTTCTTGGTTTCTATAGGTTGTCTGCGCTATCACTAATGATAATTCTACCATTTTATTTTCTTAAGTAGATAGGTCATGTTGAGGAGCATTTTGTGCGTGGTGGGAAACGGTTGCATTAGGCGCTGATGGTTGATAGGATTTTAGATGTATATTAGACTGATAGGTGTTAAATTGTTGTTGGGATACAGGCACATAACTATGCATTGAATGCATGCATGGCAGGTTGCATCTGTATAGGATATGTATGATGGTATGATTGTTGAGTTGGATATGTTTCTATTTGCTTCATTTGCTACTACATATGATGGATTCTGAGGATTAGGTATAGAGTGTTTAATTTGATTTAGTTTAACGTCGCACGATTATGCCTGCTAGGCTAAAGGAGACGTAAACCTACCGATTATAGTGGAATCTGAACCACTTTGGTCGTTCAACTGTACCACCACAGGGAATCGAATCCGGAACCACGCGAGCCGAAGTTGAGTTTATTTTGAGTTTAACGTCCCTTCAAGTGTGCTAGCCACTAGACGAATTCGATAGGGATGGGGTAGCGTATCAGATGAAAACCCAGTGAAATAGGCAAAAACTGATCTCATTTTCGAATTTAACACACTTGATTTAGCTGAAAACACTATTCAACTTTCCTTGTGACAAAAATGCTGTTGACTTATTCACGGTGATTTTTTTTTTTTAAAACTTGCGGATTTCATTTGGGTCTAGAATTTCTAACTGAAGTCCAATTTTCATGCGATTTGTGGCAAATGGTCAACATAGGATGGGAGATTTATGGGACTATGTTTACTAGTTTAAATTTATCCAGGGTAATATGGACCATGCCTCAAGAAAAACAGCTAATATTCGCCACTGTACTTCACAACTGGAAGAGGTGCGGTGCGGTGTGCAAATTCGAGTTTTCTTCGTTAGATGCCAACCTCATCAAGATCAATAAGAAACAGCAAACTGGACAATAGTATTGGGAATTGTGCTGTACAGTTCTGTGCTACCGCGTGAGAATGATGAGGACACAGTGAAAATAGTGTACTCTTTGGAGCAACATGAGTTTATCGTTAAAAGTTTTTGGAGAACCGAATCTGTTGCTGCTACGCATTTAGAAACAAGTTTGAGTCACGTTTTACCCAGACAAGAACATAATATGGTAGCTAGTGAATAAATTGGAATAAAGAAGATTGCTTCTAAGTTAGACAGGGAAGCATCGGACCCCCCAGGTACGTAAGTGTTGTGGTAAATGTCAGTTATCGACTCCTTAGTTCGCCCAAGAAATCTCCGTTGTTTGTTGTAAAAAAACGACTATAGCTATTCAACATGTGATTTATGGGTGTTACCACTTAATTTGTATTCTGCAATTTTGTTTCAAAAATCCAAAACCTCATTCCAATTGTAAGCTGCATTAGGAAATATTTGTTGTTTTTCTTGAGGTGTGGTCGACGTTACCAGGGATGAATTTAAACCAGTAAACATATTCCCATAAGTCTTTCATCCTTCCTTGATCATTTGCCATAAACCACTTGAAAATCGGACTTCAGTTAGAAATTCTAGACCTAAATGAAATCCGTGAGTTTTAAAAATCACCCTATATAATTAGTTAATTATTCTTTAAACAATCAAATAATTCTTGCAGCATCTGATTTAAAAAATCCGAAAGTATTCAGTAACAAGTATTCAGTAATGTGGGTTGAATATAACAAGAGGGGCTAAGAACATTTTTTTTTTTTTTTTTTTTTTTTTAGCTAGCTTTGTTCAAATGGTTTAACACTATTTGGCGAAGAATGTTTAGGGTATTGGCGGTGTCACGATTACTTACATGCCAATGTTGCTCCACTTTTGCCACTTTTTCTGTGATTGGTCGCTGTCTACAAAAAGCGTGTTGTACATCATCAGTGGAAAAATTAAACGAACTTGAAAAAAAAAAAACATAACTCATATTTGTAAATCATTTTGAAGTTGTGCCAAGCCCAAGATATTAAACACCTCATCAAATCATCATTAAATTAATTTTATATTAGGCAAGATTCGTTAGCAGGGATTCAGTTTTTTTTAGATAATAGTAATAAGATTCTTTTTCTTTTATGCGATTTATTGTTATTATTATTGTCTGCAATTTAGTGTTCTTTAAGTCAGTTCATATTTTTTATAAAAAGGTTTTATTATTCCTTTGGATAAGCAAAGTGGAAGAAGAAAGGGAAGAACGAATAATTGACTATATAGCCTACTTCGCAAAGACAAATGTGAGTGTGATGGTGCTACAGTATATACAATTAATTTATTTTCAAAAGGACAGAGGGAGAGCTGTATTTAAAATGTACCGAGTATGCAGATATGGGAACTATACGGCAGAGACCTGCAGCGGTAAAATATTTTAGCCCAAGCCCAATCGAGCCCGAATGTATCTAGATCAGCTCAGCTCGAACCCGGAGAGTTTTGGAGGTTGTTGTCCCAAGCTTGACCCGGCCCGGTAAGTTTTAAAGATCCTTGGTTCGAGCTCGGCCTTTCCCAATAAGCATGCCGCCACTAAGGAACACTTAACTGTAAATATAGCATTGTTTGCAACACCTTTCACTCCATCTGCATGCATACAAGTTCAACCTTTGGCTTTATTCAAATTATCGTTCAACGAAAGTTTTTTTTTTTTTTTTTAAGTTAAAGAACTGCAATTAATCGGCAAAACTCAAGAGAAAGCAGTGTCGGTCGGCCCAAATCCGTCCTGTGCAGGTCACAAATCCGCTTGCCCGCCCAAATCAGTGCGGTAATTTCGTTGCATGCGCGATGTATGGTTAAAATACTTAGATGTTGCAAATTTGGTACATTATTTATATTTTAAGTCTAGAATTATATATATATTAACAAAGAGAGATGGACGAGTAATATTATGACTAGATTCATACTTCGATGAATACCCATCTGTTTTATGTTGTTCTCTTTTTCTTATTGTTCCAGTGCCAATCGATTCCAGTGTTCTCAAAACATGTCCTTCTTCTATGGTTTTTGTTGAAGGCAAATCAAGGAGGAATTGATCCAAAGCTCTCCAAAATTAACAAGCTGGAATTAAAAGTACTTAAATAATTATGTTCTTTCTGGTATCAAGTGACTCACTCTATCCATCCTTCGAATCATAGGTAGAGAAGAGATCCGGTATTTTTCTTTCAAATGGGTTGAGGAGTTTATGAAACCACGTTTACATGCAATTTCAATATTACAGCCATCATAACATAATAAAGTTGCCATATAAAAGAATAGAATCCTTATGCAGCTCTATATATGTGTCATGTTCCAGCATAACTCTGGAACGCTTGGACAAATTTTAACCAAACTTGGCACACGTACTGAAAATAGTACTGTCCGGGTAAGGACCTCCTATCACAAAAATAATCGAAAAACATATATTAGTGTTGAATCCACAGTTTTCGGGTTCCATGAGCTTATTGGTGACAATTCAGTGCCCTCTTAGTCGAACTTCAGCCCCCAGGTGAAGGTAAGACCCCCTAGTATACCTAGGAGGGGTGCCACATAAAAATGATCGATAACAACCGTGTAATCCATAGTTTCCGGCTCACTGAGATAGATACTGACACTTCCCATGCCATTTCAATCAACATTCAGCCCCTATTAGTACTCCTGAGGGGAGATGGTGATATGTGAAAATAATTAAAAATGACCGATGTTTGTGTCGAATACATAATTTTCGGGACTTGTAAGCTGATTTGTAATAGTTTTGGTGCCTTCGAAGTCGAAGATCATGTCGCAGTTTGGGTAAGTCCCTCTGAGCAATTCTAGGGGGAGGCGTGAGAGAACAATTTAAAATGATAAGGAACGACCGACATTAGCATCGAATACATAGTTTTCGGGATCGCTTAGATAAATACCGACACATCCCGATGACGTTTATGTCCGATTTAAGCCCTCACTATCACCCGGTGGGTGAAATGATGATATGTAAAAATATCGTATATATTAGTGTCGAATCATTAATTTTATGCATCGCTAAATTAATTGGTGGCAACCCTGATGAAGTTTAAATTCAAGTTCGGCTCCCTGTCGACTCTGCACCTTCTGAGTATTCCTAGGGGAAGTGGGAAAGACAGACATGAAATGATAAGAAACGACCGATAATACCCTGTAATGTCGAATCCATAATTTTTTAAGGTCGCTTAGGTAAATAGTGATACTTCCCCATCTAAGTTCAAGCTCAGCGCTCATTAATACCCTGGTGTGGAAGATAAAATTATGACCTGTAAAAATAATTGATAATGACCAACATTAGTGTCGAATCCATAGTTGTGGAGTCGCTGAAATGAATAGTGATGCTTCAAATAAGTTTAAGACCAAGTGCTACCAGAACTACAGAGTGGGGTGGGGAGATGAAAAACAAAATATTCGAAATGACTGTGATATGTGTCCAATTCATAGTTTTCGGGATCGGGAAAACGTATGACTCCTTTGAAATGATTTTTGGAAGACAGCTAGTGTCCACTTCAAGCTGATTTTTTTAATTATATCATTTTAATTAAGCGTGTATTCTGTAGAGGTAGAGTGTTTTAATATGTATGCCCAAAACTGGATTATCTTGTATATTTTTGCTATTTCACTTAGATTGAAATAAACATCCTAAGGAGGAAGAGGATTCAAATAATTTCCTTAAACGTATCATTCCAGTGCGAATAATGAGCGTTTCAGCTAGTAGAATAACATATAAACCAAAATTTCAATATATGCGTTAATGCATTTTGCTGTAAATGCGTTGATTTCCTTTCCTTAAAGACGGACCTTTACTTTCAGTGAAAATGCCTTCGAGATGTATTTTCTGTTACGTTGCAGTTTTGTAAGTAACATCAAATAGTGTTCAAATGATTTACTGTGTGTAAATCTGTAATTTAAATTGAAATTAAATATGGAAATACTGATAAAAAAAAAAAATAATGAAAACGACAAGTTGGTAAATATTTTCGATGGTGACTTGTTCGTTATCTCGATTTTCAAATTAGAAACCAAGACATTGTTTCAAGTTAAATTTCGAAAGAACCTTTCTTATTTTAAAGCAAGAACGTTATTATGATTTTTATTATATTTTCATTTTAATACAAGAATAATACAAGAATGATATAAAACATGAATTTTAGAAATGATAAAAAAAAATGGTTCAAACGATTGAAATGTTCGCCAATAATTAGTTTATGGCTCAGGGGACACAAAATTTTTGAACATACCCTAAATTGAGTTTTCGTTTTTTTTTTTTTTTTTTTTTTACGAGATAAGCACATCATACTGAGTTAAGTGACAGTTTGGGTTTGGCTACACTATATGTAGTTCTCCAGATGTAAGGCCTGTAACAAAATGTTTGATTGAAAATTGGATCTTTTGATCCAATAACCCTTTGATGTGTTAAAGTAATAATGTCCCTATTACCGAAGGAAGAAGTTGAGTGTGATTCTCTGAATATCATGCATAATGAGAAAATTTCAGAAGCTTAGAATGGTTCTCATAGCTCTTGAAATTGTTGTTTGTAACGGAAAGAGAAGAAAGTACTGTATATGGAGTATCGTGCTATTTTCTCTACTACAAAACGCATGTTTCAGGAAGGAAGTAACAAAATATGGGATATGAGGTAACTTCCTCTGCACCTGACGGCATTCAGTTGAACAAGCGCAAGATGTAGAAAAATACCGTACGAATATTCTTTTTTTTTTTTTATTCTTAGAGATTAAACTACCTAGGCACATTCCTAGTCATGCCACTGTTGCACAGTAACGTTGCGCTTAGGTTTAAAATCTGTGTAAAGAAAATGCTTAACATGTCTCCCTATCTTCAAAAATAATTATAAATGATTTTTATTTTTTCTTATTTGTTTCTTAACACAGCTCTACTGTGCGTCATTATAAACAACATTAATTAGAATCATTGCCCCTTCGATCCTAGTTTATTTCCTTTTGCTAGCGCAGCCATTGGACAAACTTAATTAAGGTATTTCTAACTTACGGCTTACTTTTCTGGTATATTGATAAAGCATGTTCTTTAGATTCCAAATTTAATGCATACTTCGTTTTATTATTATTACTATTACTATTATTATTATTATTATTATTATTATTATTATTATTATTATTATTAGTAGTAGTAGTAGTAGTAGTAGTAGTAGTAGAAGTAGTTGTAGTACTTATGTACGTATGTATGTATGTATACTCCTATTGAATGTAGAGGTTCTCATGGCTAAGCAATTAGGGTATGCGCCTTGGGCGTGGGAGACAAGGGTTCGATTCTTGCGAGAGCTCATATGGTTCGGATCCCCGGTAATCTGTAGGTACACGTCTCAGAGCTGAAAAAGGCGTTATATTATTATTATTATTATTATTATTATTATTATTATTATTATTATTATTATTATTACATTGGCATTATTATTGGCCCCGTGGTCTCTCATTTCTTTAAGGTCTTCCTTTCTTTTCTGGCCAATTTCCATCTACGAGTGACTGTCCCTGCCTCCTCTGGTTGGGCTGTAACACTGTGGGCAATAAGTCGGCCTTCCAACCTTTATGGTGGGAAGTGTGTCGCAGAAGTGCTTCCAGTAGCTAAAAGGGAACTTCTATCTTTTCTCTATATACATCTCACTTTGTAGGCTGGGTCGTGTGGTTTTTTTTTTTCAGATCCTAATGCAGGTCGAGAAGCGAATTTTTGTGAATATTGTGTAATTTTCTGTAATTTTGTTCACTTTGTTTAATTTCTTTTAGTTCTCACATTAGGGCCAGTAATGTGTAGAATTGTTTTGTATATATGCATGTCAATATATGACTTATCCAATAGACAATATATTATGGCTCCTACTGGCGAGAATTGTCCTTTTTGTAGTCAGCCCATTTATGGCAGACAAAAGTCCATCAAATGTAATACTTGCTTAATAAAGTGTCATTTTGCATGTGTTGAAACATATTCGAAATGGACAGTAGTTCCATTCAGCTATCTGACTTTTTATGTAATAATTGTATACAGGGTGACATGGTTTCTGAAATTTCTCATAAAGATGGTAACTTTGGAGATTTTGAAAAGCCAAACTTTGAAGATTCCTTGGATAAAATTTTTGAAAATAAACTGAATGATCTGAAGAGAGTATTTCTAAGGGAATTTGA
Organism: Thermobia domestica; assembly: GCF_964235325.1. Taxonomy (NCBI): domain Eukaryota; kingdom Metazoa; phylum Arthropoda; class Insecta; order Zygentoma; family Lepismatidae; genus Thermobia; species Thermobia domestica. The sequence continues at coordinate 62,972,116 of NC_137455.1, forward strand.
AAGTTAGAAAGAGAAAATAGTGCAATTAAGGTCTCAAAATGAAAAACTTAATGAATTACTTGTGAATAAATCCTGTAATTGTTTGAGGAATGTATCAGTAGAACCTTCTCTTAAAAATTCTAAGGTTGTTGATATAAGTAATCCTGATCATTTCCCAGAATTAACTAGAAATGAGAATTTACAATTTATAGACTCTAATCAGGAAGAAGTTGAGTTTGATGCGAACAAAGATCAATGGGTTCAAGTTATTTCACGTAATAAAAGGAGATTAGAGAACAAAAGATCAAGAGAGACAGATAATAGAGGGAATTTGAGTACTGGCTTACATAAAAATCAACGTAAGTTGACTTCTAGTAGTGGTTCTGATAAAATTGATTTGGTTGCTGAAAGTAGAAAAAGGGCATTATTTGTTACTAGATTTGATCCATCAGTAAAAGAAAGTGATGTTGAGTCTATTGTGAGTGATAGAAATGTAACCCATGTCAAATATACTAGATTAAAAACTAAATACGGTACTTATGCTTCTTTTCATGTTGAAGTGTTTGAATCTGACTTTGGTATTATTAATGATCCTATGATTTGGCCCAGTGGCATATTAATTGGTCTGTTTTATGGCAAACTTTTAACAACTAATTCTGAAAATCAAATAAATAATGTTAATAACAATAACTAGTTCAATAAAGAAGCCCGTATTTTGTATCAAAATATTCGAGGACTTAGAACAAAAAGTAATATTTTTTTCTTCTGTTGCCGACTGCTCTTTTGATATTATTGCTGTAACTAAGTCATGGTTTAATCATAACCAACATACTGATTATTATTTTCCTGAAACTTATAAATGTTTTCGCTCCGATAGGAATTATATTACTGACCAGTGTAGCAGAGGTGGTGGTGTTTTGCAAGCAGTTGAAACAAATATAAATTGTCAAAGGAGATTTGACTTGGAATCTGAAATTGAGTGTGCTTGGATTGAGATTGATACGTCTAATGGGAAGAAAGTATTAGTTGCACGCTGTTACTAATTCATCCAACTTATTCAGTTACAAGTTTTGCGAATTATCTTAATTATATTGTTTCCAAAGTGAACTTTTTGAACTATGAAGTAGTGATTATTGGTGATATTAATATATCCAAAGTTGATTGGACGAATAGAAATCTTTCAAATGATATAGCCTATTACAGGTATTCTAAAACCAAGGCTAAAATTCTATTTAATTTTTTAGATGATATGAATTTGAACGTTGTTTCAGGGACGTCTGGTCTTGATTTAATTTTGTACAACACCTATGTTCAATCTAATAATTCTGTAGTATCTTTGGTTCCGCCTTATCAGTATCACAATCCGATTGAGATTATTGTTAAATTATTATCTCTAATACAGGAAATATCAAGTGATAGCTTCTTGTTATATCAAAAGGATGATTATCTTTCTTTATATAAACAAGTCCAAGGATCTCCTTGGGCCAATATTTTGTTGAATCCAGATATTGATATTGTTGCTCAAGATATTAATGATGTTATATTGAATGCAATTAGGAATAATGTTCCTTTTGTAACCAAATCAATTTCTAAATATCCGAGATGGTATTCTCGTAATTTAATTTACTTGCTTAAAAAAAGAGTAATGCTCATAAGAAGTATAAAATAATCCAATCTCTTCAAGATTATAATGTATTCTTTAATTTCGTTTTGATTTTAAGAAACAACTTACTATTGATAAAACTAAATATTATAATAAAATTGAGAATAGTTTAATAAATAATTCTAAAAGATTTTGGAAGTATACGAATAATAAAATAAATGATAAAGATGGACATAAGGCAACATTAGTTGACGACGAATTTCTCCCTGATCCTCAACTGATATCTGAAGCTATGGCCAAACAATTTGTAGCTGTTTATCATAAAGATGATATTAATGTGAATGATGATAATATTACTTTTATGGCCAGTCAATTTTGTAGTGATCAAATATTCTTTTCTACTAAACAGGTAATTGACGTTATTAAATCTTTAAATGTTAAAGCTTCTGCAGGTCTTGATCTAATTCCGATTTTTATAATTAAAGGTATATCTGAAATAATTGCACCAATTTTGACATCATAGCTTAATTGGAGTTTAGCATCTTATTCCCATCCTAATGTATGGAAAACTGTAGTTGTAACTCCAATTCCGAAAACTGATGGAAGGTTCGTAACTGAATATAGACCTATTTCTATTCTTGATGTAATACCTAAAATTTTTGATCAGTTTATTTACAATTATCTTTATAGTTCCGTTGAACATTCTATTATATCCGAACAGTATGGTTGTCTGAAGGGTAAATCAACTGAACTAAATTTTTTGAATAAATTTTTGACATTAGTTTCTCCTGTTGTGCATAATTGTGGTCAAGTGGATACTATCTATTTTGACTTTGCTAAAGCCTTTGACAAAATATCCCACCATATTCTTCTTAAGAAGCTCCATTCCTTTGAAAATCCTAAATCTTTGATTCATTGGTTCGCTTCCTATTTGTTTGATCGTAAATTTGTAGTTAGATATATGGGTTGTAAGTCATCTGTGTACAAGATTTCTTCGGGTGTTCCTCAAGGTTCCAACTTGAGTCCATTATTATGTTTAATATATGTCAATGATATTGGTAATTATTTGAAATGTCCCTTTTTTACTGTACGCGGATGATTTGAAGATATTTTCAGAAATAGTAAGTAATCAAGATCACCTTAAATTACAAGCCGATATTAACTCAGTATATCAATGATCTGTACAAAATTTACTTCCCTTGAACATGAACAAAATAAAAATTATATCTTTCTCTAGGAAAACGAATGTATCCTATTTTTCATACTCAATAAATCAGCATACAATTCAACCTGTTTCAATCAACAAAGATTTGGGTGTTATGATGGATTCTAAGTTATTATTTGATCATCGTGTTTCTACCATGGTCTCCAAGGCTAAAAGGAATCTGGGACTCATCAAATGGATTGCTAGAGATTTTAAAGACATTGCAACATGTAAAATCTTATATTGTGCATATGTTCGTTCTCATTTGGAATTTGCTAGTTTAATCTGGAATTGCAATCTTACTAGTTTTACTCAAGTTCTGGAGTCAGTCCAGATTTCTTTCTTGGCTTGGTAAAATATAAATTTAAATTATACGATATGACTAATAGGGAGATTCTTGCTAAACTGGATTTACTAGTTCTTGAAGTTCGGTGAAATTTAAGGCAAATAAAATTTATTCATGATATAATACATGCTAGAGTGAATTTAATTCAATATTTATATATCAAATTTCCCCTGTATAAATCTAGGGTTTACCGTTCCATATTATGTAATAATCAATTGGTTGGTTCTCCACTATTTACTAGTGTTGAGAATATAAATAAAAGATATTTTAAAATTGATTTCTTTGATCCGAATTTTATAAAACTCAAAAAAAAAAAAATATTTGGAATGTTTTATTTAATAAATATACAAATTCACCATGGTTTGGTATATTGTCTATTGAATTTACATTGTTTTCCTTTTACCTACATTGTTTATATTTGTCATGTGTATTATTATAAATCCTTTTCTATTTGTTTATTTTTATTGCGTTCAATATATTTAAGTTCTTGATAATACATCTTGTTTAATTTAATAGATATTGAATTGAGGTTATGTTGTAATTTTATTTTATAATTTAATTTGTATCAAACTTATGTGTAAAATTTTTATTTTCTTTTTTCTGTATTTGGTCGTGATGACTTGATGTACTTTTAATTTATTTTGTTTTGTTTGTATTTTTCTTGTAATATTTTATTGTATATTATTGTATATATGACCATTTTGGCCTGGGCTGTGGTCTTTATTATCATCAATAAATAAATAAATAAATAAATAAATAAATAAATAAATAATAATAATAATAATAATAATAATAATAATAATAATAATTATTATTATTATTATTATTATTATTATTATATTGAAGGGTATGGTAATTTTATCCAAAATACAGTGGGCCTTATGCAGAGTCGTTTTGACGTATGGTTGGTGCCATTCTAAAGGCCTGACTACTGCAACATGTTAGTCGAACTCTTTAGTATGGTACTAAACACGCGTCAGAACGACTCTGTATTTGGTCCTGTAAGTTTTGTGTTTCTGTGCCATTTTGACGATGTTAAAATTTTCAATTCAAATTAGTATATTTTATTCCTCATATAAAATGTGAAATACCATGCATTTTTCTTATTTTATTCCAAGTTTAACTGAAAAATGGAGTGTTTTTAAATCCGGAAATGAAATGGAACATACACTACTAAAATGTACTTTATTCCTTTATAGCAGTGCTTCCCAAATTGACATGCACGCCTCCTGTTGACATGAAGAGCGAACAATAGGACGAAAGCTTCAAGCAGAAATAAGGCAATTTACAATTAAGCTTTAGCAAAATTCAGAGACGCTACATGTTTGATATTTTCTCTTCATCATGTAACGGAAGGTGCTCATGAAATAAGCGGGATTAAAGAAAGAGTGCGCTAAGTTAACAAGTGTTGAGGATTACTCTCGAAGTTTCCATGAAATTGATACCCGTTGGTATTAGTTCTAGGAATCATTGCTAATTTTATTTTTTTTAATAAATACTTTGCTCTCAGAGCGCTTTTGTATTTTTCTCTCTTTTTCTTTAAAATTCAACGTTATTAATACAATATACTCAGTTACATTGTGCAGACTTAATTCTGAGCCGATTTCTGATGTCCTTGCCTTTCATAACAATTTCTTATTTTTTTCCGGTCAGTGTATCTTTCTATCTGTATTTTACTTCCCCATGTGTTAGCTGGCGAAAATCGTATTGGATAGCTGATGTATGAGAATAGAGCTTCCTACTCGTCTTGTAACCAGGAAACTAAACAAACTGACATCTCGTCTCCCACAATTTTGGTAATCGTCACGAGTTGTTTCTCCGCTTTTCTGCGACATCACTATTCTATCGGGTTTAGTATTTTCAAGTAAGGTTCAGCGAAGGACAACATCCGAGATCTGAATTTCAATTCCCCTCCATAATTCGGGACCGATTCAGTCTCCATCAAAAAGACAAAAAGAAAATGATGGTGTATGAATGAAACTCTTGGTCTATTGTTATTCCATTTTTAATAAAAGAAAACTTTGTACTTATACGAACGGATTTCTTATTTTAAGTCTTAGGTTTAAGGAGTAGTAAACTAAAATAGGATGTATTATTCTATTTGCAGAACGCCTGTAAATTCAGTAGATTCTAAAGCTTACACAATACTTTTGATCTTTAATACCATGTCTCCTGGATAAAGTACTGATTAAAAGATATTATTCTTGTAAAAAATACTCTCGCAGATGTGTTTGTCATGGAAAATGCGAATATCTATACTGTGAGGCCTACAGTACACCACAAATATTGTCTAAGTATTTGCAGATTTTGTAGTCATTCAATTTTCATGGGACTTCGGAATGAGGAGGCGAAATTACCTTTTTTTAAAAAAAAAAAAAAATTATCGAGTTATTGTTTATTTATTGGATTTTAATACAAAAATATGACCCATATTTCACACCCTTGCTTCCATTACAAGTACATAGGACCCTATTTAAAAAAAATAGTTCTAGTTTATGAATAAAGGTGTCTGGAGGAAGAGTTTCTTAGTTTCTAACATTTCATGAAAATTTTTGTGTCAGGACTAGTGTTGGGCGTGAGAGGAAACTGAATTTTACAGTGAACATGATACCAGACAGTGATATTCAAGTACCTTTCGAAACAAGGCTGCATTTTCAGGACGCCTTCCTAAAGATGAGAAAGCCCTAAATCTTGTCTCTTGGTCAACACTAGTCGGGATATTTCGTCCAGTTCATATAAGTTTGTAATGTATATTATAATCAAATTTTCTGTTACTTATTAACCCTTGCATTACCTAGGTGTTTCTTGTAACGTGGTCTACCATGGGGGATTCGTTTTGTACCCATTTTTTAAATTTACGTATGAAGGAAGGTTGAGCGATGAGAGTTGTAAGGAGCAGGAATTAAGAAGAAACGAAAACGGAAACTGAATGATTTTGCTGTGGATGCATATGTCGTCTGTATGCGAAAGAGACTCAGATTCATTTCAATGCACGAAGATTGGAGAACTCGTAAGAAGGATGTAAACGTCGTTCATATAGCCAGCCAGCGAGGCAGTACTGCGCAGTGGGTTGCATACTGTAAATCGCTTAATACATAACACCGTAGAATGTAATAGCAAGTGGTACACATACGTAAGATAAACAGCAACAGTAATATCAGTACCACGCGTGAGTATCACTACATCACTACAAAATAGGCGTACAACATAACAGTAAAAGTAACACTTGTGTTTTGTTACTACTGTCTACACACATTTTCGTTTCCAACATCCATCTTATCGTTGTTCACATTTACACGATATATGCAATCCATTGCGCAGTAGTCTCTCGCTGGCTGTCATACGAACAACGTTTGCATCCTACGTATTCTGCCATCTTCGTGCATTAAGATGAATCTGCGTCTCTTTCGCATACAGGCGACGTATGAATTATGCTTGTACTCACCAGGCGAATACCGTAATGATATCGTCATTAAAATATCCTGGCCGTTACCATCCCTATTCGTTTTATCAATTGATTGACAAAGAACGTCACCTTTCAGACGTGAAAGTCTTAGTACATGTTGCAAATCTGTCCAAAAATATACGTTCATATTAAAAATACCGTGCATTTCTGAATCCAAGACTTGGTATTTTAATGAAATTTCTTCTTTGAAAATATTGAGTCGTTTTGCCTCCAAGACATGTGATGTGGAGTTTTTGTTTACTCAACACAATCACAAGTTTCTATTAAAATCTAACTTTATCCTCTTCCTTGCCTATTGCTTTACCTCTTCGCAGATTTTGTAGATCCTCCAAATGAGTAAAACTAAGGGAGGCATATACCTAATTTGAATTTTTGTTAGTTTTGTAGTAAGTATTGAAAATATACGCAGTATTAGCTGTAATTGTCCTTTTATAAATGGAGATTCATCTATGATTCCGAATTTCTTGAATTCAGAAATATTCTTTAATGGAAATACACCGTTTCTGCTAAGCGCTTTGTATAATTTAATTTGGCTTGTATTTTGTATTTTGTATCTGCATTTCTTTGATGGCAATTTACTGTGCTTTGAAACCTTGTTCTTCTTTCAGTTTGTCAGCAAGGAATCTTCAGACATTCAGATGACTTTAGTATAACGTGAGGTCTACAATAACCTGCTTTATTACATAAATGAGATCTCTGCTTGATGGTTATAATTCTAGAAGAAATATGAAATTAACTAGAGCGAAACTCACGATTCTTTTGCACATAGCTCCGTCTCTCAATGTACGCCTAAATTAAGCCACTTCAGAGGTGTTCGAAGGTTGCGAAAAAAATATTTAACCACGCTACTTAATTTTTGCCTTTTTGTGTAAGCATTCTTTGAAACTGCAATGCTTTATATAGGGTTACATTAAGCCTAACTTGTAGGTGTTTTGTGCCATACTCGGTTATTGGAATATGAATGCAGGTAAATAGAAAGTAGACTGAGAATAGAGTGCTATCAGCTTTGGGTTGTTCGCAGTTGTAATTTTAGAATTAACTCTATTGACTTTATAATGCAATGCAATTCCAAGGATAGCATTACAGAAGAATATACTGGTTGATTTGCTGCAGCCTTGGCACAGTGTTTAAAGTTTAAGGATAGCCTTACATTTTCCTTACGTTCTAGCCCTACTGTAACTCTACAATTTACTGCAATTGAAAGGTTATCCATACAACAGCCTATACAGGTAGATCTACCGCACAATTGGCGCAGCCTTAAGTTTAACCCTTTCACAGAGGAAGTCGACTTTTGTCGACAGAAACAAATTTCCTTAACATGCAAATGTCGACGATAGTCGACGTGTTAAACTTGGTTTGTTTGTATCTTGGCTTTGTCGAGAGTAGTCGCCAAAGTTGTACCGTTCATTTTTGTTTGTGTTCTATTGTTTTCGATAAACAATAGAAATCACACAGAAAACCTTCGGCGACTACAATCGACAATTTGATCAAGATACAGACAAATTTTAACACGTCAACTATAATCGACATTCGCAGGTTAGGGAAATTTTTTTCCCGTCGCCTTCCACAGTGAAAGGGTTAAAGGACAGCATTGTATTTCCCTTATGCAGTTGACTTAATGTAACTCTGCATTTCAATGCACGTGTAAGACGAGATTTATCTCAAACTTTAGTGTTAGATTTACTGGCCCTTTGTACTGCACTCTACGCTTGAGGCAAATATGCTGTTCTCTATAATCAATTCATTGTCTCAAGAAAACCTGTCACTACAACGCGCTAAACTCTACCAAAACCGGAAGTAGTTGAATTTTACTAACTCTGGTTTCGATAGTGAGTTTCATAGAGAAAAGAACGGCAAAAGATGTCGAGGTGCGCGATTTTTTTTTAATTTACTCATGTTCCCAAGAATAGGTTCCACCTTCTCCATTATTTTATATTCAAACCGGAAGTGGTTTAAATTACCGATTTCCGGTTTCAACATTTATCGACATAGAAAAAAATGGTAATATCTAGCAACGAGCGCTTTATGCAATCTATTCAGGGTCTCAAGAGTACATACCATCACTATCACAATCCAGAACCAAATATAAATGGTTGGAATTTACCTCCATTTCCGGTTTCAAATTGATTCCGTAAAACGAAAACGGTATGAGATATCAATATGTAGTTTTCTTGTTGCAATCGATTCATCTTGTCAAGAGTAGGTTCTATCTCTAGTTTTAATCATTTATTCAATACATAATTGGTTCAAAGTTTCAGTGGTGCCCACCCCCCCTTATGTCCATGACGCACCCCCCCCCCTTCAGTTGTCTATCCGTAGGTGTTCTTCCATGAAAAAAAAATCTTTTCGATTAATTTTTACACACCCTTAAGCATATTTATATAGATTTTTAACCCCCCCCAAATATTTCAATGACGCAGTTTGCGTCATAGCCCCCCCCTTGTGGGCACCCCTGGTTCAAAGTAACGATTTCCTGATAACCTTTATCGCTATAGGACTCAATGAGTCAGGCATAATGAGTAATGATTTTCTAATATGGATTCAGTGTTCCAGGTACAGGGTCTATCTTTGGTTTTATTAATCTGCTAGCTGACTGTCCTTCTTCGCAGGGGGAGAATTCGTTTCATTGTGTTTATAAATGAGACTTGGGGCTGCATTAGGATTTAACGGCATCGGAAGTGTCACTGTTCGTCTACGTGATTCCGAAAACTATGAATTCAAATACCAGTATCGCCCATTTACCGCCATTTGGTCATTTTTATTTCTCTTTCTCCTCCCTAAGTTGTGGGGCTGAATTTGCATTTAAACGGCATCGGAAGTTTCATTGTTTATCTCCGCGACCCCGAAAACTATGGATTCGACATAATGTCGGTCATTTTCGATAATTTTTAAATGTCTCACCAACTCCCCCTTCCCTAAGTTACACCGTCAAAGTGAAATGATACAAAGCATCGTAGGCCAGATCCTCGTCTATGTTGAAAATTTGATCGACATCGGTAGTGTGGATCAAGAGTTATTAGATTACCAAGATAATCACTTTCATTTGTATTTTGTATATATTTTCCCCCTCCCCTAAGTTCTACTGTCAAAATGAAATCATAAAAAAATAGCATCTCAAGTTCGAACCTCATCGATGATGGAAATTTGATTGAAATTGGTCGGGTGGTTCAAGAACTATTAAGTTTTATTTATTTCTATACATCTCCTCCTTTGTTTCCCTTCCCTAAGTCCTACCGTAAAAGTGAAATAATAAAATACTTATCTGGCTCGAACCTCATCTATGCTGAAAATTTGATCAAGATCGTTAGGATGGTTCAACAGGACTGTAGCCAGCCCAAAAATGCTAGGGGGGGGCGACTGAAGTTAGGGGGGTCGATGCAACCATATTATATTTCATCACCATATTATAGTTCATTAGCCAATTTACCGAGAAAATATTAAGGGGCAGCCAAAATTTAGGGGGCCCCGGTCCCCCTAGTCCCGCTAGTCTTCCCTGGATACGGACCTGTGGTACAAGAATTATGAAGTCACATAGTCACTTTTAGTTCTATATAATAGATTATAACTAGTTATAGATGTACTACTTTAACTTTGAGTACATAATTCCCTATGAAACTGAAGTCTTCTCGAATTTCATACTGTGACACGAAGTTTTCTTTCTTTTTTCTAGTGTTTAAAATAATTTTCAATGAAATACTAATTTGTATGTTTTCTAAATCAATTTAAAAAGGTTTCTCAAATAAGACAAGCGTTCATATATATATATATATTTAATTTTTACTACTAAGAAGGCACCTTACAGTAATTTACAGACCAACCATTAGTCGACGAATTATTTATTCATTCGTTCACCTCAGCATTTGTGTTGAAATACGAGCTTCGTATTGACTTCCGACACATTGTAAATGCATTGTAGTTACAGAGCAGTACTTGAGATGGCAGCACACATCAATTGGATTTTCAACAGTATCCAGTTAATTCTGACATCTAGCGAGATAAGTCCTAAGTCGTACAATAGGAAGTTTCAAGTTCCTGATTTAGCTTTCACAGTAACATCCCATTCCAATCCTACAACAACATTTTACCTATAAATGATGTTAAGAGATGCAGGAAAAACCGGAACAGGAAACTTCAAATCTAAGCAATTCAATGATTTATTTTCTTTCATGATTTTCACTCCAATTCATTCATTTTTCTTTTATTGTCATTTCAAGTTTAGTTAATGAGCTCCTCCGTGGCTAAGCGGTTAGCGTACGCGCCTTTGGCGTGGGAGACCCTGGTTCGATTCCCGGCAGGAGCTCCTGTGGTTCGAATTCCACGTTAATGAGTAGGTCCACGTCTCATATAGTCTCGCTGCTGAAAGGGACGCTAAACTAAATTCAACTCAACTTTAGTTAAGAATGCTCCAAGAGCATTCCCAGAACGAACTTAAGAATTGCTTTTTCTTATTAACTTCTGTAGGCTTTATACGAACTGTTCTATGTACTTTATAGTCATTAAACGATTCTTATATTATATCTATACACTTATAATTGCCTTGAGTACCAAATTTTTTCCACATCTTTTAAAGAGTTCTGTTAAAACGTTCTACGATATATTGTTTTACTAAGACACATGCTCAAAATGGAGGACTCAAAATTGAACCAAAAAAAAATCGCAAAATATCAACTCTCTATGACCTACGGTACCCGATATATCGTTCCTTAAACTCCGGAAATCCGGAATTTTTTGGCCAATATCTAGCGAACAGTAAGAATGACGCGAAAAATTCCATCACTTCCTCAGATAGTTTTTGATGCTCTATCAAATGAAGGGCTCAAAATTGAAATCTTCGCTAATAACAGACACACACACACACACACACACACACACATATATATATATATATATATATATATATATATATATATATATATATATATATATATATATATATATATATATAGACGTGTGCAAATTATTAGACTAAAGTTGGAAAAATGAACAATCTTAAACATAATTTTAAATAAATCCAGAATTGCTGCGTTCTTTCGCCTTCTTACAAACCGTTAGTATTTTGTACCCATTCATTACGATTTTATTACCATTTCTATACACTTTGGCATACTTTTCATTAATTTACACAATTATGTTTCACTTCCTCATCGCGATGCCATATTCTGATAAGTCCTGCGATGAAATCAATCTTGGTAGTTATCCTTTTTCTGTTCACTTTTTTCTTAACAATAGCCCACAAGTTTTCAATAGGGTTTAGGTCGGGACAATTTCCTGACCATGGAAGAACGTGAACACCATTTTCCCTCAGAAAATCAGTTACATTCATTGCTTTATAGTATGAGGCTCCATCATGCATATAAATAAAGTTCAAATCCGGAAACCATTTTTTCATTTGTGGTTCTAGCACCTTTATATATTGTTTTTGATTCATCATTCCTTTCACGAGATACAGTCTACCAGCACCATACAGTGATATACAGCTCCAGACCATGACTCACCTTGGATGCTTTGCTGTTTGGGAAACACAGTTTGGTGAAAATGTTTCATCTGACGTCCTGCAAACGTAGGACTATTGGGTACTTTCCTCACTTATGGAAAATATTTATTCATCAGAGAAACATGCCTGGAAATACTATAATGTATATCAGTATATTGATTTTAAATTTTATCACAATATCATAAACCAAACATCATATTCGGAGGAGCAACTCCTTCCGTAAATCCTTGTACAATAAAGTTTAATAAATATTCAAGTGTACTACAACCTCCCAGAGATACCCCAATTGACAAAATGTACAGGATAAATATGTAAAATTTTGTACTTTACCTTGCTCCAGTCATCCTTGAATCTATGTTTTATTTCCTTTTCCCATCCCAACCTCTTCTTTGCCATTGCTGGGGTTAACTTCGCCTTTGTGTAGGGCCTTCGCGCTTGTAAGCCCGCTGCATATGATTGTCTTCTTGCTGTAGATGAAGATATATCACATCCGTACACCTTTTACTTATTTGACAAATCCTTGCTAGTAGCTCTTCTATTCGATTTGGCCATCTGTAGTAGTTTCCTTTGAACACGAGGACTGATTTTGGGTTTATGTCGACATTTACCTGAGCGGTTTTGTGTAGATGATGCACCGAGCTTCAATGCCCGACTTATTCGACTGATTGTGTTTTGAGAAATAGACAGTTTTCTAGTTATTTCTTGCTTGTGTAACGTTTTTCTTACACAAGACGTTCATTTAATGCAATTTTAGGTGGTGATACGTCTATAGTTTTGCCCATAATTGTCACTTTCACTAAAGCTCAAAATAAAGAACTAAAGAAATTTCAATATTCTTCTCCCACAGATCTTCAACTAAAAATAACACTTAAGAAAGCAAACATGCTTGTGTTTTGCACCTAATACACATTAAACTATCATTTGGAATATTAAAAACATAATAACATTGAACGAAAATTTAATACGACGTGTAAATAAAGGGTCAACATGTGCTAATATAAGTATACAAGGATGCAGTTGTTTACCATTGTTGCCAGTTGGTTACCACTATTGGCAGTAAGGAATAGAAAGGGTCATTACTTTCAATTAACAAGATATACATAAAGTCCATGACATACTTGAGATATAACAAATATCAACTGTAGACAATACAAATGGAAAAAGCAAAAATTCATCGAAAATCCTGAAGGATCGACATTTATTCTAATAATTTGCATACGTCTGTATATCTATCTATCTATCTATCTATCTATCTATCTATATATATATATATATATATATATATATATATATATATATATATATATATATACAGAGACATAGAGAATTCACTAACAACTTTTTAATTTCTTTGAAAATATATACTGGAACTTTAAACAAAAACATCACACTCAGAGTCTATACAAAGTGGCTTTGTAGCCTTGCATTTGATATCGAAAATGAATTTTTCATAAGTTTAAGGAAGGGGAAATCTTAACATATGCTAATTTATAAAAGGTTTCTGCATTTTGTAAATAGGGCTTTAAAGAGTACACTCATAATTTACTCAATCCAACACAAAAGTGCTTTCGATGGCATTTTTTTATATATATTGAAATGCATGCTTATATTTCAAATAGAGCTTTCTAATATCACTGAGTTCAAATCTCGTAAATACTTTGGTTGTAGAAAAATATGTGCAGATCTGTTATGTCAAGCATTCTATACTCTCTTTCTTGTGCCTTCTGAAAGGAAGTTATAATTAAATGTGAATTAAAAACCTCTGGCTCAACTTTGTTTCTCTTCCTTGTTCCTCTTGCTAAGTGCCACTCAACTTAGATCAAATTCGTTACAACCAAATCAAATTCTTTGCAAATTTTCTTCCTTCTTTTCGGAAGTTAAAAAAAATGAAATCTTTGAATTTTACGTCCCACGTCTATGCCGGTGTCACAGGGATTTTTTACCCCTGGAAAGTTTTACCCCCTGGAAATCTTTACCCCCTTGTCGGTTTCTGGTAATTTCAAAGGAAAAGTCAGAAGTCACTTTAAAAGTTCGTATCATTGAACGTGATCTCTCAGTGTATGCACTCACTTTGGTCAAGATGGCTTTAAATCCGAAGATTTGATAAAGGGGTAAAAATTTCCAAGGAAATTATTACCCCCTGTCGATTATTAGTTGCTTCAAACACAAACTCAAACGTTACATTATAAATTGATACCACTCCGTAGTATCTCTTAACCGATACAATCACTTTGGGCAAGATGGCTTTAAATACAAAGATTTGCTAGGGGGGTAAAATTTCCTAGGAAATTGTTACCTCCCTTTCGGTTTCTGGTTACTTCAAAGACAAACTCAAATGTTACATTATAAACTGATACCACTCCGTAGTATCTCTTAACAGACACAATCACTTTGGGCAAGATGGCTTTAAATACAAAGATTTCGTAGGGGGTAAAATTTTCCTAGGAAATTATTACCTCCCTGTAGGTTTCTGGTTACTTCAAAGACAAATCCAAATGTTACATTATAAATTGATACCACTCCGTAGTACCTCTTAACACACACAGACACTTTGGGCAAGATGGCTTTAAATCCGAAGATTTGGTAGGGGGGTAAAAATTTCCTAGGAAATTATTACCTCCCTGTTCGTTTCTGGTTACTTCAAAGAGAAACTCAAATGTTAAATTATAAATTGATACCACTCCGTAGTATCTCTTAACAGACATAATCACTTTGGGCAAGATGGCTTGAAATCCGAAGATTTGGTAGGGGGTAAAATTTTCCTAGGAAATTATTACCTCCCTGTCGGTTTCTGGTTACTTCAAAGACAAACCCAAATGTTATATTATAAATTGATACCACTCTGTAGTATCTCTTAACAGACACAATCGTTGTGGGCAAGATGGCTTGAAATCGAAAGATTTGGTAGGGGGTAAAATTTTCCTAGGAAATTATTATCTCCCTATCGGTTTTCTGGTTACTTCAAAGACAAACTCAAATGTTACATTATAAATTGATACCACTCCGTAGTATCTCTTAACAGACACAATCACTTTGGGCAAGATGGCTTTAAATCCAAAGATTTTGTAGAGGGGTAAAAATTTCCTAGGAAATTATTACCTCCCTGTCGGTTTCTGGTTACTTCAAAGAGAAACTCAAATGTTACATTATAAATTGATATCACTCTCTAGAATCTATTAACAGACATGCTCACTTTGGGTAAGATGGCTTTAAATTCGAAGATTTGGAAGTGGGTAAAATTATCCTAGGAAATTATACCCCCATGTCGGTTTTTGGTTACTCTAAAGTAGTGGTCTCAAACGCGTCGGGTTACGGATCGGGTCGGGTCAGGTCAACTCGTGTCGGGTTGTCGGGTTGGGTCAGTCGTGTCAGCTCGGGTCGGGTTGTCGGATCAGACTACTCGGGTTGAGTCAGTCGGGTCAGCTCGGGTCGGGTTGTCGCGTCGGGTCAATCGGGTCAGCTCGTGTCGGTTCAGTCGGGTCAGTTCACTTTGGTCAACTCAGTTTAGGTTGAGCTTAAACTCGGCTGGAGTCGAAAACTGCTGTTTTTCACTAGCTGCCTAATTAGCAATTTTTATAGGAACCATAAATCTATTTTGAACACTTGCAGCTAGTGTTTTTATGGTAAATGCTAAGTTTTGTACTTGCGTGTACTTTAATTTTTAAATGTGGAAGATTGATTTTACCAATCGACTGTAATATTAATATCTACGCCAATATGGAGTCTGAATTTAGAACAAAACTAGAAGTTGTTTAAGCAAGGCCAAAAGTAAGATTGGATATGGACGACCAAGCCCAAGCAGGACTGCGGTAGGTCAGTGGTAGAGAATTCATCTCTCGTGCATGGTGTCCATGGTTCGATCCCAGCTTGTGCTAAGTAGGCTTTGTGGTGGAGAAACGCCGTGTAGTGGGTTTTCTCGGGGATAAGCAAGATTACTATGCAATTCGTCTTGCATATCCAATCTTTATCTTGTTCTTGTATCGATGTCCTTGGGCTTGATGAAATAAAATGAAATATTCAGTTTAAGGTCCCTCGATTCTGCACCGAGGCTAAGGGATATGATGACCATGAGAAATGAATGAAATGGTGGGATGAAGAAAGTGGGAGGAACGGTAGGACCCCGAGAATACCCACAAGCACGGTGTTTTTCCACCACAAGCTCCACATGGTGCGAGCTGGGATCGAACCAGTGGTCCCAAGCACCGGAGGTGAACACTTTACCACTGAGCCACCGCGTCCCCCAGGTGTTTTAAGATGGTTGCAGTATCAAAGTGTTAATTTCTATTAATTGTTTTCTTATTATATCAATGAAATTTGTATAAGCTGCTCTTCAAGAGGAACAATTCAAATCTTACATTTTAGCGGCCTAGTATAAAAGGAGAAAGAAACTTTCCTCCGAAACACTGGACTGTTAAAAAAAAAAAAATTCATAATTTCGTTCCTGAAAGCAACTCTTGACTTGTTCTACTAGTAGTCAGATTTAAGGATTTAGTAGCGTCGAAAGGAAAATATTGATTTTGAAACTAGATTTGACTCTTTTGACAGTGTGGAACACGTGGGAAGAAATATATATAGAGAATAAACAATCTTTTGAAACAAAGGTAAGTAAATCTAACTTTAAATTATGTTATTTGCAAGTGAGAAAGCAAACTTTGATTCCAAAATATTACCTAGTCTGCAGTGTAAAATATTAGATATTAGTTGCCTTATAATGTTGATAACTGCTATTACACAGTTTATAACATAAATGATTGAGAACATAAAACACATCTTTCAATTAAAAACAACGTTGTTGCAATTTATTCCTCTCTCTGTCCGTATATACACATGGTAGACAATTTATTATGATCATCCGCTATAACGGGTTTAGACAGAAATTCACAACAATGTTGCCAACCAAATAAATTTATATTTTTTCAAATGGCACTACGTCAGTTTATTACCCATTTCTAACCATGTCAAATGTAAACTTAAAATACTACTTTTATTAATCAGTGTTACAAGCTAAAGATATTATGGTATCACAAACATCCGAAGTTTGGAAGCCTCTAACGCAGACACAGCACAACAGAGATGCACAGGATAATATAGTTCGAAAGAATTTTAGCGCTGAATATCATGGTCATGATATGACGTTTTTCGAATGAATAGAAACGAAGTTATAGGGGTTGAAAATTTTGAATTTTTTGAAAGTCTTTATTTACAAAAATCTTAGGTAAATATTATATCTAGTTACATGTGTGGTTTACAACGAACGTTCAAATTATTTTACCGTTTACAACCCTTCGATTTCTCAAACCGTACCGAAGATATAATAAACATTGATAAAGTTGTCAACACTGTTGAGAATAGCGTAGCTAGCTAGTGCGAGCTAGCCACCAGAACAACGTACAAGGCTTGTAAAAATAAGATTCTCAAGTCGTATGTACAACCGCTGAAGTTGGAAACTTAAAGCTTGGTCAGTACATGGGATCTCAGACGTGATATATCACACAGAAATGATTTTTGGAATTTCAAAGCGAAAGCGAGGAATACGTGTGAAAATTATCTTACAAAAACGTGTATATTTTCGGACTCTATTAAACCCCAGTCATCAAATTTGGTATTTCAACATTCCATTTAAAATAAAAAAAAAAGTTTTAGCTTTATATATTATCTCCCTATGAACTTTCGAAAATAAAACCATCCTTCATCGTCCCCAAAGGGACTGCGACTCTTAAGATATAAATTGGTATAACATCAATTTATAATGTAAAAATTTGACCTTATCGTTGAAGTAACACAGAACCTATACAAGAGTATAAGCACAAATATATAAAATTTCTGATATAAAGACATCTTACCGACAGTCAGTGCATCTGTTAAGAGATAACAGGGTATAATATCAATTTATAAAGTAACATTAGATATTTTCTTTGAAACAACCAAGAACGCACAAGTTTATATAAATTCCCTAAGAAAATATTACCCCCTCTCAAATTTTCGGATACAAAGTAATCTTCGCCAAAGTGAGTGCGTCTGTTAAGACATAACACGAAATAATAAAAACTTATAATGTATCATTTCAATTGGTCTTGATGTAACCAAACCCGACAGGGGGTAAAAATTTCCTAGGACACTTTCCTAGGAAAATTTCCTAGGAAATTTTTACCCATAACCAAATCTTCGGATTTAAAGCCATCTTGCCCAAATTGATTGTGTCTGTTAAGAGATACTACGGAGTGGTATCAATTTATAATGTAACATTTGAGTTTGTCTTTGAAGTAACCAGAAACCGACAGGGAGGTAATAATTTCCTAGGAAATTTTTAACCCCCCTACCAAAACTTTGGATTTAAAGCCATCTTGCCCAAAGTGATGGTATCTGTTAAGAGATACTACAGGGTGGTAACAATTTATAATGTAACATTTGGGTTTGTCTATGAAATAACCAGAAACCAACAGGGAGGTAATAATTTCCTAGGAAATTTTTACCCCCTACCAAATCTTCGGTTTTAAAGCCATTTTGCCCAAATTGATTGTGTCTGTCAAGAGATACTACAGAGTGGTATCAATTTATAATGTAACATTTGAGTTTGTCTTTGAAGTAACCAGAAACCGAAAGGGAGGTAACAATTTCCTAAAGATTTTTTTACCCCCTACCAAATCTTTGGGTTTAAAGCGCTGTTGCGAAAAGTAATTGTGTCTGTTAAGAGATACTACGGAGTGGTATCAATTTATAATGTAACATTTGAGTTTGTCTTTGAAGTAACCAGAAACCGAAAGGGGAGTAATAATTTCCGAGGAAATATTTACCCCTCTACCTAATCTTTGTATTTAAAGCCATCTTGCCCAAAGTGATTGTGTCTGTTAAGAGATACTACGGAGTGGTATCAATTTATAATGTAACATTTGAGTTTGTCTTTGAAGTAACCTGAAACCGACAGGGAGGTAATAATTTCCTAGGAAATTTTTACCCCGTACCAAATTTTCGGTTTTAAAGCCATTTTGCCCAAAGTAATTGTGTCTGTTAAGAGATACTACAGAGTGGTATCAATTTATAATGTAACATTTGAGTTTGTCTTTGAAATAACCAGAAACCGAAGGAAGGTAACAATTTCCTAGGGAATTTTATACCCCCTACCAAATCTTTGGATTTAAAGCCATCTTGCCCAAAGTGATTGTGTCTGTTAAGGGATACTACAGAGTGGTATCAATTTATAATGTAACATTTGAGTTTGTCTTTGAAGTAACCAGAAACCGAAAGTGAGGTAAAAATTTCCTAGAAATTTTTACCTTTTACAAAATCTTTGGATTTAAAGCCATCTAGCCAAAAGTGATTGCGTCTGTTAAGAGATACTACGGAGTGATATCAATTTATAATGTAACATTTGGGTTTGTCTTTGAAGTAACCAAAAACCGACAGGGAGGTAATAATTTCCTAGGAAACTTTTACCCCCTGCCAAATCTTTGGATTTCAAGCCATCTTGACCAAAATGAGTGCATACACTGAGAGATCACATTCAATGATATGAATTTTTAAAGTGACTTCTGACTTTTCCTTTGAAATTACCAGAAACCGACTAGGGGGTATAGATTTCCATTGGGTAAAAGTTTCCAGGGGGTAAAAGTTTCCAGGGGTAAAAAATCCCTGTGACACCGGCTAGGGTAAAGGAGACTGTGATGATGAGAAATGAATGAAATAGTGGAACGAAAGTGGTAGGAAACGGGAGAACCCCTGGGAAACCCACGCACATGGTGTTTGTCCACCAAAAAACACTTGGGGCGAGCTGTAATCGAACCAGGAACCCCTAGTACCAGAGGTGAATACACTACCACTAAGCCACCGCGGCCCCTATTCGGAACTTAGAATCTGTATCGACAGACAGCAGAATTAATATCTCAGATCCAATTAATATTTTTGAGGATAGAGCGAAGTATGGTGACATTGACTAATTAATGATAAAAGTACGACAGATAATTGATAATTTTAATTCACTATTTGTTTAAAGCCATATGTGCCCTACCAATTTACAAAATCTGTCTCTACGTTCTTACTTTTAGCAAACGTATCTAAATATCCCCACGTATAGAGACATATCTCTATAGTTTGTAACACTGAGGCAGTGTGTCATCTGTGGGATTAATAACAGAACTATAGTGTTATTTTCAACCGGTATAAGTTATTATAACAATCATTATGCTTTTAGAAAATGAAAATTCATTATCATATCATAGATATTCTGCAATTATTGGCCATCATCATAAGTCACTTGCCGCAACTAAGAAGCTGCCATTCTCCACGCCTAAGCTCTTCGTCTTCACGTACGATTTTTCTGCTTTGATATCGTTCATTAATTGTAGTCTTCTTCGTCCTCTCCTTCTCTTTCCTGCCACCATATCTTGTATCAAGTCCTTCATGATACAGTTCCTTCTTAGCCAATGTTTCTTTCTCTTTTTAACAATATTTAAAATTGCTATTTTGCCCCCCCCACATTTTATAAAACTCTTTCATTCGTTTTCGCTCGCCATTCTTCTCCACACCCACATTTCGAAAGCTTCCAGTCGTTTTTCATCATTTTGCGTAATGTTCTATGTTTCTCACCTACTCCAGACGAATATGATAACCAAATTACTAAAGCAAGGTCCACTTTAATTCTCCAAATCGAGCTCTAAGACAAGACGGAAGGGGAATAATACGAAACTAGAGACTAGATATTTTCGTACATAACCAGATAAGGAAAGCATTGAGATTGCTAAACTTCCTACATCATCCTAACTATACATTTAAAGAAACCATATCAATCCGCCAAGTTATAAATGATATTCAATTCTTCCTTTAGTCCCAGTGCAAGTGTTTAGGTTTATTTTTCATTTTAGGTGTATTTTTCATATCATCTCTCTCTTGCTTTATTTTTTTGCTTCTGTTTATCTTCTTTTTTCAGTATTGTTTTTGTTCTAAATGCCTGAAATTATAAACTAGTTCAATATTATATTTAAAAATTATTTACATAATTCGAGGTTAGAGTGGGAGATAGGGCAGAAGAGGGGAATTGGGAGGTACGTTTTTGTCAAGATCTTTTTTTTTCACACACAGGTTATAGGTGTTTTAATAGATTTTAAGAATTGATTGTATGTTGCAAGTTCTTCTGCACCTACTGTGGTACTAGTGGTAAGCTTTCGGAATATTTATTTTTGATGTTGCAACATTTTTATTGTTGTTGGTCTAATTTCCACACAATTATCATCTTGGGGGTTATTGGGTGTAAAATAATTAAAATCATTGCCGGTGCACATAAACCCATGGGGGTGACTGGGTGTAAATGAAGAAAGTTCCAGCTTTCATTTGATGTATATAACTTGTATTCCACTTCAAAAATAAAATAGTTTTCTGTGGCCTAGAAAAAATTATACCTTTTTAACGCAAAATACGGAGTAACTTATTTCTAAATCTCAATGCTATTTGAATAACTTTCAAGCCTTCCAGTCATTGTTTATAGCATAGCAAATTGACCTGTGAACTTAATCCAAAATATATCGCATACGAAAAAAAAACTATAAGCGGTCAAAACTTTGGCCGAAAACATAAAAAAATACATAGAAAACAAGAGAATAGACCCTGTTATTCAAACGTAGTACAGGGTAATAAGACTAATGCCAAATAACTATGAACTACTACAATAGAACATGTGTTGGAACTCGGGATTGATAAACAGGTTCTATTTACAGCATCGGCACTAATGGCATATGCAACGACCACTGGAGGCCTAAGTTGAACAAAATAGCTTAATAAGCAAGATGCACTAAGAAACAGAAGGGTGCACCGCAAAAGACAAAATATCATAGCATTTAAATGAATGCTAGGCAAGAAATGTTCACTTGAGGCATTCCACAATTTACCTCCACATCATGTGCCAAATTACCCCGTTAAAAAAATCAGGATCAAAATATTGACAAATGTACGATTTATTGTGACTCAAACCAAAACATATACAAACCTAAAACTCGGTTTCAAATATGTCATTTCGCAATCAAATCAGTTTTTTTTTTTTTTTTTTTTTTTTGTCATTATTACATCCTCTAAAAGTTCATTTAAGCTCTATTTATTAATCAACATCTACGCACCCAAAATTTGGATGTAATTAAATTCCATAAAAATATACCGAAATGCAAAGTATGAAATTTTAAAATGTTTTCCACCCAATCCCACCTTCTACCCTACTAATCTCAGGTTCCTTGCTTCCATTCCAATCAATATATGATAATAACTAATTCATTTTACCATTGCTATTTAGGACAAACCTAGAAGAATGCACCGAAACACAAAATATTTGCTTAACGAAAGTCTTACACGCCATACGAAGTTGCATGGAAACACATAATTAAGGTAAGAAATAATATTAAATTTATAAGTAGTGTTACGTTTCACGTTCATTCTCTGTAAGCTATAATTAATAAATATGAATAGTTCTCATAGAATTGGTAGAAACATTATGTTAGAGGAAATGAGAATACTCGGACGAAACCCACAGACGCGATGCTGTCCGCTAATAACTCATAAACTCACATGGGATCCAAGGGCCGCTCGTACCAAAGAGAAGCTCTCTGCCTCTATTATGCCCTCTGTAATTAAGGTAACGTTAAGATACGTATATTACCAAGGATGTTATAAAATAGAGGGTCTGCCCATACAACAAAATCGTGAAGCCATACGTCACAGTTTCGCCACACCTACTCTGCGAGCTCCACGCCACTAGGATCGCAATGTTTCGAGCCATCAATCATGGCGGGTACGAGAGTAGCCAATCAGAGTGCGGGTTCAGACGATGCTCGGTTGCTTTTAGGTTTCATTAAGTTCATAGGATGAATATACGTATGGGCAGATCCTCTATATTATAACATCCTTGTATATTACGCCTTGTATACTACTCCCCAGTGTCGATATAGGCCTACCTACATGGTAGCGACCTCCCTTTTTTCACATGCTTGCTACATCATTACGTTGTAATGGCCTTTAAATGCAATGTTTGTATATTATTCTTCTCGTAGAGTCAAGTGAAAAAAATTAAGGCTTTGCTTCACTGAGGAGTTAATTTACTGATACGCACTGGAAGAAATAGAAGTATGTAACTACTTTTTCTTCTTATTTTATTGATGACCAGCCGTAGATACTGTACCTGTCCTTGCCGTGTTTTAATTCAGAACCTAGTTTAAAAGAGAAAGAAAATCGTAAAACAGAAGAAAATAACTTACTGTACGAACTCCCGCTGTGAAATCCTCCAAAACACCCAGTCAAATCAATAAGGAAGTGTAAACTCTTTGGTGGCCCTGTTAATTAACAGGAAATGTCTTGAAACGCAGAGTGAATTGATAACCGTGAACAACGCTTACGAACTTGTTTCTCTCAATTTCCAGGCAAGCGAAGCGAAATGAATAACGAAGAGCAACGTCTGCGACGTTGTTTCTGTCAATTCATAAACAACTCCAAGTGAAATGAATAACAAAGAACAACGCCTGTGACGTTGTTCCTGTCAATTCACAGACAACTCCAAGTGAAAAAATAACAGAGAACAACGCCCGCGACGTTGCTTCTGTCAATTCACAAACAACTCCAAGTGAAATGAATAACAAAGAACAACGCCTGTGACGTTGTTCCTGTCAATATTCAGACAACTCCAAGTAAAATGAATAACCAACATTTTTGGATTACCGCTTTAAAAGTGAACCAATGAGTGAACAAGTAATGAAGATTAAACTTCTTCGTCGCCGATCATGTTAATTAACAGGAAATGCCTTCGACTTGCCGCTTCTGTCGAAAATAAAGAAATGTGTCAAATAAATAACGATTACACTGTGTTACAGTGGTTTTCTTTCCTGAAAGTTATTCACTGATTGTAGTTGTATTTCATGCCCTGATCTTAAAGCCATAAGTCGTTCGTTTGTATCAGCCTCCATTTTCCCAAAATTGGGGAAAAAGGGACTTTTAATAATAAATTTTCCTTTCTCAAGCTGGCAAGACTTCCTGCTGTATAGTTGCAATACTATGTTAAAGTCCGCATTTGTGGAATTGTGGCTCATTGTTTAGACTTCCTTATTTGTGATTTTGCTGCAGGTGGAAGGACTGGGAGGTTATGCACTGAAAATATAGAGCTCTTATTGTTGGCCTGAATACGTGGTCTATATAAGTGCGTTGTTGGATATCACTCTTAGATTTTTCCTAAAAGGTACTTGGGTGAGTTGTGCAGTGAGTCCTACGAGAAATTGCTTGAATAACTCTAATAGATTCTGTTAAGTGGGAAAATGACTGTTAAATACAATGTTACACAGGTAACATCGCTTGTGAATAAAGCTTATGAATTGTACTTTGAGTGCAAAGTCAGGTATCAGGATAAAAAAAATGTGCTCCACATGTGCTTGTTCAGTGAATCTTCGGGGGTGGTTGAATGGAACACACAGAGCAACGCCATTTACTAAGCCAATGGTGTGGCATGAGCCGAAAACCACACGTCAGACCACGTATTTTTGTTTAACAAACATAAGTGGAATAACCTCAAAAACCAGTAAGTCAATCATATACAGTTTTACATTCCGCTGTTCGACCTCTTCCACAGCAAAGAGTTAACTGTGTCTGTTCCATGGAGGAAATGGTCGTTGGATGATTCTGATGAATGTGCTACTTCCGAAGATCGTGATCCGAAATCCTGTCTATACTGAAAAATCGTCGGAGCCGCAATTAATATCTCAAAGTAAGTTAAATGATCTTGTTAGGGAATTGCACTTATCCATGTCTCAGGCTGAACTATTAGCTTCGAGACTACAAGAGTGGAAACTTAAAGAGAAGAACACAAAAGTAACTACGTATCCCTTTCGAGAATGTGATCTAGTTAAGTTTTTCGATTCTCACAAAGATTGCATGTTTGCAGACTAATATCTGTATTGAACGTTGATTACGATGTGAATGATGGGCGTTTATTCATTGCTTGTTACAAATTCATTCCAAAAGCCGTGTTATTACACAAAGGAAATAGCCGCCCTGCCATTTCGGTCATTTATGCTGTAGGTATGAAAGAAACATACGGAAATACGAAGCTTTTACTTGAAACATTTGAGAACACGCAACATCCATGGCACATTTGTGGTGATTTTAAAGGTCTTGCCCTGCTTTTGGTGATGTAACCGGGGTACAATGTGACATTACGAGACAGCAGGGCAAAATATCAACACTACAACGCAAAACAATGGTCTACAAGGAATGTTGTGACTCCCAGGCAGAAAAGTGTTAGTTACTAACCTCTTGTCGGACCGCAGAATGTGTACTTACCGCAATTACACATACAGTTAGGATTAATGAAGATTTTCGTCAAGGTTCTAGATAAAAATGGTGATTGCTTTCGTTACCTGCAGCGTTATTTCACAGTATCACAGATGCAAAACTTAAGAAAGGGACATTCGTTGAACCAGAAATGAGAAAAGTTATGAAAGATCCAAAATTTGCCTAATCCAGACCGTAAACAAGAGAAGAGCGTGTATTGCGCTGAAGAATGTGGTAAATTCTTTTCTGGGAAACAGAAAATCTGAACAATATGTCCAAATTGTTGAAGACCTGATACTGAGTTTTCAAGAAATGGGGTGCAAAATGTCTTTGAAACTTCGCTTCCTCTATAGTCACTTGGACTTCTTCCCTGAGAACTTAGGTACAGTATCAGATGAACACGGTGAAAGATTTTATCAAACAATTCGTGTGTTGGAAGAAAGATTCTCGGAGAAATGTAAGAGGGTCTCTATGCTAGCTGACTATTGTTAGACCGTGCAAAGAGAACATGAGGGTGAATACAAAAGAATACATCGATAAGAACGTTTATAGGTTTGTGAAGCAAGATAGTTTTCTTAAATTGCTCTAGTAACAGAGAACATGAAAGTGCGTACCAAATGTAACGCCGACAAGAACATTTTGTGGAGCAGTACAGTATTCTTATTTTATTTCACTTCTGGATGTCGTGTTTCACTAATTTTGTTTCAATACATATTTATTTGCATTTTAAGTTAATGTTTACATTTGCATTTAGGTCTTTGACTCATTATAATGTAACTATGTGATGCGTGAATGAACCTACTTCTCCAATTATCCATCAAACAAACAAAAATCATTCTCAGGCACATAGACGCCCATAAGATCTTTCCCAAGAAAAAAAAACTTATGAATAGTAGGCAATTTAAGTTGTTCAAACTGTAGAACCAAAAACCAGTTTTTCTAAATGACAATCCAGGGAACAAACAATCCCTTGAAGTACTAATGGTCAGGAATTAGTAGGATTTTGTATCTGGAAGGTGTCCTATATATTTCATACCGGTCGTTCAAAATTTGCAGTTACATCACTGCAATCAGCGTAAAACGTTCTATAGGAATCAGTCATTCCTTTTCAGGAGAGAGAAAAAAGTTGTAAATTTGTTGCACAGTGTTATCAACTCCTTCAGTATTGCCGCTGTCGATTGCTGGGCCACCTGATATGTTCATTCTTGTCTAAACTTGTTCTCAAATGACATTGAAACACACACAAACACACACGCATTAATACATTAGGATTAGGAATTAGATTTAATCGCTTTCGGCATCTAAAGGCTTTCGGATTAGGCTTTCGGCATCTAAAGGACCATAGAATTGGAGAGAAAGAAAGGAATGGAGAAGGAAGCAACTGGGATCATTATATTAGGTACCATTTCGGCGTTTGTCTAGTGAGAATGAGAAAAATCTCATTCACTTTAGCTAGCAAGGAAAACTTCCATATTTTCTCGCCCGAGGGTACCCACTGGGAATCGAACTATT
Organism: Thermobia domestica; assembly: GCF_964235325.1. Classification (NCBI taxonomy): domain Eukaryota; kingdom Metazoa; phylum Arthropoda; class Insecta; order Zygentoma; family Lepismatidae; genus Thermobia; species Thermobia domestica. Next base: position 62,999,010 of record NC_137455.1, read on the forward strand.
ACCGCTCACTCGTTAGCGACTATTCTATGCAAGGTTTCTCTTTTATATAGGTATATTAGTTTAGATAGATAGATGGGACTCTGAGATCTATCCTGATTTGGCAGCACCTCACATATAAATAGAACATTGTGGGTTCTATAATACACAAGTGATGCTACAGAATGGTTTATTAAGAAAAACTGTTAGAGTGTATATAATTTGATCCCATCAAATCTCCCTTCGATACGGAAATTTAAAAAAAATCCTTGTACTTTATTAGATCTGATGAAGATATATTGGTGTAGTCTACAAAACGTGGTGGTTCTAGGTGGTTCCTTTCTACTGAAATTGTGTTGACAAACACACGCACACACGTGCAGGTTATTTTCTATATTAACATAGAGCAGGCCGTCTCAACCAATTCCATAGCACGATCCTCTTTTACCACATATTCTTGCCAGCGATCCTCATAGGTAATTTCCTGTTTGTAATAAGCTTTCTCACAATTGTTACTTATCGTTTACAGTTACATATGTGTGCAAGAATTAAACTCATATATAACTTTGAAAAAAAAACACGTAACATTACAAACAAAACCGAAGTTTTTCGAATTGTAGACCAAATTGTTTTCCCATTTTTATTTAAAAACAAACACAGCAAAGATATTGCCAATTGACACTTAATCATTCTCACTTCGCGACCCCCATGTATTTCTCTCACAATCCCTTTGTTGAGAAACTTCGTTATAAGGCATCGATGGATAAGAAACTCATTACAACGGTTGATTCGTTAGGAATATGAATTAAGAAATAAGGGTAGTGATTTTACAGAAGCTAAAATACATCAACGTAGTTAATAGTTTTTAAGGCATGATTGTTAGAAAATAAAATTATTTCACATCATACGAGACTCTCGTTCTAAGTTAGGTGAGCATGATGTGCTGCCAACAATTTAGGACAAACGAGCTTGTAGATTGGAGTAATGCGAGTGATTTTAAAACATGGCGGATGACGGTGAAATATTTTGAGAAATGATCGTGTGGTCTTGTAAAGCCAAATTGAAGCTCAATCACATTGTAAAGCAACATAACTGTATCTATAGGTTTCCTATAAATCCAGATATTCATATGAACAAAGCCGTTTTACTGTGGTTGATTGTGTGGTGTTGATTCTCTTATGGTTGCTGGACTAGGCATCCGTTCTTGGCATTGTCCTTAAAGCGAGACAGTCCACATCAGCCATTGGGTCTGGTAATGTACGGAGTACCTCTACCGTAATCAGAGATACTCCCGTATTGTTTGGACGGATCTGCCAGGGAGACACCACGGCTCCTAGGGAGACACGGCTCCCAAATAACAATGTCTGCCTTGAGCAGACGGTCTACATCAGCCATTGGGTCTGGTAATGTACGGAGTACCTCTACCGTAATTAGAGGAAATCCCGTATTGCTTGGACGACCCTACCGGGCGGGAATTGTCTGGTTCCTGAGTGTTAGGGGACTGAACGGAGGTGGGGTAGGGGCTAATCCTAACAATCTGGGTAACGACTCTGATCCCGCGGAAGGGAGGAAACCCTGTAGGAGATGGGCCGGCACCAAACTCAATTGGTGACTTAACAAGTACCATTGGGTCCGGAATGAGATACGAGAGTATGTCAATGTGTTCGTTGTACCTCTACACGACAAGGCGGTTGCCAGTTGAACGATAGAGGTAGGCAGGGCCGGGATTGACAACCCCCTCTGGCATTGTCTGAGGCCACGGATTTGGGTTGGACTCTGCCGGGTTGTGGTCATACTATGGGATTCGGTACCTTGTGGGAGCCAATCCCAGGAATCTGGGTAATGGCGAACACAGGCGGGAATGAGCTTGCCTTATAACACTCGGGCGCTATGCCTGCAGAGCATAATAGGACTGGCTCGCTAGCAGTCTGCCTCAAGAAGTAGGTCAACTGGTATTAACTCAATACTTCGGTCTGGCCGCGCAGTGGGCGTATCTCACTCCCTCAGAAAAGGAAGTTACATCGCTTAGGAGAGTCAGAATTAGGGGACAAATTATGACGGTGCACCATGTGCACGAGGATACGATCCAGTACCGAGGAACTACGGGTGGGGTGCCTTGTTTGGCGGAACCCGTCCAACAAATAGACCGAACGATTTGCGGGCATGCTCTCCATGCATGCAACTAAGCGTGGCAGTAGTAGACCACTAGGAAACTATGTATGGAACTGGTTCATGGAGTGCTAATCAATGATGATGCTGTTGAGCTTCGTACACACATCACATCTGTCCAGAAATGGCACCATCTTTAGACGAAAGAGCAAAGAAACACAGATGCCTGCTCGAGTTGCTTTCTGGCCCGGAGACAAATCATATGGAACCCATCGATTCAACTTCTACTGCTTCCCAGGTTGATGGAGGTACTGCTAAATGGTTTTTCCACTCATACTGTATTCTAATCCCACTTTCTCACATGTCTGGCCACTATTCTCCTCAATTGCTGCCTAAAGATCTTTATTTTGTATATGTGTTGGTCTTCTGGTACGTGGTGCGTTTTTGATTTGTTCGTCACCGGCCTTAAACTTGTTAAACCATCGCTGTACTCTCCATGTAATCACGACACCCTCACCAGAGGCCTGACATATCTTCTGCCCTGCTTGAGTATCGTTTGACCCCAGTTTGAACTCGTACAGCATACACGCCGTTATGACGCTCTGTGGAGGTCTCAGGTTCTCTCTGTCGTTATGCAAGTTCACGGTGTAACTGAACTGCCACAACGAGATAGTATATTGAATAGACTCACACCAATAACTGAACTTCTCTTTATCTCCATTCACATTCAACTCAGGGCCAATTAAACACAGACCTCCATAAAAAGCTTCAGAATTTTCTTGTTTACCTTAATACTTTTAACATGCCAAGAATTTACTTCTCAATCATCATACGCTATGGGCAGTTCGATTATCAATTATCTTTCACTTCAAACGATTCAACTGTTTTGTAATAAAAACTGTGACGTACGGCATCTATTTATCTTTTATATAGAGAAACAGCCATTTTTATGTAGAAAATTTTCTCGGAATATGGTCTCGCACCGAATGTTCTTTTTATTTTGCTACAATTTTTAATTTTTGTTAGAAAGAACTTTTCCACTTTTTTTACGATCAATATTAAGAAATGTATGGATGTTTTCAACTTTAAAATGGAAGCAATTTTGAAAACAAAATGCCGTCGAAAGCAAATTTATTGAAATTCTTTCGAGGATTAAGAAACACATTTCCTTTTCCTTCTAGCATCAACGTTACGGAAACTTAGGATCTTTTATATTTGCAAACGGTCGTCATTTTCAATCAGGATGGCGGATGTTGCTGACAAACCAATGAACCAAGTACTCTACCTACTAGATATAGGCATACGAGTACATGCCATGAATCACCTTGGAACGATCGAAATTGTGATCGCTGACTTGTCAACAAAATTATAAATAAATCACCCACCCAGTTACATATCAAGAAACGTAACATTTTGGACTTTTCCGGTTGGTTACTCCGCGAACCCTAAATCCTCAGAAAATTTCAAGATCGTGCAGCTGCTGGAAGTACCTAAATGTTTTGGATTTCAAAGTAATCCCATTTTAAATCCGATAGGATCGAATTTAGGAAACCGATTGAACCGTTAAGAGTAGAACAATTAATTTCTGACAATTTTATTGTTTGCTAGTTTGAAGAACTATCGAAATGTCAAACACTTTGAATTTCTGTTTTATTTTAAACTACCTAAATATTTAGCTTTTTCACTGAAAAATAACGGCATATAAATAAGAGGAGGAGATGTTTCTTTTCTCCTTTAGATTCTCTGAACACTAGAAATGTTCACTTCTGCAATTTTTCTGTATTTTGGTCCTGGTAGGTTAAAATCACTTCAAATTCCATCATTGTAGTGCTACCGAAAGTGCCTGACCATTATGGGGAATAGATAGTATCCTACTTGAATAATTTGTGGAAGATTTTTCAACTCCCTATAAAACCGCTAAAATTTGAAATTTTTACTTTTATTGATTTAAGTGAATAACGCTGTCAACCTTATACAGTTATGTGCTTTAGGATTAAAATGAAATGAAATATTTTAGTTTTACGGCCCCACAGTTCTACTGGTTAAGTTAAAGAAGACGGTGATGATGAGAAATGAATCTAATTGTGGTATGAATAAAGTAGGTGTCAACAGCAGAACCCCGAAAAAACAACGCACATGATGTTTGCCCACCATAAAGTTTATCTGGCGCGAGCTGAGGTCGAACCAGGGACCCCACGCACCAGAGCCGAACGCTCTACCACTGAGCCACCTTGGCTCCTTGCTTTAAGATACAGAACAGTGATTAGTCAAAGTAAGTGATTAGAAAAGTGAAATGAATAATGAAATTACAGTTTTACGTCACACGATCATGTCAGCTAGGTTAAAGGTCGCCGTGATGATGGGAAATGAATGAACTGGTGGAAAGAAGAAGGTGGGAGGAAACGTGAGAACTCCGAGAAAACCCACGAATAGGGTGTTTGTCCATCATAAAACCCACTTTATGGGAGCTGAGCGAACCAGGGACCCCACGCATGAAAGGTGAATGCTTTATCACTGAGCCACCCTGCCCCGATTAGAAAAATGTAATGAAATGAGAGGGTAAGAGAAAACGTGAGAACCCATGTGTACGATTCTGTACACAACAATGTTAAAGGAAATACTTTTATTTCAGGTGACACTATAAAATTAGGAGTCAGGATTTAGATTTCCGGGCTTTCGGAACCTACGGCCATCTAGTCCGTCAAGTATGAGGGATGAAGTTCTTCAGCGAGCACACTAACCGGGGAAAGGGAAGGAAGAAAAGATTGGGGAAGGGCGGAAGTAGCCTGGGACCTATAAGTGAAGTACCATCCCGGCATTTTCCTGGTGTAAATGAGGGAACCCCAGGGAAACCTTATTCAGGATGATTGGACGGAAAAAGTTTTTACATTATTTCGGCCGACTGCTCCCACCGGTAATCGAACCCGGGAGTGCTCACACCACTATACAGTTAAACGTTTATGTATATTATAGTTAGCATTAAACTTAAGTTTCCATTGATTGATTTTTATGCATTCTATCTGTATGAAACACGAATGTTTGACATGATAGAAGTTATTATTTTCCAGAGTCACACGGGGACTAGTTATTGTTGAAAGTATAGATTGTTATCATTTTTCATTTCGGCCAAAATATGGCCTATAAAAATTGAAGCTGATAAACTTAACGAACGTTTCTACAGCATTGCTTGTCTTCAATTTGAAAATGTTCTTAAATAAACTCAAACATTTACCATGGTCATGCAATAGATAAACTCATAGATAAAGTGAGTTTACTTTTTCTGTAACTTGCTCACGCAAACACTGCATGTATGTAGATGTTACATACATTTAGAACTATATTCTGTTACTATTCAGTTGTCAGTAGATATTTTAGGGTCGTTATCAGTTAATACGTACAAACTTTCTATCAATAAAAAGAATTTTCAAGGATAAACTCAAGAGAAACATGAAATATATAACAGTAAGTTTTCATTATTAGTATTGACAGTTTATCCCTAGGATATAATTTGATGCCAGAGAAATACAATGCAAAATTACAACCAAGATACAAAAATTATTTATAATACGTTGGTTCCAGTTGTATGAGTTATTTGGAGATCACCTCGATCCCACGTAACATACTTATTCCAATATTTAAATATTTTAGTTCATTATTTTCCGTAAATGGTAAGTAATACACTCAAACGATGTGTCTATTGAAACTATTTCCTCCCAGAATATATTCTATACTTAAACAGAGTGGAATCCAACTATCATATCTAACTCTATACTAATTTGAACAATGTACAATTATCGGGTGAAATAATGTACTATGTTGCTGTTAAAGAATGCATTCAGCTCTCTAAGGTCCTCTTTTTCACTGATCCTGCACAACATTAAGTAGTAGTGGGATTTACTACTAAAAATAATGAATATACTATTTTACGCAAAAGTGATCAGTCAGTTTCTTATTTTGAGTTATGGCTACTTTTCCTTTATTTCATTAAAAGAAAATAGAAGAACTTATAAACATGTGAAGAGCTGTGTATATATGATTGTAATAGGAGATTTTTCAATTTTAGTGCTATTGTAGTAGGAGGACAGGAAGCTTGAGTAGTAGGCAAATACGGTTTGGACAAAAGCTGAAAGGATAGAGGGACTAGTCAATTCTGTGGACAGAATTCACTAGTTATTGAGAACACTTGGTTCAATCATCACAAAAGAAGTTATATACAGAGCGGTCCATTTATCTTGTCATGCCCTTGTAACTTTTAAACTAATATACAAAAAGATGATGAAATTTTGCACTTCAAGTATTAGAAATGGGACACTGTTTGATGTAGTAGCTAATACCACCAGACTAACAGTATGAGAACGCATTGACTTACTTCAGATTGACTATTGAAAACATGTGACCATCTTATGAATTAATTCGAACTAACGGGATACTTGGATGTAACTTTAGTATTCAGTCTTCATCGGAGATAATAAACATTTAATTTTAATGAAATTGACATTAACATTCAGATGTAATCAGTGATACCCATACCCTCACAACCTTGGGGCCCAGCGTAGCGTACTCACTAACGCTCTCGCCTTTCGGCGCGAGCGGTCCACGTTTGGATTCCCGGTGGAGGCAGGTCAGTCATCCTCACGGAAGTTTCCCTCGAATTTCCTCATTTAAACCAGGCAAATCCCGGTATACTACCTAACATATAGGTCCCAGGCACAAGTCATTTCCTTCCTTCTTTTTCCTCGGATAATGTGATCACCACAGGACGTGATCCCTCATACGTGATGGGCTTACATGCCTATAGATGCTGGAAATCCAGAAATCTACATACTAATCCTAATCCTCACAGCCATAAGTGCTTGGGCACAATATCTCCCAAATTTACATTCTCCAATTCTCAAAGAGTAGTGGTGGAGATCAGAGTTATTTGTAAGGAAACCAAGATATCTTGTAACGTAGACTAGGTTTTATTCAACTTTGGAGCTTTTGTTTTCGCGTTCTTAAAAGCATTATTGTGATATAACTAAAATTTAATTTTGCAATTTTAAATATGATATGCTCTTTCCAAAAATCTTACGGGAGCAACCTGCGCTCCAAAACCCGCATGTGAGAATCTCTGGATGTAAATGTGAAAATGACAATGTGACAATGAAATGTTAATGTGAAAATGACATGAGCACATGTTAATGTGAGAATGACATAAACAGATGTTGATGTGAGAATGACATGTACAAATGTTAATGAGAGAATAGCATAAACAGATATTAATGTGAGAATAACATAAACAGATGTTATGTATCTGTATTAACAAGTGTATTTTCTGTATTATTTTCAGAGATTTTACTGTTGGTTACTGATCGTAACTAGTGTGATAATTCAATGTGAAGGAACTTTAGCCATTCATGCAGCGCATGAAAACAGAAGCATAGTACCAATTAAAGATTATTTGTATTTGTTTATTAAAGAATATTTTCCAGAAGAGAAATCAGCTATGATATTGGAAGACAGTATGCTTGAAGGTTATATAAAATTCACCATGGAATATATGCCTATCATATATTTTAAATCTAAGAATCCTATGGTGAATGAATACGATTTATTGCTATTAAGTGCAATGCATTACTGTTGCTCGATATTTATTATTAATACTGTAAACCCTTACGATATATTTTCACTTATATATGCAAATGTAAAAACAACTACATACAGCCGAATCAAAACAATTATTTTACTTAATTTTGATAATGCTTTAAATTGTCAATCAATTTTGGAATTCCCATTCATTCATATCTTCCCTTATGTGTATATACTACACGTAAATTGCGAAAATATTAATAAGAACTGCATTTTAAGTCTATTCACATACACATTAGGGAATAATCTTAAACCAGAAAGTCTAGAGATTCTTGGAACATGGACAGGAAATAAGTGGATCTTCCGTCCATCTATCAGTAAGAATAAACTTACAAATTTACACATGAAAACCATGAATTTATTAATGGTACCATTTCCACCATATACAATCCTAACTGGAAATGGAAAGTATGATGGTATTGACTATCGTATAATTTCTGATTTTGCAAGAATTAAAAACTTTACTTGGAACATCAAGCTTTCTAATTTGGACTTCGGAGTACCTCGGGACAATGAAAGTGCTCCAACCTTGTATGGAAACATCAAGAAACCAGAAAATATAGCTGCAATTCCAGGGTCATACTTAGCGGCTAGTTCAACAAACTTTGTTGACATGACAACACCGTACAGTCAAATTGAAGCTGTTTTTCTAACTCCAAGACCTAAGCGGATTACTAATTTATGGGGTGTATTTTATCCATTCAGTACACCAGTATGGTTGTGTGTCATTGCTTTTGTGTGTTTTACAGCATTAACATTGTACTTTGCGTCAAAAGCTTTTCATTATATTAATCGTGCGCACCGGAGTCGATACAATAGTTTTACTTATAGTGCATTACAATCTGTGGGAATGCTTGTTCTCTTTGGCGTTTCACATGAAGACCAAGATGTTTTTAAGCATATATGTGTATGGTTTTCTATTATATACGTTATTTTAGTTACTGGTTTCAATAGTAACTTTGTGTCCTACCTTACAATACCATTATATGAAAAATTTATAAATACAAAAGAGGACTTTGTTAATGCTAATATTCCATGGGGTACTGTGGACGCTACGTTTATAGCTGCGTTGAATGACTCTATTGGATTCTACACTAAAAAGATAGTACAACGAGGTTTAGTGTTTATTAATCTAGAGAAGTTAAACAAACAAGCCAAGCAAAGACAATTAGCATTTTTCGTTGAAAGATCACTTTCAGGATATTTGTCCATGGTGGAGTATCTAAACAAGGAAACTCTGGAAAACCTCCATGTAATGAAAGAGAGTATAATGAAGTTTTATCTTTGTTATTTCCTTCAGAAAGGATCACCTTTTGTTCCACTGTATAATACGTACTTTGAGAATCTTCTTAGTTCTGGGTTAATATTATACTGGGAACAAGAGATAGTTCGAGAATATATGTCCAATGAATATATAGTACTTTATTCACCACAGGATGTAGATGCCGTACGTCCATTATTTTTATATGATATTGCAGGAGCATTCGTTATTTTTGTCACAGGTATAACCGCAAGTTTAATCACATTTCTTGTCGAATTAATAAAGAACCATAATAGCCATTGAACTATCATAGCTATATAAAAATGCTAAGGATAAGGACCTATTACAAAGTATATCAAGAAGTATCCTTATAACCATTAACAAAAGGTTAAGGAACATTACCATAAGATTTTTATTATGGAAATTTATAAGAACGATAATGATAAAAAAAAAACCTATATATTCTTGCATTCATTATACTTTGGAATGTTTAGCCACAATCTTCATTTTTACTTTCGGTTTTGTGAATATTTTTGTATGCAAGATCATGATGTTCATTGCCATTGAATAATTGTAATAAATATTTTCACATTATTTTACATAAAAGCTTTAAAATATTGGAGAAATAAATATACATTTCTAGTCTGTTTCGAACTTTTAAGATTATTGTATATACCAAACAAGCTCATAAGTACACGTCCAAATATTTTTATTCTTATACTACAACACACAAAAAGCAGTATATATTACGAGAACAATTGTTTGAGTCTATGAATATTTAAAATGTATCGTGGATGAAAATATCTGAAAGTTATTTGTAGTAAAAAAGGCAGAGGGAAATTACATGAATAGTTTAAGGGCGGTACAATCTTAAAAAAAATAGATCTATGTATTATTTATGTCTCCTCTTTAAACATCGAACACACAATTAGTAATAGTAATAATATTTCAACTCTTTTATGTACAGAAACAGAATATATGACGAGCAGTGAAAATAGATCTAGATGACGTTTTTCAGAAAGACTAGAGCTTGAGAAATGAATTTTTAATTATTCAATATATCCCTTCCCTCAGATGAATATATTCTCCTCTTTCTTCGCTTGTCCATTATCATCTCTATTAACTTCTTCTAAACTTTGAAGAGGGAGGAAGTGAATGAAGGAGAAAAAAGGAGTAATATATAAGATCCAGTGCTGTAAGTGTGATATGTACTACATTTGGGAAATGGAAAAGAGCAGCGTCGTAACTTAGAGTTTTCTCTAAGTTTCTAACTCGTTTTTCTAATTCTTGGACCCCTCTTTCCATCTTTCTTACTTTTTATGGCCCCCCGGAGCCTGGGGCCCTCCCGCACGGCAAGGCCTGGGGGGCCGTTGGTTACGTCTCTGGCCTCGTTCCATACATTACAAATTAATTAAGGGGACAATATTGAAAAATCTCAAAGCCATACCAATAAATATTATTTCTAGGATCGCTAATAGTAGATACTGTTTACTGAAATGGGCCCAAATCTCATTTTGGTTTAGTTTACCTTTTGTGTGCTGTTTTGTTTAAGTAATGTAGTAGAATAGTCTGATGCTTCATTTATAATTTCATGTTAATATTGCATATGGAGTAAGAAAATTTTGTCTTAAAATGAGCCCCCTCCAACGGCGGGTATCTTCGCTTGGGGGCAGTTGACCCCTGCCCCCTACAAGTTGCGGCCCTGGAAAAGAAATTAAAATAGCGAATAAAACAACCTCAGGACAAAAGTAGATTGGCGAGAGACAGAAATGCAGTCTACAGACACATAAGAGACACGGAACATTCAATTAATTGGAGTGAAGTGAAAGTATTGGACCAAGAGATGAAAAGGTTACTCAGAAAATGATAAGAATCAAAAATTTATTAAAATGGAAAGCAATACTGTCATGAACTGAAATTTGGGACTTAAATTCATGAACAGTGGAATAAATTATTCAAGATTCTGAAAGATTGTATAAGTTAATTGTATTGATTTATTTTTTTGTAAATTTAGTAATATTTATTTATTTATTATTTATATTTAAAAATTATTTGTAAAGGTTACTTTGTAAATTAGATTATTTGTAGTTATATGATTGTATATGGTATTAAAAGAGGTAAAAGAGAATTATCGACTTTTTGTTTCTCTTTCATATTTTGGTTTGCAATAGAAGAGGGATTTGCTGTAGTAGTTCATGATAACCAATCAGGAATCAAGGATTTTTTTCGTTGTTTCTTATATTAAATCTGTCACTACGTGTGTATTCATAGTTTCTGTTGAAGACAAGTGAAGTTGTTACATGTCAATAACTTTACAATAAATGCATTATTTTTTGTACAATGGAAAATATTTATTTATGAAATGTGGAGAAAAATGGCCTCAGTTGTATATTGAACGAAAAACTCATCCTCAAAAGTGTGGGAGACCTACGTTGGATCCCCGGCAGGAGTTAACGTCTGATGTAGCCTCGCTGCTGAAAGGGACGTTAAACTCAAAATCAACTTAATGTAACTAAACCTCAAAAGTAAATTATCTCTTGTAAATTTTTTCATTAGAAATTGATAATGCCACACTATAGCGTTTTCAATAGAATATTATAAAATAAGAACAAATGCGTTTCAACAATGTTTGAGAAGCTTGTCTGAAAAAAATACCAGCCTCAAGAATAAACAACCACTTTGAATTATAAATATAAATGTATATATTATAAATGTAAAATGAATTATACCATAGACATTATTAATTTAGGCTATTAATAAATTAATTATTTTTTAAATATGAACAAATTAACCTCCATCAAATTCTAGAATATCATCTGAAAGAAAAGACCCCCAAATGTAAACTATCCCTTGATATTCTTCTTACAGAGAAACGACTTATGCCTTATAGCAGCTGTATTAATAAAACACATACAGAATACAATTAAAATTGCCGTAGATATTCCAGAGAAATCGTTCGGAAAGAATTCATCTCCTTTTGTAAACTACTTCTTATGCATATTTTCATAAGAAATATTTTATGCCATATTGTAGGGTCGTAAATGGAATATTTGTTTATGAAATATGAATTAAATCCTTTAACCCTTGTACGCATGGTTCAGTAAATATACGCTAATGCATATGCAGGGCCTCCGAGGCCCTGTATGGTATTTAAAGGGTTCTATTTGGAATTTGATGCAAATTACTACTGGCAGCCCTATTTTAGCTTAATTTATTACACAATAGACTAACAATGGGCATTTTCATAAATATACAAGTTTTAAAACAACGTTTATATTTATTACAATTAGTAGAAAATACAAAAAATACACTGTAACAATATATTTTCTTCAAATATACTTTTGTCAGTTTACTCATACACTTCATAATGTTCTAGTTTATTTTCAAATTCTAAACACACCTGTGTGAAATGGTACTATAATCATCAAAAGAGTATAAGGAGGTGTTATATATAATTTCTGACATTCTTGTATGCAAATGACATCATTATTTAGCAATTTTGAGAAAAAATGTATCTACAAAATGCATGAATTGCAAATTATTTTATGTGTTCTTTGCAAATGCTTTTGCCACACTAGTAGCATACCAACGGTCTTTTTCTATGAATACTGTATGGACAAAATTCATATTATCTTATTGTTTCACCTGCTTATTCTTTTTCAGTTCCGGATATCTTCAAAACACTAATTGTTGCTAGTGGCAAGTTGGGTATTTGTGATCTTAGAATCACCTGGTTTCTCATTAAATTTTCTGCCAGTTCCTGCAAGAATAATGGACGATTGTCTTTCTTGTTTTCATAGAAATTTGGATTCTGCATCCTAAAAACAATGTGACTATTTATCTGCCACATCCATCACATTTGACCAGAGAGCAAAGGGTCACCTTCTAGTTTGTCGTTTGCATGTATAGTCTCTAACGTCTTAACCCATAACATCAGCTCCACATTTAGTTTTGTTGTAATAGTTTATAATCACTGGCTTTCTTTTGAGGCTATTTTCATCAACTGTCTTATCATGATGCATGGTGGTTATAAAAATCTCTGTCTTCTTTTTCTTTGGCGATTAGCTGACCATAGTGAAATTTTGCTTCAATGCAAACATTGATGAACCTACTCCTCAAAGAGATGAGGCTCTCATTTCAACTGGAATGTCGCATTTGTTTTGCCTTAGTGTTTCCATAACCGTAAATCATTGTTGTAGCATATACTCTGCCAGATCAGCACTATCAAAGACACTATAAATAGTAATATTTCGTGAAGTTCCAGAAACGGTTTTGCAGAGGTGTTTTACCACATTCTTCCCAGATTTCTCTTCAACTGGTTTCTTTTGGTTTTCTTTCTGTGTATACAAAACCATCAACGGCATATGATGATTGAGCATCGCATAACCAAAATATTTTTATTACGTAACTTCAAGATTTTCGAGGCGTGTCAATATACGTGTCAATGAACCCACACCTACCTCGAAGTGGCACTAGCTGTTGATCTACAGTAAGTTCTTCACAAGGAACAATCACTTTTGTACAGTTTCACAGAAATATTTCCTACACAAAACGAATAGGTGCCAGTATATCATTTTCAAAATGGATTTGCCTTGTACGTTTATGGTCAATCGTAAGGCTTTCTTTATGTCTTCAAATCTGTTGACAGACATAATGCTTTGAACATTAGTTTGACTTCATAGAGATGAACAGTTCAATGATTGGCACATCTCAGCTTTTTTTTTCTACTCCTACTAGTAGCAAAATGCCATGAAAAGCATTCATTTAGTCCAGACTATCATTTTTCCACTCTTTTCGTTTCAATGTTGCAACCCTTCTTCCCTCGTTTTCTATAGTATAAAATTCTATTCAAGATTTCCTTTGAAATGAAACAGTCAAACGCATCTTTTGGACTTATTCGTTTCACTGACTTTGAAACACCTGGGGAAAACTTCATTATATTATGTGCTGGAGTCCGTTATGGAGGTGTTTTCTTTTGACAAATTGTGTCGTTTGGACTAAAATGTGTATCGGAATCACTAATAGCTTCATTCCCACTGGTGCTTTCAGAGCGTGATGACTATCGAAATGTTCATCACTTACACTTATCCTTACACTTCCTTGATGAACTGTATTATTGGATTCTTCATCCTCAGTTTCCTCACTATTACTGTTCGACTGTACACTATCATCAAGACACTCATTTACAAAACGGACAAAATCATCCTCACACACTCTCTTCGTAGTTCACCTTCCACTAGCCGTAGTTCACCTTCCACTCATTTTGAAACAAACAAATTGCACATCAATGCAACTGGGCATTGCAAATTGCACCTAGTCACAATATAAAACCAACAGTGGAATATATATATATATATATATATATATATATATATATATATATATATATATATATATATATATATAAGAACTTTATTGTATCAACTCTTTTGCTGTAATTGTTCGAACAAAGGAAATAATTTACCAAAACGCTCTAATAAATGGCTGATAGATTATATAAACAATCTTATATACAAACGATTGATAAAAGCTTGCATATGTATTGCAGCGCTAACTACTGGGCATAAAATAAGCAATTATAAATAGGACTAATTGTAAATAAGTACAATAATAATAAAAAGAAGTAATGAAACTAAGAAAAATATTCGTTTAGGACCAATTTTATTTACAAATGTATGTCAAATAATTCGCATAGCATTATTATTTCATTAGGGCCTCCCAGGCCCTGCATATGCATTTACGGGGTTAATAAATTAAATCAAACATTACTGTTTTCCAGATAATGCAAAAAATATTCTAAAGCTACTCATGAATGCATAAAAGAATGTTAAAAGAATACACAATGAGCAATGTTTTTTGATTGAATAGATTTGCAATAACTTTGAAAATAAAACCCCACAGGGCCTGAGAGGCCCTGCATATGCATACAAGGGTTAAGTCGGTTTTCAAAATATTGTTAACAAAACACTTACTCCTAAGAGTATATTACCTCTTCTGTTTTTCCCCATATAAACAACTACTTGTTATAAGGTAGGATGCACAATCTATCTATTAAAATGCTACAATAGCAATTAAAAGCGCCTGAGCTCCAACCTATAACTTTGGCTTTCAAATCTTTCATTTACGGTTATGTGTGAATTCACGTTTAACAGAGACAAACATTTTGAGTATTTGTACTTTAAATAGTCTAAATTAGTTAACTATATCTTTGTCATAGAGTTTATGATATAAAATTATTGTTCAAAGCCTTTGTATTTTAATAAACCTTCTCTAAAATCAATGCATATGAATCGTGCTTCCATCTTCCGAGTTCTTTTAAACTATGTTTATATGTTTGTGGTTAATCGTTTCGACAATGAGATCTTGGAAACTACAGGCTGTAGAAAGATGACGTTTTCACTGATCGATTGGAAACTTTGCGTAGATTGTTCAGTTCTAATTGAATATTTAAAAAAAAATAGCCATTATTTCTTTATTGCATTTTTTAGGGTACACTGGAAGCATTGTAATTAAAAGAAACTAAAGCATCATATCCTACACATTATACATTCCAACACCACAATGTTGTATATTGGGGTTGTACTGGTCTCAGGCGTTTGTTCCATGGCCAAATAATAGTGAAAAAGGAAGGATAACCATTTCTCGAGTCTAAGATAAATCTTTATTTTTTGAGTGATTTGCCCAGTGAACACCATATATAACCGACATTATAATTAATTGTATATGTAATGTATTTGCTTATTACATACTGCAGGCAAGAAGAAAAAAACACTGGTCATACATGAATTAGAAACTCCAACCTGAAGTAGGCTCAAATCTTGCAAACGATGCGAGATATTGGGAAAAAATAATCGAAAAAATCTCCCTTTTATGATACCCCTTGCCGATTTTTTTGTAATAAAACTCAAAATAGTGATGACTTACCATAATATATTAATTGCTTTGATCACAGGGTTTTGTGGCCTCTGTCTTCTGTCGAGCTTCTGTTTGCTACTAGCTTTCCATTTACAGTTATTTGTACCATCACTTTTATTTGTTCAGCAATAAATGTGGGATAATGAAAACTCAATTGTTTCTTCAGCTATTAATAGTTGAATAGCTCAATGTGAAGTACAATTTACAAATACAAAGCCAGTTATCACGATGGTGAATAATTGTGTTATTTTAGAAAAACAGTTCTCTATCAATTGCAAAATTTTATTTAACTCTTAATAAAATTACAAGTTGACTGAAAATATTTTATACTGCACCTAACCCAAACATATAAGTTAGCCTTTTTACCTAACTCAAGAATGTAAGTTGGTCTTTTTCTAACACCAATAATTGCATTGATTTTATCAAACAAAACGGAGGAAATTTAATTTTACTTAAATTATAAATAACTTAAAATTGAGGGTGTGTCATTTGTTTTGTAGTTTTTAGCGCGCACTGCACTCAAAATTCAGGTAATAAAATGTCACTTTAACTTCTTGCTGATTACTGTCCATTGAATACCTTCCTTTACTCTCAGCAAGGTAACTCCACTGTCTCTCTATCTAGAAGGTTTCTATGTTGCTTTTATCGTCTCGTTCACCGGAAAATCCTCAGATAGTTCAAACTCCTGGAAAGTCCTCCGAGTTCCAATTTTCTACTCCATCCACTGAGTTCTCTACATCGCCACAACCAATGTCACAATTTTATAAAACGTTGATCAAACTATTTGACTTAGTATCTGGTCTTCTGTTGTAAGCTGGAATCGCTATTACCTGTCCTTTAAAAGCCTACTCTTGTGGCCTTCTTCGTTTTGACCGTCTGTCGCCCCTCTAAAACTGTCTTCCAACGCTCAGGGCGCTAAGAAGTTTTGGTTAACGGGTTGTTTACCCCCTGATTGAAGTCTGGATTCCGCGGTTCGATGATCTCAACAACTTAACTGAACTCAACTCAACTTCTCCACTCAACTGCTCTTCACCCAACTTAACTGAATGTCCTCTTTCTGTCCTCTTATTTTATTATTTTGCACTAATTACGTATTCAGCTTTCTTTCGCCATTCCTATTCGTCCTTTACAAACACTGATCATTTTCTCTATGTTTTGACACAACCCTTGTCTAACTTTACCAATAATATTCTTTCCATTTTGTTTCACTATGTTCTATTTGCTTTCTTATTGGTTTCTTTCTTTTTCTTGGCCACCCTATCTTTTTCATTTGTTTCTCTCCTTTTTCTTAACAAAGACCCCTCCTTTTCTTTTTTCCTCTTTTCAAAGTCACCCTCTTTGCCAGAGAGCACCTTCTGAGGTATGAGATCTAAAAATTTAGAATGATCATCGTCCAGTGACAAATGTGAATGGCTTACGAAATTATGTTTCAAATATAAATTCGAATATTCATTAATCTTGATTTATCAAATATTATATCTTTTGCAGCAATTTAATGTGATTTTCTCAGATGTTACTAGAATTCGAATATTCATATTTCTATTGTAATCTTGGCTTGATATAATAATGGTGGTTTTAATAATTGTTGAACAAAAATATACTCCTACTACTGATAGTGTTAATAATGATATTAATACATGGCTAAATATAACGAAATTTACAACATATAAGAAATGTACATATATAATGTTAATTAAGTTATTGCTATAAAAGTATCTATATCTACTTGAGATGGTTATACACTATTAAAATGATCCTCCTTTTCACCATTTCTTTTTATGATATTGCAAACTACTAGTGCCAATAATAATAATAATAATAATAATAATAATAATAATAATAATAATAATAATAATAATAATAATAATAATAATATTTTATCTCTAAATATTTCCACGGATTATGTACTGCTTTTAACTAGGATAGGAGTGATCTTTCGTCTAACAATGGATTCATAATATTACTACTTATATAATTATACGCTATATATAATTATACAGGTGAATAGATCCTATATAGATCGAGGAAGAGAGAGAGAGACACAGAGGGAAATCCTTTTAAAGAAATAGTGTTCCATTTATTCTTTTAAATTTGCATGTGAAATATACTTATTTTCCAACATTTTTTACTCATTACATTAATTACAGTTAGGTAATTATTTTAGTTTCTTTAAAGGTAAGGTAAAATTTCCTTAAAATGAGCACACAACTTACTTTTGGTACGTTTTTGTCATCATGCGGTTTACGTTTTTCGCTTATGTGTCAAATAATTAAAATTCCTTTCTAGCGTCATGTCATGACATTCTGGACCCTTTACGTAGCAAAGTATCGGGTTCTCATAGGTTGTGTGCTGTTTCTTTACCATGTATTTAATTGTTGCCAAATCTTTATGCGTCTAAGTCTAATAGTTCCTTATACAGCTCATTATTTCACACTCGTCTCTTTACTAAATAATATTATTCTCTCCCGGCAATTTTATCTATTTCATTACATACTCTTAATAGGCGAGGTTTTATTTATACACTAAAATTTTCGTGCCCTTATTTATCTTATAAATTTGGCAACGTATTGGTCATTTCTGTTCCTGTCTCTTCGTCTCTAGTTAGTCTGAAATGTGTGAATGTTAGCTAGTTTTGGGAAATGCCCTCACACTGGTTTAGAACCTCACTCCCGTCTGCTTTATCTATGGTCACTTTTCCGAAGGTTTCTTGGTGACAACCTACAAGCAACAATGTTCCAATAAATCCGTGGTTTTGTCTCTTATCAATCGATGAACTATCTTCATTAAAATTCCTCTCTGGGCTGCTATAGAGGCAACAATCTAACGTTTCACGGAAGAAACCACAAAAGTGACATGCTTGGCGACGCGTTTCTTTTACTCGTGTGTGGCTGCAAAATAATGAGAACTATCTTCTTTCATTTTATTTCTCTTTTTTTTAATAAAAGAAGGTAAAATTAGACATATGCAGAGCCAATCCGTCTTGTTTATTCTTAACTTTCATGAATGTCGTTAATTAATATGTATATACAATTAAGCATATTATAAACAATATCAAAAACATATAAAATTTTAGAAACTGTGCTTTTCTAATTGACGAGAAATTAGAAGAGACGTAGATAACTTTGGAGCAAAGATATTCACTGTCTAAGGAAGGAAGTGATGGTGCTGTCAACATTTATGTTAATAAGCCAAAAACGAAAGTAGAAGATACATAACAACGACAAGCATTACTCCTGAAAGATTTCTTTTTAAGCAGCGACGAAGACAAAACTGTAAATAATGGAGCGCGCTTTACAGAAGATATAGCAAATGACATCCGTAAAGTAAACAATAAGACTAAATGTTCATAACAAGGTAAGAAACGTGTCATAAATCATTATAATTGGCAATGCAGTGTCCGTTAACGGAAATTAACTGATGACAAAGAATACGTTAATAAAAATGTGCAAGGTTGTACCTGCCACATAAGTTATATCTCTCTGTACTTGCAGAATGAAGTGTTCAGAAACACTGCCAGAAAATGAAGGAGAGAAGATTTTCAATTCGTACCGGAGTGAGGAAAAATGCACAGATATTAAAAGACAGTTTATATTTTCATGTACTGAAAGTCATAGTATAGCTCGTTCCAGAACAAATAGAGATCCAAACGCAAATAGGTGTAAGGAGGAATATCTGTTCTATTATTTCACAGTAAACAATGCAAAGTCACTGTATACAGAATAAGGGTGTGCAAAGTTATGTTTTTAAATACGCTTTCTATTTCAAATACAGTGGTTGTTCCTATTTTAAAACATCTTGAGCCAGGAAGAGTAGTGCAAACAGATCAACGAGGTGGACAAGTTCCCAACAAACAAGACCTCTGATGAAACAATAGAAAGTATAAAACAGAAAATTTTCATTGAATGAGAGTCACTACAGTCGGGAACAGACTAATCGAAAATATTTAGGTACAGAACTCAACGAATCACAAATGTTTGCACTTTATGTAGAGGAATGTGGCAAAACCAATTTCACCTAGAGCAGTGTTGAATTCAGACATTTTCACCCGAGGGGGGGAGGATTGTTTTTCTGTATTTTTGCAAGAAAGCAGCATATTTAAAATTCCATTCACATGTACATCTTAGCTAATATTGAGACTAATTGCTGATAAATATTCAATGTGAGATTATAATTAAAAAAAAATAGTTTAATTTTATCTAAAACATTAAATAAAGACTGGCAAAAATATTTTAGACTAAATTTTAACTGTTATTTACAGTAGTTATTTTAGTTGTTTTTTCCTATATTCAGTAGTTACTGTTTGTTACTAATGTAGAAGTTTATAATAAGATTTAAATTAACTCAAATATTTTTTTGTCCTAAAACAAACCTACATAGGAATATCTTAACAAAAAGTAATCATTCTTTCTCACTCTTCTGATTCTAAATCAAGTAGGCTATATTAGTCTTGGTTTCTTCACTTCATACACATCAATAGTTTAGTTTACGAAATCTTCAGTAGGATTAGCGCCGTGTCGTGGAAAATCAGCACTTGGGGCGAGAGTATACGACGGCACCCCCGAACATATGAGTGAGGTCGACAGACCAGCTGCGAAAGGTGAGAAAATTTTGAAAAGTAAACCCTGCTTTTCCTTGATTTTGAGCACTTTTTATTACTTTTTTCCTTTCATTTTATATGTGCACATGCCCACATGTGCGTGTTTCATTCCTCTCTTTTTCTTTCCTTCTTTTCTTTTCTTTTTCCCTCCCAATCATGTGCCCCTTACTTCGGTATCCGGGGCTATCGCCCCGCTTGCCCCTCCTTCGTCACCTTCATTAGCAATCATCCACTTATATACTACTATTATATTGATAAATTCTGTATGAATCTCTAACCCAGGAGGGATAACTGTTCCTCCCTGATCCCTCTAAATGACGCCCTTGGAATCTCATCCTTTAACTGACTTATTTTTAGTTAAAGAAAGGTGTATTTACTTTAACAATCGTAAAGCACATTTACGTCTGTTCCTTCCCATGCGAGAAATGGGATTTAGGCGCTCTATTTCAAATATTGCAAGAACTGTACATTTTCAAGAACTGAAGTCTGCTGACATCAGAGATCATATGGAATGATCGAAAGATCTTCCCTATCTTTCCTTTCCTATTTCAATCTGTGCTAGTCCTACCTACTAATATATAATATAGGGCGAGAGTATAGTACCTACTAAAATACAAACCTTTCTTCAACAGTTCACAATTTCATGTTCTGCCAAACTCGGTCATAGCGTTAAGAAATACAGGTTTTATTGACTATTTTGGTATTCTATCTTAGATGTTACATTTTTAATATTTATATAGAATGGGTCTGCGTCATTTATATGTATAGAGAAAAGGAGGGCAAAGCGGATCAGTTAACTTCAAGGGTCTCAAATGGCAACTAAAATTAAGACTAGGAAACCAAAGTTTTCAGGAAATATTGTATGATTATTAAACTTTCAAATAACAATACAATAGTAACAAGGATTGCATATACATGAATGATATTACTTAATTACTGAACTACTGCAATTTATTCATTTTGCTCCACCGGTCGGGCAAAGCGGATCATGATAGTGGGGCAAAGTGAATAAGCAAAAACTCATACATTAAAAGTCAGGGTTTAATACAGATATGCAAAATAGAAATTGTATAGAAAAACAATATACAGTATGTGTACACAGTCTAAGATAATAAAAGAATGATACCTAAATGAACTGCTTTACCTACCAGAAGATTAAAACGTTTAATATTTTGTGAGTATTAGCCTAACACATTTAATTATAGAATTAAGTCTAGACAAAGCTTGCATACACATGATTACTAAATATGTTTAAAAAGTTCAAGTCCATTGAAGTATTTTTTTTTCTTATCAAGTAGGCATCTAGTATCTAGTTTCTTTCAATCCATAGTAACCCTAATGAGTACAATCTACGTAGTAGCAAACAGATTGAAAAAAAAAACAATAATAAGGCTTAGGCTGAAAATAATATCACATCACACGCTTGGTTTACACAGATCACAAATGTAAATGTCTTGTCCCTTATAATAATCGGTACAGTTTTCGTGAAACCATGACAGACAAATAGAACACTGAATCCAGTCTTCATTAAGTGGATCTGAATAATATTCATGACAGAACTTGCATTGGTAACTACCGTCTCCTTCCGATGATTTGAATGTTTTTTCTTTGTAATTCCAGATGTACTTGGGAGAGCTATAGCCGCAGCAAAACATTTCTTCTTGCAGGAGAACCTTGAATGGTAGATTTCCTTCTTTTCTCTGGTACTTGCTTTACGCAAGTTGCACCCTTACTTGGTTCGGTAGACATAGTAGACTTGCTATACTTCTTCTACTCTCTTCTGTCTTAAACATTCCTAGACAGGGGTACTCGTTAGTTCCGCTACATGTAGAGACCTCAAGCTTCCCCCCTCCCCGAACAAAATTTCACCGTACGCCACTGTAGTCATTGTAGTACTGAACATGTATGGAACATTTTACGTAAATTGATTCGAGGCAAAAAGTAGAGAAACGAAGAAACAAACAAAGAACTGAAGTTAATTAAAATCATTTTAAAAGATGTAAAATCAAATTAATAGTTTCTTAACAGTGGTATAGAATTACATAGTTTAATATAGGATAAGTTGCGTTAATAGCCGCTGCGATTATTTAACTGAACTCCTATCCTAACCCAACTTACTAGTACAACAACTACTGATGTTACTCTACTACTACTATCACCACTATTACTATTACTACTGCTATGTTTTTGTTCGGCGAGTGTTAACGGAACAAATTCAATATGAAGTGCAATATTCAAATTAGCTGTGTTGCAACGTATACGTACCGCCAATACCACATTTAGTGCAAACAGATGTTCTAAAACAGTACTGCATTATGCTTGGGGCAAAGTGAATCGCTATTCGCTTTGCCCCTTCTAAAATTATTCTCTTTGCCCTACACTACCACATGGGACAAAAGACTGTCTACAGCATATGGACGACGTATTTACGATAATTCTCAAACATGATAACAAAGGTAAGATCCCACCCTATTTATGAATAGTGTGTTCGCAAACATTCTACGGAATAGTAAGAAAATATTTCAAAATCCTTACTTCTTGATTTTTTTTATTTTTTTTAGCAAAATGCGTATTTTTTTTCTCCTCTCTCGTCGAAACAACAACACGTACACACAAAACAGTAACGTCCTTCTCTTCTTTCACTAGTGACGTCATAAACTGGGGTAAACATTTCCTGTCCTCTGTTTTCAATTGACTGTAAATTGCGTTATTCGCTTTGCCTCATATATCCACTTTGCCCTTCTTTCCTCTATTGAGAGATCGGATTTCGGCTGCATGTGCACGGAAAGAAAAACAAATAATTGGGTGAAGTAATTTCTACATTTTGTGACTGAAGTTTGAGAGTTTCTCCGGGGGGAATGAATTTTCTTCGGGGGGAGATTCCCCCCCGGGCTACCCCCTGAATTCATCCCTGCCCTAGAGCTGAGAGTTGAAAAGGAGAAGCATTTCGAGGTCTTTGACAAACAGTTATCATTCAAACCTCCTGAAAGAGACACGTGTGATTCTTTATTTGCTAAGCTGAAAAAGAATCTGTTAAAGTAGAACAAACTGTGCATCTCGAGGAATCAAAAAAGTAATTACACCGAAATGGCAAAAGAAACATTAACACACAAAGTATTGACGGGTGATCTGCAGAAATGTTTGTCTTCCTCAGTCATAACGAATAATATTAGTTTATATAAAAGAAAGCCGTGGACGCTAAGTTTTATTTAGTATGATGCTTTAGATTCACCTGTTTACTGTATCGCTAAGGACGAACCAAAAGGTGTATGCGGTGATAATCAAATTACTTCGGCTTTATTGAAATGGTCTGATAGTGTCATTTCTGGCAGTGAGATTGAAGAAATCACACCATGGACCAACAGCTGCTATGGTCAAAACAAAAATGTGCATCTTATAATGTGCATTTTTTTTTTGGGGGGGGGGGGATATAGGGCAAATATCTTCAAATAGAAATGATAACAAGAAATTTTTATTCAAAGGCCATACCCATATGAAAGCTGACATTATTCATGTCCATATAGGACAGAAAAGAAAAACTTCCCGGTATGACTCTTTTAACGCAGTTGGACTGGTAACAAGACAGACATTAATAGAAACTTAAGCTCTAGAGTTCACAATATGTTTTAAATTTTTTAACTAATTCTATGATAAACGAGACCCTCCTAATCCTCCTCTTGTTTACTGAAAAATGGATGTTAACAAACAGGAAGTTCTCCTCTCAAAATGTGTACAGCTGCAAGTCAGAAACAGAAATTTTGGAACAGAGTTTTTCAAAACATCCTTTGATAGTGAAAAGTAAGAATTCAACTTCGTTCATTTTCGCAGACAAGGACTGACATCTCTAGCTGACTTGCATCAAGTCTCAAACACCGACTTCCTATTTCCCAACAAAAATATAAAGGTAACCAAGAAAGTTCTGTCGCTTTTTCACCCATCCCCTTCGAACATCGATATGTCACATAATACATACTTGAAAGATCAAAATTAGTCCCCATCAGGATCCACGATCTTCTGCCAACTTTCTGGAAGGCCCCGGTAGAACTTGGTGTTCGGTGAAACGAAGAAGGTATCAAGTGCATTTTGCACCTCTACTAGGGATTTAAACTGGCGTCCTCTAATGTGATTGTCCAGGTGATAATCGGATGGTGCAATGTCCGGAGAGTATGGCGGATTCAATAGTGCTTCCCATCCAAGGCGTAGACTCGTGTCAATGGTCATCCTAGTCACGTGAGGCTTAGCATTGTTCTGTAACAGGAGGGCCTCTTTGTGATTCCGTAGTGATAGCTCCAGAGTTTTGAGTTTTTCTTGTAACGGCTCAACTGCTCACAGTACACAGTTGCATTTATGCTCTGACCAGCTGTTAGCAGTTCCTGATGCACGATGCTGCGAGCACTCCAACAAACACACAGGGTGACATTCTTCTCGTGCATTGTTGGTTTTATCTATTTTGGAACCGGTTCATGGGATTCTAACCAACGATGACGGCACAGTAGAGCTTCGTACAGGACACACTTCTCATTACATGTCAACACCCTGTCCAGGAATGGCTCCTTCCTCAGACGAAACAGCAGAGAAACATATGTCTGCTTGAGTTACCTTCTGGTCCGGAGTCAAATCATGCGGGACCCATCTACGCAACTTGTAGTGCATCCCAAGATGATGGAGGTGTTGCCGAATGTTTTTTTCTTTTCACCCACACTGGATTGTAGTTCCTGTTCCTCACATGTGTGGCCACTGTTTGATTCAATCACTGCTTGAAGATCTTCATTTTGTACATGTTTTGGTCTTCCGGCACGTGATGCGCTTTCGAATTTTTCGTGATCGTCCTTAAACTTGTTAAACTATTTCTGTCCGCGTAGTCACGACACCCTCACCAAAGGCCTACCATATCTTCTTCCCCGCTTCAGGGGTGTTTGACCCCAGTTTGAACTCGTACAGCATACACGTTCTTATGACAATGTGTGGATATCACATGCTCACTCTCTTCTTACCCAAGTTCACGACGTCATTGAACTACCACAACTAGGCAGTATGTTGGGTACCAACAACGGACCTTCGCCGTATCTCCATTCGCATTAAAGTCAAGGTGTTCGGGACAATTGAACACAGACCTCCACAAAATGCGACAGAACTTTCTGGTTACCTTCATTAACGATTTGATATCATTGTTAGCCTGTGTCCCTTCAGTTTGCCATGATTTTTACAAGAACTTAAAGCATAGTAGTACTGGTAATATCAATGACTATTCAGAAGGAGACATAGCTGAAGCTATTGACCCTATGTAATGCTTTTTCAAGCAATAATGGTTTTGTATTACTTTATGTTTGGTCTCCTGCATTGTTTTCTGTAGGAGAACTTAACATCAAAATGATAAGCTCATTAATGCATTTATTATTGGTTATTTCGAAGCGCACCAGGGACATTATTTCATACAATGCAATCTGCTCATTAGTATTAAACAACACTATGTCCATACACAAGCACAAAATATAAATAAAAAATACAACAAATGCAAATCAACTAAAATGTGGTCCATAAAGAACGTAGAAATGTTTTGTTACAATAGTTGAACAAACAGTAACAGAAAATAAATAAATGCATAAATGGGCATGATAAAATTGCTCTCCTGTAAACTTAGACAAATGTGACTTAGTGTCCCATATCTCCGAGAGGAAGATATTTATTTCCGTTATTTTCTGTATTTTTATCTAAGAGAAATTTAGAATATTTATAGAGTTTGTAACCGTTTGTCTTCTGTTTGTTTGTGTCCGCTTATCTTCTATAAAACAATTGTGCCTACATTTCCATTGTTTCTTTCCAATGGTTCTGAATCCTAAATATCAGATGAATGAAGAGACTTGATCGAAATTTTTAAGCAATCAATATTATAACTTTATTTATTCCAGAGTTTTATCAGACTGTTGACAATTGCATCGTGTTCCGCGATTTTATTTAATTTAATTAAATTTTCCTAAGAAAAAAAATCAGCAAAATAGGTTGAAGGTACCTGTTTAGCCATTTCTGTTGCTATAGAAACCAGCCTTGACCTTGGCCTTCTGGCGGTCAGGTGGGTAGATAGAAGTAGGCTGACAGGTGCTGACCAGAGATGAAGTGGGTCAAGTGGGTCAAGTGAGTCAAGTTTTCTGAGTGGATCAGTGTGTCTTGGGTCAACAGCACGTGACCCACTGCGACCCACCACACACCGTGACCCACTGCGACCCACAACCCATCATGACCCACCGCGACCCACCGACTCAGTCTGATCTACCGACCTACTCTGCTCAGTGCATTGTAGACAGTATCTCCTGAAGATTGGTAAATTTGTCTTCGTTTTACTTTCAAGGCCTTCATTTCCCTTCCTTTTTCATTTGTTTTTGTCTATTTACCTGAGGTGAGTATATCTAACCAAGTGAAAAAATGAACTTCAGCCACTTTTGGATATTGATATTTTTAAATGTAATAATAGCAATAGGACTTTTACTACTACTTGGCTTTCGAGACCTGTGAGTTTTTAGAGGAGCTAACTACTGGAAAAAAATACATTTTTGAATCACTGAAATATATAAATTATTATATAAAAAAATGAATGTGACTATGTGTGCCTAATCATCACGGTCAAATTGCAAAGTCAAATGAAATGACTTTTGGTATATAGTTAGGCCTTAATCCAAACTGGGATGTTATATTGCTTTCATTATAATACATAATATTCTAAGGAGGTAGTGAGGATCCGAAAAAAATTAATATCTAGCAAGCCGATAAACTTACGGAGTTGAAATTCAGTGTATTAACTCTTTATTGAAAATAAACAGAATGTGTCCTAGCATTTTTTTAAAATTCTCCTTTATGAAGGGGGGCACTTTCTATATATGGAAAATTGGTAGTGAGTTGGTTTGTAAAAAGGATCAAAAACGATCGATATTAGTTAAGAAAAGAAAGAGAAATAAAAAATACAGTGCTTTGCTTCATATATCCATTGCTTTCTACTATAATAATTGCCGAAGCTTATGTTTATTATATGGAGCGCTTACAGCACAGGGCAATCAACCCATAAAGTTGTGAGAAAAATAGACATAAAATTTGTACTGTAAGCTTAATTACACGAAAATTTTAAGTTTGGATTGTACGCATAATTATATGGAAAATTTTACTCTTTTTTTTTTTTCCTTTACGTTGGTTTACTTACCTTATATGCGACTTTCAGATTTCATCCTTTTTTCCACTGAAAAGTATCGATAATTCATCGAGGAAATAATTAAACTATGATAATTTAATTGAAATTCGTCGTAATTTGGTCCATAACAAACAGCAGTGTGGTAATTGAAAGGGGAGAAGGAGGGAAATTCCCATTCACATCTGAACACTTTCCAGGAACCTCGTTCCCTTTTGCTTTCTAGATTGGGGAGGAAACTTGGTAATGGCATCAAACCTTCATATGTAATTACAAAAATTAAATTTATAAACAAATAAGAAATCATCAGTTAATCAGGCTTTAATTGATAATTTATGCATAAGATTCCCTATCGAAGGTGTGGTAGATGAAGTTTCTGTTCTCCATGAATCGACATTGCTGACTGATATGGTCGATATGGAAAAGATGTTGTGGGTGATAGAGAGATGATACTTCTTGTTGAGTATTTCAAAACTGACCAAGAAAAATCGTTATCAGACTTAAGGCTAACAAGCAGATTGTCGATGAGAAGTTGCAGAATTGGATAGAAGTATTATCAATTTCCACTACAGAGTGCGAGCGGGGATTTCCCCTTATGAATTTATAGATGACTGATATTAGAAATAGACTAAGTGCTCAAACATTGTCTAACTTGTTCATCAATGTTAATGGTCCACCGCTAGACGAGCTAGTTATTTCTTGGCTGAAGGATGGACATCATTTCGCTGAGGATGATTTACCACGAAAAAGTTCTGAAGGCCAACAGGAAATAAACCCGATTTCAGATTTGTTTTAAGGTGTCAAATTACGAGTTATGGAAAATGTATACTTGTATTATTGATGGCTTATTTGTGTTATTCAACTTTGTATTTAATTTTTAGTAAGTCTCTTCTTCGCTTTAGGTAAACTACTTCGAATGAATATTCATAATAATTGCAATTATGAATATTTGTAACTTAAATTTAAGTGTTTTAGTGATTACACAAATTACAATTATGAGCATATTTTATGGAGATGCTGTCACAGAGGGTATCCAAGCACCCTTATACACTATGAAAAACTGATGTTTCAAGTCTTTTGTGAGAAAAAGACTGTCAACTGAGAAACCATAACCTTTTCCATAATGTACAGGGTTATTTCCCTGTGAATAGAAGTTTCTTTTGGAATGCGTTGAAAAATTAACACTTGCAAGAATACTTTCTTAGCTCAAGTATATTTTAGGCACTCACCAATTCCCCTCCCCCTTCGAAGTGCTTCAATTTCCTCACTGATAAACACTTTAGCATTTGATATTGTAAAGGTCAGATCCACCGTTATTGTAACAGAGTGGTGCTTGAGCGATTAACTAGAAATTCAGACTCCGATTAGTGACCATTTCAGAGTCTTGTTTTATTACAACTGTAAACAATTTAGTCAGTACAGAAGAGGCCGTGAATCGTGTTCAGAGTTGATGACGATGGATTTTGGTGAGTCAGAGTAGGTCACAGTGGATGAGAGTGGTTCATGGTGGGTGGTGGGTCGAGGTTGGTGACGGTGAGTGGTGGGTCAGAGTGGGTCACGGTGGGTGGTGTCACGGTGGGTCAGAGTGGTTCATGGTGGGTGGTGGGTAGGAGTGGGTCATGATAGGTCGTGGGTCAAGTTTTCATTGACCCACTTCAACTCTGAAGCTGACATCTATAAAGTATAATCAGAGAAAAATACGCAACGAACCTTCATACGACAGAAAAACATGTTACCGGCTGGATCCAACTAAAAGTAATCTTCGAAATTATAACGTCAAGTGTAAAATGTGGACTGTTTAATGGATATATGTGTTATTAGTGTTTTCCTTTATTAAAGTAAAAAAATCTACAAGAATGGATCAACTAGTCGGTGTTAAATATAACAAATATTCTTCAAAAAACAATGAACTTACTCTATTAAATTTGAACTGATTTTCGGCGACGTAATTGGGAACAGAATGTGATAAAAGTTGTGAGTTGGTGATTTATTTTTCATATAATTACATGCTGTGGAAGATTTCAGGTAAATTGTTTGATTTAAGTGGCACTTGAAGAATTTAACGAGAAATATTTGTATTGAATCAAAATTTGGCACACTTACGTTTGAATGCGGAATAATTTTTCTTTTGTTTGTACTCCTTGGTCTTTGATTAAAAACTTATTATCTTTTAATTGGCCATTTTCAATTGTCTGTTTGAATAAAGAAGCCAATTCCGCAGTTGCAATCTCAGTATAATTATATCATGCAACAACCTTGGAACCATTCAATGCGTTAACAACTCTAGGACAGCCAAACTATTGTTAGAGAAGTGTTTACACATACTTGATGGAGGGTATAAACAAACTAAAAACAACCAAGCATTTGTATATATTATGTTAGTCAAATAATTAGTGCAAGGGTATTTATCTTAAAAAACTTTCCAAATCTTACTAGTGTTCTACAATGCACGTGTAAACAACTATTTGACTGCATCAACCTTTTACTCCATCTATATATCTCTGGGTACATTTACATACTCCGTTACAAACACTAAGGTTCAGAGATACTACAGTTCAACCACTTTACAATACACTCAGCCACTATTGGCTCATATTCACTTTACTAACAACTTCAGCCACTTATGGCTCTATTCCAACATCAATACAAATACACACTATTTGAATTACATAGTTACGCTCTTCATTTGTTCTTACAAATTTCTGACACCTTGTCCGATTATTTACTAGCAATACCTTGCCAGACTAATTGACCTAACCCAACATTCTCCCGGGTATTGTCCAAAATCAAATTGACAAAAACATACCAACAATCCAACATCATTCCCCCGGGTATCGCCCAAAACCAAGTTGATAAAACATAGCAGAAAACAATAATATTAACTCTTGTTTTTACTTTACAGATGCTGGCTTCTTCTTCTTCTTTTCCTGTTCTTCCAATCTTTTTAATCTGTGTTCCATCTCTGAAATTGTGATCCACAACACTTGAAACTCTTGAAGTCGACACTTTAATTCCCTGAAAATAAATTGTGTTAACTCATGTTTCGAGTTGGACATTTGATTTCTCAGCCCATAATCCCTGTTACGTAGACTAGTAACTGATGTCTCACTCTTCATACTTTTACTTTCAGTAAGTCTAGGGGAACTGGAATTCCTTTTCTCCGACTTCATAGTTTTATCTTGCACTTCATCTTCTTCCGAGTCAATGAGCTGTTTATACTGACTTGCACTTTTCTTGCGCTTCTTAGGTTTTCTTCTATTCTTCACAGAACTCCGTTCTAATTCCTCTACCCTCAATAATTCTTCTTTCTTCAACTTTTTGTGCAAATCTAATTCTCCTCCTAGGTCAGCTCTATACATTTCTGGTTTTGACTGTGTTGAAGTAGACTTACTACGTAAGGCTATTTCTTCGACTGTAGCTGATTCATCCTCATTTATTAAATTAATGGACATGACGCTTGACTCTTGCTTCACTGCTGTAGTTCTAGACCTGGCATTGCAAGCATAAGCGTAGTGACCAATGGCTGAACAAGCAAAACATCTACGATGTTTAGCAGGACATTGATTTTCCATATGTGTTTTGAAACAATTGTTACATTTGCCATCACTTAATCGAGATTACAATTTACTCTTTAGACAGCCCGTACAATACTTCTTATAATGATTCTTTGCATGCATGCCCTTTTGCTTTGATTTCAACTGCTCAATTTCTTGTTGTAACTGAGAAATTACACGGTCATGCTTTCTAAATTCCTCTAAGATCCACAAACGAAGTTCTTTTTCACCTTGGTATCCCATATCTTGAAGTCTAGCCCTACACGTAGATTCCATCCTATAACACTGCGCCATTTGTTATGTTAGTCAAATAATCAGTGCAAGGGTATTTATCTTAAAAAACTTTCCAAATCTTACTAGTGTTCTACAATGCACGTGTAAACAACTATTTGACTGCATCAACCTTTTACTCCATCTATATATCTCTGGGTACATTTACATACTCCGTTACAAACACTAAGGTTCAGAGATACTACAGTTCAACCACTTTACAATACACTCAGCCACTATTGGCTCATATTCACTTTACTAACAACTTCAGCCACTTATGGCTCTATTCCAACATCAATACAAATACACACTATTTGAATTACATAGTTACGCTCTTCATTTGTTCTTACAAATTTCTGACACCTTGTCCGATTATTTACTAGCAATACCTTGCCAGACTAATTGACCTAACCCAACAGTATAAGAAAAGCAATTAGTTACCAAATATATTTCCTTGAAAAGTGAAAGCGGATTTTCTGATATAGGTCATGGACCCACAACTTTTTCTGTCTAGGGAAGCCCTGGTTGTAAAGGACAAGAAAATGAAAATATGAGATGTGTAAAGAAAATGATAATTAGACCGGGGTGTTCAGTTCTGTTCAATTCAGTCATTCGTTTATTGCTTATGGTCTTTGTCGCGATAACGTTCAACAGACCAGCAACGTACTTTGGTGTATCAGAAATGGAATGGATCATGTAACTTGGATATTCTTCCTGATTTCTATTTATTGTTCCTAATCATAGCCAGCAGCACTAGTCAAAATTAAATTCTTCATAACCGTAAGCTTTTATGCATACACGCTGTTGTTAATGTTTCATGTACTAATCCCACGGATGCAAATAAGCAACGAAATTTTACTCGCTCAAGGAATAAGCTACTACCTCACCTCACGATAGAAATCATTTACTTACCTTCGGTATGATATTAAATACTCGCCCGCTCCGATGAACCACTCGCCCCGGGCGAGTGTTTATTTGCATCCCTGACTAATCGTATGTTGAATATTTGTTGTTTATTGCTGGAAGGTCAAGTAACTTTTCCAGACAATCATATCAGCTGCTTTAATCATATTTAATGTTTGTAACTGTCATTCACTAGCTTACAATTCTGCTTAATTCAAACTAAGATATAAGTTAGGCTAATTGTTGCGTAGATATTGAACTCATTAACTTTTACCCCGTTTTCCTAATAAATGTGACTATTGGTATGGATACTAAAACTAATTGATGTGTTTACATGTGTAAATATCAATAAGTTAAATTAACCTTGGTTTAACTGCAATTCAATTTAATTCAGTATCAATATACAATCTCAATCAGTGACGGATCCAAGAGGGCGATCGGAGCAATCGCCCACAGTAGTAGTAAAATGGCATTTCTGCGCCACTGACCCTCTACCCACTTTCTCAGTCCCGCCTGAAGCAGACAACGAATTTCCCAGTGCCGCCTGACACACTATGCCGGGGGACATATGGGGGATACGAGAAATCGAGCACCGTGCACCGTGAGCCCACGGTCTTTTACGACCTCCATTTTAGGGGTGAATTTATTCCCTTTTATGACCACATTTTAGGGGGTGTACTCTTTCTCTTTTATGACCTCCATTTTAGGGGTGAACTCGTTCCCTTTTATGAGCATATTTTCCAACCCCTACGAACACATAGCAGAACATCAGACTACGTAACATAACGAACATACAGCAGAGCAGATTGAACTCGTTCTCTTTTACGACCACTTTTTTCAACCCCTATTTTAACATAGGAGATAACACATACGATTACGAACACATAGAAGAACAGATAACACATAATACTACGTAACACACAGCAGAACAGATAACACATAAGAGTACGTAACATAACAAGGGTGTACTCGTTCTCTTTTATGAGCATATTTTTCAACCCCTATTTTAACATAGCAGAAATTACACTGACACTACGTAACACATAGCAGAACAGATAACACATAAGAGTACGTAACATAACAAGGGTGAACTCGTTCCCTTTTATGAGCATATTTTTCAACCCCTATTTTAACATAGTAGAAATTACACTGAGACTATGAACACACAACAGAACAGATAATACATAGCACAGCTAATAAAAGAACATGGCATATTTTTAACCCCTATTTTAACATAGAAGAAATTACACTGAGACTATGAACACACAGCAGAACAGATAATACATAGCACAGCTAATAAAAAAACATGGCTTAATTTTTAACCCCTATTTTAACATAGCAGAAATTACACTGAGACTATGAACACACAGCAGAGCATAAGACTACGTAACACACAACAACCTCCATTTTAGGGGTGGACTCGTTTTCCAACCCCTACGAACACATAGCAGAGGTGTATTCGTTTTCAACCCCTTAGCATAAGACTATGCAACATAGCAGTTACGAACACATAGTAGAGCAGATAATAAACACAACAACCTCCATTTTAGGGGTGATGAGCATATTTTCCAACCCCTATTTCAACATGACAGAGACTACGAAACATGGCGGACATAGCACAGGAGGTGTATTCATTTTCTCCACCCCTAATGAAATTACATAGGAGAGCAGATAATACATAAGATTCGTTCCCTTTTATGAACACTTTTTAGGGGGTGAACTCGTTTTTCAACCCCTATTTTGAACATTTTAACATAGCAGAAATAACATAAGCATGTCCTCAAACTACTGACCATCGTAAACAAAGGTCAAACTCGAAAACGAAACAACATATCGAGGTGCTGTTTCCACATTTAGCAATTGGTTATCAAGGTCAAAAATTAAAACTCGAAAACAGAGCCACATTTAGCAATAGGTCATCAGGTACTACATGTCCCAAAATTAGTGGTCATCGAGGTCAAAGGTCAACATACTTAAAACCCAATAACTCTTAAATGGATCCACATATTGAGGTGCTGTTTCCAAATCTAGTAACTGGTCATCAACTACTACAAGTTCCAAAATAATGACCATCGAGGTCAAAGGTCAACATACTTAAAACCCAATAACTCTTAAATGGATCCACATATTGAGGTGCTGTTTCCACATTTAGTAATTGGTCATCAGGTACCACAAGTTCCAAAATAGTGGCCATCGAGGTCAAAGGTCAACATACTTAAAACCCAATAACTCTTAAATGGATCCACATATTGAGGTGCTGTTTCCACATTTAGTAATTGGTCATCAGGTACCACAAGTTCCAAAATAGTGGCCATCGAGGTCAAAGGTCAACATACTTAAAACCCAATAACTCTTAAATGGATCCACATATTGAGATGCTGTTTCCAAATCTAGTAACTGGTCATCAACTACTACAAGTTCCAAAATAATGACCATCGAGGTCAAAGGTCAACATACTTAAAACCCAATAACTCTTAAATGGATCCACATATTGAGGTGCTGTTTCCAAATCTAGTAACTGGTCATCAACTACTACAAGTTCCAAAATAATGACCATCAAGGTCAAAGGTCAAAACTCAAAAACGAAGCAACGTATTGAGGTGCTGTTTCCACATTTAGTAATTGGTCATCAGGTACCACAAGTTCCAAAAATAGTGGTCATCGAGGTCAAAGGTCAAAATACTTAAACCTAATATCTCGAAAACGGAGCCACATACTCAGGTGCTGTTTCCACATTGAGTAATAGGTCATCAGGTACCACAAGTTCCAAAATAGTGGCCATCGAGGTCAAAGGTCAACATACTTAAAACCCAATAACTCTTAAATGGATCCACATATTGAGGTGCTGTTTCCAAATCTAGTAACTGGTCATCAACTACTACAAGTTCCAAAATAGTGGCCATCGAGGTCAAAGGTCAACATACTTAGAACCAAATAACTCGAAAATGGATCCACATATTGAGGTGCTGTTTCCACATTTAGCAAGAGGTCATCAACTACTACAAGTTCCAAAATAATGACCATCGAGGTCAAAGGTCAAAACTCGAAAACGGAACCACATATTGAGATGTTTCCATATTTAGTAATTGGTCATCAACTACCACAAGTTCCAAAATAATGATCATCAACGTCAAAGGTCACAATACTTAAAACTTAATACCTCTAAAACGGAGCCAAATATCGAAGTGGTGTTTCCACATATAGTAATTGGTCATCAACTACTACAAGTTCCAAAATAATGACCATCGAGGTCAAAGGTCAACATACTTAAAACCCAATAACTCTTAAATGGATCCACATATTGAGGTGCTGTTTCCAAATCTAGTAACTGGTCATCAACTACTACAAGTTCCAAAATAATGACCATCAAGGTCAAAGGTCAAAACTCAAAAACGAAGCAACGTATTGAGGTGCTGTTTCCACATTTAGTAATTGGTCATCAGGTACCACAAGTTCCAAAAATAGTGGTCATCGAGGTCAAAGGTCAAAATACTTAAACCTAATATCTCGAAAACGGAGCCACATACTCAGGTGCTGTTTCCACATTGAGTAATAGGTCATCAGGTACCACAAGTTCCAAAATAGTGGCCATCGAGGTCAAAGGTCAACATACTTAAAACCCAATAACTCTTAAATGGATCCACATATTGAGGTGCTGTTTCCAAATCTAGTAACTGGTCATCAACTACTACAAGTTCCAAAATAGTGGCCATCGAGGTCAAAGGTCAACATACTTAGAACCAAATAACTCTTAAATGGATCCACATATTGAGGTGCTGTTTCCACATTTAGTAATTGGTCATCAGGTACCACAAGTTCCAAAAATAGTGGTCATCGAGGTCAAAGGTCAAAATACTTAAACCTAATATCTCGAAAACGGAGCCACATACTCAGGTGCTGTTTCCACATTGAGTAATAGGTCATCAGGTACCACAAGTTCCAAAATAGTGGCCATCGAGGTCAAAGGTCAACATACTTAAAACCCAATAACTCTTAAATGGATCCACATATTGAGGTGCTGTTTCCAAATCTAGTAACTGGTCATCAACTACTACAAGTTCCAAAATAGTGGCCATCGAGGTCAAAGGTCAACATACTTAGAACCAAATAACTCGAAAATGGATCCACATATTGAGGTGCTGTTTCCACATTTAGCAAGAGGTCATCAACTACTACAAGTTCCAAAATAATGACCATCGAGGTCAAAGGTCAAAACTCGAAAACGGAACCACATATTGAGATGTTGTTTCCATATTTAGTAATTGGTCATCAACTACCACAAGTTCCAAAATAATGATCATCAACGTCAAAGGTCACAATACTTAAAACCTAATACCTCTAAAACGGAGCCAAATATCGAAGTGGTGTTTCCACATATAGTAATTGGTCATCAACTAGTACAAGTTCCAAAATAATGACCATCGAGGTCAAAGGTCAAAATTCGAAAATGGAGTCAAATATCGAAGTGGTGTTTCCACATTTAGCAAGAGGTCATCAACTACTACAAGTTCCAAAAATAGTGACCATCGAGGTCAAAGGTCAAAACTCGAAAACGAAGCAACGTATTGAGGTGCTGTTTCCAAATCTAGTAACTGGTCATCAACTACTACAAGTTTCAAAAATAATGACCATCGAGGTCAAAGGTTAAATATTTAAAACCTAATAACTTGAAAACGGAGCCAAATATTGAGGTGCTTTTTCCACATTTAGTAATTGGTCATCAGTTACCACAAGTTCCAAAATAGTGGCCATCGAGGTCAAAGGTCAACATACTTAAAACCCAATAACTCGAAAACGGATCCACATATTGAGGTGCTGTTTCCACATTTAGCAAGAGGTCATCAGCTAGTACAAGTTCCAAAATAATGATAATCAAAGTCAAAGGTCAAAACTCGAAAATGGATCCACATATTGAGGTGCTGTTTCCACATTTAGCAAGAGGTCATCAACTACTACAAGTTCCAAAAATAATGACCATCGAGGTCAAAGGTCAATCACGTAAATGAAACCACATATTGAGATAACGTTTCCTCATTTAGTAAATTTGTGTGATCTATTCAATTTTATACAAAGCACAAAAAAGTGAAGAAGGAATAAATTTGAGAACATAATTTTAACTAGCGCAGAATTTCTGTACCTTTTTGGGCTATTCAAAAGAAAGCAAAGATATGCCATATTAACTAGCTGAGAATTAATTAAGCAAAACAAAGAAAGCGAACATGGACCATTTTACTCAAATTTGGATGGAGTATTTATCTTTGTATGAACCAGAAAAAAATGAAGAAGGTCCGTTTTGACTAGTTCAATATTTCTGTACAATTTTGTACTACCCAAATAATCACAAGAAAATCAAAGAAGGGTCATTTTATACCTTTTTTGTGCTATTCAAATAATAGAGGGAACAAATTTCAGTGGTCTATTTTATTTTTGTACCAATCAGAAGAAAAGCAAAGATATGCCTTCTCAGACTTTTATACCACTTTGTACTACTCCAATAAACGAAGGAATACCAACCAGAAAAAAAGAAGTGAAGATCAGGTGGATTATTTTCTTTTGTACCAACTGGAAAAGAGAAGAAGAGCTATTTTAACTAGCTCATTATGTACTGTTTAAACAAACGAAAATTGAGCATTATGTAACTTTTGAACTACTGAAATGTTCTATTTTTGTATTAATTAGAGAAAACCGAAGAAGGGTCATTTTTAACAAGTTCATAATTTCTGTAACGAAAGAATAATTTCGATGTTCTACTTTTTATACCAACGAGAAAAAATGAACTAGCTGAATATACGAAATAATAAATTTAAGTGACCTATTCAATTTTGTACTACTCAAATAAATAATGGAGTATTTAGTTTTGCACCATTTTGGAGTATTCAAATAAACAAAGGAATTATAACTTGTGTCAACTCTAAAATTAATTAAACGAAGTAATGCATTTGAAAAACCGAAGTTGAGTATTTTATACCATTTTGTATTATTTCAACAAACAAAGGAATAAGCAAAAACAAAGGATCATTTTATATCATTTTAAACTAGTCTAATAAACGAAGGCATAAATATGAGTGAGCTGAGTATTTTAACGAAAGAACAAAATTGTACCAACCAGAAAAAACCGAAGAAGGCCCATTTTAACTAACTGAGAATTTCTGTACCTTTTTGTAAATTTGAGTGGCCTGTTTTTTGTACTAACCAGAAAAATCGAAGAAGGTACCTTTATACTAGCTCAATGAACGAAAGAACAAATTTGGGTGTTCTACATTTTTATACCAAACAAAGAAGAACCATTTTAACTAGCTCAAACACAATTTTAACTAGCGCAGAATTTCTGTAACGCAAAAATTAATTTGGATGGAGTAACAAGAAAGAAAGCAAAGATATGTCATATTAAATATTTAAATAAACGAGGGATAAATTTAAGTGATCTATTCCATTTTGTACCCATGAAAAGTGTCATTTTAACTGGCTAGAATTTGAGTGGTCTAAAAAAGGCGAAGAAGGACTATTTTATATAATTTTACTACTCAAATAAACTTTTGTACCACCGAGAAAAACAAAGAAATTGTACCATTTTGGAGTATTCAAATAAACAAAGGACTTATAATTTGTGTCAACTCTAAAAAGGACCATTTTAAACTAGTCTAATAAACGAAGGTATAAATATGTGTGACCTGTTTTTGTACTAACCAGAAAAATCGAACTCTTTTTATACCAATCAAAGAAGAACCATTTAGGCTAGCTGAGTATTTTATACCATTTTGTACTACTCAAATAAACGAAAGAAAAAGCGAAAAAAGATCATTTTAACTAGCTCAGAATTTATATACATTTTGTACTAATCAAATAAATGAAGGAATAAAATTTGGATGGACTATTTTCTTATGTACCAACAAAAAATGGAGCAAATTTGAATGGCATACATACTTTTGTATTAACGACAAAAAACCTATTCACTTTTGTACTAAGCAGAAAAATTTGCATTAAAAAAGCGAAGAAGGTAAAATTTAAATAGCTCAGTATTTATGTACCTTTTTGTACTACTAAAATAAACGAAGGAATAAAATTGGATGTTCTACCTTTTATACTAATCAGAAGAAAACGGAGAAGGGTCATTTTATTTAATTTTGTAGTACTCAAATATACAAAGGTATAAATCTGTGAGACCCATTCAGTTTTGTACTAACCAGAAAATTTGTTGGCTTTTTTAGGAAGACCATTTTATCTTTTGTATTACTCAAATAAAGAAACCTGTTCAGATTTGCCGGCTTATTAAAAAGTGAATAAATTTCTATGTTCTACTTTTTTGCGCTAATCATTTTTTTTTTGTACTCTAAAGCAAAGAGAGACCATTTTTAACTAGCTTAGAATGTATGTGCCTTTTTGTAACGAAGGAACAAATTTGAGTGGCCTATATGTATATCAATCAGAAGGAGGTTCATTTTAACTAATCCTGCTGCGAGTAGTTCAATTAGTACATAGATTAAAAAATAAAACAGTATGGCATTAAAGTAAAACGAATTGCGACTTAATAGCCTAAATAATTCATTTTCGAATACATACGGATTAAACCACTATGTTAAAAAATATCACTTTCTCCTTATGCTTATTTGGAGCAGACTTAAGAGGACCAAGCATTATTTTAAACTCCTATTCTAGCCAATCAGTATTTAGAAACCCACTAGTAGGACGTCGATTTATCGTTTGCAGTAAACCTGTTATGCTTTAGTAAACAAAGTCCATTTTGGATTATAACTTTAAAAACATACTCTTATGACCACCTTTTATACAACAAACAAGCTTCTTAGCCTCACTTCAGAAATTAGAAAACAAATTCTTTCTTCTACGGTCTTCAGCATGCATTTGTTGTGTTTTTAGCTCTTTCAATTCTTGCATTTTAGACCAAGAGCAACAAGATTCGATTCTCACGATCTTCTGTTTTATCCTACAACTTTACTTTGGAAATTACCCCAATAAGCATCGGTTAACTTTAGCCATATCTGTAAAATATTTTTTGGTGTGTAAAATTGGATCCACTCATCAGTATAGTAGTTAAAGATAATTGCTTCCAATCTCGTAATACCCTGTAAACGTTTGTCTGAACAATGAACAAAATCAATTAGATGTAAATTTTAATGGAAGAATTACCTGTATTCCATTTAAGACAATCTACACCCACGGAATCATCGTTGTTACAAATAGTGTTAATAGGTTTGTCCTTCCATTCAAAAATTAAAATACCTGCAACATCTTGTGTAATATTCTCTTTGTAAATTTTTCTATTAGTACATCTGCTAATTCCATCCTAATACTTCTTACTTATATCTCCCAAATACTTTTGCACAATTTGTTGTACAGCTCTTTCCCATTTAATTTAACCTTAAATCTGAGAAATTAGATGGTATAAATGTGTTCGCAACATTGTCGCAGAATGGTGGTGTAATTGGTTCACCACTACCAAATTGTTATCTTTACCTAATAACTCTCTGAGATTTGAGTAGTACAAAATGGTACAAAATACTCAGCTAGCCTAAATGGTTCTTCTTTGATTGGTATAAAAAGAGTTCGATTTTTCTGGTTAGTACAAAAAACAGGTCACACATATTTATACCTTCGTTTATTAGACTAGTTTAAAATGGTCCTTTTTAGAGTTGACACAAATTATAAGTCCTTTGTTTATTTGAATACTCCAAAATGGTACAATTTCTTTGTTTTTCTCGGTGGTACAAAAGTTTATTTGAGTAGTAAAATTATATAAAATAGTCCTTCTTCCCCTTTTTTAGACCACTCAAATTCTAGCCAGTTAAAATGACACTTTTCATGGGTACAAAATGGAATAGATCACTTAAATTTATCCCCTCGTTTATTTAAATATTTAATATGACATATCTTTGCTTTCTTTCTTGTTACTCCATCCAAATTAATTTTTGCGTTACAGAAATTCTGCGCTAGTTAAAATTGTGTTTGAGCTAGTTAAAATGGTTCTTCTTTGTTTGGTATAAAAAAGTAGAACACCCAAATTTGTTCTTTCGTTCATTGAGCTAGTATAAAGGTACCTTCTTCGATTTTTCTGGTTAGTACAAAAAACAGGCCACTCAAATTTACAAAAAGGTACAGAAATTCTCAGTTAGTTAAAATGGGCCTTCTTCGGTTTTTTCTGGTTGGTACAATTTTGTTCTTTCGTTAAAATACTCAGCTCACTCATATTTATGCCTTCGTTTATTAGACTAGTTTAAAATGATATAAAATGATCCTTTGTTTTTGCTTATTCCTTTGTTTGTTGAAATAATACAAAATGGTATAAAATACTCAACTTCGGTTTTTCAAATGCATTACTTCGTTTAATTAATTTTAGAGTTGACACAAGTTATAATTCCTTTGTTTATTTGAATACTCCAAAATGGTGCAAAACTAAATACTCCATTATTTATTTGAGTAGTACAAAATTGAATAGGTCACTTAAATTTATTATTTCGTATATTCAGCTAGTTCATTTTTTCTCGTTGGTATAAAAAGTAGAACATCGAAATTATTCTTTCGTTACAGAAATTATGAACTTGTTAAAAATGACCCTTCTTCGGTTTTCTCTAATTAATACAAAAATAGAACATTTCAGTAGTTCAAAAGTTACATAATGCTCAATTTTCGTTTGTTTAAACAGTACATAATGAGCTAGTTAAAATAGCTCTTCTTCTCTTTTCCAGTTGGTACAAAAGAAAATAATCCACCTGATCTTCACTTCTTTTTTTCTGGTTGGTATTCCTTCGTTTATTGGAGTAGTACAAAATGGTATAAAAGTCTGAGAAGGCATATCTTTGCTTTTCTTCTGATTGGTACAAAAATAAAATAGACCACTGAAATTTGTTCCCTCTATTATTTGAATAGCACAAAAAAGGTATAAAATGACCCTTCTTTGATTTTCTTGTGATTATTTGGGTAGTACAAAATTGTACAGAAATATTGAACTAGTCAAAACGGACCTTCTTCATTTTTTTTTCTGGTTCATACAAAGATAAATACTCCATCCAAATTTGAGTAAAATGGTCCATGTTCGCTTTCTTTGTTTTGCTTAAATAATTCTCAGCTAGTTAATATGGCATATCTTTGCTTTCTTTTGAATAGCCCAAAAAGGTACAGAAATTCTGCGCTAGTTAAAATTATGTTCTCAAATTTATTCCTTCTTCACTTTTTTTCTGCTTTGTACAAAATTGAATAGATCACACAAATTTACTAAATGAGGAAACCTTATCTCAATATGTGGTTTCATTTACGAGATTGACCTTTGACCTCGATGGTCATTATTTTTGGAACTTGTAGTAGTTGATGACCTCTTGCTAAATGTGGAAACAGCACCTCAATATGTGGATCCATTTTCGAGTTTTGACCTTTGACTTTGATTATCATTATTTTGAAACTTGTACTAGTTGATGACCTCTTGCTAAATGTGGAAACAGCACCTCAATATGTGGATCCATTTTCGAGTTATTGGGTTTTAAGTATGTTGACCTTTGACCTCGATGGCCACTATTTTGGAACTTGTGGTACCTGATGACCAATTACTAAATGTGGAAAAAGCACCTCAATATTTGGCTCCGTTTTCAAGATATTAGGTTTTAAGTATGTTGACCTTTGACCTCGATGGTCATTATTTTTGAAACTTGTAGTAGTTGGTGACCAGTTACTAGATTTGGAAACAGCACCTCAATACGTTGCTTCGTTTTCGAGTTTTGACCTTTGACCTCGATGGTCACTATTTTTGGAACTTGTAGTAGTTGATGACCTCTTGCTAAATGTGGAAACACCACTTCGATATTTGACTCCATTTTCGAGTTTTGACCTTTGACCTCGATGGTCATTATTTTGGAACTTGTACTAGTTGATGACCAATTACTATATGTGGAAACACCACTTCGATATTTGGCTCCGTTTTCGAGGTATTAGGTTTTAAGTATTGTGACCTTTGACGTTGATGATCATTATTTTGGAACTTGTGGTAGTTGATGACCAATTACTAAATATGGAAACAACATCTCAATATGTGGTTCCGTTTTCGAGTTTTGACCTTTGACCTCGATGGTCATTATTTTGGAACTT
Source organism: Thermobia domestica (assembly GCF_964235325.1). Lineage (NCBI taxonomy): Eukaryota > Metazoa > Arthropoda > Insecta > Zygentoma > Lepismatidae > Thermobia > Thermobia domestica. Next base: position 63,042,488 of record NC_137455.1, read on the forward strand.
GTAGTAGTTGATGACCTCTTGCTAAATGTGGAAACAGCACCTCAATATGTGGATCCATTTTCGAGTTATTTGGTTCTAAGTATGTTGACCTTTGACCTCGATGATCATTATTTTGGAACTTGTAGTAGTTGATGACCAGTTACTAGATTTGGAAACAGCACCTCAATATGTGTCTCAGTTTTCGTGTTATTAGGTTTTAAGTATGTTGACCTTTGACCTCGATGATCATTATTTTGGAACTTGTAGTAGTTGATGACCTCTTGCTAAATGTGGAAACAGCACCTCAATATGTGGATCCATTTTCGAGTTATTTGGTTCTAAGTATGTTGACCTTTGACCTCGATGGCCACTATTTTGGAACTTGTAGTAGTTGATGACCAGTTACTAGATTTGGAAACAGCACCTCAATATGTGGATCCATTTAAGAGTTATTGGGTTTTAAGTATGTTGACCTTTGACCTCGATGGCCACTATTTTGGAACTTGTGGTACCTGATGACCTATTACTCAATGTGGAAACAGCACCTGAGTATGTGGCTCCGTTTTCGAGATATTAGGTTCTAAGTATGTTGACCTTTGACCTCGATGACCACTATTTTTGGAACTTGTGGTACCTGATGACCAATTACTAAATGTGGAAACAGCACCTCAATACGTTGCTTCGTTTTTGAGTTTTGACCTTTCACCTCGATGGTCATTATTTTGGAACTTGTGGTACCTGATGACCAATTACTAAATGTGGAAACAGCACCTCAATATGTGGATCCATTTAAGAGTTATTGGGTTTTAAGTATGTTGACCTTTGACCTTGATGGCCACTATTTTGGAACTTGTGGTACCTGATGACCAATTACTAAATGTGGAAACAGCACCTCAATATGTGGATCCATTTAAGAGTTATTGGGTTTTAAGTATGTTGACCTTTGACCTCGATGGTCATTATTTTGGAACTTGTAGTAGTTGATGACCAGTTACTAGATTTGGAAACAGCACCTCAATATGTGGATCCATTTAAGAGTTATTGTGTTTTAAGTATGTTGACCTTTGACCTCGATGGTCATTATTTTGGAACTTGTAGTAGTTGATGACCAGTTACTAGATTGGGAAACAGCACCTCAATATGTGGATCCATTTAAGAGTTATTGGGTTTTAAGTATGTTGACCTTTGACCTCGATGACCACTAATTTTGGGACATGTAGTACCTGATGACCTATTGCTAAATGTGGCTCTGTTTTCGAGTTTTAATTTTTGACCTTGATAACCAATTGCTAAATGTGGAAACAGCACCTCGATATGTGGTTTCGTTTTCGAGTTTGACCTTTGTTTACGATGGTCAGTAGTTTGAGGACATGCTTATGTTATTTCTGCTATGTTAAAATGTTCAAAATAGGGGTTGAAAAACGAGTTCACCCCCTAAAAAGTGTTCATAAAAGGGAACGAATCTTATGTATTATCTGCTCTCCTATGTAATTTCATTAGGGGTGGAGAAAATGAATACACCTCCTGTGCTATGTCTCACCATGAATACACCATGAATGAAAATGAATATACCATGTTTCGTAGTCTCTGTCATGTTGAAATAGGGGTTGGAAAATATGCTCATCACCCCTAAAATGGAGGTTGTTGTGTTTATTATCTGCTCTACTATGTGTTCGTAACTGCTATGTTGCATAGTCTTATGCTAAGGGGTTGAAAACGAATACACCTCTGCTATGTGTTCGTAGGGGTTGGAAAACGAGTCCACCCCTAAAATGGAGGTTGTTGTGTGTTACGTAGTCTTATGCTCTGCTGTGTGTTCATAGTCTCAGTGTAATTTCTGCTATGTTAAAATAGGGGTTAAAAAATAAGCCATGTTTTTTTATTAGCTGTGCTATGTATTATCTGTTCTGCTGTGTGTTCATAGTCTCAGTGTAATTTCTTCTATGTTAAAATAGGGGTTAAAAATATGCCATGTTCTTTTATTAGCTGTGCTATGTATTATCTGTTCTGTTGTGTGTTCATAGTCTCAGTGTAATTTCTACTATGTTAAAATAGGGGTTGAAAAATATGCTCATAAAAGGGAACGAGTTCACCCTTGTTATGTTACGTACTCTTATGTGTTATCTGTTCTGCTATGTGTTACGTAGTGTCAGTGTAATTTCTGCTATGTTAAAATAGGGGTTGAAAAATATGCTCATAAAAGAGAACGAGTACACCCTTGTTATGTTACGTACTCTTATGTGTTATCTGTTCTGCTGTGTGTTACGTAGTGTTATGTGTTATCTGTTCTTCTATGTGTTCGTAATCGTATGTGTTATCTCCTATGTTAAAATAGGGGTTGAAAAAAGTGGTCGTAAAAGAGAACGAGTTCTATCTGCTCTGCTGTATGTTCGTTATGTTACGTAGTCTGATGTTCTGCTATGTGTTCGTAGGGGTTGGAAAATATGCTCATAAAAGGGAACGAGTTCACCCCTAAAATGGAGGTCATAAAAGAGAAAGAGTACACCCCCTAAAATGTGGTCATAAAAGGGAATAAATTCACCCCTAAAATGGAGGTCGTAAAAGACCGTGGGCTCACGGTGTACGGTGCTCGATTTCTCGTATCCCCCATATGTCCCCCGGCATAGTGTGTCAGGCGGCACTGGGAAATTCGTTGTCTGCTTCAGGCGGGACTGAGAAAGTGGGTAGAGGGTCAGTGGCGCAGAAATGCCATTTTACTACTACTGCCCACTCCCCAAAAGAGGAAAATTCCTTATTTTATATGTATAAATAAACACCCATCCCAGAGTTTGAAGCTCTTAAAAGTAGCTCTAAGTAGTAGTATGACAACCCACCGCCTCCCCCAGAAGTGGGTCCTGGGTCTGCCCCTGATCTCAATAATGGTCAGTATGATCAACGTAACATTCATTACAAGTTACAATTGACTCTCAGTTGCAAGTTTTAATTACAAGTTATAATGTCTAGTAAATGTCTACTTAATCTCTGTGGTTGACCCATAGGGTTCAAATCTCTTGTATCATGAAAATGTATCCATGAAACTTAATATGATTATGAAACTTATTCAATCATACAAATAAAAAAATACATTGCTTGTACAACGAAGTTTTATTGGTAATTTGAGTTTTTTTTTAAAACACACAGAGTACAAGAATTTCCACCACACTTAAAGAGACTGCAACTTCAAATAATAAATAAAAATATTTAAGAAATTTCTTCGAAATGCCCTTTTGATTGTTGTTTACATCAAATTTGATTTTTGGTAGTTCTTTACTTAGGGATGCACGCTAGACGAGATGAGACGAGAAATGGAAAAGTCTCGTCTCGTCTCGCAACCTCAAATGTTGGTCTCGTCTCGCGTCTCGTCTCGTCTCGCAAATGTGAAGTCTCGTCTCGCGTCTCGCATAACATTTTGAGTCTCATCTCGAGTCTCGCGCGAGACTTTCTCGCATGGTCTCGCAGTCTCGCATATATTCTGGGTCAAAATTTTGCAATGTGTTATTCTATGGCTGTTAATGAATGATGATGTAATATTCTATCCAGAGGCATGTATTTGACCTAAAAGTCCCTTGGCAAGGTGAATCTATGGTGGTTTGCCATTGCTTTCCATGGGATAAATGTTCATAACATCCTAAGGAGACGGAACCTAGAGTTTAACATGGTATCCGAACTTGTGTCCCATCCGCTCGAAATTAAAAAAAAAAAGTTGTGCTGGAATTCGATTGTTGGACCATTATATTTCGTCAAATTAATAGCATAATTTACAGCAAAACCAGCATGAATTTTTACTGGATCCAACATTGTTTTCCAGCTTAGAGGTCTCCAGCAATATTTTCCAGTATGCCATGCGGGCACATTTTTGCCCCGAAAAATTAGTCGCCAATGTAATTAGGATGTAAAGAATATAACGTTTCAGTATATGTTTTTCTGAACTCATTGAACCAAACCCGGATCCTTTTACTATATCTATATATTTTTTACTGTTCACCCGTCAAAGGGGTACACCCTTTCTTGGGAAAGAGAGGATGGCTAAATTTACGGAAGAAAGGAAAGCTATGTATGGTCTATGGGTAGTTTGGGATCAAAGGGGTATTATTTATTAATCTTTATTAAGCATCAATTGTGTCTAGTAATTTCTACATAGGCGATTTCTCTGCATTTCAGGATTTTTTTTTCAAAAAAACTTTATTAAGCATCAACTGGTCTGCATCAATTCCAAGGTGTAGATAGATCTGCATTCCAGGATCATCGATTGCTGAAATAAATATTGACATATACATACATACATATAAAAAGAAGCGAAAGTGACGAAGATGATACAGATGAAATAAATGAAACGATAACAAAAAAAATATAAATAAATTATAGTAGTTAAGTGTAGGTAATGAGCATGTATTGGGTTTATATGAATTGAAGTGCAGTAGACGAGACAACACTTAGAAGCTGTTAAAGTAACAAATGAGAGTTATCTTCTGTCTCGGGGCAACTCGAGACCAATGAGTGACAAGTGGAGGCCCTGGTTAGTAAAGAAGGATATCACAAGTGCAAAGATGGATAAACGTAGTGAGAATAATGATGTGGGTGATATATGTCAAATTGCAGTTTGTGAGGGTCATTGGCAGGGAGAGTCTGAGAGTACAAGGTCAGAAGATGTTGAAGAGGAGTATATATATATTTTGGAGGAACGTCATGAGCCATGTTAAGATGGATAGTATCAAAAAATAGAGGATTATCGGAGCTCATGCGCTTGATGATGTAGGTAGTGCGTAGAGACTCTATATGGTTACGGTGGTAGAGGTGAGCCGTAGGGAAAGGCAGGCGAATACGAAATGCAAGGCGGATAGCGTGCCTTTTGATAATCTGGAGGCGTTCGTAGAAGGAGGCTGGTGCTGATATCCACGCAGTGTGTCCATGAGTTAGAAGAGGCCTTAAAAATACTTTATATGTGGTAAGAATGGTATGAGAGTGCAATCCCCAAGATGTGCCAACTAATTTGCGAATAAGGTTGAGTCTACGTGTACTTTGTAATTGAAGTTTCCGCTCGTGTGGTTTCCATTGAAGTTTGCGGTCATTTACTATATCTATATGTATTGCTTCGTCTTTATTTAACCGGAGTTCATCCTTGTCTTTGCCTGCTTCTAGGCCCAGGAATGCTCTAACGTCACAATATCCATAATTGACACGGATTGTTCCCTTAGAATAGGTTTGAACTTTCTTTTCAGAAAGTTTAAAATCTCTAGCATTAAATTTGAGGAAGCAGCAGAGAAAATATAAAAATACGTTACTTGTGTAGAACAGTGCTGCCATCTATTGTCGCCTATCAACATGCAAGGTAGTGCATGGCAGCCAAGTATCAGGAAGAAAATGAAAACTGGCCTGCAATGCCATAAGCATATTATACACGAACAAGAGTTTTGGGTAAAATCGCCGATTTCGAGGTTTTGTAAAACCGATTCTATTAAGGGTAAAAACATGAAATTTAGAATGTAAGGAGATATCCCACAGATGTACTCATATGCCAAGTCTCACATTCCTACCTTCAAACATATTTGAGTACTGGACCCCCAAAGTATGCAGTTTTCAGGCTCACTGACTCACTGACTCACTCATCAAATTGATTAGGTATTTCCCAATGAGATAGAAACGTGAAACTTTGTACAAAAGTGCCCTATAAGGACTTGAGTATGGAAAAAGTCCGAAATCTGAGGAATGTGCTATGAGAAATTTTTTATAGGCCAAAAAGTGTCCTTAGCCAGGAAAAAAATCGTTTCACTCACTCACTCATCAAATTCATTAGATACTTCCCAATGAGATAGAGACTTGAATCTCTGCACAAGGATACCTTATAAAGACTTGAGTGTGGAAAAAGTCTGAAATTTGAGGAATGTCCTATGGGAAAATTTTTATAGGCAAAAAACTGTCCTCGCCAGGAAAAAAATCGTTTCACTCACTCACTCATCAAATTGATTAGGTACTTCCCAATGAGATAGAAACTTTGCCTAAAGGTACCATACAAAAACCTCAGTAAGGAAAAAATCCGAAATATGAGTAATGTGCTTTGCAAATTTTTTATGGGCCAAAAACTGTCCTTAGCCAGGAAAAAAATCGTTTCACTCGCTCACTCATCAAATTGATTCGGTACTTCCCAATGAGATAGAGACTTGAAACTTTGCCTAAAGGTACCCTATAACAACCTCACTATGAAAAAGTCCGAAATCTGAGGAATGTCCTATGGGAAAGTTTTTATAGGCAAAAAACTGTCCTCAGCCAGGAAAAAATCGTTTCACTCACTCACTCATCAAATTGATTAGGTACTTCCCAATGAGATAGGGACGTGAAACTCTGCACAAGGATACCTTATAAAGACTTGAGTGTGGGAAAAGTCTGAAATTTGAGGAATGTTCTATGGGAAAGTTTTTATAGGCAAAAAACTGTCCTCAGCCAGGAAAAAATCGTTTCACTCACTCACTCATCAAACTGATTAGGTACTTTCCAATGAGATAGAAACTTTGCCTAAAGGTACCCTATAACAACCTCAGTATGAAAAAGTCCGAAATCTGAGGAATGTCCTATGGGAAAGTTTTTATAGGCAAAAAACTGTCCTCAGCCAGGAAAAAAATCGTTTCACTCACTCACTCATCAAACTGATTAGGTACTTTCCAATGAGATAGAAACTTTGCCTAAATGTACCCTATAACAACCTCAGTATGAAAAAGTCCGAAATCTGAGGAATGTTCTATGGGAAAGTTTTTGTAGGCAAAAAACTGTCCTCAGCCAGGAAAAAAATCGTTTCACTCACTCATTCATCAAACTGATTAGGTACTTTCCAATGAGATAGAAACTTTGCCTAAAGGTACCCTATAACAACCTCAGTATCGAAAAAGTCCGAAATCTGAGGAATGTGCTTTGGAAATTTTTTAGGGGGAAAAACTGTCCTTAGACAGGAAAAAAATCGTTTCACCCACTCACTTATCAAATTGATTAGGTACTTTCCAATGAGATAGAAACTTGAAACTTTGCCTAAAGGTACCCTATAGAAACCTCAGTATGGAAAAAGTCCGAAATCTGAGGAATGTGCTTTGGAAATTTTTTATGGGACAAAAACTGTCCTTAGCCAGGAAAAAAATCGTTTCACTCACTTACTCATCAAATTGATTAGGTACTTCCCAATGAGATAGAGACTTGAAACTCTGCACAAGCATAGCTCATAAAGACTTGAGTGTGGAAAAAGTCTGAAATTTGAGGAATGTTCTATGGGACAGTTTTTATAGGCAAAAAACTGTCCTCAGCCAGGAAAAAAATCGTTTCACTCACTCACTCATCAAACTGATTAGGTACTTTCCAATGAGATAGAAACTTTGCCTAAAGGTACCCTATAACAACCTCAGTATGGAAAAAGTCCGAGATCTGAAGAATGTGCTTTGGAAATTTTTTATGGGAAAAAAACTGTCCTTAGACAGGAAAAAAATCGTTTCACCCACTCACTTATCAAATTGATTAGGTGCTTCCCAATGAGATAGGGACGTGAAACTCTGCATAAAGATACCCTACAATAACTTGAGTATGGAAAAAGTCCGAAATCTGAGGAATGTGCTATGAGAATTTTTTTATAGGCTAAAAACTGTCCTTAGCCAGGAAAAAAATCATTTCACTTATTCACTCATCAAATTGATTAGGTACTTCCCAATTAGACAGACACATGAAACTCTGCACAAGGATGCCTTATAATGACTTGAGTATAGAAAAAGTCTGAAATTTGAGAAATGTCCTATGGGACAGTTTTTACAGGCAAAAAACTGTCCTCAGCCAGGAAAAAATCGCTTCACTCACTCACTCATCAAATTGATTAGGTACTTCCCAATGAGATAAAAACGTAGAACTTTGCACAAAGGTACCGTATACCGACCTCAGTATGGAAAAAGTCCGAAATCTGAGGAATGTTCTATGAAAAAGTTTTTATGGCCCAAAATCTGTCCTTAGCCAGGAAAAAAATCGTTTCACTCACTCATCAAATTGATTAGGTACTTCCCAACGAGATAGAGACCTGAAACTTTGCATAGAATCACCCTATAATGTTTCGAGTACAGAAAAAGTCCGAAATCTGAGGAAGATGCTATGAAAAATTTTTTATGTGCAAAAAACTGTTCTTAACCAGAAAAAAATCATTTCACTCACTCACTCATTAAGTTCATTAGGTACTTCTCAATGAGACAGAGACCTGAAACTCTGCACAAGGGTATCTTATAATGACTTGAGTATGGAAAGTGTCCGAAATTTGAGGAATGTTCTATGGGAAAGTTTTTATAGGCAGAAAACTGTCCTCAGCCAGGGAAAAAATTGTTTCACTCACTCACTCATCAAATTGATTAGGTACTTCCCACTGAGATAGAACCTTGAAACTTTGCCTAAAGGTACCATATAAAAACCTCAGTATGGAAAAAGTCCGAAATATGCTTTGTCCGAGGAATGTGCTTTGGAAATTTTTTATGGGCCAAAAACTGTCCTTAGCCAGGAAAAAAATCGTTTCACTCACTCACTTATCAAATTGATTAGGTACTTCGCAATGAGATAGAAATTTGAAACTTTGCCTAAATGTACCTTATAAGAACCTCAGTATGGAAAAGTTCCGGAATCTAAGGAATTCCTATGGGAAAGTTTTTATAGGCAAAAAACTGTCCTCAGCCAGGAAAAGATCGTTTCACTCACTCACTCATCAAATTGATTAGGTACTTCCCAATGAGATACAGACCTGAAACTTTGCATAGAATCACCTTATAATGACTCGAGTACAGAAAAAGTCCAAAATCTGAGGAAGATGCTATGGAAATTTTTTATAGGCAAAAAACTGTCCTCAGCCAGGGAAAAAATCGTTTCACTCACTCACTCATCAAATTTATTAGGTACTTCGCAATGAGATAGAAACTTGAAACTTTGCCTAAAGGTACCCTATAACAACCTCAGTATGGAAAAAGTCCGAAATCTGGGGAATGTGCTTTGAAAATTTTTATGGGCAAAAAACTGTCCTTAGCCAGGAAAAAAATCGTTTCACTCACTCACTTATCAAATTGATTAGGTGCTTCCCAATGAGATACAAACTTGAAACTTTGCATAAAAGTACCCTACAATAACTTGAGTATGGAAAAAGTCCGAAATCTGAGGAATGTGCTATGGAAAATTTTTTATGGGCTAAAAACTGTCCTTAGCCGGGAAAAAAATCATTTCACTCACTCATCAAATTGATTAGGTACTTCCCAATGAGACAGACACGTGAAACTCTGCACAAGGATACCTTATAATGATTTAAGTATGGAAAAAGTCCGAAATCTGAGGAAGATGCTATGGAAAATTTTTTATGTGCAAAAAACTGTTCTTAGCCAGAAAAAAAATCACTTCACTCACTCACTCATTAAGTTCATTAGGTACTTCTCAATGAGACAGAGACCTGAAACTCTGCACAAGGGTATCTTATAATGACTTGAGTATGGAAAAAGTCCAAAATTTGAGGAATGTTCTATGAGATAGTCTTTATAAGCAAGGAACTGTCCTTAGCCAAGCAAGAAATCGATTAATTCACTCACTCATCAAAATGATTAGGTACTTCCCAATGGGATAGAGGCGTGACACTTTGCATAAAGGTATCCTATAGCGACTTGAGTATGGAACAGCCCGAAATCTGAGGAATGTACTATAGGAATTTTTTATGGGCAAAAAATGTCCGTAGCCAGGAAAAAAACCGTTTCACTCACTCACTCATCAAATTGATTAGGTACTTCTCAATGAGATAGAGACGTGAAACTCTGCACAAGGATACCTTATAAAGACTTGAGTGTGGAAAAAATATGAAATTTGAGGAATATTCTATGGGAAAGTTTTTATAGGCAAAAAACTGTCCTCAGCCAGGAAAAAATCGTTTCACTCACTCACTCATCAAATTGATTAGGTACTTTCCAATGAGATAGAAACTTTGCCTAAAGGTACCCTATAACAACCTCACTATGAAAAAGTCCGAAATCTGAGGAATGTCCTATGGGAAAGTTTTTATAGGCAAAAAACTGTCCTCAGCCAGGAAAAAATCGTTTCACTCACTCACTCATCAAATTGATTAGGTACTTCCCAATGAGATAGGGACGTGAAACTCTGCACAAGGATACCTTATAAAGACTTGAGTGTGGGAAAAGTCTGAAATTTGAGGAATGTTCTATGGGAAAGTTTTTATAGGCAAAAAACTGTCCTCAGCCAGGAAAAAATCGTTTCACTCACTCACTCATCAAACTGATTAGGTACTTTCCAATGAGATAGAAACTTTGCCTAAAGGTACCCTATAACAACCTCAGTATGAAAAAGTCCGAAATCTGAGGAATGTCCTATGGGAAAGTTTTTATAGGCAAAAAACTGTCCTCAGCCAGGAAAAAAATCGTTTCACTCACTCACTCATCAAACTGATTAGGTACTTTCCAATGAGATAGAAACTTTGCCTAAATGTACCCTATAACAACCTCAGTATGAAAAAGTCCGAAATCTGAGGAATGTTCTATGGGAAAGTTTTTGTAGGCAAAAAACTGTCCTCAGCCAGGAAAAAAATCGTTTCACTCACTCATTCATCAAACTGATTAGGTACTTTCCAATGAGATAGAAACTTTGCCTAAAGGTACCCTATAACAACCTCAGTATCGAAAAAGTCCGAAATCTGAGGAATGTGCTTTGGAAATTTTTTAGGGGGAAAAACTGTCCTTAGACAGGAAAAAAATCGTTTCACCCACTCACTTATCAAATTGATTAGGTACTTTCCAATGAGATAGAAACTTGAAACTTTGCCTAAAGGTACCCTATAGAAACCTCAGTATGGAAAAAGTCCGAAATCTGAGGAATGTGCTTTGGAAATTTTTTATGGGACAAAAACTGTCCTTAGCCAGGAAAAAAATCGTTTCACTCACTTACTCATCAAATTGATTAGGTACTTCCCAATGAGATAGAGACTTGAAACTCTGCACAAGCATAGCTCATAAAGACTTGAGTGTGGAAAAAGTCTGAAATTTGAGGAATGTTCTATGGGACAGTTTTTATAGGCAAAAAACTGTCCTCAGCCAGGAAAAAAATCGTTTCACTCACTCACTCATCAAACTGATTAGGTACTTTCCAATGAGATAGAAACTTTGCCTAAAGGTACCCTATAACAACCTCAGTATGGAAAAAGTCCGAGATCTGAAGAATGTGCTTTGGAAATTTTTTATGGGAAAAAAACTGTCCTTAGACAGGAAAAAAATCGTTTCACCCACTCACTTATCAAATTGATTAGGTGCTTCCCAATGAGATAGGGACGTGAAACTCTGCATAAAGATACCCTACAATAACTTGAGTATGGAAAAAGTCCGAAATCTGAGGAATGTGCTATGAGAATTTTTTTATAGGCTAAAAACTGTCCTTAGCCAGGAAAAAAATCATTTCACTTATTCACTCATCAAATTGATTAGGTACTTCCCAATTAGACAGACACATGAAACTCTGCACAAGGATGCCTTATAATGACTTGAGTATAGAAAAAGTCTGAAATTTGAGAAATGTCCTATGGGACAGTTTTTACAGGCAAAAAACTGTCCTCAGCCAGGAAAAAATCGCTTCACTCACTCACTCATCAAATTGATTAGGTACTTCCCAATGAGATAAAAACGTAGAACTTTGCACAAAGGTACCGTATACCGACCTCAGTATGGAAAAAGTCCGAAATCTGAGGAATGTTCTATGAAAAAGTTTTTATGGCCCAAAATCTGTCCTTAGCCAGGAAAAAAATCGTTTCACTCACTCATCAAATTGATTAGGTACTTCCCAACGAGATAGAGACCTGAAACTTTGCATAGAATCACCCTATAATGTTTCGAGTACAGAAAAAGTCCGAAATCTGAGGAAGATGCTATGAAAAATTTTTTATGTGCAAAAAACTGTTCTTAACCAGAAAAAAATCATTTCACTCACTCACTCATTAAGTTCATTAGGTACTTCTCAATGAGACAGAGACCTGAAACTCTGCACAAGGGTATCTTATAATGACTTGAGTATGGAAAGTGTCCGAAATTTGAGGAATGTTCTATGGGAAAGTTTTTATAGGCAAAAAACTGTCCTCAGCCAGGGAAAAAATTGTTTCACTCACTCACTCATCAAATTGATTAGGTACTTCCCACTGAGATAGAACCTTGAAACTTTGCCTAAAGGTACCATATAAAAACCTCAGTATGGAAAAAGTCCGAAATATGCTTTGTCCGAGGAATGTGCTTTGGAAATTTTTTATGGGCCAAAAACTGTCCTTAGCCAGGAAAAAAAATCGTTTCACTCACTCACTTATCAAATTGATTAGGTACTTCGCAATGAGATAGAAATTTGAAACTTTGCCTAAATGTACCTTATAAGAACCTCAGTATGGAAAAGTTCCGGAATCTAAGGAATTCCTATGGGAAAGTTTTTATAGGCAAAAAACTGTCCTCAGCCAGGAAAAGATCGTTTCACTCACTCACTCATCAAATTGATTAGGTACTTCCCAATGAGATACAGACCTGAAACTTTGCATAGAATCACCTTATAATGACTCGAGTACAGAAAAAGTCCAAAATCTGAGGAAGATGCTATGGAAATTTTTTATAGGCAAAAAACTGTCCTCAGCCAGGGAAAAAATCGTTTCACTCACTCACTCATCAAATTTATTAGGTACTTCGCAATGAGATAGAAACTTGAAACTTTGCCTAAAGGTACCCTATAACAACCTCAGTATGGAAAAAGTCCGAAATCTGGGGAATGTGCTTTGAAAATTTTTATGGGCAAAAAACTGTCCTTAGCCAGGAAAAAAATCGTTTCACTCACTCACTTATCAAATTGATTAGGTGCTTCCCAATGACATACAAACTTGAAACTTTGCATAAAAGTACCCTACAATAACTTGAGTATGGAAAAAGTCCGAAATCTGAGGAATGTGCTATGGAAAATTTTTTATGGGCTAAAAACTGTCCTTAGCCGGGAAAAAAATCATTTCACTCACTCATCAAATTGATTAGGTACTTCCCAATGAGACAGACACGTGAAACTCTGCACAAGGATACCTTATAATGATTTAAGTATGGAAAAAGTCCGAAATCTGAGGAAGATGCTATGGAAAATTTTTTATGTGCAAAAAACTGTTCTTAGCCAGAAAAAAAATCACTTCACTCACTCACTCATTAAGTTCATTAGGTACTTCTCAATGAGACAGAGACCTGAAACTCTGCACAAGGGTATCTTATAATGACTTGAGTATGGAAAAAGTCCAAAATTTGAGGAATGTTCTATGAGATAGTCTTTATAAGCAAGGAACTGTCCTTAGCCAAGCAAGAAATCGATTAATTCACTCACTCATCAAAATGATTAGGTACTTCCCAATGGGATAGAGGCGTGACACTTTGCATAAAGGTATCCTATAGCGACTTGAGTATGGAACAGCCCGAAATCTGAGGAATGTACTATAGGAATTTTTTATGGGCAAAAAATGTCCGTAGCCAGGAAAAAAACCGTTTCACTCACTCACTCATCAAATTGATTAGGTACTTCTCAATGAGATAGAGACGTGAAACTCTGCACAAGGATACCTTATAAAGACTTGAGTGTGGAAAAAGTATGAAATTTGAGGAATATTCTATGGGAAAGTTTTTATAGGCAAAAAATGTCCTCAGCTAGGAAAAAATCGTTTCACTCACTCACTCATCAAATTGATTAGGTATTTCCCAATGAGACAGACACGTGAAACTCTGCACAAGGATACCTTATAATGACTTGAGTATGGAAAAAGTCTGAAATTTGAGAAATGTCCTATGGGAAAGTTTTTATAGGCAAAAAATGTCCTCAGCTAGGAAAAAATCGTTTCACTCACTCACTCATCAAATTGATTAGGTACTTCCCAATGAGATAAAAACGTAAAGCTTTGCATAAAGGTACCCTCTACCGACCTCATTATGGAAAAAGTCCGAAATCTGAGGAATGTGCTATGAAAAAGTTTTTATGGGCCAAAATCTGTCCTTAGACAGGAAAAAAATCGTTTCACTCACTCATCAAATTAATTAGGTACTTCCCAATGAGATACAGACCTGAAACTTTGCATAGAATCACCCTACAATGACTCGAGTAGAGAAAAAGTCCGAAATCTGAGGAAGATGCTATGGAAATTTTTTTATGTGCAAAAAACTGTTCTTAGCCAGAAAAAAGTCATTTCACTCACTCACTCATTAAGTTCATTAGGTACTTGTCAATGAGACAGAGACCTGAAACTCTGCACAAGGGTATCTTATAATGACTTGAGTATGGAAAAAGTCCGAAATTTGAGGAATGTTCTATGGGAAAGTCTTTATAAGCAAGAAACTGTCCTTAGCCAAGCAAGAAATCGATTAATTCACTCACTCATGAAAATGATTAGGTACTTCCCAATGGGATAGAGACGTGACACTTTGCATAAAGGTATCCTATAGCGACTTGAGTATGGAAAAGTCCGAAATCTGAGGAATGTACTATAGGAATTTTTTATGGGCAAAAAATGTCCTTAGCCAGGAAAAAATCGTTTCACTCACTCACTCATCAAATTCATTACGTACTTCCCAATGAGACAGAGACGTGAAACTATGCACAATGGTACCTTATAATGACTTGAGTATGAAAAACTCCGAAACGTGTGGCATGTATTATGAGAATTTTTTATTGGCGAAAAACTGTTCTTAGCCAAGTAGAAATCGGTTCATTCTTTCAATCGTCAAATTGATTAGGTACTTCTGAATGAGATATAGACGTGAAACTTTGCATAGAAGCACCCTATAATGACTCGAGTACAGAAAAAGTAGGAAATATGATTAATGTGCTATGGGAATCTTTTATGGGCGAGAAACTGTCCTTAGCCAAAAATAAATAGGTTCGTCCTCTCACTCATCAAATTGATTAGGTACTTCCCAACGAGATAGAAACGTGAAACTCGAATGACTTAAGTGTGAAAAAAATTCCGAAATGTGAGGAATATGAAATGGGTATTTTTTTGTGGCTGAAAAACTATAAATATTAACGTACAAGTATGTATATTGGTACCTTATAATGACTTGAGTATGGGAAAGGTCTGAAATTTAAGTAATGTATTTATACTAAAGGAATATTTTTATGGGTGAACAACTATTTTTAGCCAAGCAGATATGGGTTCATTCATCCACTCGTCACATTGATTAAGTACTTGTTTATGAAATATTGACGTAAAAGTCTGTATATTGATATCTTATAATGACTTGAGTATGAAAAAGGTCTGAAATTTAACTAATGTACTAAAGTAATTTTTTTTATGGGTGAAAACTGTCCTTAGCCAAGGAGAAATCGGTTCACTCACTGACTCACTCACTCATATCATTAATTAGGTACTTCCCAATGAGATAGAAGGATGAATCTCTGCATAAAGGTATCTTATAATGATTTGAGTATGGAAAATGTCCGAAATTTAAGGGAATGCTATGGAAAATTTTTATGAGTGAAAACTGTCCTTAGTCAAGTAGAAATCGATTCACTTACTCGCTCATCACATTGATTTTATACTTCCCAATGAGGTAAGTTGTGAAACTCTGCATAAAGGTATCTTATAGTAACCTGATTATGGAAAAAATTCCGAAATGTGACGAATGTGCTATGTGGTAAGGGAAATTTTTTATAGGCGAAAAATTGTCCGTAGCCATTAGGTACTTCCCAATGAGATGAAGATGTGACTTCTTTAAAAATGTACAATTTGAAATTTAAATCCAGCAATATGCCACAATTGAGAATCCCAATATACGATATTGACATGGTGAACTACAAAAAGAAGTGAAATATGAACAAAAACACCAGAGGTGCAAAAAGTGCAGCCAAGTTCGTCAGCCTCAAAAAGTGTTGAGATGAGGATGGATGAGAAAAGTTCTTTGGCCATTGGATCTGAAAGAAACACTGGAACTTGGCGCTAGGTGTCAAGTAAAATGATATTAATGAACCTTAGGGATAGTGGTGGTGGGATAGTGGGCCTGGTGGGATAGTTGGCTTGGTGGGTTTTGGACCACCACCAACCTTAGGAATATCAACTTTGCTAAAGCGCTAATTCAAATATGCAGTATACTACAGTAAGATTGTTGGTTCGAAACCCAGATAAGGAAAACTTATATTCCTCCATGAAGTGTCAAAGTAAATGATGTTAACGAGCCTTAGGGATGGTGTTTGTGAGCATGGTGGATTTGGGGGTCACCACTAGCCTTAGGGCTGAAATGTCCCCGCCGTGAAACTAGGAAAAGAATCTTAATGTATTCGAATATGTTAGACACCTCGCGCCAAGTTCCAGTGTTTCTTTCAGATCCAATGGCCAAAGAACTTGGCTCATCCATCCTCATCTCAACACTTTTTGAGGCTGACGAACTTGGCTGCACTTTTTGCACCTCTGGTATTTTTGTTCGTATCTCCCTTTACACTAACCACCAAGGAATAACATTACTTGTGTCAACGGACTTGTGGATAACGCAGTATGTTAACAATTGCGAGAATCCAAAAATCCAGCAAACTATACTTGATACGAAAAAAGCTTTCTGGATCAATTTCCAGATCATACAGTTGAACTAACTGCAGTGTTGCCAAAATTCGCATTTTATCAACTTTCGCTTTCAACTTATATAGTATTGCCAGATCTAGAAAATAAAATTACTGACATATATAGCCTAGGGCCATTCCTACCATCTCCCACCAAACCTATAGGGCCATCGTACCACACCAGTGCTTGAATTAAACTTCCGAACTAGAGGGGGGTGTTTTTGATAAATATATGGAAAGAAAATACTTATTCCATGTAAAAATATCATGTTATTTCTGCGAGCCGGGCCGGGGATAAACTTTGACGAGATGAGATTTCCCCGCCATCCCCCAACATTAATCACTAGTAGTAATGTGAAAAAGACAGAAACAACAGAAATATCACATTTCGAAGCAATAGGTCTTATTCGCTTTTCAGACCAAAAACAGAAGTTCATGTATTCATGCGCACCCGCTTGTATGTGTTTGTGTCGCAAAATAAAGTCCTAAATCGATGCTGTAATAAATTTCCTATTTACAAAGTCTTTTTTTTAATGATGTTTAGAAACTAAAGCAGGCTTTAATTCTGAAAATACTTCATGGTATGAGACTTTGCAAGTCTTTTATTAATAATGAACAGGCACTATATTACAATATAGAATGAATAACACACATACATTGTACCAGTAGGACATGTAACTTTTATTGCTTACTCTTGTACTTTTTTTTACTTAAATGATGATTTAGAAAGTATTATCTGTATATATATTTCTATGTTTATCAATTTCAATTAGAGAATCAAATTGTGCATATACAATACAAGTTATATGTTCATTTAAATATTCAACATATCAAACTTGCACATTTAGAAGTGCATCACGCCCAAGTTCTCACGTACAATCATTTAATGTTGATGTAGGTGATACGATAAAAAGACGGAAAAAACACCCCACAAAGAAAACCAAGAAGGGAACTAATAGAAGACTTCACGAGTTCCTGAAGAACTTCCCAAAAATAAAACAAAAGAGACCAACCACTAAAAGAACAAGGGCCTCTCTCAGGACCAACCAAGGAAATTGGAAACACAGAATGAATAAAAAAAAAATTGAAGCTCTAACCTGTGAGGAAAGGAAAGAGCATAACCCAAACAGTCAAACATCCAACCACAAATCATAAGAGAGGTCGAAAAGAGGAATTAATCACAAAATCACAAAAAGGATTTAATGCAGACCGAAAGACCGGACCAAAATAACAAAGAAACAAGAATTAAAAGCAAGTGTAACAACAATAATAACAGAAAAAATACCAAGACACGAAAGACAAAAAATAATAAAGAAAACAGAAAGAACGACAACAAAATAACGAACGAACAGAAACAATAACAACATATGTAGTGAAACAACCACGCATGTGCCCATACTGACTTAAACCAAACTATTTAATCAATAATAATAATTATTATATTATCAGTAATATTAACAATAATAATAACAAAAACAGAGAAGGAAAAAGGGAAAGAGAAAAGGACGGTATACAAGGGTAAACTAAAGCCACCCTCTGCTTTTAAATACATCACACACACTCACACACACACACACACACACACACACACACACACACACACACACACATATATATATATATATATATATATATATATATATAGGTCTATATATATATATATATATAT
Source organism: Thermobia domestica (assembly GCF_964235325.1). NCBI lineage: Eukaryota > Metazoa > Arthropoda > Insecta > Zygentoma > Lepismatidae > Thermobia > Thermobia domestica. Next base: position 63,060,720 of record NC_137455.1, read on the forward strand.
ATATATATATATATAACTCTTTGCACACAAATGCTGATAAAAAGGAGAAACCGAGCTCTAGTGAGCAAAAGAAAGGGATGCCAGGTGTAAACGGAGGAACCGGGGTGTATGTCCCGCCTGCACACTTGAATATAAAGATAGAAGACCTTACGAGTTCTGAAGAACTTCCCAAAAATAAAACAAAAGAAAACCGACACCAAAAGAACAAGGGACTCTCTGAAGAACAAACTTCAAAACAGAGTTAAAATTTTACATATCCAACCCAAGCAAAACTCAAAAATCACAACCAACAAACCCAATCAAATAACGACCAAAAGAAAACAAAAAGTAGTGAAAGGTAAAACAAGCAGAACCAGAAAACAGACAAAAAATGAAAAGAATCCTTAATATGCAATTTCTCAAACAAACTTCCAATCCGCAACTAACTGAAATTACTGGGAAAAGACTTTCCGCTCCTCAGCACACGAAACAATTTGAACTGTTCTGAAAAGGAGCCTGAGAAACTCATACAGAAAATGAAACAAAATTCTACAAAATAGCAATAAAAGACACAACAAACACTTCTCAAAGAATATTGACAGCTCAAAAAAATAAATCCCACATACCTCCTATATGCCACAGGCACAAAAATTCTACAACCAAGCATGAAAACCAAAAAAAAAGAGAATAGAATTAGCACGAAACCATCACATCCCGAGATATGCTGGGAAAAAAGAATGCGAGGGAGGAATTCTGTAACCACCAGCCTCATCACTAGACAAGAGAGGGCTGGATAGTCTGATGTATATTATTATATGGGACTTCGTGATAAAACATTACGCCTCCGCAAACATACAGCCGCAGGAGGACCGGTTGTCAGTTGCCCATGCGAATGACTATGTTCACATGGAGATAACTCAGACAGAAACGGACTCTAAGAAACCTTTATACGAAAACAGAACTGAAGTCCATCGTGAAAATAATTCTAGGCACCAAACAAAGGCTTGAAACATAAAAACCTGTCAAAAATCATAGCTATGCGGGAACTAACCATTGAAACAAACCAAACCCGATAAAACTACAAGTATATAAGCAGATAAAAGACAATGCTGTCTCTTAGAGATAACAATACACTATAAGCCCACAAAGAAGAAACTCCGATAGAGGACTTAGGAAGAAAAAGAAAAAAAGGAAATGTAATACAGAACAGAAGAAAAACGAATAGGAGAAGTAAATAGAAAAAGGAAAAAACCAAATGAGTGATAAACAGAAACCTGTACAACCAAGGAAATTGGAAACACAGTATGAATAAAAAATTGAAGCCAGAACTCATGAGAAAAAAAACAACCAAAAAAGTCAAACGTCCAAACCAAAACCACAACAGAGAGATCAAAAACAAACAACAAAAATGGCTTTAATCCAGACCGAAAGACCGGACAGAGAGATCAAACAAACATTAGTTAAAAGCAAGTGAAACAACAATACCAACAGAAAAATATCGAGACACGAAAGACGAAACATAATAAAGAAAACGGAAAGAACATCAAGAAAATAACGAAAGAACAAAAACAATAACTACATTTATAGTGAAACAACCACGCGTATGCCCACATCGACATAAACCAAACTATTTAACCAATAATAATAATAATAATAATAATAATAATAATAATAATAATAATAATAATAATAATAATAATAATAATAATAATAATAATAATAATTATTATTATTATTATTATTATTATTATTATTATTATTATTATTATTATTATTATTATTATTATTATATTAGCAGTAATAATAACGATAAGGAAAACAGAGATGGAAAAAGGGAAAGAGAAAAGGACGATATACAGGGGAAAACTAAAACCCAACTCTGATTTTATAAACATCACACACACTCACACGCACACACACACACACAGACATGCAGGGCAATAAAGAATGAGAGGGAGAAATTATGTTAGCACCACTACGTTCACATGGAGCTAACTCAGAAACGGGCCCTAAGAAACCTTTATACGAAAACAGAACTGAAGCCCATCTGGAAAATAATCCTAGCTACAAAACAGACTTGAAAGATCATAGGTGTGTGGGATCTCACCATCGAAATAAGCCAAACCCGATCAAACTAGCGGGATGTAAAAGATAAAAGACAATGCTGTCTCCTAGAGACAAAAATGCACCACACGCCCACGAGCAAACAAGAAACTCTGGTAGAGGACTCAGGAAGAAAAAGGGAAAAAAGGAAAATAAAGAAAAGAAGGAAAATCAATAGGAGAAGTAAATAGAAAAAGTAAACAACAAACGAAGGATAAACAGAAACCTTTCCAACCAAGAAAATTGGAAACACAGAATTAATAAAATATTGAAGCCAGAACTCATGAGATAAGAACAACGAAACGAGTGTAACGTCCAACCCAAAACAACAACAAAGAGATCAAAAACAAACCACAAAAATGGCTTTAATTCAGACCGAAAGACCGGACAGAGAGATCAAACAAACAATAATTAAAAGCAAGTGAAACAACAATAATAATAGAAAAAATACCGAGACACGAAATACGAAACATAATAAAGAAAACGGAAAGAGTAACAGCAAAATAACGAAAGAACAGAAACAATAACTACAATTATAGTTAAACAACCACTCGTGTCGGCACATCGACATAAACCAAATTATTTAAGAATAATAATAATAATAATAATAATAGGAAAAGGAGAAAGAAAAAAGGACGATAAACAGAGCAAAACTAAAGACCCCGTCTGATTTGATATACATCACACACATTATATGTATATGTAACTCTTTCCATACAAATGCTAGTAAAGAGGAGAAACGGGGCTCTAGTGAGGAAAGGAAAAGGATGCTAGCTGTAAACAGAGGAGCCGGAGTCTATGCCGGCCTCACACATGAATATAAACGTTAAATGGTTTAAAATGAAATGGTTCGTTACTTGCTGAAACTCAGCCAAACTGTTGAAATCCATTAAAATTATACGATGCTATTATTTGTTAGTTTCCTTCTTATAGAAGCTCTTAAGAACAGTTATACTGCGTTCATATTAAAATTCATAAAAAAACTGTTTATTCATTGGATGGTACCTAATTTATATTTTCCTAATAATTATTATGGATCGCTTCCACAGAAAGCTTTGAAGAATCTTTGATTGCGAAGCAACAAACAACTCGTTTCTTGAAGAAACTCTGCCAATTTTGATGGAATCCATTAAAATTGTACACTGTGGTCCTATAAAAATTATCGTTTTCATAAAAACAAATGTATAACTCTTCAAATAATATACAATTTGCACAACAAACGAAAGATGTAAAGGAATGACAAATAGTATACAAATCGTGAAATAATAATCAAGTTTATATACGAATTTTAAATTATGATTTTAATATAACTGTATACGTAACACAGAGTTTAACTGTAAATTACTTCTAAGATTTATTTAATAGCAAGATGTTAATTTTTGTTCATTAATTAACTGTCCACAATAAATTTTTCTTTACAATATACCAAACTAAAATATACTTTGTTGTACAAAATGCAATTCGTAATATGTTCGTTTCATTCTTTGAAACTGTTTCATATGTTAGTTAAAAATAAAAATAAAAATGCTAGTTGCAATATTTAAAATGTAACCTACGAAATTAAAAATGCAGCTCTTAACATGTTCATTTCATTACATGAATCTCTCTTTCAAATGTTAACGCAAACTGAATATAAAAATATGACTAAAAATAAATATGTGTTTAAAAATTAAGTTGGAACTAAAATGTACTTTTTAAAAAAGTAAACAGCAAGTTGTAAAACTAAAGATGCAACCCTTAGTATGTTCGCTTCAATAGATGAAACTCTGTTTCAAATCTTAACGTAAACTGAAAATAAAAATGTTAGGTTTAAAATAAAAAGTACAAGTTGAAAAATAAAATTGTATTTAAAATACAAACAAGAAATGCAATTCTTAATATGTGCGCTTGAATACATAAAACTCTATTTCAAATGTGTATAAAAACAATAAAATAAAAATGTGTTTAAAGGTGAAAGTACAAGTTAAAAATAAAAATACATGTTGCAAACTAAAATGTAATTTTCGAAAAAAATACATATTGTAAAATAAAAAATGTTTTTTAAAAAATTATAAAAAATGTATTTCTTAATATGATCGCTTCATTACATAAAATTCTATTTCAATGTAATGCAAGCTGGAAATACAAATAGAAAAAATGAAAACTTAATTTTCAAAAATAAAAGTGCAAGTGGTGAAAAAATGCAATGTTTAATTTCTTCGTTTTATTATGGGAAACTATATTTGAAATGTTAGTTAAAAATAAAAATGTAAGTTTAATGGTAAAATATACAAGTTGAAAAATAAAATGTAATTTTAAAAATTAAAATTACATATTGCAAAGTAAAACGTCAAAGTGAAAAAAACGAAATTGGGTTTTCAAAATACAATTCTCAATAAGATCGTGTCATTATATGAAACTTTTTCAATTGCTAATGTAAACTAAATAAAAATAAGAAAAGACGTAACTTTGGAAAAATAAAAAATGCAAATTGATAAACTAAAGATGCATTCTTAATATCTTCGTTTTATTTTATCCAATTATATTTCAAATGTTAGTCAAAAATAAGAAAAATAAAAAGTAGTTTGAAAACAAAATTCTGTTTAAAAAGTACAATGTAATTTACAATGCAAGTAATGAAATTCTTAATACGTTTCTTTCATTAATTAAAACTCTATTTCGAATGTGAATTAAAATAAAAATAAAATTGATAATACTGGGAATGAAAAATTAAAAACGTAATTCTTAACATGTTCATTTCATTACATGAAACTCTATTTCAAATATTAAAGCAACTGTAAATAAAAATGAAAATCGAAACTTTAAAAAATAAAAATACAATTCTTAACATGTTCGTTTCATTGCATGAACTCTATTTCAAATGAAAATGAAAATGAATCTTTGAAAATAAAAATGTTAGTTTAAAACACAAAAAAATTATAATGAAAAATGTATTTTTACAAATGAAAATACGCTTCTTCGTACTTTACTTTGAATGTGTAAATCTTTAATTTTTAAAAGAAATAAAGTGAAGTTCATCCGTGTTAAAGTTAGATAAGTTTGTCATAATTCTAAATACTCTTATTTGTATATGATAAAGTCGTTTCATATTCTTTTAAATTCTTCACATACAGACGTTAATGTTTTGATGCAACTTTGTTATAAATAAACAAAAAGTTATACTGTATGTATATTTAATGTTGCTTCAAGATGAAATAAGTCCCTGATGTAAAAGAAATTTAAAATTAGTAATACTAAGTTCAATCGTAGGAAACACTAATAAACAAAAACAAATAAAATATAATAATAATAATAATAATAAAATGTTATTACATTATTCAAAACTAAATCATATTACAATAATGTTTATACAAATATTTGAAAAAGTGAGTGTTAACGCAAAACTTAAAAATTCATATGTTAACTTTTCCTAAAATGTTTAATATATTCAATGCTTACGAATTAATTATAAACAAGTACACGTCGGCTAATTTAATGCTGAAGTTAAAGTGTTTCTGATTTCAAAAACAAATTTTCTGTCACGGGAAACATCATTACGTTTTCCCGTTAATTTACAGTCTTCGTTTTCGGTAATAACAGTTTTCATTTTACTTTTTACTAAGTTTTGCAAATGTTTAAGTTCACTAGCACTGCAGTTCGTGACATCTGTTGTATACACTTTATTTTATTAGCATTCAAATGTAAAGTTGTGCAAACTAATTATTTTCCGAAATATAAATAGGATATTTTCACATCACACGTGTAACACCAAATTTTTAATATGTTCGTACAGACTGAACGAATAGTTACGAATGATTGAGTGAAAAAATGCAATGGAATAAATATGGTAAGCAAATAATACGTGAATTGTAAACTTGGACTTAAAGAGACATAAATTTCTCAAAAACATAATTTAGTCTTCTACAAATGTTCCTCCAAATAGTATTTGTATAACATAATGTTAAAATATAAATCACATTTGGTAAAATATCCATTCACTGCAGAATGTTAACGTATGTTTACACTTGGTAAAATATACATTCACTGCAAAATATAAACTTGTTTTCACCCTTGGTGAAATATACATTCACTGCAAATGAAAACGCATTTTCACACTTCACTGGTTATCTCTACCTTGATATGTTGCGTTCATATCTTTATGTAATAATATATTTAATAAGTCTTCACGGTAAACTTTTCCTTACGCACACAGCTTATATGCAATATTAAATTGTTCACATATTTCCCCGTTATCTGTGTGACTGTCTTCACAAATGGCAAGAATTTCTTCTGGCACACCATATCTTCTCAGTTGTGAACAGCCACTACCTACAAGTCCATCATAGTCATAAGTTTCGCACATATGCATCCACTTACAGGATTCATGTTTATAACACCCATCACAGAGTAAGCAATAACTAGGTTGCAGTTTGATAATACTGTTCTTTACACAATCCACATCAACGTTATTATATGTACATCCACATGTAATGTATGGTAAATTACTTAATAATGATGGGAAATCCTCACGAGATTCTGAAAAATCAGCGGTTGTATGTTTAATATTTTTCCGATTTTAATTCTAGAAAATATTATCTGTTTACTCTACTACTTCTGCTTGATATGTACGATGAAATGTAACATCATCATCATCATCAACGTCGGAAATATAAATTATTTCCTTAGTGTCACCCCATGAAACATCGGAGTTCCACTCAAATTCGTTGACTGCCGTAATCTCACGTTGAATAACTCTTCTTCAGTTGCCTTACTTACAACAATACTTTATATTTTTCAAAGCAAAGTATTGAAAGAAAAATCTATGCTGACGGAATCAATCACGTGATGTGTTCACAATAATATTTTTTCCACAAAAGTCATCCGTTCGCACATGCCTGCGCGTATTTTTCCATTCCCGCGTCCGCGTTAGCACCGCACACCCCGCGCCGCGTTTCCGGGACCGAACGCCAGGGTGCGTGTTCGAACATTTTTTTCCCAGCTTCCAATAATTTTAACATCCTATAAAGCATATAGTGTTTTCTGTGAATTCAACGTATACGTACGGCAAGTACATATGCGGTTTTTCATATTCATCAAAGAAATATAATATCATATAATTCATTAATGCTATCATGCATAATTAATTCACATTTAATTGTATATTAAGCAAATATATAACTACAAAAATGTTTATAATTACAACATTGCACTCATAATTAGTGCAATAAAAATATGTGTATTCTTACTATGTATCCTTCTCTTTTGCATACGATAATTTTATTATTATTATTATTATTATTATTATTATTATTATTATTATTATTATTATTATTATTATTATTATTATTATTATTATTATTATTATATACTTACCAAATAAATAAAGTAAGGATAAAAATATTTTATAACAAACAATAAACATGTATATGCGCTGTTACCTTTGCACCCTCCTTTTTCTTTGTATACAACACGGTTATTTTTTTATGTTTAAAGTTTAATTATATCAAACCTTTAAAATGTTGTATATATGTTTACATTAAATAATTTTCTCTTCAAAATTTTATACAAAGAAAACCATGTTCCTTTTAAAAAACACGTGGACTGATCACCAACCGACTCTGACCAAAATGATCTCTCAGACAGACAACCTAAGCATTTGACCCATTACTCGTCCGAGCACGTGTCTGATTGTACGATATAATTATAGATACTGTGATGACAGGTAAGCGTACTCTATGTTTTGTAACATATCCAGAATGTGTCGTACTATTTGGCACCTACCATCGCATCCTTCTTGTTTATCAACATTACGACGGATCCGTGAATTCTTATTGTGTGTTCTTAAATACGTTTACTGCAATGTAGTTTTATAGTTCCCATTGGTACTTGAAATAATTTATTCAACATATTCCTGTGTAGTGTTATAAAGTTGAACGTTACTCTATATGAGTTTACACCTTGAGCTCTTTCGTGCCTATATAGATATCTTACACTCGTTCGGCAGAGGTGACAGCGTTAGGTTCCCGGTGATAAAAGGAACGTTAAACTCTCGTTCAACCAACCAAAGCCGCATCGTGTTTCCGCTTGAAATTAATTTTTGAACATTGTTAGCACCTGGTACGGACCACATCTCTTAAAGTATCTCAGGAACCTATCAAGTTATAAAGACGAAATTTTGTACGTAAGCCCCACATTACACTTGTGTTGATCAGTCGAAGCAATATCGAAAATTTTGCTTGTAAGAGCGGAAAGTAGGCCAATGTCTATAGCTTTCCTATTCCCCCCTTATAATGATAAAATGCCAAAATGTAACTAGTAGATTAAACTGTTTAGCAACCTTTTTAAATAATAGTTACGTCTGGGACGAACGAGTTTTCATCGCATTCCTTTGATTGAAACAAGTGTTTTAAGAGACCGAGGAAAAAGACTCTTTAAGTTTTTCAGAAACAAGGTCGAATAAATCGTTTGATTTTTAAACACACAAGTTTGCTCGATCTATTTTAATGTTTTTGTTACTACTATTGTTATTATTCTTGTAATTATATTGTAACAAATGCTAGGATTAAACCGATTTCAGGTTGATAATTTGACGGTTATCCCTGGCAAGTGCAGAGTATTTGAAGAGTTCATCTTCTCCAAAGAATTTCCTAACCATGTGACAGGTGTCTAATATTGCTAATTTTTGTAGGTTTGTTATGTGATGTTTTGCGTGTATCTGTTCCAGATGTATCACAGTACTTTCAGGGATAATTGGTGCTTCTGAGATAATGATTGATCTTACTGTAACTTTCTGGAATTTCCATAACTTTTTGATTTCGTCTGTCAATGCTGTAAATTTGCTTATTTTTGTACTGTATGTTTACATAAGTTATGAGTCAATGGTACTGCTACAATGCAATGTATTTTTACAGGTACAAATATATCTGTTCTGAGTTCTCGAGTTCAGTAGAGTTTACATTTATCGTTTCAAGTACTATACTTAGCTGGTACTTGTAGTATGGCTTAGTAATGGTGATTAATTTCACGTTACGTGCCAAAAACTAGTGAATGTTTTTACAACATTGTTGTGTCTTGTTAGATAGTCTGTGGAAGCCATTAGATAGCATGAGCTTGTGATGTGTTCAATTCCTTCTGCTGTACCCCCACTTTTCTCCATTTTCATCTGGTATTTCTTGCTTCAATATGTATTTACATAAGTTTCGAGTTGGTATTGGATTGTATTATTATTATTATTATGGCTGCTTTTATTATTACTATAATGCTGAAGGAGTTGACTGGAAAACAGGGAGTGTAACTGCTAGCAATGTTTATGTTAAGAAAAAAAGAGAAAAGGTAATAGAATTAAGCAACCTGATCCAGTTAAGCCACCGAAGTAAGTCCTTTGATGCCGTAAATAAACGTAGAGTACTTGGACCTGTTGCTGACGAATATAGAAAATAGTACAATAAATTTTAATGTTGAACCATTAACTAAAATCTACTCACCACTTTTATATTCATGGAATACTATATGAAACAATAGCTAAAAAAACACAAACCAGATCAGTAATTATGACTTTAAAAAAGTTGATTTCTTGCAGGTTTATTGTGGAATAGAAAATAAATGAAATTAATTATCCTACCAACAATGTAGATAAAATATCTGAAAATTTGTATGACAAAATATATGAAGTTTTCGATTCCCATGTACCAAAGAAACTGTGTAATTATCATATGACATATAAGGACCCGTGGATAAATAGAGACTTTAAATCATTAATAAATAAGAAAACAAAATATTTATAACGGCCAAACAACCAAATAATAAAATGTGGTATCAGAGGTACACCAATTTAAGAAGTTGGTCAAAAAGAAATATCTAAAGGCTAGAAAATTTTACTTTTTAAAGTTGGAGATCAGTATTTGTAATGACAGTTTGTACTTCTGGAGAACATTCAAACAATCACATAACAAACAAATACCAAAACAGATAAAATATAATAATGCATCAGTGTCAGAAATTTTAGACATATCAGAATGTTTTAAAGTTGTATTTCATAATTCTTTTAATTCTGATTCCAACCAAAATAAAAAATGTAAGATTCTGAAACTGACAGAATATAATGGTAATTATGTACCCATTAGTACTCCATCTATCACGCAAAAAGAAATCATTGAAACAATCAGTAAAATTAAGGGAAATGCTACACCTGGGCCTGAAAACATTTCAAATTATATCATTAAAGCATGTAGTAATGAAATAGCATCAAATTTAGCTATTATATGTAACGCATCGTTAATGGCTGGAGTATTTCCTTCAAAATGGAAGCAAATGTATGTTATGCCAATATATAGAAATCTGGCAATAGATATAATGTTTAAAATTATAGGGCTATTAGTTTGGTAAGTGTATTCCCTAAAATTTTTGAATTAGTCGTGCACCAACATTTTTATTTTAATGTAAAGAATATTTTAAGTGATACGCAACATGAGTTTTATAAATGTAGATCGATTGCAACGAATGTCATTCATTTCACACATTTTACGTATTTTGAACTAAAAAGTAATTTACAGGTTGATGTTATATATATTGATATGTCAAACGCCTTTGACTCTATTGATCAAAATTACTTTTGAATAAATTATCAAACATTGGCCTATCTCTGTCTTATATTAAATGGTTTTAAAGTTACTTATCAAATAGAACTTATAAAATAAAAATTGGTAAGGTAGCATCTAGTCAAGGTCAAATAGGGAAGGGAATACCTCAAGGGTCTCCCCTGGGTCCTCTATTTTTTTCTCTATTCATCAATGACCAACCAGGAAAAGTAAGGTACTCAAAAATACTATTATACGCAGATAACATAAAGCTCTTTAGAGTAGTTAATAATGAGTATGATAATTATCTCCTGCAGAAAGACTTAGATACAGTAAACCAATGGTGCGGGAATAATTTATTAACAATTAACTCTGGAGAAACTAGATATATGACATTTATTAATAACTCAATACTTTGTCAGTAAATATAATATTTATGGAGTAAGAATAAACAAAGTAGAACAAATTAAAGATCTTGGTTTTAATTATGACAGATAATTGAAATTTAGTAATCACATAAATGATTTAGTACAATCAACGAGAAAAACAATAGGTTTTATCTTTAATCAAGGGCCTGATTTTTTAAATGGTAGTTCTTATGTGTACTTATATAAGGCAGTTGTTAGATCCAAACTTGAATTTGGTTCAGTCGTTTGGAACAGTTTGTCTAATATAGTTATTAACAAACTTGAAGCAGTACAGAAATGTTTTATACGACTACTATGTTGTCTACTATTCACAGGAGTATGAATATTGGTTAAATTTGGGGGACTTCAATCTCTAGCAGAAAGAAGAAATTTTATGGATAAATACTTTATTCAAATGGTATTGGATCATAAATATAGTAGCGATTACTGCTTGGAAAATATAGGAATAAGAGTGTTGTGCTATAGTGTAAGAAGTCAGTCAACATCGGTAGCACTAAATTCAAAACGTGAAATATTGAGAAGAGTGACAATGTCTTATAACAGTTTAAAATGAACATATGTTGGGAGAAACAATAGAGCAATTATTTTATTTAATTATATCTTTTCCAAAGATTAAACTGTTTTAACTTCATGACAGGGGTCTTGATTTTATTATTATTATATATACACACCTGTGTATCTTCAGAATATCTTTAGTTATAACATTTTATTCAAAGAACCAGTATTTTGTGTGGAAACGTGACAATAAGTATCCAGGATCTTTTATGTAGAGGATACGAAATTTTAAGCAAAGTTGACTCATTATTTAAATGATAGTTAAATGAAGCTTTAATTTCCATAGTTCTGTACTCTCTCCTAGATCGTATTGACACGTATTAATCATCTGAAGTCAAAAGAGAATAAAAGCAAGGATAACAATGGCAAAACAAGCCTTTAAGAGGAAGAAAAGACTGTTTTGTGGGACCTTGAATAAAGAGTTGAGAAAAAGACTCATAAAATGCTTGTGTATCGTATTTTATTCTACTGTATGTGAGAGAAACATGGTCATTACGCAAAAATAATGAAAAAGGACCGGAAGCTTTCGAAATGTGGATATGGAAGAGAATTTAGAGAATTAGCTTGCTCGAGTGGAAAACGAATGAAAGAATGTTAGAAATGGTAGAGAAGTAAATAACAATTTTAGATATTATAAAAAAACAGGAAGAGAAAGTTGTTGGGACATTAGTTAAGAAGGAATTGTATAATCAGAGATGTTTTAGAGGGATGATGGCAGGAAAGACAGGAAGGGGCGAAAGAGACTACAATTATTGGATGATATCAAAACGTAAAAATCGTACACGAACACTAAGAGGTTAGCAGAAGAACCTGGATCATGGAGGCTTCTCAGTTGCGGCAAGTGACCTACCAATAGTGGCAGAATTTTTATGATGATCCTTTACTGCACATAATCCCGGGTGAAATTTTCCAGTGGAAGAACTTAACCTTTGAACGCTTTACGATAGTTCAGATTAGGATCTTAAACTGTAGCTCATATAGTTTCGATCTTGAAAAGTTATCGTAAAGCTCAATAAACAAACAAAATTTAAACTACTCTAAATTCAGTTGAGCATTTCAGTTTTATATCCTTTAAGCTAAATGAAAAGAGTGATCATTATAAAGCAAACGATTATATAAAGGTAACCAAGAAAGTTCTGTCGCTTTATCACCCACAACCTTCGAATATCGATATCAGCTAAGACGTAACTTCAAGTTCGAAAATAGTCCCCATCAGCATCAAAGACCTAATGTCAACGTTCTAGAAGGCCATGGATTCCAACGCGGTAGAACTTGGTGGGCGTGAAGCGAAGGTATGAATGCATTTTGCACCTCTACTAGCAATTTGAACTGACTTTCTTTAAAGTGATTATCTAAGGAATGGAACAGGTGATAATCGGACTGCGCAATGTCTCGGGAATGCGGCAAATGCAATAGTGTTTCCCATCCAATTGATTAATGGGTTCCCGAGTAACTCTAGCTACTTGGAGCTTAGCGTTGTCCTAGAATAGGAGGGCACCTTTGCGATTTAGAAGTGCTGACTCCAGAGTTTTGAGTTTTATCTTGAACACGGCTCAACAGCTGAAAGTACACAGTTGAATTGATGCTCTGACGAGCTAGTATTAGTTCCCGATGCACGATGCCTCAAGCAGTCCACCAAATACACGGAAGGACCTTCTTCCAGTGCAGTGCAGGTTTGGGTTGTTTTGGAAACATTTCATGGCATGCTAACTGATGATGACGCCGCCGTGTAGCTTCGTACAACACCTACTTCTCATCACATGTCAACACCCTGTCCAGAAATGGCTCCATCCTCAGAAGAGACTGCAAAGACACACAGGACTCTGCTCACGTTACCTTCTGGCCCAGAGTCAAATCATGTAGAATCCATCGACCCAACTTGTAGTGCTTTCCAGGTAGATGGAGATGGTACCGAATGGTTTCTACACTCACACTGAATTTAGTCCCAGTTTCTCACAAGTCTGACCACTAATTGCCTCAAATGCTGCCTAAAGATCTTCATTTTGTACATGTGTTGGTCCTCCGACACGCGGTGCCTCATCGAGTGTTTCTCACCGTCCTTAAACTTGTTAAACCACCGCTGTACTCTCCGCGTAGACACAAAGTCCTCACCAAAGGCCTGACATATCTTTCGCCCTGCTGCAGTGGCGTTTGATCGCAGTTTGAACTCGTACAGCATACACGCTCTTATGACGGTCTGTGGAGGTTCCATGTTCACTCTGTCCTTACGCAAGTTTACGTTGTAACTGAACTGCCACAACGAGGTATTATATTGGATATACCTACACCAAAACTAACCTTCGGGTAATCTCCATTCGCATTCAACTCACGGTGTTAGGGCCAATTGAAGACAGACCTCCACAAGAAGCGACAGAACTTTCTTGGTTACCTTGTTACACAATATCCCTATTGTGTAGGCATTATTGAATAAAATATGTTATTTCTCTCATTAACTATTTTATATTCGATCTGGGTGAAATATGAAGGCATAACAGACTACTACTTGATTACTTTGAGAACTGGAAATAGTTGCTATTGTAAATATTGCTTGTTATTATTTCCAACTATAAAAGAAACTAATTGCAAATATCGCTTGTTATTATTTCCACCTATAAAAGAAACTACACATGAAAAATAATTACATATGGAAACTGAAGATCGAACCATTCAATGGAATAATACAATATTCATTACATGCTCATTACAAGTATGGCTCCATCTGAACAAACTTTAAATATTTATCATAATAAAGGAATCGATATAGCCATACATATCACGTGATTATTTTTCTGTATGTCCCTGATTTAGATATTACGTGCGAGCAGAAGTTGAAAGAATTCAGACATTACGTGCGTGCGTTCAGAATTTCATCTGTTGCTGTTCTGTTACCAGGATATATTTTAGGACTGTTTCAATTGATATTATCAAATATTCTGTTTTACAAAAGAAAATACAGTTTCTATTAATTAATCTCAATAGGGAAATGGAATACGTAACAGTGAGTTCTCATCATTAACCTTAATATTATTATTTGTGCTTCAGATATGTACCACATAACTATAAATGCTAGCTGAGATATTCATTATTCTCAAGGATAGAATATGATTATGGAAAATATTGGATACGTCTTCTTATATCCTCTTTTCTCTTTAAGATGGGAATTTGTATCGAAAAGAAATAATAATAATAATAATAATAATAATAATAATAATAATAATAATAATAATAATAATAATAATAATAATAATAATAATAATAATAATAATAATAATAATAATAATAAGTGGGTTTCTTTTCATAGTGTGAAACGACGATAGGCTTCTAAACTATTAGAATTAAAAAATGAAATCTTTAAGTTTTATGTCTCACAGTTATGCCGGTTAGGCTACGGCGAGGATGATAAATGAACGAAATGGTGAATGAAGAAAGTGGGGGGAAACGGGTAAACAAGAGAATACTCACGAGCACATCCACCACAAGTACACACGGCGCGAGCTGGGACCGAACTAGGGACCCCAAGCACCGGAGGTGAACGCTCTACCACTCAGCCACTGTGCGTCCTACTGTGGGAATCCAATACTCAAACTTGAAGTAGTACTCGTTGTACTACATTAATAAGATCAAAGATAGAATATCTTCCTCGGATGCTGTATCCATGTAAAAAAAAAAAGAAATTACTCGCAATGCATTACTATTCTTGTTCTATGGGGATAAAGATTGCAACCGTAAATTGTTAATTTGAAAGACTTACGGTTTTCATAGAAGGTTAAAATAGTAGAACGTATCTATTCTTGGAAAGCTCAATCAATTCCAAAAATTGCAACTCGATATCTCTTACCTTTTCACTCTACAGAAATCAGTAATAGGACCGGAATCAGTAATAGTAAATTGCAACTACTTCCGGTTTTGGTAAAAAGTGGTCAACTGTGATTCATGTTCTCGACACAGACTGAAGCGTTTGCAGAAAACCGCTTATCGCTACGTAATACCATTTTGTTGTATCGCGATAAATATTGTAATTAGTAATGGCTTATTTAACTCTTTCGGATCGAATAGAAGGTAAACGGAGAATAAGGAATCTATGCTTGGAATGCATTAATTGCAAAAAAAGAAGAGGAAGAAGAAGAAGAGGAAGAAGAAGAAGAGGAAGAAGAAGAAGAAGAAGAAGAAGAAGAGCTTTTAGTTCGTCAAAATCGGGCTCAATTTTTCTTTAATTACATTATATAGTCTATACGTAAATCCATGCTTAAATAGAATAGTTCAGATTCTGTACACAATGCATATAATTATAAGAGAAAAAGAATGTTTAAAGATCCATTCAATTGTTCTGATGATATGTGAGCAAAAGGTTAGAAATTACTAACAACACAAAAGTCATACAGGAGAATGCGTTGCGTTAAGAACTGCATTATAAAAATATTTTTAAAACAGGTAAGTGCCACGTATACCCATGGTACTTACATAAAACTTTCCATGAGCCAGACATAAAAGCGAAATTAACAAAACTGAAAATTAATTTATGGATGGTTTTCAGAAAACCTTTCCTCGAAGTCTATTCTATTGAGAATATCCCACAAAGATCAACTGCAGTCTTTTAAAAAATGGATAGTGAGTACTAAAGTCTAACATCTGAATTCCGACTTTTCTGCAAATTTTACCTAATTTTAAGGGTGGTTTTACAAATTTTAATACAATTTGTTCCCATATTGAATTTCGCCCCTTCCGGAAAAGTTTCCAATCTCTCCTCCTGAAATATATTCCCGTGTACGTCCCTCTATAGAATGAATCACATATTACTAGGGAAAAGCACAATCTTTTCAAATATTTTTGCTTTTATCCTGTTCATTTCGGTAGACTTTTAAATAAATTGCTCCATAGTTTGGCTACAATGAAGCTAACTAGGCAAGGTCCATGCTTTAGGGAAACTTGAATTGGCAGTGAAATATGAAACAAATTGTGTGAAACAGATTATTAGTCCTTGTAATATATTTGCAGTTATGACGTTTCCCTTACTTCTGCTTCGGTTAAGTTTGAGACTTAAAATTACTGTATTTCCCTGTATAGTAGATATTTTTTATCCACTCGTACAGCAAACAAAATTAAATTATACATTCAGTAATACTATCCCTAATATCGAGGTTGGTTGGTCCACCGTTGTAAATTGAGTGGGATTTGATCAAAACGGTGAGTGATGGTCGGTGCCCAGCCTATAGCGGAAAAATTACGTTGGCCCAACGTTGGTTAAATGTATGATTGACCAACTAACTATTCTTCGGGCCTTCACGCAACGATACTAGAATTGACTGTTTTCCCAATTAAGAAATACGTTACTTTATTGTTGGCTAAACGTCGGAAAACCGCTTTACGTGAAGCACTTTTCCCATCTCGACAATTTCGTTTTATGGTAGCTAATGGTTGCTAACTCCGTCATACTTGATGCTGGTAGAGTGCGTCACTGCTCATGTGCAGTTCTTCACCGAAATCTTCTTGTGTTCCAATTACGAAAACAAAAGAGAAGTTCGTGCTGTCAGGCACGTAGCCAGGATTTCATGAAGGGGGGGGGGGTCCGTTACATGAAATATTGTGGTCCTCACACCATAGTCCAGTCCCTAGCAATACCTCTGTAGGAATTTCATAGTTGACTACATTTCTCTTCATATTCATGGATAACATGTTTATTTGAATAAAAAATATGAGGTAGACATTCTGTGTCCTGGGCATAAGTTCAGAATCCGCCATTTTGGAAAATGGCCGATTGACACCCGTCAAAGTCCGCAGACATGAACTTTAGCGCTCCTTATACTCCTTCTAATTATTCGATTGTCATAAGTGATACATCGTTGGAAAGGTCATAGAACGCAGATTAAAACGATATATAACTTGTGTTCATACTGTCTAAATTTTAGAAGAAGAAGAAGAAGAAGAAAACTTAAAATTTAGGGAAAAATAGGTTGTATTTCTATTCTTAGGCAGCTGGTAACACTTACACTTACTGTACGCCGACAAAAAAAAAAAAAAAAAAAACAGCGTGTAACTTAGATATTTCTGTATAATATACGCAACAATCATGCAGATCGGTGTTATACAAAGTAAGAGAAAAAATCAGAAATCAAATATTGCCAATGAAGCACGTTTATTATTAAGCTTATGGAGCCCCCTCCTTTTACCGTACTGTTCTCCACTAGCACTACGCAACTGAAACTAACTTGTCCATATACAATTCAACTTCGACTATAGATGTTGTAGCGTCATATATGGGGAAAAATTTAACAAATAACGTGTGATATAGTTCACCTCTACATTCACAGTAATCAAAAGTTTGTGACACTTGATCTTCATTTATTTTCCTTATTAGCACAAGTCATGAAGCACGCACAAACTGAACAGCATATAACATTTTCACGTTTACAAGCACATCTCGTATTCGAACAACCGCTTTTACACCCGCAAGATTGGAAAATTCTGTCAGGAATGAAATTTATGTTCTGTACAGGCATTAAAACTTCATCGTCAAGGTACCACCCATATTCCACTGGATTTAGTCTGTGATGAGGCGTCATGACTGATGCGCAATTATGAACAACATAGTAACAATGTTTTAGATGAGTATACAAAGAATGTGATGTAGGAGGCAGTTCATTCAGTGATTGCAACAAACTTTTGTTGTACATGTAGCACCTCAACTCATTAAATGTTTTCCCTTCACACTTTGGTTTAATAACTTTAACAAGGAATTCTTCAGCTTGAGAAAAACTTTTCTGATCTGGTGGAAATGATAGCCCGAAATCTTGTAAATAGAGTTCTGGATGTACTTTCGAGGCTGACGTTTTAGTGCCAATCTTACTAGTGACACCTGAACCTGTTAATATATGAAGAGCAAGTAAAGATTTACACAAAGGTTGACCCAAGCGTTCAGCTAATGTATAAATGGGAATTGTGTTGTTTGCTGACCTCATCAATCAAAGTTCCTCTAGTCCATAAGAAATCATCATCTGATAAATGTGCAGAAGTAGAATGGCAACATCCGTATCAGATGACATTACAACGATTATCGAGATTCCTTCCTGTAAAGCATGGATGCAGTGTGGTATAATTCTAAGATCTGCTTCCTCAATGACAAATTCCAATTCAGAATGTGATTTTATTACAGAATTACAAATGGATATCGCTGGGGTTCCTTTAAGAATTTGTTGTTGTGTCACTGATGTATGTTCGAAATTCTAATTCTTGTGCCTTTGAAATTATTGTATCTTTAAAATACTTTTGCAGCAACTCTTTGTTCCTAGAAGACGCCCAAAATGTTTCCATCTGCACCGGACAGCGGACAGCAGTGGAGCTATCAATTGTTAAGAGTTCAATTGGATCAGCCATCTTTCTTCTCTCTCTTGTTCCTTGCTTTATTGACCCTTCTAGGTAGCTGTCCAACACAAAGTCTACTCGACACGGTTTCCTACTCTTTACAGACATATCCAAGACCGTTTTGCACATTTCCTGGAAAGTTTTAATGTTTTTGGCTGGAATTTTTCTTAGTTGATTCATCACATCAACAACAATACAAAAAGGTTTGTTGGTTGCAGTAGGAAATATACAATCATCAGGTACTAAATTCTTGAGTAGCTCAGATAATAGTGTGTGTTTCGTAGTTCCTAAAGTAAAGCCATCTGAATCAAACAAATTATTGGAAAGTGTGATATCGTACTTCAAAATTTCATCAATATCATAGCCTCTTTCCTTAGCAATTGCAAAAATCCTATAGCATTTTGTGTTCTCCTTCAAAGATTTTTTTGCCATAAGATTGTTTAGCTTTAAGTGGTTGGTCTCGTTTATATCTTGGTTCCTTCAGTCTTACAATAGGATCAGACAACAGTTTAGATTTATTTACAAATCTATGAAGACGAAAATCTTCGTAAGCCTTGACTCCTCTCTCTAGAAAACTTAAAATTAATTCTGCATCTTCCGAATGAACAACTTCTTTAGTCAGAAAGTTATGCAACTTCACAATAACAGCATGTGGTTCGTACGGATTGCCACAATGAGTCTGCACAAATTGTAGAATGGACTGAACGTGAGATTCTAGCTGAACTGCAAGACTTCCTGTCAGTTCATGGTGTAAGTAAAGCTCGTAAGTGACCAATGTGGTATTAGTCAATTCCCTAAAAGTATTGCATATAGACAGAACTTCGTGGTAAACTAATTCCCATTCTGCAACATATTCTTTTCGCCGGGTTTCTCCAATTATCCCACCACTGAATTTTTGACTCCGGTTTATAGTTTGTTCTAAAGCCATATCAGCTCCCACAGCATTGAATTGAGTATTTGTACGCCGAACAACAAAATGACCTTCAATAAATTTGGTATAAATGTTTGGATGATCACTGCTCAGCAAATTCATAGTTCCCAAGTACAATGAACACCATCTGACATAATTAATACAATTGAAAGTTCTAAATATTGGTAATAACTGTTGTACTGCCTCTAATTGTAGTAGCCATAGTCCTTCCCTATCAGCTCGAATATGATTTTTTAGAAGTGTTACCATGTGCAAAAATCCATTCCAATAACGAGCCATTTCATTTCTTTCCATGCAATCCGAGACAAAAGCATTTAATTTGTGACGAAGGTCAGAAATTAAATCACTCAGCTTTTGATATTGTTCTTGAGCATATGCTTGTTCCTATTATGCACTTCATCTAAGAGGATTTTTGCTTCATCTTTTAGTTTTTGAAACTGCTTCCCAAACATCTGAAAGAATGATTTCCATTGCATACGTTCAATAGCATCTGCTAGCATTAGAAAAGCTTTTAACGAACGATTGTAGTTGTTACATTTTAGAATTGA
Organism: Thermobia domestica; assembly: GCF_964235325.1. Lineage (NCBI taxonomy): Eukaryota > Metazoa > Arthropoda > Insecta > Zygentoma > Lepismatidae > Thermobia > Thermobia domestica. The sequence goes on from NC_137455.1 coordinate 63,081,178, forward strand.
TGACATAATGTTGACACCGAATATCCTATTCTCTGTAAAAGCATGCTCAATTCCAGTTCCTGATAAATACTTTCCAATGCATTTCATAACAATTTTGGACATGTGGAACGATCCTAACATCAATATAATATCTTTAAATTCTTCCGGGTTCAGAAGTTTTATAGTTGCAGCAATATGATAGATTCCTTCATCACAAACAATTGGAAGTGCTTCTTGACGCAGCTGTTTCCTTATGTCTTGGAAATTCTTCATAGCTGTGTATACAGCTGCCTCATTTGTTGCAGGATATGGGATAATTGGAAGAAATCCTACTTTTTTGTCTTTGGAACGTTGGCCGAATATATAATAGCATTGAAGCTATTCCATGTAGGCACAATAGAATCATACTTGTCCTCTACATGAGGTAAGGCTCGGCACAAACTGATAATTTTCTCTTTGTTTGTAGCTAAGTTACTTTCTTTATATGATGTTTGCAGGGCTTCTGGAAATTTCATTGATTCTGGGAGATGTAATACCCTTTCACGATGGTAATAATTTCTAAGGATTTGGCATGGTAGGTGCATTGGCATTCTCTTACTTTCATTATCTAAATTCATGGATGAAACACTTGGCTTTGTCGGAAGAGTCGTTGAGGCATCTTGAAAGAGTACCATGACAATGTCGTGTGTTCCATGTAATCCAGATAAAGTAGCTTCCTCATGATCAAAATTATCGAAAGCGCCTACTGTAAACCCATGTCCTGTTGGATTACTAAGTAGTGGCACACTACCGTTGCTTGAGCTAATGGCATATTTAGCTAACTTTTGCCGATTTCTCATAAGATCATTGTAGCTTACAGATAAACCTAGCTTGTTGAAAGATGTAATAAGTAGCTTGCTTTTGCATTTATCATATATATCGCATGAGCATTCATTAAATGAAGAGGAGTTTTCTTATGGCTTCTGTGAACATTGTAGTAGAGAATTTGAAATAGTGACATTGCTTTCAGTCCTTTCCCTGTTGCCTTTTCAGAAAAGTTCTGAGGTTCACTTTCTTCTTCACATTCCTCCTCAATATCTTCGTTATTTGGAAACATTTCTGATCGTTTCATACTAAATAAGTCAACAAAAAAGCTTTGAACAACACTTGGTATCTTTGTACTTCTCCATGCTGTGTTAAGTTGCGAAGCATCACAAAATTTATTTCCCAAACCAAAATCAACATCTCTTAAAGCTGATTTAAGAAGTTGTGCTGCTTCTTTAACAACATCATATGTTCTTACTTTGTCTGCAATTTCTTCTGCACTAATTTTAGATGAAAACACCATCAAAGACTCTTTTCTTTCTTTAGGTTTAGAAAATCTAATAGCTTCTCCATATTGTCGCAATAAAAATATCTTAACTTCTTTGTTGCTTATTACAATTTCGGTAGCAGTATCATTTATCATATCTCTTATTTCGCTTAGTGTAAATCCCCAACCACTTTCAAGCAAGGGTGAAATCATGTCATTCACTCTCTGGAAAGCTGAAACTTTAATGTTGTCCACCATAGGCACATTCTCACGACACTGACGTTCATATTTAGCAAAATATCCCTCAAGACACAATTTGTGATAATATACGTCGGCACCAAACACAGCAGCGGGATCTTGTAAATCACAAACACGGGTAAATACCTCATCTTGAAAGTGCGTAGTAGCATTTAGGAATCGCGTCGCTCTATCACTTTCACAAATTCTGAACTTTTGTCTCACACCAGAATGTCTCACATGGTTACAAATAACACAAGTTCGACTATCTGCATCCACTTCACTTGCAGTTACTTTGATTGCCGCACTGGACGTTCTCTATTCATGAAGTTTACATTCTCTAATTCTTCATCATCTTCATTAGTTTCTTCAGACATACTTTTAAGTTTATCAAGAGTCTTCTTCATTGTATATGTTTTGTAACATTCATTATTTGAATGGCACACAAAATGTTGATTTTCTTTAAGAGTCTTCAATCGTTTTCCAACAGCATCACATCGTATGGCACTTGCCTCCAAAATTCGTTTGCGCCCACATTTGGATGTAGTTGGAACTTTTCCTGTATGTCTTTTTGACAAATAACACACTTTGACAGATCAATAGTCTCTTTCTGTTCAATAGACCTGTTAAGGGGCACACCTTTCCCAGATTTAATATCCATAATCTTGGCTACTCAAATTTATCTGCAAGACGAAAAGGTGCAATTAACAACTTTGAAATAAGAAACTGAAAAATAAGTTTACATCTAATTTTTAATAATTTAACATACTAATGCCATGCATTATAACTTTAAACATGTAACTTTGCTGGTTTAACATCACGCAGTTCATTATAATAGCTTCAATTGTGATAGAAAATAACCAGTTCCGACAATAACTCTGTAGCAATTTCATACTTGAGGACATTTCTCTTCATATTCAAAGAGAATATGCATGTTCAATTAAAATATCTGAAGTAGATGTTCTGCGTAATGGGCGTAACCTCAGAATTTGCCACATTGGAAAATTTTGATTACTATGAATGTATAAGTGAACTATATCATACGGTATTTGTTAAATTTTTCCTCATATATGACGCTACAACATCTATAGTCGAAGTTGAATTGTATATGGACAAGTTAGTTTCAGTTGCGTAGTGCTAGTAGTGAACAGTACGGGAAAAGGAGGCGGCTCCATAAGCCTAATAATAAACGTGCTTCATTGGCAATATTTGATTTCTGATTTTTTTTCTTACTTTGTATAACACCGATCTGCATGATTGTTGCGTATATTATACAGAAATATCTAAGTTACACGCTGTTTTTTTTTTTTTTGTCGGCGTACGGTAAGTGTAAGTGTTGCCAGCTGCCTAAGAATAGAAATACAACCTATTTTTCCCTAAATTTTAAGTTTTCTTCTTCTTCTTCTTCTAAAATTTAGACAGTATGAACACAAGTTATATATCGTTTTAATCTGCATTCTATGAGCTTTCCAACGATGTATCACTTATGACAATCGAATAATTAGAAGGAGTATAAGGAGCGCTAAAGTTCATGTCTGCGGACTTTGACGGGTGTCAATCGGCCATTTTCCAAAATGGCGGATTCTGAACTAATGTCCGGGACACAGAATGTCTACCTCATATTTTTTTATTCAAATAAACATGTTATCCATGAATATGAAGAGAAATGTCGTCAACTATGAAATTCCTACAGAGGTATTGCTAGGGACTGTATTACCAGGGGCTCGATAATTCTAAACTATTTTACTGTAACATTTACTGGTTCGTTTAGCCAGGATTTCGTAACGAAGGGGGGGGGGCGTGACATGAAACACTGAAGGTCCAAACAATCTACACTACTTTACTATCAACATTTATTGGTTTGTTAGGACAATAAAATGAGAATATGTTGGTAAGTATTTTAATAACAAACTACGAAGAAATCTCAAGTAAAATAGTAAAAGGAACGCATTGAAAATGATTTTGCAATATTTACGTTCTTCCTCTGTTCATTCAAATATAACAATTTTCCTTTCATTACGACCTCAACTATTATAAAAAGTACATATTCACTATTATAAAAAGTACACTCATGTCCAAAATGATTGTCGCATATCTATGACTGTCTTTTTGTAAGAATATAATTTGATAATGATTTTGCAGGGTACTTTTAATACTGATACCATGTGTATAATCGGGAAATGTGTATTTGTTGTAAATTCCGTAGGAAAAGAATTATAAATTCGAAAATTAGAGTGAGTAAAACGAAATATTGCTAAATGGACAAGAAAGTTTTATTTTTGTTTTATTGTTCATATTTACTGCTCTTTTGACAAAATTTGCCACTTACATGTCTTTGCCGATTATACACATATTAACATTGTAAGAAATACTGGGCAAATTCGTTATCAAATAATACTCCTACAACAACATATTTATAGACATGCGACAATAATTTTGGACATGACTGTACAAACTCAATAATTCTTGTAAAATATTTTACTATATCTGCGTTCCTTTCTCTGTTGAATCAAATGTTAACAGAACTTATTTTCCACATATTTTTTTGTTTTTATTATTCCTCCAACTACTGTCTGTTCCAAATGACAGGCTAAAGGAGTAGTAGAAAATTGTTTTTGAAATAACATGTTTGATACTGCAAGGAAGCGATGACGTAAAATTATGATCAAAAACGTCCACGCTGTTACACAACCGGCATTATGCTTTCAGAAGTTTCAAATTTCCCTGAGTAATAGCAGAAATTCTAAGAATTGCCTAACTTCCGGAAATTTCAAATTCTTGACTCTTCCAGGATATCCCACTCACCTCGCCACCATGTGTTGCATGTAATACAAATCTCCTTATAAGAAGGAGTAATCAAAAGCTTTCTGTAGTTTTTTTTAAAATTTTTAACGCCGATTCTTCTTTTCTCATTTCATTTCGTTTCATCCTTCCTTAATTTTTTCATTTCTGGTCTCGAAGGGGGGGGGGGTCCGGGCCCCTCCGGACCCAACTTGGCTACGTGCCTGGTGCTGTGTGTGTTGAATTATTTTTCTATAGATAGTGCGTAGTGACCTTCTTTTTATTAAAAAATCTCAAGATTTAAAACTCATCACAATTGTCAAATATCCAGCACTGGTAAAGTGACTGGTGGTAGCTGAGTTGTCCTCCACTCTGGTTTAGTGGTCTAGCACGTGCGCCTTTTGTATAGGGGTTCCGGGTTCGATTCCGGTTGGGAGATCCTTTGGAATTTTAACCACTGTCGATATTTCTGGCACTCTACGTCCTTGTCACTCTAGGTTACTGGAACAACGAGTAAAATAAGTAAAATTAAGCAAACATCTCGTAATGAGTAATTAAAAGTAGGAAGCATCAATTCTCGTCAACCGAGCAACTCTTGTCCGCGTTCCGTACACTGCTGTTTCCACTTTTTCTTTCCTGCACGGTCGAAGTACAAAAAAATGAATCGAATATTTAAAGATCCTTGGTTGTATTCAGAGTCGTTCTGAAGCGTGACTAACGCCATACTAAAGAGTTCAACTAACATATATTTCATGCAGAAGTCAGGTCCTTAGTATGACGCTAATCACACGCGAAAATTACTCTGTATACGGTCCCCTAACTCTATGAAATAATCGGAATATCTTAGGAATACCATATAAAAAGTCGAACGTGCCAAACCGAATGCATCATGACTCTTCCCTACCCACCGCTAAGACTTGTTGGAAAACATCAGGTAATTATGCTAGATTTGGTTAGGTAAACGTCAGTGTTTGGATGGTAAACCACCATTCAGCGTCGAGGTTTGGCTGGACTAAAGTAGGGAGACTGCTGGGATTTCTTTGGGTGAACGAAGGCTTATTCTCAATGTCGTTGGAATAAGGTTAGCCGAACTTTGGGATGCTTGGCGATTGGTTGGGTAAACGAAGGCCCAACACTCGTTTGGTTGAGAAATGGTTGCCAAAGTGGCCAAACCTGCCTTTCTTCCACCGTTGTATGTTGCATCGCCACCATTTCCTGAATGTTGGGCCACCGATTTTGCTACTAGGGATTATTCAATCTACACCACTATCTACGACAGAAATCCAGGTAAAATGACCCAGACATAAAGGGAATTCATAACAATCTAGGTTCATATTTTGAGCTTATATATTTTTTTTACGGGGAGTTTAGATTTCCATAGCCAGGACTGTTAAAAATTATATGAACTCCCTCGTTGTTATATATAGTTAGAATACGAGCCTTAGCCACTGGAGATCCAGGTTCATACACCCGTTTAATGTGATTCGAATCCCACGTCTTCTATAGCATTGGTATTGAACGGAACTCTAAACTAAATCAACCAAAAAGAATAATTCAGGCAAATAACTTTTGACGAATAGGAAACAGAAGATTGTATATTATGTTTCCATCTTTCAAAAGTTTTTCACTCTATAATGAATCATTAGCAACGACATTAGATTTCTGGTTTTTGTTATCTGAATAAGCAAAGCTAGCTATCTTGTTATTCCGTAGATAAATGAATATTTATGAGACTTCATGTAGGCCGTCCCAAGCGTCGTTATCTGAAATACGTTCTTCCATTCGAACATGCACGCGTGCTATTCATTGCTTGGGCTTGGTTATGTAAAAAAAAATGAATAGGTAAATATATTGCCAATTTCTAAATACGTTTAATTTCCATGTTGAAGAAAAACACAAACTATTCAAAATGTGTGAAGAAAGTAGTTGGGTAAAGATCAGATATTTTTGGCCTATGTTAGTCATAAAAAATAAGTTTTCATCAAAGCCAATTTAAACTTTGTATTTCTGCCAGATACAATTAAAAATATTCTAACAAATCGCATAAAGAAGCCAATACACAAAGTATGGCTGTTCATACTCTACCAGTTTCAACTTTTTTTATTCAACTTGCAACAACAATTGGGTGGTCCCATGTCAAAATGCACTGACTACATTTTTGATGAAATTGAAATAGCACTCTGACATTTGTGTCATTTGTGACATTTGTGTTGAGAACTGAAATGTTTACCACTCGCCATTGAATCAATACATCACAATAACTTACTCCATTCCTTCCTTGGCAAACTAAAGAAACTACAAACTTGGTTTACCCTGGAATGATGGAACTCTCAGTTCACGAAATGTCACTCTATCTCAATTTCATCAAAGATGTAGTTAGTCCGTTTTAGCATGGGACCACCCAATTTTAGTATGCGATACTACCTAAACCCCATTACACAAATGCTTGTTGATAAACTTATTAACCATATAGTATTCACGGAAACATGAAGCATAATAGTTCAAGAAACGTCTCATACTAAAATTGTTATTGCAAGTTTGATAAAACTTATAAACTCGCAAAATATAAACAATCATGCTTTGCTTACCGACTTCTTTTAACAATTTCGTTCAATATGATTCATATGCATTTTACACAATTGTATAGCTTTATATTTAAACTTCAGGGGGCGTGATGTCTCAGTGGTAGAGCGTTCAATTCCAATGCGTAGGGTCCTCAGCTTGCTCGAGTGGGCTGTGTTGTTTAATTTAAAGATTGAACCTTGGTTGAGTATAGTGGTTAGTATCTTATTACTCAAGTTAACAGCTAAATGATAAATTGGTAGTATACGAAAGAAGAGAAATTCAATGTATATGTTTATTACAAGAGATTTCTATATCATCTATTACAAATGTGCAGACGTGATATTATCAAATACCAAATATTAAGTGAGCTCAAAGGTCTGCAAATATTACAATATTAATTCATTAACAAATGATGAATTTAGCTTTAAGAGCTGTTATACTTGAGGCCATAGCAGGAGACTGCCTGAAGAAATTACTTCTTCCAAGAGACTTGAATTATTCAAAAGGTATTTAACTTACACACAACGTTAGGAGGTCTCTCTCTCAGCTCGATGTTGACCATCATCGTCGAAGCTTCAAAGACGGAGTAGCGAAGACAAAGAATGATGAAGATTGAGAAGATAAATAGTTCCAAAATTTTAAGCTTTTATACTGGTCTGAGAGAGTGACAAACAACTTGTACGTAAGCAGTCCTTGTTACTTATTTTTGTTGTGGGTTTTTTCTTTGAAAGTTGTTTGTCTTATGACGTCTAACGTTATGTTCTTCCGTATAGCACTGATGAAATGTTCTTAATTGTACTCTCATATACAAAAGTTTCGTTTTTAATATTTCAATAAATTAATAAACATGACATAGCCTCTTCTGCTATGATTGTTCTCTTATTTGTATGCAGAGGCATCAAATTTAAAAAGAAAGCAATAAAGTTTTTTTTTAATATTTCAGTAATACGAAGTAGCGAGTGTTCACTGTATATAGTTATTGTAACTTGAAACAGAGACACTGATATTGGGTGGATTTAGTATCACTTTCACTTTTGTGAATCACTACACAAGTGTTTGTAAACATAGTAGCGTGGTGGTTTACTGTGTCATGAAACCAAGTTCATTGTCATAGAGAAAGTTAACCTTGACAGTGTAGATACAGCAAGTGGGTCAAAGGAGAAGGAACGTCTTCCTTGAATGATGAACTGCGATGAGCGATGACGTGAGAAGATGGAGCATCTTATGAGACGAAACCATGGGCAGGAGTGTACTGATTCATATGGGTGCGCATTCCACAGAATCACACTGACCTGGATCAGGCAGGGGCGACGTAACAGGGAGCATCCTTTTTGAGAGGCCAGCTCTTCGTGGGATGACTGCACTGAACATCATGTCGGATGACGGAAACCCTGGCTGCGAACTGATGTCATAAGATGTCAATACTGCCGCTGGTCATCTGCAAGTCTATTTTGGGCACTAGTATCCAAAATAGTGATGCTGGAGAGCGAAGATGAACACAAGATGTAACACAAACGATAGTCAAAGACGATAGTTTGTGGCGTCTTGTTGTGAATATAATAAGTGATACACATGGTGTGGGGTGGGAAAGTGAACTGGGGTCCATCAGGGGAGACTGGATCACTGGAGGTGACTGGTTCGTGTCCATGCTGAGTCCACTTCGATGAGGCATCTGCTGGAGAACCACTGGAAACACCTTCTGGAAACTGGAACGTTGACTGCATGGGATGCTGCTGATGACAATTGAAGAATCAGGAATGCTGTGTTGACTGCTGTCTGCGGTTAAACTTGACTGAATGTCCATGTGATGAAGACATCTGTGATCTCTGGAGACGAGATCATCCAGGAGGCTGAAGTCAGCTGAATGCCGCTGGTGACGACATGATGGCGTGGTGCCGTGTAGGATGAGGAGAGATGAGAGAGAGATTAATATCTAATATCAAAATTATATATATAAACGGGAAGAAATGGTATATAGGGTGGGAAGAAACGCGAATTTTAATGGGATAATGGAAAATGGGTTTGTGTTTTCTTACACATATACATATATTCAACATATCCCATAGTGGCTGGCTTAAAAATAATAAACTACGTATACTTCTTAGAGAGATTTTGATAGAAGTATGTAGAGAACAGGAAATGCTTTTTTTTAAGTCGAAATATAGAAGTAACAGAATTGAAGTGACTTATGACTGATTTGAAACTTTTTTTTCGGTTATAAAGAAAGAAAAGGAAGAAGAAAATTATGGATAAATTAAATTCTGAAATTCTGAATTATGGGCTGTTGAAAATTTTAATATTTAAGTAAATTTTGGAAATTCGTAAGAGATTTGAACACTATTATTGTGTTCCGAAGTAAGCACTGAAATATTGTAAGAAAAGAAAGTAATACCTTTCAAAGTTCTTTGTGTCAAGAATATTGTATAAATCCTTGAGCGAAATTCGTTTTTAACTTAACACCCATAAACTTGCCAGTCAAACTCTGTTGCCTGAGTCTTAGCGAGTGTGAATCAGACGCAGAGAGGGAGTGAGTACTATCTCGATATTCGGGTGGTATTTATTAACAGAATGAAGAGGGGAAGGGAAAGAATAGGTGGGTGGGTGACATATATATTAACCTAATCCAAAGTAAATAATATTGAAATAGTTATCTATTAACAGATATATATATTATCTATATACAAATATAATGCATATTCTAATAAGTATACACTAAATATCAAAGAAATTATGGTTAACTATCATGCTTGAAAGAAATTATGCTAAATATTAAAGCAACTACTATATATATATATATATTTATTTATTTATTTATTTATTTTAAATTCTCTCATCTCTACCTGAAGGAAATGTAAAACATTTCTATGATAAAGAAAGCAATTACTTTGTATATATATATAAGAACTATTCGTAGTAAATGAGAAATATCTCTAATATATAGATATGATATTATTTTGGAGCATTGGTAGCCATATATTTACGATATTTGTCCTGAAAGGCAGGATCTGGTGATGTGTCTGGGATGTAGATCTTTAAACGATCTATTGCTACGGGCTGTAGTGTGCCATTGATGTGTATGATATATTCATTATTGTGATATGATTTGGCTTTAACTGTATGTGGGCCAGTATATAACTCAGACATTGATGGCGATTCACCCTTTTTCGTGTATAGTTTCTTTACCATCACCTGACTACCTAAAGGATAATCTCGGGGCTTAGTTTGCTCTTTCGATTTCAATTGTTGAAATACTCTATTCCTATGAAATTGGACCAAGGATCTAAGTTCATCTATTTGCAACAATCTATTATCTTGATCCATTTTCTGTGAAGGAATTTGTAAGATATTGTCTATTGGAAACCTAAATTGTTGCCCATAAAGTAACGTAAATGGAGCTGTACCTGATTGTGTCAGTGGCGTATTATTACAGACGCTTACTGCTTGTGTTACGTATTGGGACCAGGATGAATGATTTAATTTTGAAAGAAAGCGAATAGCCGATTGAATTTTTGAAATTGTTGCTTCAACAGAGCCTATTGAGCGATGTGATGCTGGTAATGCATATTTGGCTTGAATATTGAGGGATTTGAAAATTCTTGTACTTTGATAGCAGTGTGGTTTGGAGCCTTATCCATATGTATAACTTTTGGTGTGCCATAACGCAAAATGATCTTGTCATAAATAAATTGTAGGAATGTATCTGTGGTCATATCTTTGACAGGTTGTGCTACCGCAAAGGAGGTTACTGCCTCTGTTGCAACGTAAATATAATTGTAACCATTAGAAGTTGGTAGCTTGCCTATGGCGTCTACAAACCAAGTATCAAAAAGTGCCGACGGGGGATGGGTTTGTATATGGATTTCATTTGAGCGATAATTACGTTTAAACTTATTGCATTCAATGCATCCATTTATCTTTGTCCTTAGCCAATTTTGAAGGTTAGGAATATAATATCTATCTTTAATGAGAAATTTTATTTTATGAAAGCCAGGATGGGTGTCTGAGTGAAACTCTTGAAAGACTGTGTCCTTCAATGAATCAGGAATGCATAAGCGTAATTTGTTTCCTGCTGGTGTATAAATTATCCTATATAACTTATGATTTTGTATGACATATTGTTTGGACCAAAATGCATACTTGGGATGATTAGTGTCTTGATTTTGTAACACCCTGTATATCTTAGAAAATTTGGGATCTAAACGTTGCAATTCCGCTATGTCGGTGTTGCTATCTAAAACCAAAAAAGCATACGGGTGTTCTTCCGGTTCTATCTTTTCATATTCTTCCGGAGATAATTCCAAAGGATGTCTGGAGAGATAGTCACAAAGAGAATTTTGTTTTGATTTGATGTGCCTAATAGTAAAATCAAAGATTTGAATATAACTTAGCCATCGGACCATTTGCGCAGTAAGATTAGTGGTTTTCTTAACAGCTACTAATGCTAAATTGTCTGTTAAGATGGTAAAATGTCCTCCTATTAAGTATCTGTAAAATTTACGGAGCGCAAAGAAAACAGCAAACAATTCTGCATAATATATAGGATATGCTTTTACTCTAGGTGGGAGAGTAGCACTAGCAAATTGTACAATAGACCAATGTTTTTCATTTGGTAATTTTTGTAGGAGCGCAGCCGCACAGCCGACAGAACTAGCATCTGTGACTAACATGTGTTCAGCTGAGGGATTATAAATTTGTAATATTGGAGCAGATGTTACCATTTGTTTTAATTTGTCAAAAGTTTCAGTTAGTTCAGGAGTCCACTTTAAATTTTTGTCTTTCGATGCAGCAAATTTATGTAAAGGAGCAGCAACTATTGATAGTTTATTATAAAACATTCTATTGTATTGTAAAGCTGCTAAGAATGCTTTTAATTGTTTCGGGGTGCGGGGTTGTTCGAGGGAAGTTAAGGCTTTAACTTTGTCAGGGTCCTGTGAGATATGGCCCTGATCCACTATATAGCCTAAAAATTTGAATTTCTGAACACCAAATTGTGTTTTATTGAGACTAAATAAAAGACCAAATTTCTCGGCTGTTTGTAAGGCTTTTTCTAGAACTCTAAGCATACCTTCAAATGTACTATTGAAAAATATTAAGTCATCTACATACGAAAGAAATTCTTTGGGGGAAAAGTCTCGAAACATATCTTTGACAATTCTATGTAGAATTAATGTGGATGTACGAAAACCTTGTGGTAGCGTATTCATTTTAAAAAGACTATGTGGAAATCCTAATTGATGAACACTGAAGCTAGTTAATTCTTGATCTGCTTCATCTAATTTTATCTGATGAAAACTTTGCTCCATGTCAGTTTTTATATTATACTTAGCCTGTGCTAATTGGTCTAATATATCTTGTACACCTGGAGATAATTCACTTACAGGTTTGGAACGAGACGACAGTTCTCTAAGATCTAGAACTAATCGGACTTGGTTTGAGTCCCGTTTGGGAATAGCAATCAGATTGTTTCTATAAAAGCTATCCGATTTTGAGATGATACCATTATCAATCATCTCTTGTATTTTTTCTTTGACTCTAGCACGCAGTCTAAACGGTATTGTGTAGGTGGGAACCGTCCATGGTTCTCTATCAACCACATTGAGTGTGGCTGAATAACAATCTATTATCTGAAAATCTTTGTTGTGCCAAGAAAAACATGTAGGGTGTCGTTTCAATACTGCAAGTAATTTGTCTTTCTGTTCCTGTGTTAAATCTGGGTTTATATTAAATTTACTGTAATCAATATAAGGTTTAATTTTCTCTAGGCGTTTGGCAACCCTATCTCGTGTTTGCTTTTTTGTGGGCTCATAAATTTTACGGATAAGATACATATGAGCAGATTGTGTATCTTTTGGTAACAAAGCGCCCTGAGCAATGTGAGTACCTTTCTGCAAATAACGTTTAGAATTTCCGGGATTTACTATTGGTAAATACATATTATTTGAGTTTACTGCAGTTTGCATAAAAACACATCCTTGCATATTCTTTATTATAGGATTTTGAATGATAAATTCCGTGTTGGAAACTGGAGTGTCAAGAGTGAGGGGTACATATCTTATTGAATTAGGGGGTATCGCCGTGCCTTGTCGAACATAGAAGTTAAATCTACAATTTCTACTGACTTTAGCTGACAATGAGGTTTCTTTATCACTTTCCCGGGGAAATCTGTGTGTGTCCCCATAATGGGTAAGAGTGATCGTGTTAGCTTGGTACGAAATGTTAGCCTCATGATTAGTTAGGAATTTATTGGAAAGCAGAATGGGAATGTTGGCGATAGGTGAAATACGGAATAAAACCTGAAAAGTTTTACCAGATATAACTATGGGAATATAGGCTGCTTTTGTCAAGTGTAAAGGTGTCGAACTTATGCCATAAACTTTAGTAGCTAATTGAAATATCTTGCAATTTCGCGGTACCAAAGAGTAATGGATTAGTGACGTCATAGCACCTGTGTCTAGTAAGAAGTTATATTGCTGGTCTAAAATGGAACCAGTTACATAAGGAAGTTGATTCTTGAATATCAAAGGCACTGTTACTTTAGTATTTGTTTGAGTAGGCGGAATGGTATGGTGAGGAACGGCATGTGATTCATATTGAGTACCAATTGTACGCTTAACATTTTCATAGTTGGTACTACTAGTAATAGAATGAATCTGTAACGGAGAAATGTTATCATGAAACCCTTGACTGGAATTCGACTTGAACGGCAAGTCAAATGAATGCTTAACTTGAAGAGTGTTTGCACTCTGAGAGGTTGTTTGCAAGTGTGTATTTGCAGATGGTATAAAGGATGGAGCTTCCGGATTTAATTTTGAATTTCCATGCAAGAAATTATTTGACCTAAAATTCTGAGGTGAATATATTGGTATAGTTTGATTTAATTGCAGGGTTGGAAACCAAAAAGATGCAGGGTGCCCAGCCCCTATTGATCCCCGTTTTTTGGCATTGGTGCATATTCTAAAGCTGGAAAGGCGTTGTGGGGAAAGAAAGAGCCATAAGGCTGCCCAAATGGTGGCATGTTATACGGAAAAGGGGGAACAGCATAATACTGTTGATAAAATCGTTTAGAATTTTGCTTTCCATTTGAAAACTTATTTTTCTTCTTATTATTACCTTGAGAAGAAGCTTGTCTAGTTTCACCGTTTTGTTTATTATTATACCTGTGAGGAGAAGCACGTCTAGATTTCTTTTGATACTGATTTTGCTTATTGTCCTCAAGTTGTTGTTTTGAAACAGTTGCAATGACCTGTGTTGCTTCAGCTCGCGTTGTTAAACTTACTTGTAACGCCTCGAGCTGTTTAGAAATCTTGTCTAGCTGTACTTCGGACGAAAGAGAAGGGGAGGGAGTGGAGGTAGCAGTATCTTGGAATTTTACATGTTTATTTTCCTTCTCAGTTCTATATCTTAACAATGCATCAGAATGTTCTATTATTTGTGCTTTTGCTATTAATTGCGAAAAGTTATCAAATTGATGTTGAGCAAATAGCGGTACAAAACGTGGTTGAAGGGATATGATCGTTTGCAGCAAAAACGATTTGAAAGGCATGGGGGGAGAAATGCGCTGAGATAGATCATACTTCTCATATAGAAACGGAAGGAGCTTCTCATCTTTGTTTTGTTGTCGTTTCTGAAATAAGAGTGTAGCCTCGAGGGAAGAGGAGGAGGGAGAAAACTGTTCCAAGAATTTGTCCTTCAATGCAGACCACGACAAACTTAAATACTGTTCATTTCTATTAAGCCAAAGCGCTGGAAACTGTGTCAACGAAAGTTTGAAGACCTGTTTCTGGGTGTCTTCATTCAATTTATGTAATAAGGAAAATCTTTCAAAATTCTGTATGAATGTTTCCGCGTCTTGACCGTCGGAATTTGAAAAGGTATCTATAAACGTAGGGAAAGTAACAGAAGGAGTATTGGACGATGTATTATTGTTGTGCTGTTTGCGAGCCATTTTGTAAATATTTCTTGCACTAAGTTTTAAAGCCCAAAATAGAAATGTAAGCCAGAAACCATTAAGACATGCAGAGATATGTATACATGTAGTATTTCAATGCTCATGAAGAAGTATTTTCATAATGTAGGCCTCTTATTATCGGCATAGCAAATGCTAATACGCCTTTTGAATGATTAGTCTCTATTGTTCGCTAGGGAAAGCCATGTTTAATTTAAAGATTGAACCTTGGTTGAGTATAGTGGTTAGTATCTTATTACTCAAGTTAACAGCTAAATGATAAATTGGTAGTATACGAAAGAAGAGAAATTCAATGTATATGTTTATTACAAGAGATTTCTATATCATCTATTACAAATGTGCAGACGTGATATTATCAAATACCAAATATTAAGTGAGCTCAAAGGTCTGCAAATATTACAATATTAATTCATTAACAAATGATGAATTTAGCTTTAAGAGCTGTTATACTTGAGGCCATAGCAGGAGACTGCCTGAAGAAATTACTTCTTCCAAGAGACTTGAATTATTCAAAAGGTATTTAACTTACACACAACGTTAGGAGGTCTCTCTCTCAGCTCGATGTTGACCATCATCGTCGAAGCTTCAAAGACGGAGTAGCGAAGACAAAGAATGATGAAGATTGAGAAGATAAATAGTTCCAAAATTTTAAGCTTTTATACTGGTCTGAGAGAGTGACAAACAACTTGTACGTAAGCAGTCCTTGTTACTTATTTTTGTTGTGGGTTTTTTCTTTGAAAGTTGTTTGTCTTATGACGTCTAACGTTATGTTCTTCCGTATAGCACTGATGAAATGTTCTTAATTGTACTCTCATATACAAAAGTTTCGTTTTTAATATTTCAATAAATTAATAAACATGACAGTGTAGTGGATAAACCCCCGTATGTGTGGGTTTTCTCGGGGTTCTTCCGTTTCATAGCACTTTCTTCATTCCACCATTTCATTCATGTATCATCATCACCTGCTCCTTTAGCCTAACTGGCATAATCGTGAGGCGTAAAACTTGAAGATTTTATTTCAATATTTAAACTTTATAACTGTATGATGTACTGGCTTTTATGAACATTTCTTTTTCTTTTCTTTACAACTTTAATATGCAGAAAACGCCTAATGTTAACACAACATCTTCATTTCTGCAATGTCTACCGGAAATATAAAAAATATTAAATTGTGATAAAATAGATATAATCACTTAACTCTGTAGATATAATGAAATTAACATAAATATGTATTAATATATGTATCTGTATCTTCAAGTGCATTTTTTTTAAATCTTTCCAGAGAGTTAAGTATTGGATCGTACTTGCAATTACAGTGATAAATCGAGTTGAAGGATACATTATATGTCAACAGAAACTCAGCATCAATTAAAGACCCTTTATACTGGCTTATTAAAGAACATTTCGGAGAGAAAAGATATGTGATGGTATTGGAGGATGGCGTGATTGAAAGTTTTATAAGTGACATCAATACAGAACGACTTCCAATAATGTATTTTAAAACTTCAAAATCTACCGTGAATGATTACGACTCCTCATTGTTAAGTGCAATGCGTGATTGTTGTACGACATTTGTTATTAATACTGGAAACGTTGTCGATATGCTTTCTCGTATACACAGATATATGAAATTAACCACATGCAGCAACAGCAAAAAAATTATTTTACTAAATTCAACTAATACTGACAATTTACAATCAATTATGACTTTCAAATTTGTACACCTATTCCCTTACGTGTATATATTAGATAGAAGTTGTTTGAATATTGTCGAGAATTGTATCATAAAGTTATTCACATACTCATTAGGGAATAATCTTAAACCAGAATACCTAGAAGTTATTGGAACATGGACAGAAAAGAAGTGGGTCCTTAATCCTACTATCAGTAAGAACAAACTTGCAAATTTACGCATGAAATCCATGAATGTATTAATGATACCATTTCCTCCATATACACTCGTAACTGAAGATGAAAGGTACGATGGCATTGACTATCGTATAATTTCTACTTTGGCAAATATTAACAATTTTACTTGGAGTATTAAGTTTTCTAATTTTGATTTCGGGTTACCCGTAGACAATGAAAGTGTTCTTTCTTTCTTCGGAAATATCAAGAAACCAGGAATTATAGCTGCAATTCCAGGTGCATACTTGGTAGCTGGTCCAACCAAGTTTGTTGACCTGACAACACCTTACAGTCAAGTTGATGCTGTTTTTCTGACTCCAAGACCTGAGAGAATTGCAAATTTATGGGGAGTGTTTTATCCATTTCGTACGTCATTATGGTTGTGTGTCATTGCTTTTGTGTGTTTTACAGCATTAACACTGTACTTCATGTCTAAAGTTTTTCGTTATCTCAGTCATGGAGAACCGAGTCAATACAATAGTTTAACTTATAGTGCACTACAATCTGTGGCAATGCTTGTTTTATATGGTATCCCAGACGAGAACCAAGATGTTATTAAGCAAATATGCATATGGTTTTCAATTATATACGTTATCTTAGTTACTGGTTTCAATAGTAACTTTGTGTCGTTTCTTACAATACCCCTGTACGAAAACTGTATAAATACAGAGGAGGAATTTGTAAACGCTAACATCGAATGGGGTACTGTAGATCCTACATTTATACATTCGTTGAATGAATCTATCGGATTCTACACAGAGAAGATAGTAAAACGTGGTAAAGTGTTTGCTGATCTAGGAAGGTTAAATGAATTAGCAAAGCAAAAGCAGTTAGCTGTTTTCGCTGAAAAGTCACTTTCAGGATATTTGTCTGGGGTGGAATTTCTACGGAAGGAGACTCTGCAAAACCTTTATTTAATGAAAGAAAGTTTAATGAAATTTTACCTTTGTTATGTTTTTCAGAAAGGCTCACCTTTCATTTCAATATATAATATGTTTCTTGATAAACTTTTTAGTTCTGGGTTAATATTATATTGGGAAGAAGATATAGTTCGGCAATATATGTCTAATAAATTTATGAAACTTTATTTTCAACAAGAGCTAGATCCCGTACGTCCTTTATTTCTATATGATATTGCAGGAGCATTCATTCTGTTGGTTGTAGGTGCAACAGCAAGTTTAATCACATTTGTTGTCGAATCTATCAGAAGATTGTGATCTTAGTTATTTACAAAATGTTCAAGGTAGAAAGTAATGTCAAAAGATTTTAAACATAGTCATTTGTAGAGATAACAAAACTGCTTACAGAAATAGTTGTTTGCCTAAATTATATTCTAGAATGCATCAGCTACAGCCTTACTTTACTGATGTTTCGTGAACATTTCCTCTTGTGATATCTTGATTCTGATTTCCTTGGAAGTGACGTAACAAATAATTATTTATAACATTATTTTTGCATAAAATAATGAATAAATACCGAAATGAAATAACCATTTCAAGTTAGCAGAGATGGTTTCAAGACTTTTAAACTAACACATAAGAACAGGACAAAATATGGCTAATCTTCTAGTACATAAAATCAGTAATCAACTTAATGAATAAAAGTTTTAGTTATAACCACTTCCGGGTCATATAATTTCTTTTCTCCCCGACTACTCAAGACAAATGAAGAAAAATCCATTAGGATATAGCTTTATGCTCAAGAAAAAGAGTTTTCTGTATGTTGGTGAACATTGATGAGAAACGAATTTCCTTTAGTCATCATAACCAATAGAACAAAGGATTTTTTACTTCCAATTCTATTTTCATACCACCAAGTATAACCAAGATAGACAGGCACCAGTCCGCCGTCTACACTATTGCTAATCACAGTTTATTTGAACTAAAACACTTTTATATATACACAGTATGTTGTTCATAAATACTTAGTGGCTTTTTGGATAATTTCATGTAGTAAGTTAGTAAGATTTACATGTTTCAGATATTGAAATCAATAATGCTTAGATAAGAAAATCATTGTTACTGGAATTAAATATTTTACTTAGGGCATAGTTTCTATATGTTTTATATACAGAATTGCATTTGCTCATCTTCAGTATTTGAAAATACTATCGTCAACCCTTCTGGATTTTCCTTCTACCCTAACAAACCATGCTCTTAACGAACAGTGTGCGTTGATATTAAGAAAAAGGATAATCTCAAGTAGATAATAGTAGTAATTGCATCACCCTACCGCACTCTTAATAATCCAATTTTGGGGCCACATGGACCATAGTGAATGAATCAGGGATGCTTTGGCCCGGGATTGCGTCACCTATTGAAATTTTGCTTATGCTTATTCAGGGGCCATGCACGCTGGTACGAATGAGTCAGAGGTACCTTGGCCCTGCTATGACGTCATTGAATTGGGAGTATTGGATTAGAGGTCATGATGATTCTTTAAAATTACTAAAACTATGGTCTTGATGATTCATTACGTTATGAAATAGTACAGGTTTACGAATACTTTTTTTTCGTTCTCTTTTATGGCATAAAATTTGGAGATTTTTATATCTTTGATGAGATGGACTAACACGGGTGCAAATGAAACCTTTAGTTTTACGTCCCACGGTTATGCCGTTTATGCTAAAGGAGACGATGACGATGAAAATGAATGAAAGTGTGGGAGAAAATTGGAGTATCCCGATCATAATGTTGCCCACCACAAAACTACTTTCGCGGGATTTGAACCAGGGACCCCATACAGCAGAGGTGAACGCTCTACCACTGAGCCACCACGTCCCTTATTGGTGCGAATGAAGTAGAGGTATTTGGTTTGAGCTAATGTGTTTGTTTGACGTCGGGCTGACCCTATTTCACTCTTGATTATACAATTTGGGCACCCACATGGACCATAGCGTTAATGTGAATGAGCTAGAGATGCTTTGGTTTGGGATTGCATTACCTATTGAAATTTTGCTTATGTTTACTCAGGGGGCAAGGAATGCATAGGATCACTCAGGACACATAAGATCACCTTGATTTACATCAGGAGTTTGGGGGGGTATAGGACCTCGTTCCCTTTGATGAGTATAAAAATATCAGTTTTGGAAGTTTTTTTTAGCTTATCCTATTATCTTTCACGAGACATTTTCGTTATATAATAGAGTACAGTGGTTTACTTTTTGGGAGTCATCGTTCCCTTTGGAGCCTTATTAAGATATGGGTATATTTGTGCACCCCTTTAAAAATTTGGGTGGAGTACTTTGGAACACCTCCTTCAATTTTGGAAATTGCCCAATTTAAACATTTGGTATAATAGTATAAGACACTAATATATATTATTATAAATTTGAGTGGTCCACCTTGTTCCCTTTTAGGGGCACAAAATTACCAAATTTTACTACAACCACGTGTTTGGTATTTTGGCTCATTTTGTCACCTTGGATGAGGTCCTATTACCTTATATAGTTATATGGACGTATACAGATGTACATTACCTATTATATGACATAGGTACATTTGTGCACCCCTTTAAAAATTTGGGAGGGGTACCATGGCCAATCTTTTAAAGTTTGGAAATTTTCCAGTTTAAGCATTCGGTATTATACTACTGGACTCTAATATGTATCATGATAAATTTGGGTGGTTCAATTCGTTCCCTTTTAGGGTACAAGATTGCCAAAATATAAACATAAGCAATATGTTGTACCACGTGTTTGGTTTTTTGATCCAATTTATCCTCTTGGATGAGGACTTATTGCCTTATATGGTTATATGGTCATGTATAGGGGTCTATTCCCTATCATAAGACATAGGTACATTTGTGCACCCCTTGAAATTTTTGGGAATGGTACCTTGGCGCACCCCTTAAGTTTTAGAAATTGCCCAATTTAAACATTTGGTATAATAGTACTTGACCTTAATATATATTACTATAAATTTGGTTGGTCCACCTCGTTTCCTTTTAGGGGCCATTTTGTTCCGCTTTAGGGGTGAACATGGACACCTTACAATCGTCCCGAGTTCGATTCTTGGTGCTAGTTTCAGGAAATGTTGAATTTATTGTCTCCGCGGAAACGATGATGATGAGAAATGATAGGACGAAACATAAGAAAAACATGAACTTACTTGACTGAAGATTGAAGCAGGGACCTCACACATTAGTGACAAACGCTAAGCGACCGTGTCCCACTGAGAAGTTTTAGTTTGTTGATTACTACGTTATAATCATTGCAATTGTCCGAGTTCGATCCTTGGTGCTATTTTCAGGAAATGTTGAGCTGAACGCCCCCGTCGAGGCTAAGGGAGACGATGATGAGAAATGATAGGACGAAACAGGAGAAAACATGAACTTCCTTGCTTGCGGATTGAAGCAGGGACCTCACACATTAGATACAAGCGATGAGCGACCGTGCCTCATTTGGTGTGAGCAATTTCACGTATGAAAAGAATATGGACATGTTATGTTGCATTACACATTTTCTGCTCGTTGTTGCGCATACGAGTTTGTTGTGAAATTGCAGAATCTGCTTTTACGAAGAGTATAATATCAGTTCATTTATTGAATATTTCTAATGTGTATAAAAGAGAGTCGATTCCGGACATGGTTAACAACATTAATTTATATCGTTTTTTTTCGTAGATTAAATAAAAATGTTGCAAAGTTTAAAAAAGCTTCTTCGTGCATTGGCTTATAGTCATATGTTTAGAAGCAAACGTCAGCTATATTGTGTTACATGTACTTAAGAATTCGTTGTCAGTATCATTGCCATTCTTTTGTTATTGCATATTAAACATATACAGTATTTAATTGTCAATGGTTTGCTTTGAAAGGATATATTTATTCTTTGAAAAGGATAAAAGGGATGGGATGATGTGATTTTGGACCTAGTTAGTAACTCTCGTTTCCGTTCATGAATTAAATAAAAAGATGACTCTTTGCTTAAATCTGATTAGTTCATTGTTGGAGCGATTTTTTAAACGTTCAGCGTTTGTTGATCAGTAAGCGCTTCATTGATGGAAACAATGTTGCCAGATTTTGAAAATCTAAGCTACTCCGATTCTTTTTCGAAACTGTTCCGCTGAGTGCAAGAATTTTCAGAACTAAAAATTTTGAAAAACTAAAAATTTTCAAACTAAAAAATTTAAACTTTTCAAAACAAAAAAACTTCGAACTAAAAATTTCAAATCAAAAAAATTTAAACAAAAATTGTGAAACAAAAATTTCAAACTAAAAGATTTCAAATAAAATTTTGAAACAAATTTTTAAAATTTAAAAAATTTCAAAAAAAATAAAATCAAACTTTCTGGAACGATATTCTTTTAAACTTAAAATTTTCGAACTTAAGATTAAGAAGAAAATTTGAAAACTGAAAACTTTTCGAACCAAATTTTCAAACAATTTTTTCGAACTCCTTTAAAAATTTGGGAGGGGTACCTTGGTCCACCTCTTAAATTTTAGAAATTGCCCAATTAAAACATTTGGTATTATAGTACTGGACCATAACATGTATTATGATAAATTTGGGTGGTCCACCTCTTTCCGTTTTAGGGGTACAAAATTGCCAAAATATAAACTTAAGCAATACGTTGTACCACGTGTTTGTTCTTTTGGCCCAATTTATTTCCTTGGATGAGGTCCTTTACCTTATATGGTTATATGGTTATGTATAGGGCTCTATTCCCTATTATAAGACATAGGTACATTTATGCACCCCATTTAAAAATTTGGGAGGAGTACCTTGGCCCACCCCTTAAATTTTAGAAATTGCCCATTTTATACATTTGGTATAATAGTATAGGACCCTAATATATGTTACTATAAATTTGGGTGGTCCACCTCGTTCCCTTTCATGGGTACGAAATTGCCAAATTTTAGTACAACCACGTGTTTCGTTTTTGACGTAAATTTATTCCCTTGGATGAGATCCTATTACCTTATATGGTTATATGGTCATGTATAAGGGTCCATTACCTATCATAAGACATAGGTACATTTATGCAACCCTTTAAATTTTTGGGAGGGGTATCTTGGACCACCCCTTTAATTTTGTAAATTACCCATTTTATATATTTGGTATTATAGTATACGACACTAGTAGAGATTACTATAAATTTGGGTAGTTCACCTCGTTCCCTTTCATGGGTACGAAATTGTTAAATTTTAATACAATCACGTGTTTGGTTTCTGGCTCAATTTATCCCCTTGGATGAGGTTCTATTACCTTATATGGTTATATGGTCATGTATATTGGTCCATTTCCTATTATAAGACATGGGTATATTGATGCATCCCTTTAAATTTCGATTTAAGCATTCGGTATTATAATACAGGACCTCAAGATGTATCATGATAAATTTGGGTGGTCCACATCGTTCACTTTCATGGGTAAAAAAATTGCAAAAATATAAACATTAGCTATATGTTGTACCACGTGTTTGGTTTTGGCCCAATTTCTCCCCTTTGATGAGGTTTTATTACCTTATATGTTTATATAGTCATTTATATGGGTTCATTTCCTATCATAAGACATCAAAGTATTTTCTTTTCGTTAGAACCAATTATTATTATTATTGGAAAAGTTATAAAAAATATGCTTCAATAATATTTCAATATGTTATTTCAATTAATGAAAAAAATTCACACGCGTCGTGGTCTTCCCACATAGACACGTATCTATATAAAATGTTTTGTGATGTGTTTCAAAAGAAAAAGGAATGCGCAGCGATGAAATTATAAAAGTGTTACTTCGTGATAAACTTACTGGTGCAAATGTGCATGGAATTTACACATTTGATAAAATACCTAAATCTGTACAACAACAATGTTGATTTATAATTAATTTGAACAAATCAAATTCACACATTAATAACAATCAAGGAGGCTATTACTTTGATAGCCTTGCATTACCAGTTTCGACACAAATAGTTTTTTTTTAAAAAAAAATAAAAATGCAAAATATATTATACAAATAATTCCCCACATCAAGTTAATAATTCTATCTTGTGTGGATATTTGGTTTGTACTTTCTTCATCATATTTACGCAAGAAAAGTTTTGAATAATGTTTAAATTCATTCAATAAAAATAAGCTTAAACAGAATGACAAAATTGCTTATAACCATGCACGCAAAATATTAAAGGAAAAAAGTAAATTTGATAAACATTTTTTTAATTTACAATTTTAAATCTTGTGTTTTTATTTACAAGAACATACAAAATATAAAAAATGTCAGAACTTTGCAAATGCATTAGTTAATGCTGTTGATCTTCCACGAAAACAATTATTGTGCGTTACTAATTGCACTTCCTGATCTTTTCTAAACAATATGATTATTATTATTACTTGTAATACTTTGAAACGAACACAAATCATTTAATGCGTTCGCATGTAATGTTTTAATGATGGACTTTGTTTACTATCTAAAGCAATAATATTATCTAATGCAAAAAACTTTTTTAACACAAAGTGATTTTTCTGCACCTTTACAATATAAGGTTGCATCTTCTTTACATACTTTATATATAAGTTTAGTAGTGTAATACAATATATTATCAGACGAATTTAATTTAATTAAATAATAGTAAGAATAATTATTCCAATTTAGTCTATGTAACTTTAATGTTCAATTTGTTTGTCAGAACTTAACTGTAGTAAATTATATTCTATTGGTGATTTTATTAAACAATGCATATTTATTGTATCATCACATGCAGTTAAACAAAATTCACGAATGATACATTCTTTATCTGAAACTTGTATATCAATGACATTTTGCTTTACACAGGGTGAAATTTTATATTTAAGTTGCATAAAAACGGAATAATTTGTCCAAAAATTCAGTGTTCTATAATAACATATGCGTTTCACGTATAAAGTTTATACTTGAGACTTCACTATGCTCTTTTTCAAACAATTCATATAATTCAACAAGTTACTTCACTGGATAAATACTGCACTGTAAAAGGACCAATGTTCTCAGGATTTACTAGTAATGGATGAAAGTGTAAGTATACATTTATTGTTTTTAGTACGCACAGTTCTCTAATAGATATTTATTACAGTTATATAATCCACCGCCACTATCACCAAGTTCAATAAAATAATTTTCGTTACAGTTACATAATTCGCACCATCACCAAGTTCACTAAGATAATACTTTAAGACAGAATAAAACTATTCACAGTTAAAGATTTTTAACGCTTTACACCAGTTTGGTTTTCACTGCTATACATATCCTTCTCACGGAGAGTTTTTGTTACATCATTTACAAAATCGTTATCTTCGTGAAGCAAATAAAAAAATGTTAAAAAAAATTCCTGGATGTAGTTTCCAATTATATGGGAACATGAATAAACATCGATGATCTCTTCAATTTCAACTGCTGATAATGCCTTTACTACCCCTTGCTGAAGTTCCTCTTCTGACATGAAGAGACAATCATGCCCCAACTGGCTGTCAACCTCTTTACTACACCCAATGCATATTAATGTCTTGGTTGTTTCCAAATTAATTATAGCGCCCTGAGTACACTTAGGATCCACATTGTGGATAGTACACGAACACTTGCTATTATAAAATCTTGACCTTCGTGAGTAAAGATGGTGAAGTTATATATACTGCTTCACTACTGGATTCTTCTTCTTCATCTCCCAATGATATTTTTGTAAATTTAATCTTCAAATTACTTCTATAGAATCTGAGGTGTTGCAGTTCTGATTTTTTCCATTGATTCTTGAGCTTCAATATTTTGCTTTTTACGTGGAGATGGTGGAGAAAGCAAAGTCTCTTCATCGATTTCAAAGAATAGTTTTCTGACTACTCACATAGCGAAATAGATACAAAATACTCCTGAGATCAAGTATTTAAACGAATACGATAAAATAAGATGGCGTCCTAAGAATATCAAGTTTATACAAGTCTTCTCCAATGTTGAAGGTAACAACAAGTTTTTGAGTACAATCAAACAAAAGAAAACGGAGAATATAATTGATAATAATTTTGCAGGATACTTTTAATACTGATACTATGTGTATAATCAGAAACGTATAACATATATTTATGGTACATTTCATAGGAAAAGAATTACAAATACGGACATTAGAATGAATAAAACAAAATGTTGCTAAATGGGCAAGGAAGTTTTATTTTCGTTTTATTGTTCTTACTTACTGCTGTTTTGACATGAAATTTCCCACATACGTGTCTTTGTCGATTATGCGCATACTAAAATTATAAGAAATACCGGCGAATTCGTTAATAAACAATAATAACATATTTATAAACAATAATTTTGGCAACCGCCTTGTCGTGTAGAGGTACCACGCACACGTCGATATACTCCCGTATCTCATACCTGACCCAATGGTACGTGTTAAGTCGAAGTTTGATTTTGATGCCAGCCCACACCCACAAAGTTTCCTCCCTTTAGCAGGATCAGAACCTTACTCAGATTTCTGGGACTGGCCCTTCCCCCTACCTCCGTTTGGCCTCCCCGCAGGTAGGAGTCCGACACTCCCCCCGGTAGGGTCGTCCAAGCAATACGGGACTTCCTCTAATTACGGTAGAGGTACACCGTATATTACCAGAGCAAAGACTGATGTAGACCGTTTGCTGAAGGTAGACATTGTCATTTGTGAACCATGTCTCCCGAGGAAGCCGTGTATCCCCTTGTAGGTCCTCCCAAAACAATATGGGGCTAGCTATCTTTATCGTGTTTAGGTATCACGTACACGTTGTAGCTAAGCTACTTGTACGAATCCCAATGGTACGTGTGAGCCACCATTAGATGGGACACGCACATTCTTCCTTCCGTAGGGCCGTTCAAACAATACGGAACTACTTCTTATTACGGTAGAGGTACACCGTACATTACCAGACCCAATGGCTGATGTAGACTGTCTACCTTTAAAGACAATGGCCATTTAGGAGTGGTGGCGCCTCTGGCAGGGTCGTGTATTGCTCACTTCCTCAGTGCTCCTGAGGTACGAGTATGCGTTAGGATACAAGGTATCCCACCCCGGATCCAAGAGAACGCATTACACTCTCTTTGATGGCAGTACCTACATCATCCTCCATGTAGGGCGCTGGATCCGCCCACACTCCTGGACATACCAGCTACCCACTCTTTTTTTAGCGTGTTGGGGTGCCACGCAGCCTTATTTCCCGGACACAAGGGCACGGACTAGTTGCCCATTTTGGGGAGAAGGCTCACCCCCACCGGTAGGTACGACAGCCAAAGACTACCTACCCCACTGAGGACGTGATGGGGTCACACATATTCTCCCAGATCCAATGGCACGAGTTAGTCGCCTATTTCGGAGGATGCCCGAAGGCTCTCCTCCGCCGGTAGGTTGTAGTCTCGCTAGGAAGCGTGCAGCTTAAGACGCTACTACGCCCTTCCACGAGACGCCCGATCTCCCCCACTGGCACACTGTGGCCACAATGCATGCAATATGGTTTCAGCCAGTGGGGTCCCCCTCCCCCCTTTCTTAGCACGGGTTTGAAACCGGCCATTGCGGAGTTAAACAATGCAACAATGAAAAGCTAATTTTTATTTCTGTAAACTTTTGGTGTAATTCTTTGATTTAGAGAAAAAAGAATTAAATGAAGAAAGCTTTCCGCCAACAATGAATAGTACACAAAAACTCCACACCATATTGTTATGTGTACCTCTTGAACTTGAGCACTTTCTGTATTTTTTGGTGATATCTTTTACTTTCCCCCTCTATATGTTTGCATCTCTAGGGCGCACACAACTGAAAGAAAAACTGACTCGAGTAGAGCATATCTCTTTACAATGCTTTATGGAGAAATTTCATTAAATATGAAAGACACTGGTTGCATAAAATATTAATAAATAGATCAAGATATTTAGAATATTTAATGTATAGTAAATATTTTACATTATACACGATTAATATAAAACAATGACTGAAATTAACAATAAAGCATAATAAAGCATAATTTGGAAAAAAAAATAAAGTTTAATTAGACAAAAGAAGCATAACGTGGGTTGCTGTCTTTATGAAATATGGAGAAAAATGACTTCAGTTATCTATTGAGAAACCTATCTGAACAAAAACTCACCCATAAAAATAATCTATATCTTATAGAATCTTTGAGGAGTAATGGGTGATGGCACACTACAGTGTCACTAATGAAATATTTATGAAGTATGAACAATATAGTCTGGGCAGTGTTTGAGAAAATCGTCCGACAAGAGATTACTCCAAGAATAAACGACATTTGAATTTTTTAAACGGAACATGGATTATGCCATATTACTATTTTATTAACGAAATATTTACTTGTAAATATGGACATATTCGAGAAAGTCATTCAGAATGAATATCGCCAATAGTAAACTTTCCCTTGATATTTTTATAGGGAAACCACTTATAGTAGCTTTTTTAACTAAAACACGCACTGTAACCAGAATGGAAGAAAGTAGGAACGTTTTCAAAGCCTTAACTGAAGGCACCATCGCAGAACGTCCATTGGGAAACCTAGACACAGTTGTGAGGACAATATTAAGATGGATCTCGTAGAAATAGGAATACAAAGTAGAAATTGGATCCAGTTCGCTAAGACAGAAGTCAATGGAGAACCTTTGTGCACGCGGCATTGAACCTTCGGGTTCCATATACTATAGTGTTAATAGTTAGCATTCATGTTGGTTTATTATCTTTTTTAAAAATATATATGTAAAGAAAATTGTTTGAATCGTTTTCGAGAAAGTCCCAAATTTTGATTGTTATCCTTCTGCAAACTACCTTTATATTCGAGGATAGGAGGAAAATACGAAAAATAACATGGAGAATATTTGAAAAATCTTAAGCTCAAGTCTTTTGTGGATACGTTGAATAGTATGACTTAGGCGAGTGTATATACATTGTAGTGATTTGACGGACAGACGAGCTGACATCAAGAATTTGTCTTTCTGTATTAGGATCCGTAAACATTGAAATCCATTGAAATTTCGATTTTTTTTTCAAGATCACTTTACTTTCTTCTCTTTTGTCATCAGTTGTCATGTGTTCAATAAATATTTTTTAATTTTTCTTGCACATAAGCAGCTAAATAGTACAGTGCTAAAGTTTACGTTTATATCTAATTCAAAATTCCTTCTGCAGAAATATAGTAATATAGTATTATATAATAGTATTGAATAGATTTTAGCTCATGTGTAATTGTAGTCTTTTCTCCATGAACGTATCGCAAGTGCAAAGAATAAATATTTTCAAGTACAAAATTATTTTCAATGATAGTAGAATATTACACTAATAATAATATTGTATGAATTAATTTATTTTTCCTACATAAACACAGCAATAAATTATAGTAAGAAAAAACATATAAGTGCGTAAATAATTTAACTCTCTCCAGCATGAAATTAGCAGGAAATTGCAATAACAAATATTTTAAGGTTGTAAATGTAATTTCGTGCTCTGCAATAAACGTAGCACAAAATAGTATATATATATATATATATATATATATATATATATATATATATATATATATATATATATATATATATATATTTGTAGACTTCGCCCCTGGACTTAAAATACGGGTCCCCGCATTTGCTCGTTCTACGTCTTCCGATCTCACCTTTCAGCCTTTGTTTCCGTTCTTCTCACTGACAGAATAATGCTATCCCATTTCGCCCTTTTCTCGTCGAATTTCCAAAAGTATTCCTTTAAAAATGCTTTTCGTCACTGTTAAAATTTCTAGTTTCTAGATTAAGCGATTTCGCTTGGTGTCGATCCCTCAGTCAGTGTTCTTAAACGTTATTGAAGATCTGGCCATCTTATTATAAGAATTATTGCCATCTCACACTATAATCTTCTTGCTTTTTTCTTCACTTCAAAAGGAAATATCAAAAACACTCAAATATGTGTCTATTTATTTTAAATTAAAAGCGTAAATATCAATTCTAATGTTTGTGAACTTAAGGAATTTAATGCAATGGCCGTCTAGTTCCAACAAATGTAACTCTCACCCAGTTTTCTTTATACATTTCTCTTGCTCTTTGAAAGGATTTTTTTTTTAAAAAAAAAAGCTCTCAAATATGGCTATTTATTTTAAATGAAAAGTCTAAACATCACATTTCATGTACTAGCCTTAAACCATTTCTAGATATGACCATCCTATTTTTAAAATTGTAATTTCGTAGTTTTTCTATGTCGCGGCAATTTTTTCCTCTTCCGGGAAAATATGACAAAATTGTGAAACACGTTTTTGTATTTTTAAAATGAGATCCAAATACCGCATTTCATGTTTCTAAACTTAAGAGATTCCAAAGTATGGGCACCACATCATTTAAACTGTGCTATGCTAAACGTCGGAAGTCTTATGGAACGACTTTGTCCGTCCGTCCGTCCTTCCGGTAACAGATATCAGACCAAAAGCTGTAAGAGATGGATAGATGTGGTTCTTCGCAATCGATTTACTGTCCCAGAGATAGATACATCTAATAGCTAACTCTCTATTCAAACCAGAAGTGGTTCAAATTTAACATGTTCGGTTTGAATGTTCAGCAACATACAACGAAAACGGTAACAGATGGAGTGAAGCTCTTTTTGCAAACAATTCAGCGTCTCAAGATAAGATACCATGACTCTCCACAACACACTTCGAAAACTGAACGTGGTTCAAATTTATAATTCCCTTCTGTTTCGAAATCTGCTTCAACTTTTACTGCCATAGAACGGAAATTATAACAGATACCGAAAAGTGGTTTCTAGAGGACAATTCAGCGATTTAAGACAACATACCATGACTATCTAGAACACTCTTATAAAATCGGAAGAGATTTACTTTTAATATTATTTCAGTTTTCAGTACTCATTTCCGTACAGCAAAACCAAAACCAGCAAAACCAAAACCAGCAAAAACAAAATGCGGTTGTTTGCAATCTATTCAGCGTTGTAACATTAGGTTTCGTATTCTTCATTATCTCAATATTCAATACCAAAGTGGTTAAAAATATTCATTTCCGGTTTCAATGTTTATCGCAGTAGAACGAAGATAATAAATACTAAGAAACGCTTTCTAGCAAGCAATTCAGCATCTCAAAACAACATATTCATGACTTTTCACAGCACAATTCCAAACCCGTAAGTAGACCAATTCAAATTTCTATTACATCAGTTTTCAATACTGATTTCCGTAGAGCTAAAAAGGAGAAATAGGCTATTATATAACAGCAAATAATTTTAAAATCTCAATTAAAAGAAATATCAATTTACGATTTTGTTGTGATTTTAATGGTGTTTTGGTTTCGTGTGTTTGGGGCTTAATGTTGTTTTTCAGCAGTTCTCTGGCCTCAGGTGGGATTTGATTTGTTTTAAGTTTTAGTTTAGCTTCTCGTTCAACAGTGAGGCTATATGAGACATGGACGTACAACTTAACGTGAAATCCGAAGCTCTCGCCGGGAATTGAACCCAGATCTCCCATGCCAAAGGCATTTGTGCTAATCGCTTATTTACAAGAGAACTTCGTCTCAAAATCAATAACACTTATCATTTATGCACAGGGGAACAAAAAAGTGTCTGGTAACCCTTACATTTTACGTGAGGTGTGTGTTAATCTCGTAGATAATGAGATCTGATAAAACCATAATCAAAATACTGTGGAAAAATTCTGGTAAACTACAGTGTAAATAGTCGTTGTTGTAAGTATAGGCCTAGTTTGATATAATTTGCCGCTAAGATAAAACGTAAAATGAAGAATAATTATGTATGAAACCTGACGGGGACGACATTGACGAAGTAATACAATAGTCATTACATACATGTTTTCTTGTATATATACATATATATATATATATATTTATAACTCTTTTAAACAAACGTTCAATATGTATCATGATGAGAAATCGATTTAGCCATACATATCATGCGAATATGTCCCTGTAATTTCATTACGCAAACACTATATGCGTATAGAAGTTAGAAGTTTCAGAACTATATCCATCGCTGTTCTGTTATTAAGAAAAAATAATTATTGTTTTAATTAATATTGTCAAATATTTTCTTTGAAAAACGGAACAGACTACCGTTCCTATGAGCTAATTCCAGAAGAAAAATGGAATACCTAACAGTGAGTTATCATTATTAATCCTTATATTTACTTCTTACTATTAGAATATCATTTGTTCCAGAGATATGTAACATGTAGTTATAAAATGTTAGCTGATATACCCGTTATTCGCACGGCAAGAATGTGATTCTGGTAAAATTTTGGAAATACCTTTTGGAATTCCTTATACTCTTATGACGTCTATTTGAATCGAAATAATAATAATAATAATAATCTTTATTTCAGTGCAAGAACAGTTGTTTTCTTCAAAAATACAGCACTTGGTATCAGAGCACTACATTGCATTGGAATAACAATACTACTACTAATAATAATAGTAATAACAATCAATAAGAAAACGGTAAAAAGAGAAGCACTAATACAAAACAAAATGTAGATAAAAGTCAGTTAAGCAGAAATAATTCCTTATCAACGGTGTAAAAATTATTAGGTTCTCCATCTATCTAAAACAGCGACAAGATATGAACAGGAGTCTTTGAATTACATTTTAGCATGATGTTTCTGAACGTCGCTGCTTAAAAACTATCAGTCAGATCTCAAACATTTGTCACTTGCTTAATACAGTAAGTCTAGACTGTGCTTAAAGAGTCTGTCAATCTTTTTAAAATCTCACATTTCCAATCCAGAGGAAATCGTGCTATTTCTTGTGCTATGATTGGGTACTTTAAAATCTATGTTTCGTAAACAGTATTCACTGATATAAACATTATCTATTATTTTTTGCATGCATAATCTGTAAAAAAAATTTCTTCTATTCATAAGACTCTCGAAGTCGTAATAATCATAGCTATGTGAATAGTGGCTTATTTTCATCTTAACATAAAGCAGTCGAATAAGACATGTTTGTGCAGATTCTATCTTGTTAGTCAAAGTTTTAGAAATGGTGTTTCAATTTACAGAACCAAACTTCAGTTTTAGAATTACAAGTAATTTATATAAATATAGCCTATATATGTTCTATCTCTTTGAAATATAGGCCACTGTTTAAAAGTAAAACCTATTATCCTCCTGGCATCTCGTGCAATTTGTATAATAATAATAATAATAATAATAATAATAATAATAATAATAATAATAATAATAATAATAATAATAATAATAACATACTACCAAAGTGCTATGTAAGTAAAAGAAACTCAAGCGGTTCTTTCTATAATATTTCTGGAAAAAAATAAAGTTCTCCTTCTTCCTTCTCCCTTTATGACACACATTTCAATCTAAATGAAGAGAGAAAAACTCATTTTGTCCCAAGAGCTAACTAGTGTAAAACAAAAGGCTAAATCCTTATTTTTGTCATTTTATGAATATACAGTCGAAACTTAAAATACTTTAGACATTGGCTCGATTTCTCCCCTAGAAGCACAATTTTTAAAATGCTTGAACCATGTCAACAAATGTACAGTGGGGAGTTTATATACAAAGTTTCATATTTTTAAGTTGATAGGGTCGTGAGACGCTCAAAGAGATATGATAATGGGTCTGAACTAGGGATGCCAAAATTCGGATTTTTAATAATAATAATAATATAATAATAATAATAATAATAATAATAATAATAATAATAATAATAATAATAATAATAATAATAATAATAATAATAATAATCCGGATTCCGGATAGTGAAATCGGAGCAATCCGGATTTCACATAAAATCCAGATATCGGAGGAAATTCAGATATCAGAGAAAATCCAGATTTCGGACTATTTATTACTCTGTGTCTGGTTTATTTATCAGACTGGACACTTTTCATTTGCTCTTGTACTTGTAAAAGTACGCATATATTTTAGCTGAAAGTATGTTAGTTAGGTAATTAATTAATTTTGTAATTAAGTCGGGACTTTATAGGAATCTGTTACAGTGGCCGGAATCCAAATTTAATGACCATTGTGTATCATCATATTTACTATTCCGTCAAGCATTGCTTACATAGAAAAGATTAACAATCGGATGGAAAACGTATGGGATAATAACGGACAGGTTCTTGACTGTGCAAAATCTACTGTATGAAGAGATTGCTTTTGAAAAATAATTAGCATTGCCCATCAGACGAAAAGTGCATTTTCAAATAAGGGACGAAACGAAATATTTTTTAAATCTTGTAGGCAACACTAGTTCATCCAAGTCTTAGGTCTCAAACACCATTTAATTTAACATGATTTGTAGCATAAAAATTTCAAATTTATAAAAAAATGTTTGCAGAGAGCTAATGGATGAGATGGAACCTATTCTTGGGACGCTGATTCGCTTACAAAAAAGCGCATCTATATATATCTTACCGTTTTTATTTATTTATTTATTTACCTGTTGACTGCTCTGATACCTGTTGACTGACAGACGGATGGACAAAGCTGCTCTATAATACTTCAGAAACTTATACATACCATTGTTTGGAAGTCTGATAATATAGAACAACTTAGTTTGAACATACGAAGGGTTTAATGCCAGAGTTTTCTAAGCGCCATAATAGAAATTACTCAGTTAGGCCCATGCGCCACACCTAGATGACATTCTTTACCCATGGAATCATTAACCTATCAGAAAACGTGTCTCTTTCAGTTCTGAGATGGTGGTAATTTCTTATTACAATGTTAAAACTTATGGAAGAGTTGAACTTTAGGTCATTTTCTTTCAAAAATATGAACGTGCTATATATATATTACTCTTGCACTTAACCTTTCATATAAAAGTTGTTAAATAAATGTTCATATGTCTTCAATTATAAGTTTTAGTTCCCTAGATTATGCCCATATGGTATAGAAAACGACTAATTAATGAGAATGAATAATTATGAAACGAATTGATGGAAACAAAAGGGAACGAGAAAATTTGAAGAAACCTCACGAACACGATGATGTTGACTTGAATCTCACGTGATCTTGGATCGAACCAGAAATCCATCTCACAAGAAATGAGAGCTCTGCCAATGAGTAACTGTGCCTCCATTCTTCAACTGTAGATAATATTGTCATATCAAAAGCAAATACTTGATTCAACTTATAAAGTATTTTCATCTATACATACATATGTACTGTTTACTGCTTTGGTTTGGTAATTTAAAAAGAAAGGCAGAATATTTTGCCAGTTTCTAAGTATGTATACTAAAAATTCCATGTTGAAGCAAAACACCTATTGTTCAAAACTGTGTTAAGAAAAGGAGTTTGGGCATGATCCGTCAGTTTTGGACTATACTAATCATAAAGAGTAGAAGTATTTATTAAAGTCAGCATAACGTATGAATATTAATTTCAAGAACTAAACATTATATTTCTGTTAGATACATTTGAAAAATATTGCAGCAAGTCAAGAAAGAAAACTCGTAAACAAGGTAGGTATGGCTGTTGATAAATTTTAGTATCACACACATCGTGAACCACATTACACGAACGCATATTGATAAGTTTATTTACTCCAGTCTTCGCGAAAACATGAAGTACAAAGGTTCATGAAACACCTCATAGCTATTTAACTTGTTGCAAGTTCCATAAAACGTTTTATTCCCCCGAGTTCTTTATGTACCTTGCTACAATACACGTCATATGTATCTTACATAATTGTACCTTTTGATGCTAGAACTTCATAAACGTACGATATACTGGGCTTTATGAACACGTCTACATTTTATGACTATCATATTCAGAAAAAGTCCAACCCCTATCGGTCTTCTTTATTCCTGCATGTTTACTATTAGAAATAAGGAAAATAAAATTAAGTTGTAATGAACTTGGCATAATCATTCACCCCGGTAGATATAATAAAAATAACATAAATATGTATTAAGATATATATCTGTATAAATAAGTTATTTTATAAATAAGCATTAATAAGTTATTTGATTATAATTTATTTTCTTTGAATCTTTTCAGAGATTTACATATTGGATCATATTTACAATTACAGTGATAATTCAAAGTAAAGGATCTTTAACTATAACTACATTACACGTAAACAGGAACGTATCATCAATTGAAGATCCTTTCTACTGGCTTATCAAAGAATATTTTCGAGAGGAAAGATATGTGATGGTATTGGAGGATAGTATGATTTTAAATTATATAAATGACATCAATACAGAACGTCTTCCAATAATGTATTTTAGAACTACAAAATCTACAGTGAATGATTGCGACTCCTCATTGTTAAGTGCAATGCGTTATTGTTGCACGACATTTGTTATTAATACTGGAAACGTTGTTGATATGCTTTCCCGTATACACAGATATATGAAATTAACCACATGCAGCAACAGCAAAAAAATTATTCTACTAAATTCAACTAATACTGACAATTTACAATCAATTAAGACATTCAAATTCATACACGTCTTTCCCTACGTGTA
This sequence comes from Thermobia domestica, assembly GCF_964235325.1. Classification (NCBI taxonomy): domain Eukaryota; kingdom Metazoa; phylum Arthropoda; class Insecta; order Zygentoma; family Lepismatidae; genus Thermobia; species Thermobia domestica. The sequence goes on from NC_137455.1 coordinate 63,117,332, forward strand.
TATATTAGATAGAAGTTGTTTGAATATTGTCGAGAATTGTATCATAAAGTTATTCACATACTCATTAGGGAATAATCTTAAACCAGAATACCTAGAAGTTATTGGAACATGGACAGAAAAGAAGTGGGTTCTTAATCCTACCATCAGTAAGAACAAACTTACAAATTTACGCATGAAATACATGAATTTTTTAATGATTCCTTTTCCACCATATACAATAGAAATTGAAGATGGAAGGTACGATGGCATTGACTATCGTATAATTTCTGACTTTGCAAGAATTAACAATTTTACTTGGAATATTAAGCTTTCTGAATTTGATTTCGGGTTACCTGCAGACAATGAAAATGTTTCTTCCTTCTTCGGAAACATTAAGAAACCAGAAATTATAGCTGCAATTCCAGGTGCATACTTGGCAGCTGGCACAACTAACTTTGTCGACATGACAATACCGTACAGTCAAGTTGATGCTGTTTTTCTAACTCCAAGACCTGAGAGGATTGCTAATTTATGGGGAGTGTTTTATCCATATCGTACGTCAGTATGGTTGTGTGTCATTGCTTTTGTGTGTTTTACAGCATTAACACTGTACTTCGTGTCTAAAGTTTATCGTTATCTCTATCACGTGCATTCAAGTCGATACAATAGTTTTACTTACAGTGCACTACAATCTGTGGCAATGTTTGTTTTATATGGCATCCCAGACGAGAACCATGATGTTTTTAAGCATATATGCGTATGGTTTTCTTATATATACGTTCTCATTTATATTGGTTTCAATAGTAACTTTGTGTCATTTCTTACAATACCCCTGTATGAAAAATGTATAAATACGGAAGAGGAATTTGTAAATGCTAACATCCAATGGGGAACTTCAGATCCCACATTTATATATTCATTGAATGAATCTATCGGATTCTACACAGAGAAGATAGTAAAACGAGGTAAAGTGTTCACTAATCTAGAAAGGATAAATGAATTAGCGACGCAAAAGCAGTTAGCTGTTTTTGCTGAAAAGTCACTTTCAGGATATTTGTCTGGGGTGGAATATCTACGGAAGGAGACTCTGAAAAACCTTTATTTAATGAAAGAAAGTGTAATGAAATTTTACCTTTGTTATGTTTTTCCGAAAGGCTCACCTTTCATTCCAATATATAATATGTTCCTTGATAAACTTTTTAGTTCTGGGTTAATATTATATTGGGAAGAAGAGACAGTTCGGCAATACATGTCTAATAAATTTATGGTACTCCATTTTCAGCAAGATGTAGATCCCGTACGTCCATTATTTCTATATGATATTGCAGGAGCATTCATTATTTTGCTCATAGGTGTAGCGGCAAGCTTAATTACATTTGTTGTCGAATGTATCAGAAGATTTAGATTGTAATTATTTCCAAAATGTTATAAATAAAGAATTTTATCAAAATATTTTAATAATAGTCATTCGCCAATAAAAGATCTACAGAACTATTTGTTTGCTTCCATTATATTCTGAATGCATCAAGAAGAACCTTACTGTACATATGTTTTGTGAACATTTGCTCTTGTGTTATCATGAATCTGATTTCCTTAGAAGTGTGAAATTGATTAATTATTTATAACATTATTCTGCATAAATAATCATCAGTAAGTGACGAAATTTTATATACATTTCAAATTAGTAAAAATTGTTTTCAATATATTTTGTATTAAACCAACACAAGAACAATACAATATATTTGTAATTTTCTCCTCCATAAAATCAGTGACTAACTGAAGGAATAAATATCAGAGTTATTAAATATTCAAAATTGCTCTCCGATAAATGAGCATAAATCAGCAACACATTGCAGGAATAAATAAATGTAAAAATTATGTATAAAACTCTCCTTCAGAATTCAGCACAAAATTACATTAATAATATTTTGAAGTATCTATTGTACAAATATAACGCCTAGTTGTAGGAATAAATTGTTTACTAGTGCAACTTTTATAAATAGAAACAACATAAATTACACAAATATATGAAGATCTAGAAATATTTCATATCTTTCCTCCATAAGCTCACAATTAAATTACAGAGACAGATGTTTGCAATCTATATAGATGCATTTTAATCTTCCCTAAATAAAGGCAATTTAGTAAGATATGTTCTCAATAAAATTTCCATAATTGTATCTAGCGTCTCCGCATAAACGCAGTAGAAAAGTATGGTAGAGACAGTATTTCAAATACAAATATTCCTGAATACTTGTTACATAAAACAAAAGAAAGTTATGATAATTACAACTTTTAAAAGTCTATAAACATTTTTAACGTTTTCTCCAGAAACAGAAAACTTACAAGAATATATATTTTAAGTATATATTTTAGATACCTTCTACTTAAAACTAGCGAAAGATTTCAGTAATAAGTAATGTAAAACTATAAGTACGTTTCATTATTCCTGTACAAAAGCACGATAAAATTACAGTGAGAACTATCTTTAAATACATAAGTAATTTAAATCTTACTGCCAGAAAAAGGAGCAGAAAGTTGCAGTAATAAAATTTAGACTATAGAATAAACAATGTCCATGTCTTCTACATAAACGTAGCACAACATGACAAGAATAAACATTTTTAAGTATTAAGTAGTTTTGTTTCTTTGTATGAAGGCTGTAAAATAACTTTTAAAACGGGTAAGTACTTTACTGAATAAATATTACCAAGTCTCTTTCTCAGGTCAAGTATATTTTCTGTTTCTTGCAAATATGTCAGAAACCATGCAATATAAAGAAAATATTAATTTATATGAAGTAATAAACCTCAAAATAAATGTATCCAAAATTCCTAAAATTAATGTACCTGATATTTCTCACAAAAATCACGCAATACGCATTGCTGCGCTCAGTAGTTTCTAAGATACTGACGAAAATGTTGATTTTAGTAAATTTGTTCCTTCTGTTGCAAACAGCAAAATATATGTTCAAATTATTGACAATATTGTTTAACCCTCGGATGCATGTGTGGGGTCATTTTGACCCCAACATGCTTTTATTTCCTAGTATTACAAGGAAATCTCAATGAAAAATCCTGATGTTCTGTGACATCTAAGCAGGATGCTTCAACTACAAAAGAATGTAAACACATTTGTTTTGCAAGTTATTATTATTTATTTTTTTTACCATTTTTTATCATTACCCATCTATTACATATGTGGGGTCAATTTGACCCCAGTTTCAAAATAGTTTAGAAACGTTCAAAATAAAAAGTTTGGCCTGGATATAATGTTCAGCTATACCCAAAGTAGAGAAAATCTTTTAAAATCAGTATTCCCCGGTGGATAAGTGGTTACTCTCACCGCCTTGTAATCAAGGGGTCCCGGGTTCGATTCCCGGTGGGGACACATGTGATTCGGATCCCACGTTAAACTGTAGGTCCCGTCCTTAGGACGTCATCATCATCCCATGGAAGGCAATGAAAAACCACCATGGGCTCATCTTGCCCAGGGACCTTCGGGTCAAAGACCTGCCTTAGGGCAGAACAACAATCATCATCATTCGAATTATCGAGGGATGATGATGAATCTTTTTGTAAAACTGGATATTTTTTATAAGTTTTGATTTCGAGATCTTATTTTCTCTGGGAATAAACTTATGCTCTTGTAAAATTTCCATAAATTCGCATATTGCTGCAAGTATAGTAAAAATTTGTCGCGAATAAAAGGTTGTTTTATCTTATTTGAAAATATTTTTTTCCACTGTAACCTGACAACACTGCAATCAGTTGTTGTTGACAGACCGCGTGTATAGTCGGACGACATTTCTACAGTGCTCCGCTCTCATGTTTGTTTGTGTTGCAGAAACAATTGCACACCGTGTGTGAAAGAACGCCGCATTTTAGGTTTGAACAAGTGCATGCTTATTGCTTTTACGTGATTTTATAAAATCCTGTTTATTAGACTGAAAGTGCCATAGACAGTAATGACAAAAAGAGGATTGTCTCTAAATGAAATAAACGAACTGCTTACGGAGGAGGATGATAATGGTGTTGCCAGCAACTTGGACAGTTTTGACGAAGATGATGGAGTTTCAGAGGAGGAAAACATTCCGAGGGAAGACAGTGATTTTGAAATGGATAATGGTGGTGATGATGATGAAGAAGAAGAAGAAGATGCAAGGGATGAGCAAGCGTCTTTCGGTATGATTTCGAAGAATGGAATTGAGTGGAAAAGCAAACCACCCGGTGTTCACCAGACTGCTAGGCACAACATCGTAAGGAATGTACAAGGTCTCCCGCGGGGCTTTGTCTTGACGTCACCCAAAGATGCCTTTGATTTGTTCATTTCCCGTAACATTTTGGAGGAAATTGTGCAGTGCACGAATTTAGAAGGAAGAACCATGCAGTGAAGGCAGTGAAATCAGTGAAATCAGTGAAATCAGTGAAAAAGTGGACTGACCTAACATTAGAAGAGCTTCAGGCTTTTATTGGCATCCTTCTTATCGCAGGTACTGAGAGAAGTTGGGATGTTCCTATTCGCCAACTTTTTCTCAACAAATTCGCTAATCCGAAATACAAAGCAACTTTTGGCGTGAATCGTTTCGAAGATATCAGAAGACTGCTCCGGTTCGATGACAAGCGAACCCGCGCTTTGCGTCTGGAAACTGATCACATGGCTGCATTTCGATATATCTGGACACTTTTCATAGAAAATTGTCGAAAAGTTATGGTTCCCGGAGTTTTCCTCACGATTGATGAACAGTTAGTGCCTTTCCGTGGGAGATGCAAGTTTGTGCAGTATATGCCAAGTAAACCAGGTAAATACGGCATTAAGATCTTCTGGTTGTGTGATGCTGAGAACTTTTAAGCAAAAGACGGTTTAGTGTACTTGGGACGACAGCCAGGGGAACCAGTTCAAACTAACCTCGCCAGCAACGTCGTGAAGACATTGTGCTACACGCTGCGGAACTCCGGCAGTAATATCACAACTGATCAGTTTTTCACAAGTTATGATTTAGCTAAGGAACTGTTGGTACAAAATGTAACTATTGTTGGTACAATAAAGAAAAACAGACGTGAAATTCCACCTGCGCTGGTCAATGTTAAGTCAAGACAGCCTAGCACATCACAATTCGTCTTCAATAAAGGTGTTACCCTAGTAAGCTACGTACCGAAAAAGAATAAGAACGTCATTCTACTCAGCACCATGCATCATGACACAGGCGTGGATGAGGAAGATTCCAAGAAGAAGCCAGAAATCATAAAATTTTACAACCAAACAAAGAGTGGAGTTGACGCCATGGACAAATTGGTTCAAACATACACCTGTAGGAGACAGACGCGTCGCTGGCCAATGGCCCTCTTTTATAATGTAATCAACGTAGGCGCTCTCAATGCATACACATGCTACTTATCACAACATCCGGATTATCATTCAGGGATCAGTCACAAGCGCCGTGTCTTTCTAACTGAGTTGGCGAACGAACTGATTCTTCCTCACATCAGGCTGAGGTGCCACAGTTTGAACCTAAAGAAACCAGTGATTGATGCGATGAAACTCTGCGGTGTAGAGAGGGAAACAAAGGCATTGGCTCCTACATCTTCGAACAAGAGAGTAAGATGTCAGATCTGTACAAGGGAAGAGGACAGGAAGACATCACAGCGTTGCAGCAGATGTGAGAAGTATGTGTGCAAATTTCATAGTAGTGTGTTAGTAGTGTGTTCTGAATGTCAGTGATGTGTATTGATGTGACAAAGCCAAAACATGGGTACTTTCTTCATATTTAGTGTTGTTTTCCTTGCTCAAGAAATCTTTTGTTTCAAGTAAGATTATGGTACTGAATTGCAGCTCGGATAAGTGTAAGTGAACTGTTACTCATATTAATATGAAGAAGAGTGAACTATTTTTAACTATTCGGAAAGCGAGGAAGAGGAAAACAGTTAAAATATCTGAACAATATTTGTAATTGGTTTATTCCTTATATTAATGAATAAAACGCGATAACCTGAACTATATACCTTGCCTAATGTAACCTAATCTAAACAAACTTAACATACCTCCGCATTACCTAACTTAACCAAACCTAACGTAATCTAATTAACCTAACATGCATACTATGTTATATTATTATCAACCAAATATTGCGTGGGGTCAAATTGACCCCACATATGTAAAAGTGTAGAAAAAAAGCGACATGCATCCGAGGGTTAAAAAAGCATTTTCATAATAATTTAATATACAAAACTTGATATTTAACTAATATACCCGTAAAACAAATAGAAATAGAGTACACTACCGATTAAAACCCGTCTTCTTTTCTAAAGGAAAATCTACAATGATAGAATAAGCAAAAACTATTGAACGATATTTTATGTTAAAGTAGAATAACAAACTTGTCTTTTTATTAAGTCGTAATTTTATTTGTAGGCCCGTTACTGTAAATTCAAATTAGATCGGTAATTGGAAAAAGGCGTAGGCCTATGTTATATTTGCCTATGCTATAAAACATAAGTCTTTTTTTTCAATGATCAATTCAAGTTTTCGAAAAGCGTTTTCGTGCTGACTTTTTATCATTTTTGATCATTTATACAAATTGTCTGCAGACGCAGGGCCACCCAGTTCCACAAATAGTCGAGAGATTATTTTTTCTGGAAGCAAAAAAATTTACATAACGAAAACTAACACAACTCACGAAAACTCTTTTCCGTCTGAACTGCAAGTGTATTCAAACTTTCGTAGGATAGTGCTTTCAAGCTTTGATTTTTCTTATCTCCAAACTTCAACGAACCAATAGTATCTTACAAGTAATTCGTGCACAGTCTCTTCTGAACACAGGCAATGTTTGCATGACTTCTTTGTAGTGTAGTGTAAAATCAGAAGTAAATTTCCGTTTGCAAAATAAGAAGTTGATTTTCAGTAAACGTAAATATTTTACTGTAAAAGTATATCATAAAAATAAATTCACATGAATTTAAACGTAATTGTAGACGACGGGCAATTCTTATTATATTCCGATTCCAATTATCATAATCAAATTTGCGCGTGTGGCTCATAACTGATCTGAATTTGCCATAAAACGACTTAATTGTTTCAACTTTACGGGGTGGGGAAGATGGAAGCCATGGTCTCTCAATAGTTCAGTTTCCTTTTGTTGACCTTTGCGCTTACCTCTGATGTGTGGGGCTCCTGGTTTGAATCAAGGCCATATAAGTTTATGATTAACAATATCGTGTCTGTTGGTTTTCTCTGCGTACTCCCGATTCCTCCCACATTCTCATTCCACCAAGTGTTCAATCATGATTCACTTACCTCAATCATCAGTCTCCCTTATAATAACGGGCCTAGCTGTCGGACGTTAAACAGAAAGATTTCATTTCATTTCATACTCTTTATTAATCCTTAAAAGAACGAATAGACCACAGCAAATTCGGACATGATTTAGATTTCTGTAACGCGTATGTCTAATACTAAGCTCTAACTACGGGCATTCGCATAATACTGTACATTTTCTTTTAAAGCAGACGTCATAGACGCGAAGTTATACGTTTGATGCACAACTTTTTTTCTGCATTGTGTTTCAATAACAACAGTGATATCCACGGTTGTCAACCGTCCCGATTCTGTACCAATTTCTGATTTATTTGTCCCGCGTCCCGACCGGACACTCACCGAGACGCATATTGTCCCGATCTATCGATTTTCAAATTTAATTAATATTTTACTGGGTTATTTTTACAGAGCAATAACTTATTCTTTTACGTACACAGTTTTATGCTTATAATCAATTTTTAAAAAAATGTGTTCTAATTTGACTCGAGAAGAAATAGCAGCTCGTTTTTAATTTATAGTTTATTACCTAATTGTTTTGAGTTGATAATCTAGCCGATTATGATGATAGTATATTCTATGCAACGTTAAAAATATTGTTTTTGCAACCTCTTTATAAAAGCGACATCTACTACACTGACAATAACACTAGTGTTCACTTAAATGGGTGGCCTCCAAGCCAAAGAAAAGACTTGTTTAATTGATAGTCAGCCATTCTTTAAAGGAACTTATTTGTTTGTGATAAAAACAAAACATTCTATATATAGTTTTCTTTATAAACTTTTTTATGTTAAATAAATTACAATTGTTTTGGTTTGAATTTGTTGTATGATGTTAGCCAAAGAACAATACTTGAATTTAGTAATACTTTTGTCAGCACTTCTTTAACAATGTTATGCACACATTTGTCATACAAAATCTATGTAATTTTTCTCTGAATTTTGTTTATATTAAATAACTTGCATTTGTTTTAATTTGAATTTGTTGCATATGATGTATATCGTTTATACTTAATGATGAACAGTGGGTAGGAAAATAAAAAATAATTCATTCAGGTTCGTGTTATTCAGTTAATTATTTACATTGTTTTCGCCGTTCGTGTTGTCAGCTCTGGGAGGAGGAAGGGGGCTCCAACACCGCTTGTCCCGTCCAAATTTTTCTTAAGGAAAGTTGGCAACCCTGGCGATATCTGACATTCCTTGTGCCCTTCCCACGTGACACATCGAACAACCGTACGAATTTCGCTTGTTCTTATCATTTAGGCAATATCGCACTATACTACTTATCTCCGCTTTACAAGAAGAAAGTGTTGTTTTGTCTACAAAATCTGCTCCTAAAATTTCAACATTCATTATATTGTTGAAAACACATGGCATACATTCAATCAAGTTGTTTTGTACAGGGTAGCCCAAAAGTAGGTATACAATATTGTACTGATCAGCTCATTGCATTATATATCATTTCATATTGTTATCCATCAGGTAGACTTAGTTTCTTTATTATTTGGTTTTAACGTCCTTTTACTCATACCTTAAGCTTAGAAGAACCGAAGCAAATAAGCCTATAAAATAGAATGTTATACTAGATCAATGCAGGGGTGTATACCTACTTTTGAGCCACCCTGTATAGGCTATCACTTGATCTCCCTTAGTAACAGAATTGGACTAAATGTTTTCTCATAAATTGCTACTTTATGCTAACAAATACAATTTCATATTATTTCCTTCTTGTCAGATTGAACGTTCCCAAAATGTCTCTGAAAGATAATACCTGTTTATCGAGTAACCAAACAACTTGAATTAAACGACCTACAATTCTGTTAGTTGTTACTTTATGTTTTAGCGTTTGTAGACGCTCGGTATAACAAATATTAATTTTCATTGTTTTTATTTGTTTTTCAAACCCCTGATGTTCTGTTGCTTTAAACGTGCTTTTTCCTCGAGGAGATAATTCATTTTTTGGTCCATTCTCTTTCACCATAAATTATAAGGCAATAAAAGCAATAAATCTTTTTGTTGTATCCAGCCACTTATATTTAACATACCAAATCATGCAGTACTTTCTTACCTTCTTACTGTCTGTTTGTTTTATCTTCAATCATGATGTTCGCCTTCGTTCTTCAATAACACATTAATTTTCAGAAGACTATACAGATAGGGTGGTTGTTTAAAGAGAATTCTAGTAAACTCATAATTTCCGACCAGCCAGTCATTTTGTCTAGTTCTATTTTCAGACGAAAAGACAAAGAGTGAAACGCAAATGTAAGACAAAAAGTCACCCACAATATCTCAAATACACATATTTTTCACATCAATTGTAATGAACATCATGAGTCTAATTTCGTATGGGTTTACCTCAACGCAACGAAAAAGGAAGTTTTAGTTTGAGATAATAAGTACAGCACTTCATTTCTCAATAGAGGTTATGCGTTGCTTTCCGGTTGGCCAAATTAAGCGAAGTTGGTACGGAATGGGGCACATGTGTTCTTTCTCTTAATTTATTTAAGACATGTCAAGTTGAAGTCGAAAACATTCTAACGACTCAAGGAAAACGATGTAGATATATATATGTAGAAATGAAAGTCGATAAACGCTGGTGAAGCCGCAGGTTGCTACCAACTTGTTTTATTGCGGGATATCTTGAATATCTTGGCGGTACTTGCAGTTCCCGCTGAGATACTTCTCGGAGGGCCTCACAGCAATGTACAACGAGATTGTATATCTGATTTATAAATTACTTCCATTTTTAATTGTAGGTATTTTGGGCAACTGTGCTTAAAAGTGCACAATATTTTATCAAGAAGAAGAAGAAGAAATGTAGAATATATACTGAGATAAATTAATGTTCATGTAATGGCAGGGATTATAACTTGAGAAAATTGTTTGTTTCGTGTTTCTATGACAATAAAAATATTATCATTCATGGAATTTTGAGAATAAAAGGAGTTCTATATATTTGACGAGCTTAATTTCCAAGGTAGGCGATTGTTAGTTTTTGCAATTAAGTGTTTAAATTAACGTACCTAATCTTGTTGACTTACTAGAACTGTGGGCAATATATGTAACAAAAGGAAATCCTTAAATAACGTTATATACATTTAGATGGTGTTTTTTGCTAAGGAACCTTGAGATTTGTGTGAAGTAAAGTAAGCAAACTCATAAATAATTGCCAACACGGAGTACACTTTACTGAGAAGTAAAAGGAAAATTTATAAGAATATTAAAATGGATTTACCCAGGGTCGAAAGTAATAATGATGAAGTGAGTGATGTTGGAATACCAGGATCGGATACTGTTCAGAACTGAGCGTTCTTCTCAATAAAAACTAACGCCAGTAAGTAAATGAAGAGGCAGCAACATAAAAACTATTTCTCCCCAGCAGGGGTGAGTGTGTGTGTGTAAAAACGTGACACCAAGAAAGCAACGGTAGCTACGTGTATTGTGTTAATATCGCATTAATCTACATATAATAATGTTCATCTAGCAACTTTGTTTGTATTTTTTGAATTCATGTAATCTTGTGTGTTATGAAATACAAATATATTGAACAGTCTCAAAGCAACGTCGAAGAATTATTAAGAAACCAGCGCCTACACAAAAGGATTACATCGACCAAATGGTCCATCCACGCCGGATCAGGATTCTACAGTGCAGTTAACAAGGTAGGTAGTGAGTGCATATTTCAATGTAATATTATCCTTGTATTACTTATACAAAATAAGCCTGTAATAGCAAAGCCTCATTTAGAACGTAAGTGTTAAAAGTGTATTTAATTTGAGTGAAGCATGACGGACAGAATGAAAGAATTAGTTTTCAAGAGAGGTCAAATTAAGGCCAAACTCACTCGTTTTAAACCTTTTGTAGATAGTTTTACAGACGATCAGAATATTACGCAGTTAGTGTTACGTTACGAGAAAATAAAACAGTGCTATGATGAATTTGATGCAATACAATCCGAAATAGAAATGTTACAGGGTTAATCAGAAATTGATCAGGAAACGCAAGAAAGAGAGGAATTCGAGAGTACTTATTTTGATTTAGCAGCTAAGGCGGAAGTGTTCATAAATCAACACAGCTCCAGTGCAAAGAAAAATGAAAACAATGAAGCAAGCAATTCTAATCCATCAGTTAGGTTGCCGGTGATAAACCTTCCGACCTTTTCTGGAAGCTACGATGAGTGGTTGTCGTTCTATGACACGTTCCAGGCATTAATACATAACAATAGCACATTGCAGCTAGTGCAAAATTTTTATTATTTACGTTCTTCTCTACGTGGGGAGGCGCTTGAAGTAATACAAGCCTTGGAAATTTCTTCTGAAAACTATGACGTAGCATGGACTTTACTCAAAGAACGTTTTGAAAACAAAAAGTATATTGTTAACAAACACGTCAAAGCTTTATTTGAAATGCCAATGATGGAACGTGAGTCGGCTGTTTCGCTTAAATCTCTTTTAGACAGCACAGTAAAACATTTGAGGGCTTTAAAATCATTAGGTCAATCGACAGAAAGCTGGGATGCATTACTTATTTATTTGATTGCGACCAAACTAGACAATACAACACATAAGGAGTGGGAGAAAACACAATCAACGAATGAATTACCGAGCATGTCACAGCTGACACAATTTTTACAACAGCGTCGCCAAGTTTTAGACGCAGTTGATAATAAGCGTAGACCTAAAGAGACACCCTCAGTTCCAAATAACAAATATCAACAAACAAATAAGGCAATCAAAAAGAGTTCTTACTCAACGACAGCACACGTAACGTATTCCGACAACAATGCATGTCCCAGCTGTAAAGGTTCACACAAATTATTTCAATGCCAATCATTCTTGAGAAAATCTATATTAGATAGAATTAGAGAAGTTAAACGTCTTTCTTTGTGTATAAATTGTCTCAAACGAGCGCATAAGGCAAATGAGTGCTTATCAGGTAATTGTAAAATATGCAATAAAAAGCATAACACATTACTGCACTACTCGCGTTGTCCATCGCCCACTAGAGCGAATGAACCACAAGATGAAAGGGAAATAGGTCAAGGTCAAAACACGCTCGCTGCAACAACATCACTCGAGGAGGAATGTGAAGGTAAGAATATTCGTTCTACAAACAGTGTACCGCAGAATCTTAGGAGACCACCAAGCTTTATGCTATCCACAGCTGTAGTATATGTTAAAGATAAACAGGGTAATTTTCAAATGTGTCGAACACTTCTCGATTGTGCTTCTCAGTCCAACTTCCTAACAAACAGAATGGTTCAATTATTGGGACTAGCGAAGAGAAATAGCGTTGTACACATAAATGGTATAGGTAATGCTAATACAAGGTCATGCCATAGCGTTCAGGCTACAATTAAGTCAAGACATAAAAATTATTCAGCCACATTAGACTTCATCATATTGCCGCAAATATCACAAGACTTGCCTATGGTTCATGTAGACACGTCATCGTGGGAAATACCTTCCAACATTGAATTAGCAGATCCTAGCTTCAACATACCACAGCGTATTGACATGTTATTGGGGGCGGAAGTATTCTTTGCTCTACTTTGTGAAGGGCAAATAAAACTCAAGGCAGGGTATCCAACCTTGCACAAAACATTGTTTGGTTGGATTGTAGCTGAAAAAATAGACAATCAACCACACATTTCGACAAATGTATGTCACCTTTCCACAACAGAAAAAATACACGAGCAATTACAAAAATTCTGGACGATAGAAGAACGTTCAATGAAACATCCATTAAGTCAAGAGCAGGCAGAATGTGAGAGACACTTCAAAGAAACACGCCGGAGAGACGAGACTGGGAGATTCGTCGTCAGACTTCCCTTTAAAGAAAATCTGGGGAATCTTGGTAAATCCAAGGAGATTGCAACGAGAAGACTTTATTCAGTGGAAAAAGGGTTATGAAGGATCCTGAGAAAAAAAAAGGCATATATAGCGTTCATGAAAGAGTACGAAGATTTGGGCCATATGGAAAAAATAACTAGAGCAGAGAGCGATACAATGATGCCAGACTACTATCTTCCCCAACATTGCGTTATGAAGGAGACCAGTACTACTACCAAACTCAGGGTTGTATTTGATGCATCGTGCAAAACAACTTCTGGACTTTCATTAAATGACACGATGAGGGTCAGGCCTACAATCCAAGAAGAATTATTTTCTATAGCAAGATTCAGGCAACATCAATACGTCATGACAGCTGATGTGGAGAAGATGTATCGCAACATTAGGGTACATGATTCAGATGCAAACTACCAGAAAATACTGTGGAGAGAAAACCCTCAAGAAGCAATAAAGATATATCGACTCAAAACTGTAACATATGGTATTGCAGCAGCTCCTTTTCTAGCCACTAGATGTCTTCAGCAACTTGCCATAGAAGAGAAGAAGAATTTACCTAAGGCAGCAGAAGTTGTAATGAGGGATTTCTATATTGATGATCTTCAAACAGGGACAAACACGAAGAAGGAACTACATGAATTACAGGGTCAACTCACAATTCTTCTACAAAGAGGTGGGTTTTGTTTGAGAAAATGGTGTAGCAACGACACTTCACTCCTTTCAAAAATACCCAGTGAACTTCAAGAATCAAATTTCACCATTCAACCAAATGATGATTGCATCACAAGAAGTTTAGGATTGTTGTGGAATCCCATTAAAGACACATTTTCTTTCTCTGTCAAACCAAGAAACAACCCTCAACAAATCACAAAGAGGACTATTATTGCTACAGTAGCGAGCATATTTGATCCCTTAGGATTAATAGGACCAGTTATTCTTAAGGCAAAAATATTTCTGCAACGTTTGTGGAAATTAAAATTGAATTGGGATGAAGAAGTTCCAGCCCCATTGCATTCAGAGTGGGAAACTTTTAAGCAGCAACTTCAAGATTTGGAATCACTACATGTTCAGCGGAAGGTTATTCAAGAAACACAATCGCAGGTAGAAATTCACGGATTTTGCGACGGATCTCAGAATGGATATGGAGCTTGTATATATGTAACATCTAGTACAAAAAATGGAAAATTCACAGCAAACTTACTATGTTCAAAATCTCGAGTAGCACCTTTGAAGAAGACAACTATTCCTCGCCTAGAACTTTGTGCAGCTTTGTTACTTGCACAGCTAACTCAGAAAGTAATACAAGCATTACACTGCAAGATCGATAAGGTTGTTTTATGGTCAGATTCCACCATTGTATTAGCATGGATAAGAGGACCTTGTTCTCAATGGAAGACGTATGTTGCAAATCGTGTGGCGGAAATTCAACAGTTGACTTGTAGCTATGAATGGAGACACATCAGAACAGAGGAGAATCCAGCAGATCATATATCGAGAGGATTAACACCGTCAGAAATTCTTGATAATGAATTATGGTGGCATGGGCCTTCCTGGTTATCTGAGAAATTAGACTTACAGACGAGGGAAGATGTTTGTGACCTAAGCGATGTTCCCGAGCGACAAAAGAATACAGCAGTAATGGTTTCTACAACACCGTGTCAACTCTTAGACAGATATTCATCATTAAGAAGATTGCAACGTGTAACTGCTAATTGCCTACGATTTGCGCACAACATGAGAAGATCTAATTGTGACAGACAGCATGGACATCTTACAGTAAGTGAATTACATGAAACACTCGAATGTCTTATTAAACTATCACAACAACAAGCCTTTCACAAGGTATTAAATGCATTGAGATCAGGAAAGGAAGTCGACAACCAAAGTCAACTGAGAAATTTGAACCCATACTTGGATGAGAGGCAAATCATCAGAGTCGGAGGAAGATTAAATGCAGCAGATCTTACTGAAGGACAGAAACACCCTATTGTACTTCCAGCTAACTGCAATTTGACAAAGTTAATCGCTCAAGAAGAACATAAGAAGCTATTGCATGCCGGGCCTCAATTATTGTTATCATCCTTGCGACAATCATATTGGCCAATACGTGGACGTAACTTGGTTCGTCAAGTTGTGCATCAGTGTGTCACATGTTTCAGAAACAATCCTAAAGATGGTAAACAGATGATGGGAGATCTACCAGCTGACAGAGTTCAACCAACAAGACCATTTCTTCACAGCGGTGTTGACTACTGTGGGCCCATTTACCTTAAATCGAGTAACCGAAGGGGAGCCAAACTCCATAAGGCATACATAGCACTTTTCGTGTGTTTTGCGACTAAGGCGGTTCACATTGAACTTGTTAGTGATCTAACTACAGAGGTGTTTATTGGAGCATTAAAGTGATTTATGGCTCGTCGAGGAAAATGCGCTAAACTGTATTCTGACAATGCAAGTAACTTCGTTGGTGCAAGAAGGGAACTACAAGAATTGAAGACTTTATTTGAATCAGAACACCATAAAGAAAAATTACATAACTTTCTAGCGGCTGATAACATCACGTGGGTTTTTATTCCAGCAAGATCACCAAACTTTGGAGGCTTATGGGAATCATCAATTAAATCTCTCAAATACCATTTAATGAGAGTTGTGGGGAATGCTTCACTCACCTACGAAGAGATGAACACTTTTTTGACTCTGATTGAGGCTTGCTTAAACTCTAGACCCCTAACACCATTATCAAATGATCCAAACGACCTACATCCTTTAACATCTGGTCATTTCCTAATAGGCGACGCACTCACTACCATGTCAGAACCTAACTTGAAAAATATTCCTGTCAACAGACTTTCGAGATGGCAACACATACAACAACTTCATCAACAATTTTGGTCCAGATGGTCAAAGGAGTATCTATCAAGTCTTCTAGAACGATCCAAGTGGAGAAGAAAATTCCCCAACCTTCTGGAAGGTGATTTAGTGCTCATCAAAGAAGATAACATTCCACCTCTAAAATGGAAAACTGGACGTATTGTGCAATTGTTTCCTGGGAAGGACGGAATAGTACGAGTGGCGACAGTGAAAACTACCAGAGGTACAACAACAAGATCTATTCGTCAATTGTGCCCGCTTCCTAAGGAGAGTTAATGTGTTGGTGTATTCATAGTGTGTACATTCTGTGATTCATTGCATTATTCTGTTTATGTTTATATCATTCATTCATAACTTGTGTTATCTATTGTTGTGTATATTAAGTTCATGAACCAAATTAATCATTCATAGATTTGTTGAAGGAATTCCTTCAAGGCGGGCGGTATGTTCAGAACTGAGCGTTCTTCTCAATAAAAACTAACGCCAGTAAGTAAATGAAAAGGCAGCAACATAAAAACTAATACTTTTTCTCCCCAGCAGGGGTGAGTGTGTGTGTAAAAACGTGACACCAAGAAAGCAACGGTAGCTACGTGTATTGTGTTAATATCGCATTAATCTACATATAATAATGTTCATCTAGCAACTTTGTTTGTATTTTTTGAATTCATATAATCTTGTGTGTTATGAAATACAAATATATTGAACAGTCTCAAAGCAACGTCGAAGAATTATTAAGAAACCAGCGCCTACACAAAAGGAATACATCGACGAATGTGACTGACCTTATAAAACAGCTAGGTCATTCTTTGTCACAGCAAATGTATACTAAATTTGAGTAACTGACACAGCAAACAATAAATGGATATTAGGTTTCAACAAATGGATAGCAAATTTGAACAAATTAAGCAGCAAATGAACACTAAACTAAAACGAACAGACTGTAGGATGGAACAAATTTTACATGTATTTACAATTGTACAGAGTTCAGTGGATGTCTTTGAAACCCAAGTTAATGAGTATAGCAACCAAATTAAAATATTAGGTCTACAGGAAGAAATAAACACTATCAAGGAAAGGATCATTACCATAAATGATAATCCTGATCAGATCAACAATAGCGACCATAGGCCGAATGAACCCAGATTAGCTTTGGAAGAAAGTGATATACCGGAAAGCGGTATTGAGATGGAGGATAGTGCTTCTAGCACCGGGAAAGAAGAAAGAAGACCGTAATTTACTCATCGCCGTATACGTAAACCATATACGTAAAATATAATCATTTGGAACAGTCTCATAATCATCACCATTTCAGATTTAGTGAAATAATGTCTTTAACGAAATTTCGTGGAAGGTCAGAAGACATATCTGCCAATGTATTTTTAGAAAAGTTCGAAGAAGAATTCGATTTAATTAGAGTAGACACGTCTAAATTTCTTAAGATTTCACCACACGTTTTACTACCACCCTGCTGTTTTTTGGTTCAAAGCGATCAGTGGGAGTTTACGCAATTATTTAGATTTTCAGAACGCACTGCTTTAAAATTTTGAGAATGACTATGTTGGCAAACCGAGACCCTTTGGTTCGAAATAGACGGTATGATCCCAAAATTGATCAGAATCTTACTGATATTGTGATTTCCGTATATAATGAGGTGAAATTAATGAATCCATACCAACAGGAATCACAAATCATAGCATCAATCCAGATATTGTTGGTTGGCTTTTAGGTTGCAGCAAATATTGATTTGTGCACAATGTATTAATTTCAATCATCTAATTCTGATAGTACAAAATTTTGAAAATCAATCAATGATGCAAAGTAACACTAATCGAAACCAAACTAATAACAACCGAAGCCAAGCCAATCATATTCCAATCTGAAATATCAATGTGTGTGAAGAATGTAGTCCTAATGTAAGAAGTAATGATAGATTCAATTATACCGGTAATAGAACCGAACCTAATTTTAGAAGAAATAGAAATAATAATCGTACAACATTTAGAAATCCGGCAAACAATATATCTAATTTTTCTTGAAATGGATTCCGTAATAACTTCATAAGTGGCAGAAATTCTCAAAATCAAAATGCCATTCAATGTAACCTAATCGAATCTTTTGGTAATGTAACCTAAGCTAAAGTTATGTCATCCGTCAAAAACATTCAGTTGTTTTGTTTTGTTTTGTTTTATTTCATTTTAAATATCGTAGATTTCATTTGTCATTCGTACTTTGTTTGAATTCTATACATATAATATAAATAATGTTCTTAATGTAAACAAATACGGATATCAAGTCTTGTTTTGTTTTACTTTGAGTATTGCTATGATTTCTTTGTAATGCGCTTCACTTATCGTCATTATGTTTTCAAAATAATCTTAAATATGCCCAAATGGAAGAAATATGTTATGTAATATTTCAATATACTTTAATTTAATTTGTCTATGAGCTCCGACGATATTGAATTAAATAATCTATTTTAGAACCTGAATAATCAGCAAAAGGATCGTATTATGAATAAGTCCTCTTCGTCGATAATATTATAAAATTAAAATGAAATTGATTATTAAATGAATGTAAGATTATTGTTGAGACAAAATGATATATATATATATATATTTGTGACGGCTATTCGGAAAGTAAGGTAACCATGTAGCTAAGATATGTAACGGTCGAGGATTCTTTCTTCAATTGTAATCAATTTAAGAAGTCCTCGTCGGGAGCCTTATATACAATTAGATTGTATATCTGATCTGTAAATTACCTCCATTTTTAATTGTAGCTATTTTGGATAACGGTGCTTTAAAATGCACAATATGTTATGAAGAAGAAGAAAAAATGTAGAATATATATTCAGATAGATTGATGTTCATGTAATGGCAGGGGTTATAACTACAGATAATTTTTGTTTCGTGTTGCTATGAAAACAAAAAGATTATTATTCAGGGAGTTTTGAGAATAAAAGTTAGATGTTATATATATTTGACGAGCTTAATTTCCAAGGTATGCAATTGTTAGTTTTTGCAATTAAGTGTATAAATTATCGTACCGAGTCGTGTTGACTTACTAGGACTGTGGGCAACATATGAAACAAAAGGAAATCCTTATATAACGTTATAAATGATGTTAACTAAGATTTCCTGATCAGACAAGAAAATATGTTTGTGCAAATAGAAAACTACTTACATTCTGTGCAAGGAAAAAGAATTAATTATAGGATAAATTGTAATTTCTAAAAGTAAATGGGTAGTCCGAACTTTAGAGTTTGTTACCACCCTTCTTCACTGGATATGAACCAATTGGAACTGTTTTCTCGTGGTTTCAGGCAGACTCGCTAACTTACATAAATGTGTGATATATTCCCAACTAGCCAGAACTATAAACTTTTGCACATCGATAGGAATAACATGTTGCTACATCTTCAGAAAATTTTAACATTTCGAATATTGCGTCTAAGCAGGCCAAAAAGCGCTATCAATTTCTCAGATAGACCGAAATAGTCAATGGTTAATTTGCTATCAAATATAACTCCTAGATCTTAGATAGTATTTGAGGTAGACAAAGAAATGCCACTTATTGTGTAGGTAAAGTTGATTGAATTTCTTTCCTAGTGATACACATTTACATTTGGACACATTCAGGACTACTTTATTCCCATCATACTATATTTGAATTCTTTGTAGATTCTATTGCACTTTCCCGCAGTCATCAATTGAACTTACTTTGGAGTATAGTTTGAGACTGTCGGCGAAAAGAACTTGAGAAATTACCGGACTAGAGACACTGCTTCCTGATTTCGATTCGATATGTCAAACAAATAAAGAGCAAAAGAATGTAGGGTCCCATTCCGTACCAACTTTGCTTAATTTTGCGGACTCCAACGAAACGCAAAAGCTGGAGCAAGCTATTCTAAAGGTGCTACGTCAATTAGCGTAAACTAATACCTCTTTATTCCGTTACGTTCACGCAAGCCTGTACGAAATCAGACTCGTTGAGTTCATTAGAATTGAGTAGAGTACGTTTTCGAGATATTGTGAGTGACATTTTTTTCTTACATTCGCAAAAGTGAATGAGAGAAAATGCCAGTAAGTGAGGAATATGAATATAATATAATTCCTATTAAAGAATCTTCTATATCAATGGTCTTATGAAAATTCATGTGTTATTAAGAAACGAAGACTAACGCCTGTGTTGAAAATAGAACAAACAGAAGGCAAGAGAGTTCTGCATGCATTGGTAGAAAAAATATTTGGGGTTGTTGACTTATAAAGAGCAACGTATGAAAAAATACTTAAGTATGATTCTGCTTTTGAAGGAGAATTAAGTTACATTCAAAATCACTTGATTGAATGCTTGTCACGTGTTTTGAAGAATATAATTAACGACGAAATTTTACAAGCAGGGTTTGTTTCAGTTATAGTCTTTCAACGTAGACCTTATGCAGAGTAGTTTTAAGGAATGATTTGCGTCATACTAAAGGCCTGACTACTGCAGGAAACATATGTTTGCGGAGCTCTTTAGTATGGCACTAACCGCGCGTCTGAACGACTCTGAATAAGGTCCTATGTTTATTGCAGAGCGGAAAAAATGTGATAATCCACCTTCCCCACCCGATCACGCACAATTAAAACAAACTGCATAAGTGCTGTCGATGGACTACAATTACTTTAAATTCATGTGAATTTGTTTTCTTGTGTTCCTGTAGTAAAAACATGTCTGTAATAATGTCTAATCTGTTTCTTCTTCTTCTTCTTCTTCTTATTATTATTATTATTATTATTATTATTAGTAGTAGTAGTAGTAGTAGTAGTAGTAGTAGTAGTAGAAGTAGTAGTAGTAGTAGTAGTAGTAGTAGTAGTAGTAGTAGTAGTAGTAGAAGAAGAAGTAGTAGAACATTGGGTCTACCCTCTTGAAACTATCACCCTTCGCCACTGAACTTGATACACATCAACATAGTAATAGCATAGGATATAATTTTACAAATAACGACACAAATATTGAATTCCAATATAAAAAAAACTTCTCACAGACTGTTGGAGAGAGTTGAATTTGAATAATCGTATACGAAATGTTACATTACCGGTAATTTTAAAGTTCGGGAGTCCCTTAAGGATCTAATCTAGTCCCCTTTTTGTTCTCCGGTAACTGCTGCCTGAGACACTGCTCGGTGAGCCTCCTAGCAGTGGTGCTAACCACGATTTCTTTATCAAACAATATATATATATTTTTTTTTGTTGAAATTAGAAAACTATCATACATCTTGTACAAAGGAAATGGATTAATTGTAAATTATAATTTCTGAAAGTAAATGGGTAGGCCGGGTCTCAGGGCCTCTTACGACCCTGTGCCACTGATCAAGTTCAAAATAAACAAGAATAGCACTCAATTTCAATAATTCAAAACCATATTTTCATTAACTTTTGTTTTTACTACAAAAGCCATTCACTTTAAAATATTGACATAATACTAACTTCTTTTATCGTACATTATGATGTTAAATTCCATATTTTAAATCTAGAAGTACAGAACAAACTCTGGTTGTTTCTCATAACAACTGGAAGGGGGAGGGGCGCTTTGGAATTCTCGCCCCGGTCGCTTACAATCCACGCGACGGCCCTGCTTGCGTGTGTCCCTTAACTCCTCTCATTTTCATACCTTCTCACCGTCGTGATTATTTTAGCAGAATTAACCAACGAAACTCATCAACACCAAGACGCCGAACTCGTATTTCAGATTTTCACTTTTTTTCTTTCTTTGAAAAGGCTTTTGCAGACACTATAATTGATTCCTCGGCACCTTGCATGTTACATCGTGGTTAAGAAATAATTTATAATAACTTTTTTTTAAGTTATAAGTAAAAAGTTGTTGTAACTCTTGTTGAAAACTTCGGGTTGCGAACGAAGCGAGCAAGAAAATTTTTACCAAACGTATTTCTTTGCAAACCAAAAAATAATATTAATTTAATTGGTCGTCTATACTTTTACGAGGCATCGCGGCCATTTACTCTTCTCCAACAGTTTTTTTTTTTTTTTTTTTTTGCTTGCTCGTTCGAAGACCTCTTGCTATCAGCAGCCTCCCGCCCAATTTTTTTCAATCAAGTCCTAATAATATTTTAGAATTTTAATTTATTATTCATTCAGGCTATTTCTTACGATCGAAACCATCTATCTGAAAGGTAAGTTGTATTGACAATCATCTACGCTTCTATTCTGAAGAAATAGTAAGAGAAATGTCCAACAGATGGCGAGGTAAAAGTCTTTCACTTTTGCTTGACTCTGCCATCTGGCAGAATCGACGGAAGTACGTGCGATTCGTGTTACCGAGCTGGAATATCAATACGTAAAGCACGCGTACATTATACCATTTCACAATTGATTGCATGAATGATTTTAGTTTTGTCAATTTTCCGGAGTTCAGGCTTCGGTCTCCCGTTATGGTTGACTTAATGACAATACCTAAGATCTTAACATGTCCAATAATCTTACCACTACTAGAGGACGAAACCTCAAACTGGAACTGGCCTTGGGCTGGCAAAATAAATAAGGAATGAAATAAAGAAAGATAGAAAGAAAGAAAGAAAAATAAAGGAAAGAAATAAGTAGAATGGGAGACACCTTATATGCCAAGAACAGCTTTAAACAAATATTTTTCTAAAAGCAACTGGTTTATCTTCACCAGTTGCGCCGAAAATGTCAAGGGCAGTTTTGCGTAAAGAATATTTCGAAAGTATTTCAAGGGTGAATCTTTCCGAATCGGAGATCGAATCTGGACGACAAACAGAGAGAAGGCCTAACTGTTTCTTCTGCTTTTCAAATAGGCCTAAACTAAGTTATTGTAATACGTGAGTTTCCAATTTTGGTTTTCAGAACTGCCGAATTAATATTTATGAGGAGAGATAAATTAACAAACAGAGGCCTACAATGGCCACTGATTTTATTATTGCGCTAAAAATACTTCAGAGCTAGCTGATTACGGAGAACACTTCCTTTCGCTCATGCGATGATTCTAACTAGCCGAAATTTGTAATTCAATTCCGTTCTGCTACTCATGCGCTTAAAACAATGACCACCATGTTTGTACGTCATATGTCGGTACAGCGGAAAATCTCTTCGCTGCTCAATAGGGAAACGGCTTAGCTCAAGTACGTAGCCAAGGGGTAGGTCCGGGGGGGGGGGCCGGACCCCCCTCCTTCGAGACCAGAAATGAAACAATATTAAGGAAGGATGAAACAAAAAGAAACAAGAAACAGAATAGCCGGCGTTAAAAATAAAAAACCCCTGCAAACGTTTGGTTGCTGTTTCTTATGAGGAGCTTTGTGTGGAGGAAACAGGAGGAGGGGGTTAAGTTAAAATTGGATATTATTGTAACGCAGCATTCCGAATTCCATCTAGTTCTATGCTAATCCTATGGACTACAAATGATGATCGATAAACCGGTTCGATTAGATTGTCTCTCAGGTAGAACTTAAGAAATGCCCACAATCACCAATAGTATGAGCATGTCAACATAAATTCCTGTTACACTTGTTACAGAAATTTCATGGAAACACTAATTCATTTTATAGGATGTGTTTACTGCCGAAAGAGATCTCGTTGCTATTCTTGACGGCATTAAATGAAGATAAGGAAAAGAAGAAGAAAGAAGACAAGAAGAACCGAGTTCGAATGATCTCGGAAGACTATATCTTCATCAATACTTTTTAAATATTCTTTTACTCGAGTCTTCTTCATGGTTTGTTATTAAAATACTTACTGACATATCCTCATTTTATTGTCCTAATACACCAGTATGGATATGCTGCCAGTAAAATAGTTTAGATGGATTGAGCCCCTGGTGTGTAATCATGATATTTTATGTCACCCTCCCCATTACGAAATCCTGGCTAAACGAACCAATAAATGCTGCCAATAAAAGAGTTTAGAATGATCGAGCCCCTGGTGATATAACCACAGTATTTTGTTACGGACCCCTCCCCACTATTACGAAATTCTGACTAAGTGCCTACTTAGCGGAAGATATGGTGCATGTTTTTCAAATGTGTACGACGTTGCTAGTAACACAAAGAATACGAAAAGTAACAAAATTTAAATCTTCTTTGACAGAAAGCAATTTCTCCATTTACTTATTACCAATTATTTGAATATACTTGACTGTAGCACCGCGTAGCATAGTTACTAATGCTTTCGCCTTTGGTACGGGGGGTCCTGGGTTCGATTCCCGGTGGGAACATTCGGTCGAAAAAAGTGCAAAACAAAAACTTTTCTCAGCCCAACCGTCCTGAAGAAAGTTTTCCTGGGTTTTCCTCATTCACACCAGGCAAATGCCGGGGTGATACCTAACTTAAAGGTCCCAGGCTGCTTCCTTCCTTCCCCAATTCTTTCTTGCTTCCCTTTCCTTTTATACTGCGCTCGCCGAGAGATATCATCCCTCATATGTGACGGGCTAAATGGCCATAGATGCCGAAAGCCCAGAAATCTTAAGTCCTATATCCTAAATCTGAATATACTTGAATATCTTAGGACAAAGCTCTAGGGTACTAATTTGCAATATTATAGACATTGTTTGCAGCCTGATGTAATAAACTAATTAACGTTCTCTTGTTTGGGTTACCGACCGAACTTACGAAGCGAATTTTATTCAGTCTTAAGAGAAAAAAAAGTATAAAAGCACAATGATTTCATAGTAGAGTGGTAGTTTCTTATATTAAAATTCGTCGTGGATTATATAGGTATGCGTTCAAGGGGAAAGCCCGGGAAAATTATTAACACATGGAAAAACACTTTCCCATATAAAAATAACCCGGACGCACAAACCTAAGATGATAATTACGTCCTCTAGCTTTCTGAGAATTCACCAGTGCTATTATCAAATTACTTTACACATTAACAATATTATTTCATCATATCTTCGCGCTTAATATCGTTTTCTTTAGCCCATAGGACATACTCGTAAATTGTTTATATTAGTCCATTTGAACATTTACAGATCGACTGAAATGTTTTGAATAAACAGATATTGAAATACACTAATGATAACAAAATATTGTTACAGTTGGCTGATTGCTGAATAAAATAAAATGAAATTTCTACATTTATGTTCCACGAATATGTTCTGTAAGCAAAGAGAGAGATGGATGATTAATGAGAGTGAATTATTATAAAAGATTTGATTCTTTTAATTTAGCGTCCTTTTCAGCAATGATGTTATATGTGACGTCGACCAATAGCTTAACGTGAGATCCAAACCAAATGAGCCCGCATCGGAAATCAAACCTGGGTCTCTCACGCCAAAGGCACGTACAAAGGCGATATTGTCCATCACAAACTCATATAGTCTGGGTTTGAACCAGGAACCCCTCGCATTAGAGATGAGCGTTCCATTATTCAATCCACCGTGTCTTCTCATAATGGATGTTTGTGATGTCATGACGAATAATAAACAGAATATTCTGTTCCAGTGTGTGAAGCAATATAAGGGAATTCATCGTACATGGATGAAACTGAACAAAGACATGTATTCTTTAAACATTTGCTTTTATGACTTTTTTCCCTTGTGGACCTCGGAAGATACAAAATGCAACAATTTTCACGAGATAATGTTTTGTAAGTGTACCACTATACACTAAACATTAATCACCTCAGAGCTAACGAGAAAAAGAACATAAATAAACTAATGTTTGCACACATGTAATATACAGGGTGTTACAAAACAACACCGACAACGTTTGGGATGTGATTCCTGACACCAAGATAAGACGAAAAGTATAGACCAACCTGGGTTCACAATGCTTCCTTTCGGAGTTATCTGCTGCAGAAAACATGAAAAAAATAACTTTAAAGGTCCATAGCTCCAAAACTACGGGACATATCGTAGTCGGGTCAAGACTTCACTTAGGAACTACTATGTGCCTTATCCAAAAATACATGTTTCAGAATCCTGTGGTACTTACGCAACAAATTTTATAGAGGCAGTTTGGATACGGGCATATAACTTGAAGTACTCACCAATTACCTCGATAAAAATTGTTGTTTAAGTACCGCAGGATTCTGAAACATGGATATTTGGATAGGACACATACTAGTTTCTAAGTGAAGTCTGGACCCGTCTACGGTAAGTCTCATAGTGTTGGAACTATGGACCTTTAAAGTTCATTTTTTCGTGTTTTCTGCAGCCAATAACTCCGAAAGCAAGCATTTGTGCACCCTGGTTGGTCTATACTTTTCGTCTTATCTAGATGTCAGGAATCACCTCCCAAACGTTGTTGGTGTTGTTTGGAAACCCCCTGTATAATGAATTTCTATTAATATTTGTCCTGTTCAGGTTCTAAAAATTCTGGATGCCAGGTAGACATGACGATAGAAAATACGAATCTGGCGCCTAGATGATTTAAATTCAAAATAAAACAGTAGAACGATGCCTGATATTGTATTATTATGGTGCCTAATTTTGAGAATTGGGGCATACGTCAGATGAAAAATTCTCGAGCACTTCTCTTGTTCATAATGCTCTTTCGGCAGCCTATCCATCTGCCTGCCTCTATTCGCTACAGCTTTAGCCAGCTCTAAACCAACGCGGTGATCGCAAAAGCATTTCCCTTATGGAAATAAAAAGTAAGGCACTATATTATTCGATTCTTAAAGCATAAAGATAAGAATAGTTTTTGCAATGGTGTGGGATGACCTATTGCCAATATGTAGTTTAAATAGTAGAAACAATGTAAGGATGTAGTAAGATACAGCTTTTTCTATAGAATTGAGGACGTTTCGGTGCAGAAAGTGCTTATCTTAGTGCCGTAGTATAATAGCATGGAGATTCAAGATAAATCTTCAAAATGAAGAAAAGCTATAATATGGTGGCTTAGATATTCTCAATCTGCACGTGATTTAATTTGAATTGATATAGTGCTTGGGCTCCTAGGGCCTTACGCAGAGTCATTTTGACGTACGATTAGCGTCATACTAAAGGCCTAACTACTGCAGGAAAAACATGTTAGTCAAACTCTTTAGTATGGCACTAATAACGCGTCAAAAAGACTCTGCATAAGGTCCCTAATGATTTTGGTGTAATGCAATAAAAAGTAATCCTGCCTATATGTATCTAAAATATAGGTAGTGGTAGAACATTACAAATGACGTTTAATGTGCTTTAAACTAGGAGAATAGATCTTATTTACACGTTACGTTTATATACAGTAAATGTTATACTTAAGTTATCACTTTTCATTTCACTATTCCGCTAAATGTATTTGTAAGAAACTGCAACACGGAAAGATTCTCTGAAGCTTTCAATACGGTTCCGAGAGGGATACCGAGAGTTGACGTCACGTCAAAACACTTATTTCTGTTGCCGTGACGTATGCAGTTCTTTTTACATTTTTCGAAAATTGTATCTTCGTAACAAAGAAAAATTTTTCTGAGATTTTTGATATGTGTATGTTGAAGAGTAGTTCTACACGATGGTGTCTTTAAATTACAACTTTTGGTCAGAAAGGAATTGGCCACTGTGTGTGGGTTGTTGAAAATTTGATGCTGCTCCTCCGTAGCGCCATCAGCACAAGCTTTCATTAAGTGCATGGTGTGATAATATACGAACTCCTGATTGGTCTTGTCTTCGTCGCGGTAATTAATTTACATTCTTACGTGACGCCTTACCGGAACTTGTGCGATGAGCAATAAAACAGCGAATGATGATCTAACACAAAGAGATACTTGCATATTTTGATGTGAATATCAGAAAATTATTTAATCAAATATTTGTAGAACTTTAGATTAGGCCATGGTGAGTCTGTGATTGGCTGTCACGCACATCTGTACAACTCTGTTCGATTTCCCTCTGGAGAGTGAGATGACACGTTTCATGTACAAAATGTTTATGACAACACAAGAGGATCTCGTTCCCCTTGTCATTGTATTGAAACAAAACGCCGTGAGTGGGAGCGGGGAGTCGCTATATATTAAATCTTCAATCAGGTAATTTAGTAAATATGAATTAAAAACGAATTAAATTGAATTAATGAATTCTTGATTCATATGTCTGTTTTACGATTCACTAATTCATATCGGACTCCCGAAGAGAAACATCAAAACAATTTAATGACCGTGTCTTTAGCGACAACTCCCAGCCACGACACCTCTTCAGTCATATTAGAAAGAGGAAAAGAAAGAGTGAGAAAGAAGAGAAGGAGGTGGTCACTTTATGTTCGAATATGTTGAGTTCCAAAATTCGAAATGTCAAAATTCCTTCTGATCCGTGTTCCTCGTGGTCTAATTTACAAAATATATAAAAATCAGGTGGGGTCCAGTTTGCTTCCGTGGTTACTTTATGTTCGAAGATCTTGAGTTCCAAAATTAGGAATATCGAAATTCCTTCAGATTCGTGTTCCTCGTGGCCTAATTTACAAAATATATAAAAGCAGGTGGTGTCCAGTTTGCTTCTCTGCAGCCTAATTTTCAAACGAAACTGAGTTTTCCAGAGTGTACATTTGCTTCACACTGAACTGTGCCCTGGCTAACAAACGTAAATTCGCTTCTACAAGAGTCTTTAAAGTTACACTTGAAATTAACGTTAGGCATTCTTGTAGCTTATGAAGGCATGAATAATTCACGTATGTTTGTTACAACATCTACAAATGAATATTCATTCGTATAGAACCTCAAATTCATTACATTAAAAACATATGAACTACACAAAGAAAACCATTATGCATTAGAGAAGATCTCTTATTAGTAGTTGGCCTTGCATACACACACTGCTCAGATAGCCACAGCCGGAGCCTGAGCGCGAGTCCAAATTTAACTCAATCACGATTGTGATTGTCAGAGGTATAGCGGTTTACGTTGAATATTCCAACACTTTATCAACTAACTCGTCTTAGATTTTTCTCCAATCCCGAAAAACGGGTGGTTTTTCGTGATTAAGATATGTTTAAGCTGGGGGCGAATATAAAACCTGAAAATCGGGTGGTAACCGCTAAAATTGGGTAATAGGCTATAGCAACACTAAGCTAAATTGAAAATAAGGTATATCCCTATTTAAGATCACTACACATGCAACTCATGAAATTCAATTTGAAATCTCATCTACTTAGACTGAGATCTTTTATATTATTATCACTCTTTCTCCTTGTTTTTAAAAATAGTACAGTCACTCTATCTTTTGCTAACAAAAAAGCACCACCTCCCTTTCTTAAAAAAAAAAGAAAGAAAAGAAAGAAAGCAAATCTAGGTCGCAATACACAATTTTATTGCCACTCCGATAAATGTGAATGTTGTGGTTTAGCATGTGGTTTAGCTGACTTTTTTTTTTTTTTTTTATCGCAAGTCCCAGACACCTTCAATAGTTTATACGTGAAGGAAACACCAATCATGTTTTATTCTGTATCTTTTTACTTCCCAATAACGATGGCCGTGCCTCTTTGTTAGAAATTGCAACTTATTTTTTTTTTATTCTGCCAATTGTAAAAGTGTACTCAACAAGAATTTCCCTACACTTTAAGACATTTTAAGAAAACATACCTTCTTTCCCCTCTGCAAATTTTGAGCATTCTTTTCCCTACGCAAAGGGAAATTTTCCTCCATCTGACAACTGTGATTCCAAGTGGGGATCGATTCTTTGCTGTTTTCTGGTCGTTATTTGATATTAGTGCTGTCGAACTTTCGTGACATTTGCGGTTTCCGGCTTTTGAGGAAAAAAAACAGGTTTCCAAAAACCGAAAACCGCAAAAGCTGTTTTCAAAACTGAAACCGCAAATGTCGTTTTCAAAACCGAAACCGCAAAAGCGGTTTTCAAAACGGGTACCTCAATTGCGGTTTTCAAAACCGACATTTCGGTTTTATGATTTTTTTTTCAAAATACGGTTTTCGGTTTTCCTCAAAAACCGATTTCGACAGCACTAGTATTAGTGCTCTCAACGGGTCGGTCGGGTCGGGTTGAAGACCGACCCGACCCGACCCGTGACCCGAATTGACTGACCCGACCCGACCCGACTGACCCGAACCGTGATCCGACCTGATTGACCTGACCCGATAACCCGACCCGAGCTGACCCGATTGACCCGACAACCCGACCCGAGCTGACCTGATTGACCCGACCCGACAACCCGACCCGAATAACCCGACCCGAGCTGACCCGACTGACCCGACCCGACAACCCGACCCGAGTAGCCTGACCCGACTGATCCGACCCGACAACCCGACCCGAGTTGACCCGACCCGAACTGACCCGACCCGAGTCGGGTCGGGTCGGGTCAACCCGACCCGTTTGAGAGCACTATGGTCATGACACTGGGTGAACGCCAAAATGCACTTACATTGGGAAACTAGTTTTAAAAGTATAATTTTAGAAAATAAAGCATAAAGCATAATTTAAAATATATAGCACAGTTCTTGGAAAATTCTCTTTAACTGAAAGTTTAACATACTGTGTTAATATTTTTAAAGCCAATATTTACAATGCAAAATCATTGAGAACATAACAATGCAACAATGAAGAGCTTATTTTCATTTCTGTAAACTTTTCGGTGTAATCCTTTGATGTGGAGAAAAGAAAGTAAAAGAAGAAATTTTTCCGCCAACAATGAATAGTATGCAAGAACTCCATACTATATTGTTACAGTGACGACGCCAGCTTTAAGTTCTTAGGGGGGCGAAGGAGGGGCAGATACATTTTCGGGGGCGGCTATTTGCCATACCAAAAATGACATATTTATTACGTTTGACTTATTTTACATTACATTGTGTATTTCGTTGCTGTTTTTATGTTAGATCTATATGATTATAAATTAAACTTATTTCAAATAAAATTTGTAACTAACAAATAAGTAACGTCTGCACATGACATATTTTTCAATGAAACTTTTGAAGCCTAAACATAAATTGAGTTACTTTCGCGTATGCTACAAGTAACACATTCGTCTATATGCTACGCATCTCTCTCTCTCTCCCTCCCTCTCTCTCTCTCTCTCTCTCTCTCTCTCTATATATATATATATATATATATATATATATATATAGACCCCTATATATATATATATATATATATATATATATATATATATATATATATATATATATAGAGAGAGAGAGAGAGAGAGAGAGAGAGAATTTACGAGGAGCTGCTGAAAATGTCGTAGTCCAATCCAGAACGAGTGTAGGTACTAGGTAGAAAAATGAAACCGTAGTTTAGAAAAACATATCTCTGTATGTACAAACATTTTTGTTCCACCAAGGAAAGTCACCGAAGTAAATTAATTAGGAAATCAGTGAAACACCACGGGACTCTCCTCCGTTATATATAGTGGTGAAGAAGTAAGTGGCTTAGTATAAACGTATCAATTTCTCAACAAATTATGCTTTACATCCAGGATGATTAAAAGCAACGACTCTTCCTGAAATTATGGATGAAATTTGTGACATTATTCTTGAAAATTGCAGCATTTCAGCCAGTGGTGGATATAGCCCGGGCCGGAGGGCCTAGGCCACTCCAGTTTTTGTGTGACAAAAATAATTTAAGCTATTTATATTTTATTATAGTCTGAGGTCTGCACCCCGCTTTCTCAGTTTTTACCTTCTCAGCAAAACTTGTGTCAGGGATTCTGGGCATTTCTTTGGAACTCGTCGGTAGCATAATTCAGAATGGCTTGGGTATGCGCAAGTTCACGGCATAATGGGTTCCCAAAATATATGTCAGGAGAATAAAAGTGTAACGGCATTAATAGAAGTATTCTTCCAATTTGACCGTAATGCTGATCAATTTCGCTGACGAATAGTAACCATAGATGAATTATGGTTGTACCACTATGATCCTGAATCGGAACAACAGTCAATGGAGTAGTAGCACTCATTTCTCCATCGCCCCAAGAAGTTCAAGACACAGAAGTAGGTTGAGAAACTGTTTGGAACATTCTTCTGGTATAAGTATGGAGTGGTAGACTACCTCCTCAATGGTCAGATATTTAATCCAGAATCTCTACATTACTTACAAAACTGAAAGAAAAATTCAAAGTACAACGCTGCGGAAAATGAAAAGAAAGGAATTCTGTTCCTTCAGGAGAATACACCTGTCCATCAAGCCCCTGCGAACATAACTGACATTGCATAATCTAGGATTTCAATGTCTAGATCATCATTTTTATTCTGCAGATTTAGCTCCGTCTAACTATTACGTGTACTTATTTCCCAAATTTAAATAACACTTGAAAGATGCCATTTTAGATCTGATAGGGGTAGTGCTACGAACAGTGGTGCGAGGAAATCTAGATTTTTTTAACTTTTCTGCAAAAGCTGGAGCACTGTACAAGGTAGTATATTGACTCTCGGGGGAAGAGAAGAAGAAGTAAAACCTCACCAATCCACGTGCACTCCTTCTGGGTTGGGCTACGAATTTTTCAGCAGTTCCTAGTCAATATGGTAGACGTCACGTCAGTAATTTGAAACAAAATAAGTAAAGGAGCACTAGTATAAACCAATTACTAACTAAAGATCAGCACTCTGACAATACATTTTATTGGGAATCAATTTCATTCCATAATTTTATTATTATTATCATTTGCAGGAAGGGAAAACACAACTCTTTTTATCTCCTTCAAAAAATTAAGCCCTGGTAGTTGCAAACTAAGCTGTTATAAGCACATCCTCTGAATATTGGAAGCCGAGAATAATGTTTCAGAAAAAAGAAGTTTTAAATAAAACAAAATATGAAACTGAAAACTTCAAACCTGGACAAATACAAACAAGTTACGTAACTGGTTTTACCTTTCTTTTGTTTCCAATCGAAGTTGATCAATGAGAAGAAAACAAGTCGACCAAATCTACTATTGTTCGCTAGGCACAATTATTAAAAATCATAAGAAAGAAGTATAACTAAAATTTACCTCAAAAGGGGCTAAATTAGAAAACTGAAATATGCGTGCATACCCAGACGCTCAAAGAAGAAAGCTTGAGGATTAATCTGCCACATAGTAAATTCATGGAATTCATAGACTACAATTTGTCAATGAGATTGGTTATGATACTGATATATAATACTACATGAAGAATGTTTAAAGATTGTACGAGTCTGGGGGGGGCAGTCTAGGTGGCAGTCAGGGGGGCAGAAGTAGCTACTAGGTGGGCGCTCGCCCCCCTTGCTCCCCTCTGGCGTCATCACTGTATTGTTATGTTTACTTTTTGAACTTAAGCACTTTCTGTACTTGTTGGTGGCATCTTTTATTTTCCCTTTCTGTATATATGTACCTGTAAGGCGCACACAAATGATAGAAAAAAATTATTCGAGCAAAGCACATCTCTTTACAATGAATTAACTAGAAAGTTCATTAAATATGAGAGAAACTAGTTGCAAAAAAATATCAATAAATAGATCAAGATATTTAGAATGTTTGATGTATAATAAATATACATTATACACGATTAATGTAAAATAATCATTGAAATTAACAATAAAGCATAATATAAAAAAAAACATAATTAAACAAGAAATAAAGCACAATGTGGGTTGCTCTAACAATTAAGTTGTATGAAGACGAGAAGAAAACGAAAGCTGATTCCTTAACGAATTTCGTTGAACTTCTTTGTGTCTACAAAAACGCATTCCTAGAAACCTACAAGCTAGGTATCATCTCTGTGATTATATCAGTTTCTAGTGCTACATGTGAAAGGTCATTCTCTTCTTTTAAAAGATTAAAGACTTGTATACGCAAGTCAATGACTCATGATAGGTTGAAAAACTTAGTGTTACTTTATATTGAGAAGAAAATTGCTAAATCGTTAGATCTTTAACAAGTTGTGGATATGTTTGCTCCTGCCCACACGAATAGAAAGATCCTCTTCAAGTAGAGGCATGAACCTATAAGTTATTTTCTTTACCTGTAAAAGTGTATTTGCTTCCACTTAAGTCAACCAGCTACACATATCTTAAACGCCATGATTAAATAACTATTTACTTATATTAGAAATCAATTGCATTAATGAATCCTAGTTGTTTGAGGTACTAAATTCTTATATTTTCACTGTTTTCCAAAGAGTACAATCATGAACAATAACGATGGAAACATTCACCTTGAATACACACACACACACACACACACACACAAACACATATATATATATATATATATTGGAGATGTCCCCCTCAAAATCCTCTTGGGCCCTTCATTGCCCCCCCTGAAAAAAACTCTAGCTACGCTACTGGACACCATGCACCAGAGATGAATTCTCTACCACTGAGCCACCGCGGCCCTGCTTGGGCTTGGTCGTCCATATCCAATCTCTCTTTTGGCGTTACTTAAACAACATCTAGTTTTGTTCTAAATTCAGACTCCATATTGGCGTAGATATTAATATTACAGTCGATTGGTAAAATCAATCTTCCACATTTAAAAATTAAAGTACACACAAGTAGAAAAATAAGCATTTATCATAAAAACACTAGGTGCAAGTGTTCAAAATAGATTTATGGTTTCTATAAAATAAATTGAAAATTGCTATTTTTAATTAGGCAGCTAGTGAAAAACAGCAGCTTTCGACTCCAGCCGAGTGTAAACTCAACCTAAACTCAGTTGACCAAAGTTAACTGACCCGACTGACCCGACCCGACAACCCGACTGACCCGACGCGATAACGCGACCCGAGCTGACCCGATTGACCCGACCCGAATAACCCGACCCGACAACCCGACCCGAGCTGACCTGATTGACCCGACCCGACAACCCGACCCGAGTAACCCGACCCGACAACCCGAAACGAGTTGACCCGATTGACCCGACCCGAATAACCCGACCCGAGCTGACCCGACTGACCCGACCCGATAACCCGACCCGAGTTGACCTGACCCGTTTGAGAGCACTAATTAGTATGAACATATCTTTGTTATGTTTATCGAATGGACTAGGTTTGACTTGGATATCACGATAACACGTTCGTGTCCGTTCCTTGTCAGTAAGAAAAAGATCTAAATAGATTGATTTAAAAAAAATACTAGCTACTACCAGCTGATTGCGTAACGGTTGTGTGCGCTTTTTTTTAGCTTAAAACACTCTTCAATCTTTTCAATTATTTTTTATCTGTATTGTAAGATGGTGGACTGGGCAAAAGAGGCAGGGATGGACAGGATAGTTTAAAATATGTTATGTTGCTAATAGTAGATTTACTAATTCTGAGCAATTACTCTTCGACATCTGGAGTGAATTATAAATTCCTCCAGTGTACATACTTTCCGTTCGTTAGATCAGCAATCTATTCCCGGACGGAGCTCATGTCTTTCATAACTCACCGTTATTGAGTTACCAGTGTCATGTACTATCGGTGCTGTATTGATTTTATACTCCGAACTACGTAACAAATCTTACCTAGCTGCGTCATTATATCCACAATTTTTATAAAAAGGGAAAGACATGGTGTGCCGTGGAAAATCAACGACCGGGGAGAGAATACACGATGGTACTCCCATGCGCAAAAAATATTGCGCGTATACTGTAACTCACGATTTTTCGGAATTATTCCATTTTCCTTATGTTTATGGGTAAAATTCAGTTATTAGTATGTGGAGATAATAGAAAGCAATCCATCTAAGGAGATATTTCCAAAAAATATAATAAAATAATAAAAATATAAGCAAAAAACAAAATTATGTTCGGTTTTGTGTATACTGGCAATAATGTTTTCGAGGGATTTTTGAAGTAGCACAGTACGATTGCAGAGGGAATAACTGGAGTTGAATCAAGGAACTTGAAAGTGGACTAATATATTGCATTTATTGGCTTAAATCTAGGGTGTAAATTGTCTACCAAATATAAATTAGCTTCTGTAACCAAGATGTTATACGGAAGTATAGAAACAAAGAGAAAACTGTTGTCTTAAGTTTGGAAGTGACATGCTCTATAGCCATGAGCATTTATTTGTTAAGAAAAAGACAGGCAACAAAAGGTAGTCTGTGTGGTCAAGTGGGTAGAGTGGCGGACTAGTAATTCTTATGTTGTTTTGACACCAGATCGAATCCCATGCGATCCCATCCAATTTTTTTTTAAAAAAAACATTGTAGAAAGTGTATAATTTTTATGTTAATAAGAACCGACACAATATAATAATGAAATAACTTTTTGTTTTTTCTGATGACGTATTTATTTAGAATTAGTGTATTATTACTAATAGCGATTGTTTTCAGTTTATGCTGTTGTATAGCTTCTTTTATCATCCTCTTTTCTTGAAAAAAAAATTGTCTCCAATAAAGTATGAAAAATATATATAGACAGAAACAGACATCTTAGTATCAAACGTGATTAATCGTGATGAATTAAAAAGTTTCCCGTTGTTAAAAAAGAAAACTATAGAAAATTATTGAATTTGGTCTTTAGGTTTTTAGCATGCTATATATATTCTTTATAAGACTATACTTTATACGGGAAGATGTGCGATCAAACCCACAAATTTAGCTAGTGAGTGAAAGATGTTTTCGGCACAAATATTTTACTGGTTTAGGTGCATGAAACACCAATACGCCATGGTCTCGACCTTCGTTTATTCCACATTATTATCCGACATATCATAGCAGGTAAAAAGCAGCATCAATTGGCAAGAAGAACTGCAAGTTGTGGTCTGTTTTCGATGCTCCGGACTCGATCGCCTAGCACGCCCGTCTATACCATGACTCATACGTCTATCATTCAGTGCAGGCACGTATCCAGCTTTTCTTTTCGGAGGGGGGCCCAACACGAATTCTCGTAAGCATGTAATTCTAATGTTTCAAAAATATCAATAATAATAATAATAATAATAATAATAATAATAATAATAATAATAATAATAATAATCATCATCATCATCATCATCATCATCATAACAATGCAACAGTTCTGTATTTCTCTTAAACGTTTCTTACTTTTCATTTATGAACCGGTCAAACTGCATTGTAACACAAACGAAATCAAAAAATATTTTCTAGAGACATGTAAGGAAAACTGTCTGCTACGTATATCACATAAAAATATAGCAAATGGCTATGAGTGTATCGTTCTAATACAGTAATGTTATAAACAAAACGGAAACAAAATTATAATCCCATTTAAAAGTGTGCTTTAATTCCACCTGGTTTCAATGGCATTACGGTATATTCTTACAAGTATCACTCCGATTTTGATAAAATTTGGCAGGTAGATACTACACATAAAATAAACGAACATATGTTTCTTTTTTTTCTGCGGAAAAACTATTTTAGGGGGCAAAAGCCCCCACCCAAAATTTTGAAAATTGACGCCCGAAAGGCAAAAACAAGTGGACCAAAGTGAACGAAATTGTGCACAGATATGGCAGACGTAAAATGAAGGAATGAAGGTTGTGTTTTGTATTTTCCTGGAAAAAACGGTTAGGTGGGGCACAGACTCCTCCAAACCTTTGATCATTAAATATCAAAAGTGCTAGTAACAATATGTCAGATGTGTGTAAAGGACGAAGAATTCCAACGACACTTTGTGTATATACGATACGCAAAAACTAAACGAATACCTGTTTTTTTTTTATTTTCTGGCGAAAAAATGACTTTTGGGGGCAAAAGCCCCCATCCAAAATTTTGAATGTTGATGCCCGAAAGGCAAGAAGAAGTGAATCTAAATGAAAGAAATTGTGCCCAAATATTGTAGACGTAAAATGAGGGAATACGGGTTTTGTATTTTCCTGGAAAAAAGAAAAGAAAAACGTTTGGGTGAGACACAGACCCCTCCAAAACTTTGATCGTGAAATATCAAAAGTGCTAATAACACTGTCAGAAGTGCTTAAAGGACATGAAGAATTGGAACGACACATTGTGTAGGGACAATACACACAAAAAAAAACGAATACGGTTTTTTTTCTGCGAAAAAATGGTTTTAGGGGGAAGAATTCCCCACCCAAAATTTTGAAATTTGAGGCCAAAAAGGCAACAAGAAGTGCACCGAATTGGATGAAATCGTGCACACATATTCTAGACGTAAATTGAGGTAATTGTGTTTCGTATTTTCCTGAAAAAAAAAAAAAAAAAAAACGGTTCAGTGGGGCACGGATCTTCTTAGCTGGTTATTACGAAATATCAAAAGTGCAAATAAGTATACGTCAGAAGTTCCTAAAGAGTATGGAGAATTGCAACGAAACTTCGTATAGGGACAATTTGCAAAACAATAAATGAAATGTGTTTTAATTTGTACGAAAAAACAGTGTTGGAGCCTAGAGCCACTCCGAAAAAAAATATTACCGTAAAAGTGCAGGAAGGAGTGGACCGAAGCAAATGAAATTGTGTGTAGATATTGTATAGACTGTATGTAAAATAAGGACTTTCGTGTTTTTAAGATGTCCCTATCAATTTTGGCACATCAACAGCAAACAGGAAATTAATCGGCACGTGTTTTTGTTTATGCGGAAAATCATTGTAAGGGTTAAAGTTGCCTCGTGAAATACTATAAAATACGCTATACTGTTTGTGATTGTTGTTGATCTGCCAAATTTGAATAAATCTGATGGAGACAATTGTGAAACAGGAGAGGATTTATTTATCATATCCAATATCTATAGACAATTTCATTGGCTTCGGTCCACTCCTTCCGACACTCAACACCACGGTCCACTCAACAGTATTTTTCTTTTCAGGAAAATACGAAACACGTATTCCCTCATCTTACCTCTACAACATTTGTGAACAATTTCATTCAGTTCGGTCGATTTCTTCTTCCCTTTCGGGCGTCAAATTTCAAAATTCTGGGTAGGACCTTTTGCCCCCTAAGACCGTTTTTTTCACAGGAAATAAAAAAAAGCCGTATTTGTTTATTTTTTGCTTATTGTCCTAACACAAAGTTTTGTTCCAATTCTTCATGTAAATTTGGGCCCTTCTGACATACTGTTATTAGCACTTTTGTTATTTCATGATCAAAGGTTTGGAGGAGTCTGTGCCCCACCTAACCGTTTTTTCCAGGAAAATACGAAACCCGTATTCCCTCATTTTTCGTCTAAAATATCTATGCACAATTTCATTCACTTCGGTTCACTTTTTCTTACCTTTCAGGTGTCAACTTTCAAAATTTTGGGTGGGGGCTTTTTCCCCTAGAACCGTTTTTCCGCAGAAAATAAACAAAAACCGTATTCGTTTATTTTTTGCGTATTGTTCATACACAAAGTGTCGTTGCAATTCTTCATGTCCTTTACACACATCTTACATGTTACTAGCACTTTTGATATTTCATGATCAAAGGTTTGGAGGTGTCTGTGCCCCACCTAACCGTTTTTTCCAGGAAAATACAAAATACGTATTCCCTAATTTTACGTCTGCAATATCTGTGCACAATTTCGTTCACTTTGGTCCACTTGTTTTTGCCTTTCGGGCGTCAACTTTCAAAATTTTGGGTGAGGGCTTTTGCCCCCTAAAACCGTTTTTCCGCAAAAAATAAAAAAGCACTTATTTGTTTACTTTATGTGTAGTATCTACCTGCAAATTTTATCAAAATCGGAGTGTTACACTGGGGAAGTGTTACTTGTTAGAATTATAACAACAACGCATTGCCCACAGTTTGAACACTGACTCAAAGTAATCTGATATAAAAGAACCTCAAAAGGAAAAAAGTAGGTTTATTAAAAAGTGTTTGAGGTTTGGAAAGGGACAGCTTCCAGGACCTCACGCTGGATACGTCCCTGAGTCAATGCATTATATTTGTTTCTTGCAAAACATGATTATTAGATGAGTAGTATGTAAAATTATATCATAGTTTGACTTTTAATAGGTCTTTCCTTAACACACCCATATTATCCGGCATTCTGCCTGTCTGTTTTATGTCGGATAAACGAAACTCTACTGTATTTCCAAAGATAGCATATACACAGGGGCTAGCGGTCTGCACGGGCCGGAATTTTTAGAACGGACCCTGCCCGACCCCTTTAATTTATAATCTATAGGCATTAGCGGATTAAGGGCGGAGCCAATGGAGCCCAGGCTTCGAGACCCCAAGCTCAGGGGGCACTTTAAAATCCCTCTGTTTAACAGTAAAAATATAGTAATCAACTTATAGGCTCCAGACCGATGCTAATTTTTTTCCGCTCGTTACGCTCGCGGTATCGCTAGATTTAAGTCTTTCCATCAGCAGCATTTAACTGTTAATAATGAATGCAATTATTTAATTGTTAATAATGGATTTAACTAAACTAATTATTGTAAACTTGGAGCACATTCAAATATTACAGCATAGTTCTCGGTAGTTCCATAAACCTATGAGGCTGTGGAAGGCAGCAAAGAAAATTTATGCACTGGAACTATTCTTAACATAGGGCCCCCTTAAAATAGTCGGCTCTAGGTCCCCAAAAGCCTTAATCCGCCCATGTCTATAAGCAATATTTCACGAAAAGCATGTATTTTTTAACAAATGTGTTTGTCATCAAGTTTTCATAAAGTAGTCCCTTTCTCCTTTAAGCAATTTCAGAGGCCACGGTGTTTCAGTGGTAGAGCGTTCTCCTCTTGTGCATGGAGTCTGGAGTCCTTGGTTCGATCTATGCTCGCGCCAAGTGAACCTTTTGCTGGACACTGTGTGCGTGAGTTTTCTCGGGGTTCTCCCGTTTTATCCCACTTTCTTTATTCGACCATTTCATTCATTTCTTATCATCACTGTCTCCTTTAGCCTAGCCGGCATTACGTGGGACGTAAAACTTAAAGGTTTCATTTCAAATCATTTCAATCAAAAAACAGTTGTAGGAAGTATGTAATTTCGAATAAAACAAACTACTATATACAATTCTGAGTATATTATTCTTTTATGAAATTCTCGCAAACCTTATTTCTAAATGGAAGGGTAAGAAGACTAAATTCACTCTCTTATTGTTATAGATCCATTTCAATTGAAGCAGTTGGAATAGTTGGAAAAAATTAAAAAGCCATACCCTATATTCCAGTGTGGCACAATTGGTATAACGCGGCACACTGGTGTGTCTAGCAAAGTGAACAGTGTGACGCAAACTGTTTCCTATTATTTGCAAAAATATTTGTCGAGTTTCTGTTATTTATTATTATTATTATTATTATTATTATTATTATTATTATTATTATTATTATTATTATTATTATTATTATTATTATTATTATTATTATCAACGATTCTTCCATGGACAGCTGTCTGTATACGGTTAAGCAACCACAAGTATCACATTGAGGGATAATGCAAAAGTCTATTTGCTTGTATATTCTATCGGGAATAACTGCATCCGTCTAGAAAGCTAGGACTAACAACAAAGGGATCCGATGTTCTGACCGCACACAGCCCCAAATCCTGAGTGCTACAAGTTCTCTTCTACGCCTTAGCACAATAAGGGCTGTTGCGTTAAGGGAGAGAGAGAAACAACTTAATTCCATTGCAGTTATATGCTTATTAAATGTTAACTTATGTAATAAATTATGTAAATGATCGTATCGTTTCCTGTTTATTATTATTATTATTATTATTATTATTATTATTATTATTATACATTTCTTAATAGGTTGATTGCCACGTGTATGGAATTCCATACACACGGCTCTCCTGTGCAGCAGAACGTGATGATTTTCCATACGCAAACAATGTAGATATTCCAAGTTTGTTGTGTTCGTTTTATAGGTGTGCATGTAATTAGATACATATGGCGTAGAAATCAAAATTTAATATCCATGCCACGTATATGCAAAACCATACACAAAGAAATTTATTAACAAAGACATTGAGTTTCAGTTTAACGTCTCGTTCAGCAACGAAGCTATATGAGACTTCGGTCTACTGATTAACGTGGACTCTAAACCACGTGAGCTCTCGCCGGGAATCGAAGCCGTGTCTTCCACGCCAAAGGCGCATACGCTAACCGCATATCCACTAAGGAGCTCATGAACAGAGACATTTATGGGCTAAAACAAAGGCGAAAACAAAGATGTGTGATGTGATTTTGAGTTTATCGTCCCTTTCAGCAGCGAGGCTATGTGAGACGTGGACCTACTGATTAAAGTGGAATCTGAACCACCTGAGCTCCCGCCGGCCGAAAACATAGAATGTTCATTTCAATGCAAACCTATGTAGGCCTACGGACTTCAATATTCGCCCTCAAACGAAAGTGAAGACTATCCATGATTCGCAGTATTAAACTCTCTCTCACCTCTGTATTCTCCTAACATGTCTCCCAGCGATTACAACATTTTTTGGCATCTCAATCACTTCTTATGTTAGTAGGATAGCTTTACCTAGAGGCCACTGATTAACCTGGCATTGTAATTTTCACTTTTTTACCTTTGGAATTGACAATCATCGTTTGGACATTTCAGTCGCACCTACCTAATATTAACAATGTTTCTACGATAATTTCGTAACATTGTATTATTTCTTTGTTGATTAGCTTGGTTAGGCTTATTTAAACACTTTTTTTCTTTGCACTGACGTGTAACATCTCTTGGACGAAAATACACTAGCTCTCACTGGAAATCAAATCCAGAACCAATGCACTTGAACCATTTGACCACAACAAGGCACATTTAAAAAGAGGTTTCGATTTTGTTCGGAAAATTGTGATTAGGTGTAACATTAAAAATACATTTAAGAAAGGGTACGGAACAAACGCACTGTACTTTCTCGCTTGAATTTCTTTCACTGACTCGTCTTAGGCTGCAACTATTATTGAAACATTTATTTGGGAAATTGCGAATAAAATAATATTTTGGAAAACTTTGCTAGAAGAAACTTCAGGCCCAAAAGTAAAGTACCCATTGGTCCTATTTTGGTTAGAAATAACTTGATCCATATATTAGAATTATTAAGGATATAATTGTATGCAAACTATAAGCAAAAGAGTCTGAGTAATTTCTGAGAAAATCATGAAAAAAGTCACCCCAAGAATAAATTATCCTTTGTGGATCTTTTCAGGACAAACAAGCTATGCTATATTGTTAGTGTTTTCATAAAACATTTATTTATGAAATACGAACACAATCGCCTGAGTCGTTCTTGAGAAAATCGCAGGGTAAAACTTACTGTCAAAAGTAATATACCACTTCTAGATTTTCCGGATGAGGGAATTATACCATATAGCTAGGTTATTTATGTAACATGTATTTATAAAAT
Organism: Thermobia domestica; assembly: GCF_964235325.1. Taxonomy (NCBI): domain Eukaryota; kingdom Metazoa; phylum Arthropoda; class Insecta; order Zygentoma; family Lepismatidae; genus Thermobia; species Thermobia domestica. Next base: position 63,160,411 of record NC_137455.1, read on the forward strand.
ATGAACAACAAACATCTCCTGAGTTGCTTTTAGGAAGGTCATCGGGAAAAGCTTACCCCCAAAGGTAAACTCTTCTATCTGTAATTTTGACAGTATATCGAATAATTTTTAAGCAAATCGTCGGGAAAAATTTCACTGTCAAAGTAAACTCTCTCTTTTGGATTTTTCTTTTCGGAACAAGCGAGTTATGCATATTGTAAGAGTGTTACAGACAATATTTTTACTGAAATTAGAACAAATTTGTCTCAGTTATTACTGAGAAAATTGTCAAAAAAAAAAAAAATCAACCCTTGAGAAAACCACTTCTTCTGTATGTTAACGGAATAAACGATTTATGCTGTATCTTAGTTTATTAATGAAACATTTCTTTACGAAATATGAACAAAATTGCCTGAGGCATTAATGGGAAAACCATCGGGGGAAAGCTCACCCTAAGAGTAAACTACTCCTTCGAACGAGTTGTCATATTGTTAGGTTATTAATAATACGTTTATTTATGAAATGTGGTTGAGAAAATTGTGGAAAAAGAACACATACCATACAGTAAATTACACCATATATATTTTCTCAGAAAAAATATTCATATACGGTGGATATTTGTTAATAAAATATATATTTATAAAAAGTAAATAAAATCGTCACAGCTTTTTTTTTTCTTGAGAAAATTGAATTATTTTAAATTTTAATCCTTCAGTAAATTACCCTTACTTTTAGGTGTCGAAGGATATAAAATTCGAAAGATAGTATGTTATTAAAACGTTATGTCTAGAATTCGGTCCAGATACGTTGAACAGTATGGCCTCTATTTGAGTGCATGTAAAAGCGTGACGAACCGAGAGACGAATAGATGGACAGACATCGAAAAATATTTTTTTCGATATGTAGGAGAATTGTAGCTTGAATTCATTGAAATCTGGTATTCGGTTTTTATAACTATCACTACACTTTCTTCTTTCGTCGCTCGACTGTGAAAACGAATAGGCCTATCCCAAAAATTTAATTTGTTATGTTTAATGTGTTGTCACGCTAGAAAAAAAAGCTTATGCATGTTACATCATTTTATTATCAGTTTTTCACGCTACTCTATAATTCGGTATGATTATAATTAATATCCATGGCATCTTTTGGAAGCATTCGTGTTCCTCACAAATAGAGCTGTTAATTTAGTTTTGTTTAAAGAAAGCATCCTTTATTTCCTTACACGGACTTATGATTGCATTTGTTGCACATGTGGATATGAAACAAAAGGAGAGAGAGAGAGAGTCAATACTCTAAAAAGAAACACACACACTGAAACACTAGAACAGTAATTTAACATCAGCTTCTTTTTTTCTTCATGACAACGGGCTATCGCTGTGACTGTGTTCGCCACGCTGTGTGTAAGGCAGCAGGTCGCGCATGTTTTTTTTTTTTTTTTTTACTGTTCCTGACTCACAGACACTCGCAGTGAGTTGAAGTTACTTCTGCTGACGGAGAGGGAATGATTAAGCATATCATACCATAAACTGAAAACAATCGCTATTAGTAATAATACACTAATTCTAAATAAATACGTCATCAGAAAAAACAAAAAGTTATTTCATTATTATATTGTTTCGGTTCTTATTAACATAAAAATTATACACTTTCTACAGTGTTTTTTAAAGAAAAAATTGGATAGGATCGCATGGAATTCGATCTGGTGTCAAAACAATATAAGAATTACTAGTCCGCCACTCTACCCACTTCACCACACAGACTACCTTTTGTTGCTTGTCTTTTTCTTAACAAATAAATGCTCATGGCTATAGAGCATGTCACCTCCAAACTTAAGACAACAGTTTTCTCTTTGTTTCTATACTTCCGTATAACATCTTGGTTACAGAAGCTAATTTATATTTGGTAGACAATTTACACCCTAGATTTAAGCCAATAAATGCAATATATTAGTCCACTTTCAAGTTCCTTGATTCAACTCCAGTTATTCCCTCTGCAATCGTACTGTGCTACTTCAAAAAATCCCTCGAAAACATTATTGCCAGTATACACAAAACCGAACATAATTTTGTTTTTTGCTTATATTTTTATTATTTTATTATATTTTTTGGAAATATCTCCTTAGATGGATTGCTTTCTATTATCTCCACATACTAATAACTGAATTTTACCCATAAACATAAGGAAAATGGAATAATTGCAAAAAATCGTGAGTTACAGTATACGCGCAATATTTTTTGCGCATGGGAGTACCTCTCTGTAGATATAAGTAAGGTCAACAGACCACTCTCGAAGCGCCACCATGGTTGTCTCGGAGCGTAAGAAAATTTTCAAAAATAAAACATGCTTTTCCTTAATTTTGAGCACTTGTTATTACTTTTCTTCCCATTTTATATATATATCTTTTCTTTTTTCCTCTTGAATTTTGCGCCCCTTTACTTCGGAGCCCGGGGCCGTCATCCCGCTCGCCCTTCCCCGCGGCACTGCGAAAGGAAAATGTAATAAATGTTCTCGTTTGTTTGTTGCGCAATTTAACATATTTAGTTGTGAAGTTATTTGAGAGATGGTGGATGATTATTGTATCTGAACTTCATATCATACCATCTAAGTATAATTTTCGGTCACTAAATACTTGTAAACAATCGGCTATTACTTTAATTTTGAAATTAATTCAAATGCTTCATTTGGAAATTCAAAATTGAACTTCACATTTCACAAAAAATTGAAAATGTTCGTAAGAATTCATTTTATTTACTTCTTTCCCCTTTCTTTCTTTCTTTCTTTCTTTGTTTCTTTACTTGATTTGCTTCCGCATTCCAGTAACTGTTAAAATAACCATAGTTTCTTGTTTATAATTTAGACGTTAAAGTAGTTTACTTCTTAAATTTCTGTCAATTTTTCTATTAAATATTTTATGTTTCATCAAATAATAAATTTATCAATGTTTAATTTCTTTTTTCAGTTTCGTTCAACTCGTATGACACGAAACTTCGCGTGTCTCTCCTGGTAAACCAACCTGGTAACATACGAACCAGAAGTAAACATGTTATCCACAAGGTCCTTGGGAGTTATTTCAGTCCTATAACCTGTATTTCATTTCCATTCTTTCTATCTTTTATTTAATATCAGAGTAGAAATGAGAGATCATCACAAAAGACTAAGTAAGGACCATTATTATTTAAAAAGAAAAAGAAAAAAACACAAGATAATCGCAACTCTTTATGCAGTACCAAAGTTATGAAGTTTACGTTTCAGATTATTTTCAAGATTAGATTCGTTAATAAAGAATGGTTCGCAGAATTGTATTGCCTATATCTTTATTCCGACTGTTTTGTATAGGGTAGCTAATCCAAAACCATAGCATAAATATAAAAGTCAAGTCTGCTTAAGAAGTAAAGACGCACACCAGAGTCCCACATTTAAGAATGAATAGAATATGAACGGGCACTATTAAAGTCAGTGTCATTGACGTCATTGACTATTTGTCTTATACTGGGTGGTACAAAACAACACCGACAACATTTGGGAGGTTCCTGACACTAAGATAAGGGGAAATGTATAGACCAATCTGGGTGCACAAATTCATCCTTCCGGAGTTACAGGCTGCCGAAAACATGAAAAAATTAAGTTTAAGGGTCCATAGCTACCTAGGTACAAAACTATGTGCCCTATCGTAGTCGGGTCAAGACTTCACTAAGAAACCAGTATGTACGCTATCCAAGAATTCAGAATCTTAAGGTATTCAGGAACAATTTTTATAGACGGAGTTTTTGAGTACTTCAAATTACACGCATGTAGCCAAACGGCCTCTATAAAAATTGTTCGGGAAGTACCGCAAGATTTTAAAACATGGATATTTGGGTAAGGCAGATACAAGTTCCTAAATAAAGTCTTGACCCGACTACGGTAGTCCCTATAGGTATTGGAGCTATGGACCTTTAAAGTTCATTTTTTTCATGGTTTCGCGAGCCTATATCTTCGAAACGAAGCATTTGTGCATCCAGGTTGGTTTATACTTTTCGTCTTATCTTGGTGTCATGAGTCACATCCCAAACGTTGTCGGTGTTGTTTTGAAACACCCTGTATAATCGCTATAACTACAGAGTGGCCCATAATTATGTAAATGATGTTTCAAAGACTGTGGTAAAGAAACTAGCAACATAACTTGAACATAACATTGAACATAAACATATAACTCTGATATATTTCCTTACAAAAAGAATCTTAATCTCTCTCTTCCGTGGCATGGTACACTACTGCACCATCCAAATAATATAAGGTTGGGACGAAGAACAAATTTGTCAGAAGCAGCTTGGCAGACTCGGACTGGTATCCTGTGGAAGTTTTCAGTGATAGCTTTCCGTAGTTCGGCCAAATTGCATTTGTAATGTTGATGCACTTTGCCCTCCAAAACACCCCATAAGAAAAAGGCAGGTGATGATAAATCAGGAGATCGAGCTGGCCACTCTATAGACACACGTCGACCGATCCAGCGTTCTGGAATGTTTCGTTCAGGCACTAGCACTGGTATGGCATATGTGGCAGTGCTCCATCTTGCTACCACAACTGTTCATTAATGTTCGGTAGTGCAGACAGTAAAGGATACACAGTGTTTGTAAGCAATTTAAGGTAACTTTTTTCCAGTAACGGTATCCAATCCAGTCCAAAAATAATGAGTCAGTCAACCCATCATAAGAGATACCACCCCAAACCATAACATCAGGACTTCTGTCATGCGTACTGATGTTATCTTCCCGTCAGTACACGCAATTGTGTTGATTAACACTTCCCAAAACATGAAATTTGTTCTTATCTGTCCAAATGATATGTTCTTAAAAACCTGGATTTTCCTTCAGCGTTCGCAGGCATTTTCCTGCAAACCCCAAGGGCCTCTCCGGATCGTGTCATTAAGATCATATCTCAAACGAGGATGATATAGTTTTAATTTCAAATCCTTCATTATTCTCTAGTGAAATAAGAGAATACAGTGTTGTGAGTGAAATGTTGAACTCTCTGGACTCTACACAGTATTGCCTTTGAGATGTCGGCTTCCCAAGGGACGAGTTAACGGCTTCCAACGCACGAGCTCTGTTATAATCGGTATTTATTCTCCGGGGCCTACCCACTATCTTCGCATATAAAATACTACTAGTAACGTCAAATTTATTGTTTATTCTTGAGATTGTTAACACAAAGGTGCCATTTTATCTAAGCTCGACTGCTATCATTCGTCTCACCTCCTCATAATGGTTTATTGCAGAATACAAACGCACTCCAAAGACAACCGCTCCGCCATCCTGTCTGACATACACAAACGGTTCTAAGTCCAAGGACCGTTATCCTCACTCTCAGGCTACATAGTGTTGCCCTTTGGAAACGTTTGGTTCAGAATTACAAATACTACACTCAGTCAAATATCATATACATAATTATGGCCACCCGGTACACATTGCATGAAACAGGATTCGAAATTCGGAATTTGGAAAAATTCCGATGTCTAAAAGTTTCCGAAATTTTTCCGAATTCCAGAAAGTGAAATTTCCGATTTCGGAAAGTAAATTTTCTAGAATCCAAATTCCGGAAAATTTTGGCTATCCTTAGCGCAGAGTAATCTCCACTTTCGCTAATTCAATACACTCTTCCGAAAGAATAAATAGATCAGCGGTAATGTATTGTATTATAGTCGTGAGGTAATATAACAGCAGAGGATATACCATACCACTGTTAGGTCATGCAAGTGTCTCTCATTATCATAGTTATTCTAACATCAGCTCCTCAACTATCCTCTTCTTCTTCCTTTGTTTAAATGTTGCTAATTTCCTTCCTTGACTTCATTTTCTTCAACAATACTCTTCATTACCTCTGTCAGAGTACGGTTCTTTTTCATAGAAAGCACTAATCAATTTATCTAGCTATTTTAACTTTATCTAATACAAATCTCAACTGTTAGGGATAGCAACGATACAAGCGTTGATATTTTGATCTTGTCTCAAAAATACTTCGTAAAGTGATCTTGTCTCATCTTGTCTCGTGGGTACCTTAAAAGCACTATCATTGTTCTTTAGTTTGTCCCAGTTATTTTTCACATCATTCTTCACGTGAAAGTTTCATGTGATTCTCGTCGCTTTTTCATAATGTTCTTGTATATTTTCTGTACAACACAATGTTCCATACTAAACATTTTGTGAGACTTTCTTCTTATTTTTTTTTTTACTCAAATACTACCAAATTAAGTTTTCGTTCCTCCTTTAGCCCTTTGAGGATCTTATGGTACATTTTGTACCATACGCGTTTTTCATGGTACATTGCGTTATTTCTCTTCTATTTGAGCTTTTTCGTCCGGTTTTTTTTTTTTTTTTTTTTTTCAAGTCCAGAGACATTGTAGAAGACATTACGTATGGCTTCAGACCGTCCTGCGTCCAGACATGGGAGGTGATGACGTCATAATCTTAAAATGTATTTTTTCCCTTTTTAAGCCTATGTTTTTGGCGGGCTTATTTTTGAACGTAGAAGATTGAAATTTTGCACAAACATTCAGTCCACTGAGTAGTATCTACCAGATTTTTTGTTCCGCTGTAAGTGGTAAAACAGGGGGGAACCAGAGGGGCAAAGGGGTAAAAAAAAGGGATTTTTTACCCCCAAAATCCCGTTTTTCGTCATTTCCCCCCCCCCTTACATACATGATAGGACCACGTGAGTCATACCGCCTGAAAGGCAGTTCCATTCTGAAGAGAACGACGGTCAAATTATTATTCTAGGGTAATTAGGGATGTCTCAGGGATTTTTTAAAAAATATACTTCTATATAGGGACAATTGGGGCATTGTCGGTATATATATTTTTTGGCGGGCTTATTTTTGAACGTAGAAGATTGAAATTTTGAACAAATATTCAGTCCACCGAGTAGTATTTACCAGATTTTTTGTCTCGATGTCAGTGTTAAAACAGGGGGCGGAATCAGAGGGGCAAAAGGTTAAAAAAAATCGATTTTTTTACCTCAAAAATCCCGTTTGTCGTCATTTTCCCGCCTCATATACATGATAGGACCACGTAAGTCATACCTTCTGAAAGGCAGTTCCATTCCGAAGAGAACGACGGTCGAATTATTATTCTAGGATAATTAGGGCCGTCTCAGTGAATTTTTATCCAAATATACCTCTGTATAGGGTAAAAGTGGGGCATGGTAGGGAAATTTTTTCTGGCTGACCTATTTTTTCACGTAGAAGATTGAAATTTTGCACAAACATTCAGTCCACCGAGTAGTATTTACCAGAAGTTTTTTTTCGATTTCTGCGTAAAAACGGGGGGTCCAGAGGGGCAAAAGTTGAAAAAAGGGAAATTTTGCTAAAAAAATCCCTTCTTTCAGGAATTTCCTGCCTTAGATACACGATGGAGACATGTGAATGGTACCGCCTGAAAGACAGTTCTATTCTGAAGAGAATGAGGTATGAACCATGATCCTAGGATAAATAGTGACGATGCAGTAGCTGCTTGACTGAAAGTCTCAAAAATAGCCCAAAAAGCCAAGATCCCCTAAGGGTTAGGCTCCCGCGCTATCCCCGTTCTTCGTTTCATTTCACGTTTATACTTTATACCTAAATACTAAAGAAATAGTCACTTCTTTATTTTCTCCCGTTCCACTTATATATCTCAGGCGTCTAGTATCAAAAGCCGTCAAATCATTATTATTATTATTATTATTATTTTATTATTATTATTTTTTTTTACTTGAATTGAGTTATATATCATTTGTTTTATGTTTGATCTAAAAGAATGCCATGGAAACAGAATTATGCTTAAAAGCTTAATATTTTATACTAAAAAATAGTTGAAGTATGGGACTTTGTACGCGTGTATATGGAGCTTCACTACACGTTTTGTGAGATTACTCGAAATGGGTGTGGCAGATTTTGATACTAGGTGCTTCATTTGGTACAGATCACGGACCTTTGCAGTCACTATTCTTTTTCTTCTAACCCTCATTTTCATCCTACATCCTTCGCAGTTTTCTTTCAGATTTTTTAAAACAGTATTCTTTACAAACGTATACTTGAACAGTCTTTTCCAACTGATTGTACTACGACAAATACGCTGCTCTTCTTCTCAGCAAACGACATAGAAGAGTGAAGAATCTGGCAGATAAACCAACATTGATAAAAGACAGCAGTGACATGCAATGCCGTAGTCTGGCATTAATTTAAGCGGAAGGATTTACTATGGATACTGCACCTTTTAAGAAAAGATGCCAAACATAGGAATTAGTTCCAAAACTGGTTTTAAATGAGAAGTTATAAAATTTGTTGAAGAAAGCGATAGGAGATTTACATCTCATGTACACGATATCTTTCGGGGGAAGGAGATTTAAAATAAATAAAAGTGTCTTATACACGTACGAATACACTAACCTTAGAATACGTGGTCCTCCCTGACCACGTGGATAATGTATAATTTCTCAACTCTTGGTATTGGAAGAAAATATTTGACTCGGATTCAAATTGAAATTCATATTATACTTTGTTCAGTATATCCAAATACAACGGTCAAAATTGCCGTTATATTTCAATTAATAATTCATTTAGTAATTCATTCGTAATGATTTTAGAAATACTACTATGTTTATTAGTCGTTACCTCTTTTTCCACAACCCTCAAGTGATACATAAATGAAAGAAAATCTGGAAACTAATAAGCATGAGAGAAAGGTTTGTGAAATTTGGTATGGCCATCATCACTCCTGTAGGTGTTACTATATATGTAATTGAAGACACACTAAATGGTTTGTATGAAAACCACTGTGAATTTTAACTCCCATACATTTTTACAGTAACAATATTACAATAAATCTCAACGATATAATGTATTGAGACTTTGTAAAATATCTGAAGAATTCTATATCGTATATATGAGTTTAATTTAATATAGTGATTACTATGTAAGTCCACACTCAATTCCTAAGCATTTCACAGTAAAAAGTTTTTCATATGAAAAAAAAAATAATTTTCGAAGTCTATTTTGTTAAATTAGAATAGAACTTTTATATTTCAAACGTTTACTTACACATTCTTGATAGAGACCCTAACTTACATTTTGTATATTTACAAATACGTGTTATAATTTTACTCAATTTAACCCGCAATTCACAACACTTCTCAGTAACTCAGAATAAATTCCTTCCGTAACACCGTTAAATTTACCTGACTGTTCCGAGTAGCAAGTAGCAAGAGTTTCTTTTCTATTGAATCTCAACCAGCCTTTTAAACGAATATGAGTACTTTGAATATGGTTTTAGTTACAATAATATAAAAAAAGATTTCCAACCGCTCTGTTTCTCATATCTGGAGGCTGCTTCAGAGAATACTTAACTTAATTTCTTATCTTGATAACATTCGAATTAAAGCATTGGAACAAAATTATTTTATCTTGAGTCCTTTCTATTGAAAAGGTTATCAAAGATAACCCTAATCCAACTGCAAGCACTACAAAGGATCCAGCAATATCACTCATCTCCAAGTTGCGAAAGTGACCATCATATGTACCATCTTCATTTTGAGCAAACGCTGTACTGTAACCAAGTTCAATTTCCCAGTGACTAATTATACCAGAGTCTTTCAATCCTCCCAAAAACGAATTAAAAGTTGCTACAAGAGGTGAACCTTTATGAAATGGGAAGCCAATTGGAGAGCTTATTAACGATTGGGCCATTAGATGCATTTTCCTTAAAGTTCTTTTTTCCAAAAAGTCTACGTTACAGACTAATCCCGATGGAAGCCTTTCGACTAAAAGTGCTATTTTACCATCTTTGGCCAATTGGTTCAATCTATGATAGTCATTTTCAATTAATATGTATCTTTGACTTATTATGTACACTAACTTATCACTAGATTCTTCCAAAATACTTGGCCATACAATATCATCAGTTCCCCAAACAAGTTTTGCATTAACAAACTGTTGTAATGTGTCGATTGGAGATTCGTATCTTGGAAACGTTAAGAATGACACGAGATTGGATGTATAAGCTGTAAGTATTATAATTGTATGTATGAATGACCACAGAATTACTTGCCTTATTATAAAAGACTCAGTTTCATTTTGTACTGCCAAACCAACAACCATTCCTACTGAATACATTAACGTGTATGTGTAATCTATATATGGAATAAGTAAGGGGTAACTTTGTACTCGGGTTAAAATAAAAGAAAACATATACAAAATTATTGATATAGAAACAATAGTAAACATAACACAAATCCATACTTCGTATGTGAGTGGAGCAAAAACAGACCATATATTTTGCAAGCGTTTAGCAGGAGGAGTCAAGAATCTTATATCGGACTGAATGTATGAATCAGAAATATCAAAGTTTTTACTGTAAACGTCAAGTATATACACTCCAGTTATTCCCATTTGGTACGTAAATTGCTTTAGTGAGCCGTAGTAACTTCCACTTGTCTCGTTGTCATCAGGGTCACCGTAGTTTGTTTCTATAACTTCCACAATCCATGTAAAGTTTCGTTGCTTTGAGAATTCGACCATTGTTCTGTAATCAAACCCATCATAGAATGTATCGTTCACAATTGTATAAGGACTATAAGGAAAATCCACCAACTTCATTGATATACCATTTAAGTTTAACAGTTTGTCCTCCTTTAGCTTTCCTATACTTGTGAAATTGTTTCCTTTCCATTCTGTTACGATTTCGTATGACACTGGAATTAAATCATCTCCCAAAACATGTGAAAGAATATAATGTTCATTAATGTCATTAGAACACGAATATGATGGTTGTATTATGTAAGTGTAAGGAAAATAGTGCATCCACTTGCACGTCATCAAAATATTAGTGTCAAAGTTTGAACATTCTTGATGCATTATGACAAACTTTCGTATTTTCCTCTGCCTCACTAGTTTGTTAGCCTCATAAATAGATGAAAAAGTACTACAAATGTTTATTGGACTGAGGACAAAGATACCACAATTTTGATTCAAAATGTCTATTAATATACCTGAAACGTTTTCAGTCACTATTTCTGTTTTAAGAGCCTCGTATGTAACTAAGAGATATTCATCCTTCTCCCAGTATCTAGAATAGAATTCTATACCCAAATTGTCATCCATAATGGCTGTACATGAGCCATCATAGAAAACTTCTATAATTTCGTTGAGGATATAATGAGGTTTCTTGTTGTCGGTTTCTATGTATGAAACTAACGTGATACCATGATGGAAGTAACATATTGTCAAGAATAAGGCAGTGGTTTTCGATCCTGTCATTCTATTTCCACATCTGTAACTAGACATGAAAAACTATTAATAAAAATGCATTCTAGAAAAATATACAAGGACAATGCATTTTGATATTGATATAATCGAAATATATTATATACATTATTCTGTTTAATGTATGAGAAATGTGAAGAAATTTATTATCATCCACTTGTAAAGAAGTGATATATAACCTATTCTACTATTGCGAAACTTTCAAATATTTACTTTCCTTATTTCTTTTAAGGGAACGAATTATATATATTTGAAATCAATAATTGATTAACTTGTCTGCAAAAAATGTTACACTGAATGCATATTGAAACGATATTACTTTTATTAACCTATTACTTCCTAATAAATTTGTTTAAACTAAAATACATTAGGTATAAAATTAAATTCACAAAGTAGAAATAGAGCATTTTGATCCATATAAAGACCTACTCCATACCAAGCCTAAGTGAAGAAAAATACGTTTGGGTCAACAAAATATGTAAGGAAAGGAACAAGTCAAAGAAAAAGGAACATGCTTTTATGTGTGCTAATACTATCGCAAAACATGAGAATTTTATGTGGGCGAATACCTATATCGCAAATTGTGTAAGGTGCATTTCGTAAGAAATATGTGATTATACCAAGAGTCTATACGGATCTCATAAAGGGGCGATCTATGCTCGAAAGCAAGATTACACTTATTGATGAAACCGTAGACAGAAAAATCCCATTCTTCGCGAATAGCAATTTTTCACTTCCGTAGAATTTTGGAGGGAGCTAATGTTCTACTATCCTTCTTCGTTAGGCATTAGGACATACGTTTTACCCAGAAATTAAATGTATGTGGATATCGAAAGACATGAATGTCCATTCCCTTTGATCATTATCCTCACTGGTAATTAAATCATTGATGGTGTGACTCTTTGTGAGCAAGAAACATTAATATTGAAAATTAATTCAGGATCAACGGTGTCATGAAAGTGACGCATCTTAAGATATGATCTCTCTTTATCCTATCAGATATCTTTATTTATCCTTATCTGCTGCTGTAGACGGGTATTGCTCGATGTCCGCAATGCTTTTGCACATCACTGCACATATCTGATAGGATAACTAGCCTCAGTAATATGGAAATCATTGCGGACATCGAGCAATACCCGTCTACACCAGCAGACGCCCTCGAGATCTTTTTCTCTGTTGTTGAAGAGATGATATCTTATGCAGCTTACGCACAGGTCGGAGATCAATATGTATGCTAAAACTGTCTATATATCTAAGCCAAAGCGCGTGTGTTGAGCCCAAATTCAGTCACGATGTTGACGATACTAATTGAAATGCTGTCTTCCTTGTGTTATGCGTGAAATCTTGCAAAGGGATGTATTTTGTGAAACCTCCGATACACGGTGACAGAGACAGAAAAGAAACCAATCTTTTTTATTTTTTCTTTTCTTTATAATAGTACGGATTTAGAACACTGATGAATTTAGTCAACAAATGGAAACAAGTACTCAACTCACTGCTTTTACTATCTATGAATAGCTCTGGCTAGCATAATGTACGAGAAGTACGTTCAACCTGGTGATGTGTAGTCAGTGTATTAGCTCGCAAGTGTATCATTATTTCTGACCTAATGAACCTGAGTTCACTATTTCTTAATGTACGTAGTTCTCCAATTACTGAATGATGATTTTAAAAAATCAATCTCTCAATTTTACGACCTACGATTATCCCTTGGAGACTAAGGGAGATGATGACAACGAATGAAATACTGGAATGAAGAAAGTAGGAAGAAATGGTAGAACACGAGAAAACCCATGCAATGATGATTATTCACCATAAGGCGTACTCGGCGCAAATTGGGATCAAACTATAAACTCCAATTACCAGAGACAGTGTTCTACCACTGAACTACCACACCCCTTTATTATGATGAACCAACACCAGAAAATGGTAGTAGTCCAATAGGGAGTAGAACCTGGGGTAGTTGCGTGTGTTAATAGTTCAGCTAAGCAGGACAATAAATTTAAAGAGAAAACTTAAGCAACTTCTGTTTGTTCTTATTTGAAACCGTAGACAGTACATGTTGATACTTACGTTAATGAGAATGAACCATCCCTGCGGAAAGAAGAAACAAATCACTCAATAACCAACTTGTTACAAACTTACGTATGGTTAAAGGGAGTTTCTGGACTGAAAAATTTTTCTTTAACATGAGTCTACACACTTGAAACCTTTTTAAGTCTTACGTCCCACGGATATGCCGGTTAGGCTAAGGGAGAAGGTGGTGAAGAGAAATGAATGAAATGGTGGAATGAAGAAAGTGGAAGGAAACGGGAGAATCCAAATAAACTCACACACACGGTGTTTGTATGCCACAAAGTTCACTTGACGTGAGCTGAGATCGAACCAAGGACCCTATGCACCAGAGGTGAGCGCTTTACCACTGAGCCACCGCGACCCCAGTGTACATACTTGTGACAAATTATAAAGAAAGCTATATTATCGGGGATCAGGAATAGAATATACTGCATGCTACCATAATCTATTTTTGTATCACTATACTTAAAGGGAATACGCTAAGCACGTCAGCCCCTTCTCTACTCCACAGGTCTGAAATGTAGATTTATGCATATACTTTGAATAGCTTAGTTGAATAAAATATACCAATTTTAATAATAGATCTCACACTTTTGTCTATCACACAACCAGCTGTTTCTGTTGTTTTATTAAACAAAGTATGAATCCTCTTTTTATTTTTCTTTCATTTCTGCAAAGTAACACTTTGCAGGTAGTTCCTCGTAACATCCGAATGCATTGCTCTGTTGTGATTTTATTTCTTTTCCATTTTTCACTTCAAATAATGACAATCACTTTAAAAATTTCATAACATAACCAGTGGAGTATTTAGGGAGAGCTATCTGGCTCAACCCTCCCCCGAAATAAATTTGTTAGTTTTTCGCATTTAACATACAACAACAATCCTTCTTACCATTTCTAAGAATTTCATTGATATTTCATTTTCTTATGCTCTTTGTTATACTGTATTTATCAGATTTCATTCCATGTAAGAACTGTGTTCTTTTTTTCTATTTTTTCTTCTTTTCCATTCTACTCTTCTGTTTTGTTTTCTTAGTTATTACTTCCTTTCGTTTTTCCTATCATACTTTCGATCGTTGTTAGTTGTGATTCAAGTCGGCCGTCGTCAGTAACACAAAAATTAAGAGAAGCTGATAAGCTAAACTGGTGTTCCACACCAAATTACACGATTATGAACATAACGGGACTTTGGTTATTATAAGAAAGGAATATTTACATCGTTTAGCTTGAAGTAAAGACAATCAAGGTAAGGGAATAAGTAGCCCGGAAAATTAGGTACGCCAAGATGATACCGTACTTCCTTTTCTTCTATGAATAAGTAGAATAAAAGATAAGATTCACTGCTAAATTTTTGTGGGTATCATATCACATAAGATTCACCAGTCTGCAATTCTTGCCGTTAACATTTCAATTTATGCATAAATTAAAATATAGGCCTATTTGATCCTCAAGCTCTGGTCGGCAATTGCTTCCCCTGCTTCCCCGTGTTGTACATAGGTTCCCCGGAAACAAAATCTAAAATACACCACTGAACACAACAAACCAAAAAGTACACAAAAGTGTGTGTTGACGTTTAGTGTTCATATGTTCTGGTTATCCTGTAAAGTAATGCAGAAAGGCACTCATACTTTACCCCCCCCCCCCTTCCGCCGTCAACTTCTTCAATCAAGAAAAACAACAAATAAACACAACATCTGTTTTACAAAACAAAAGCACAAACTTGTGAAATAGCTAGGGGAAACCGCGGTATTCGCGAACTCTGGAGTAATGCCGAACACCCAAGTTTACGGCCAAGGAAGCTTGTTAGAAAACAGACGATTTTGCTGCACGCTAGCCGAGAGACCAGTTGAATGGATTGCCAGGAAGAAGACGTTTTGTTGTTTTTTATCGATTCACTTATAATGTTGATTAAAAAGCCTGGGCAGGGTAAATTGGCTCTTATCTATATTCTTACAGATAAGGTTATATGTTCCCCTATATTTGAGAATTAGTTCTTTCTAATCTTACTGACGATTACGACTTACTGATATTACTTTACAGACGATTTTGCTGCACGCTAGCCGAGAGACCAGTTGAATGGATTGCCAGGAAGAAGACGTTTTGTTGTTTTTTATCGATTCACTTATAATGTTGATTAAAAAGCCTGGGCAAGGTAAATTGGCTCTTATCTATATTCTTACAGATAAGGTTATATGTTCCCCTATATTTGAGAATTAGTTCTTTCTAATCTTACTGACGATTACGACTTACTGACATTACTTTACAGACGATTTTGCTGCACGCTAGCCGAGAGACCAGTTGAATGGATTGCCAGGAAGAAGACGTTTTGTTGTTTTTTATCGATTCACTTATAATGTTGATTAAAAAGCCTGGGCAAGGTAAATTGGCTCTTATCTATATTCTTACAGATAAGGTTATATGTTCCCCTATATTTGAGAATTAGTTCTTTCTAATCTTACTAGCCTGTATACAGTCAACAGTTTCAACTTTAACAGTAAAATGGTGTCTCATGGGGAAATTGCAGACAGAAAGTTTGGCATTACCCTAGAGTGTTCGAGATTGCCCCATGGTGTGAAATAAATTATCAATCGTTTTTTAAAAATAGTTTTCTGATTGAAAAGTAAGTAGTAAGTTAATCTAATTGGTTTGGAAAGTAGACCATGTCTTTGTAATAAGCGTTATTAGCTTTATTAATTAGAATAGTTTGCTATATTTATTACTTTAGGCCATTAGTAGCCTACTTCATTATTCTGTAATCAGTAAACATATTTTAGCTTTCTCATCCTTCATCATAAGCTGCATTTTTTCTGTGTATGTGATTCACAGAGTGTTTTACAAATTTATTTAGCTTAGTAGCGTCCATTAGCAGTTAGCCAATTTTGTTCAGCCTATTAACCGCATTTGAACATTGGACTAATAAAGAATACTGTCTTTGAGACTAAAACATTAATGCGTATATCTGTGATTTCTACACTTCCAAATAATGATTTCATTTTAATAAATATTTTACTTAATGCACTGTTATTTCTTAATTTGTTTCATAAGAGTGTATTTTGTTTAGCCTATTACCTATTAGTAATAGTTTAAAAGATGATGAGGGCTGGTCATGAAAGAAACATAGAATGATCTAAAGGAGTTAAGTAAACCTACTACCTGACTGCTAACCATTTCTAATTATTGAAATTATTGACTGAAATATAAGGTGTAAGTACACTAGATATGCAATTCGACATTGACCTAACTAACAAGGATACACCATTATATACATAAAATCAATGAGTGTAGCATTACTATTTGATTATGCATAAAAGCTATATATATACACATATTAGCACAAGTTGAAAATCAACAGACACAAACATATATATATATATATATATATATATATATATATATATATATATATATATATATAAATCATAAGTACAGACATGCATACATACATAAAAATCAAATAACATATGAATATTAATAGTAAATGCAAAGACGTCTATCGAGATTTTAACATGAATATATTGAGTTTTCGTGATTTTCTCTCTGTATCATCAATAAGATCGGTATATGGCCATATACTTTCATTTATTTGCATGGTCTATGCGCATAGACTTCTGATCGCTCTATTGTTAGATGATCAGAATGACGTAATAATTGTGGCTTTACTTAGCCTACTTCGTGTTTTTCCATCTGTATTCTGACTGATATAGTGTCGGTTCCGCTTTATTTACGGATTACGTATGTCTAACCAAGTAAATGATTAATTGTGAGACTAGTCGCATATATTATAATCACTAATTAATCTTTTAGCTCTCTTACATAACATACTTTTGCTGAGACTTTACAGTATTATTTATTAGAGTTTTACTAGCATATAGATCGAAATAGATTCATTTAGTCCGTTAACTTCTATGCAAAATGACTTTACAAACACAATAATCTTTGGACAATTGGAGCAATGTCTTGAATATATTTTCTAGGAATACCTATTACGTCTTGTTCTAAATTATCTTAAATTTCTAATATTGCATGTCCATAGCGCAGATGATGCAGTTTCGCTTCATACAAACTTCAATATGGTAAAGTAAATACTTCTTTCATGACAAATTTCACAGTTCGAGTTGTTAAACGTCTACAACCTGTTATTTGATCTACATTTAATCTAACTTTCTTTATATATTATTTAAAAATCCTAAGTGACAATTAGAATAAAGACATAAACTACTATCTCTTTAATAAAAACAACGACATGTTCACTGAAGTCACAGAATATATGTAAAAGTACCATTGTAAAAGGTCTCTCTATTTTCAATAAGCCTTGCTCAAAAAAAAAAAAAAAAAAAAAAATATATATATATATATATATACAAAAAAAGGAAAAAAAGAATTCTAATTTTAGTCATTATAGTTCGGATTGGAAAATCTATTCTCCATACGATGAAAATGCGTTTGAAGGTGTTCATATAGCTCCGACTTTATCTTTTGTACTGCGAACGTCTTGCATTTTATTCAATGCCGAAAATTTCCCTTTTAGCATCAACAAAAAACAATTTGGATGGGGCCTACCTTTTGCCGTCCATACTGCTCTCACCACTTTCGTAGTCACCACTGAGTTGACCACAAACATACAGATGTCCCAGCGTTTCTTGGCTTCCTTCTTCCGGGGGAAGTGTTCTGGATCCGGAGTTCCTTTCTTCGACTCCTGCTGCGTCCTCCTCTTAAACTGCAAGGGGCGTCGCTCTTGGGCGTCTCCTGGTCCATCAAAGTGGGGCTTCTGTTGGTCCATTTCTGATTTGATGCAGTTTTACTCTTGACAGCACTTTTAAACGTGACACTGCACCAACATCACTCTTTGTGTCAGAAGTGTGGTGTTACGCTGATTAATAGTATTGATTGTTTTTAAGTATTGTTTATAGTACTTCATAACTGATTATGCATTATTAAAGCTAGTCTAAGTGCTTTCGGTGAGTATGTAGGCCATCCGTTATCGCTAATTGTCTGTAATTGCCCGTGAATATGTTTATAAGTGCGAAATTCTGTCACTCAAAAAAAAATGTCTGTAAGCTTTTTGATATATATATATATATATATATATATATATATATATATATATATATATTAGCAGCGTTCAAAGTTTACATATATACTTAAAGAGGATCAATGTGTAAGTTCCTATGCCTAAGAAAAATTGCAAGTCCGTATACTCGGCTTCGGTGAGTTTAGCCGCGCATTATTCTCGGTTGATTAACTTTTGATTATCAATGTAGTGTGTGTGGAAGTTCCGGGTGTCTTTTTGTGTTGTGGTGATATGATGTTTCCCGGTGATGTACTTGGATACGACTGTCTTGGAGTTTTGAATTTTTAACCTGTCGATCTTTTTGGATAAGCCTCTAACGGTGTCTTCGATTTCGTCTCTGTTCTCTTATTCGTTAGATTATTTTGATGTCCTAAATTTTTATTTTCTTGGTCTCCGCCTATTTACGGTGTTCGAGCGACGTCTCTCCGACGTACGTGATTTTTTTTAGATTTCACATGTTATATAGAAAATTGTTGTAGGGGTCTATTCGGCGCCTCGTAGTCTCGTGCGTGCTTTTGAACCAAGTTACAGACCTGTGTCAAAATTTTATCTTGGGTCTGCGTGGCGACATATGGTCTAGGATGTGATTTTGACAAATTCACAGAGATTATTTTCCACTTGGATTCTATTCAATGTGTTCAGACTTTATTATTTTTCTCAATTTCACAAAAAGATGCTAAAAGCTGTTTTGTTTTTCTTTCTTGGGCTCACGCAGGGTCCTCTGTATGTGTGGTCTTCTGCGAGCAGTGGCTTAGGCAGCGGTATTAAGAGACAATAGAAGGGTCTTTCAAATGTCCTCGCCGCAACGACAGGTATACAGAATAAAAAAGAAATAAAATAAAACATCTTACTCTCGGATAGTGAAGGAAAATAAAGAATGTCCTTTGCTTCTTTAAACACAGAAAAATGAAAATGAAAATGATATTCACTAACGTTCATAATTATATGCAAAATTGAATTAAAAAGATTTATTTGAAAATTAAATAACTGTCACACGGTATATTATTAATCTAATTTAATGCATTTCGCTTCTTCTTCCGTAAAGGAAGGTTTAAAGCAAACAGTGTATTCGGGATTATCCCGACCTCTGGGACAATCCCGAACATAGGTTCATTTTTAAAATATCTCACAGATTTGTCGAAAAATGTTACTTTCGACTTTCCTCTGCACTTTAGTAAACAGGAAAAACTCGAAGCTTTCTATACACAAGAAATCATAATTTTATCTCTAAGAACAAAAGTGTTATTTATAACCAAAGATTAAGTGTTTGGTAAAAATCCCGATCTCTCCTAATAACATTTAAATTCAGTATATATAAACTAATTTATACTTACGCTACAACTATTGTGAGCAAAGTAATATATTGCTTTTAGCAAGCTGGAAAATAATTTCAAAGGAAGTTCTTTAAATGAAACTTGAATTACATTATTCCAAAATACAGTAGACTCACGACTGTATCCGGCTCGCGACTATCCGGCCTAGGTTTCTTTTATCGTAATTAAATGAGGAAGGCAAGGTATTACATTGGCAAAATTGCCAAGGTATTGGAAGCGTCCGTCTGCTACAATCCTCCTACGTGTCGGCGCCGCGGTGGCTCAGTGGTAGAGCGTTCACCTCTGGTGTTTGGGGTCCCGGGTTCGGTCCCAGCCCCGGCCAAGTGAACTTTGTGGTGGACAAACACCGTGTGCGTGGGTTTTCTCGTGGTTCTCCCGTTTCCTCTCACTTTCATTCCACCATTTCATTCATTACTCATCTTCACCGTCTCCTTTAGCCTAACCGGCATAACCGTGGGACGTAAAACTCAAAGATTTCATTTCATTTTCCTCCTACGTATCGCGTGCAAAATACATGTGACAGGAAAAGAGCAGCGTTCTGCTCTTTGTTGATTGTTTTGTCAGTGTGTAACGTAACGGACATCAATACAGTACACTTGTCACTCTTTCTGATTATAACTGTGTTCGTAAATTGCTCTTGGGTATGCTTAATAAGTTCATTAGAACTCCGGCCTTTCCGACGTTTTGTTATCCGGGCTACCCTTCCGCCACATTATGCCTTACACTCGGGAGTCTACTAGCCCTATAGTTGTTTAAGAAAATGGTTCTACTGTTTTGAATTTTACTCTTAAAAATTAATGTTCATTTGGGTAATTTGACATTTTCTTCTTCTGACAATGACCTTAACCCTGGCAGGGCACTGTTGTAGAAACTATAATGACACTTCTTGTGATATAATTTATAGATGTCAGCAGGAAGCTGCCTCTGCCCCTTACATTTTTTGTAAGCCAATAGTCACCAATCCACATGCACTACTATAGTGTCGTGAGCTTCCTCCGCTCTGTTAATATGTAATAAGCTGTAGCATTGACACTATCGCGATTATGTTGTACGTTTTGTAACGCGCCTGGTATCACAGAATATGTCGAGAAGCGCAGAGATAGCTGTAATAACAAACAGTATATAATGCAAACTATAATTAATTACATATACGAAGCTTATAAGTATCAATAAATATTCGATATGTAGATAGATCAGATCAGACATAATAATCCTTTGTGTTGTCACTTGTGGAAAATCCGTTTGATGTTGAAAATACAACACTCCCATTCTGGCGTTTGTTATTGGGCCATCTGTCTTTTATCTTTTCTTGATTTTATTTAGTTAGTACAATAGCAGAACGCAAAATGAAGTAAATCATAATTTATATACGCCAGCTAACAAGGAAACGTCCGCCCCTCTGAGTTAGAGAAACGTTATTCTTCATAATAAATTATATACTAATATGCGTATTAATAAAAACAGTGAAACTCTTATGTTCGTGAACAACATTGCCGCCCCCTGGCACAGTGTTCGTAGGTTTCTTGAAGAAAATTTCCCTCAACTGACACAAATTTTCCCCTAGTTCACTGTATGTCCAATTCCCATGCGACAAGTTATGTGATAAGATCTATTTAGCTATACTTAAAAAAAGCGCTATTTGTTTTATTCATTTGGGCTTTGCTTTTCTCTTCACTTATTTTTAACAAGGGGACACGGTGGATAAGTGGTAGGGCGTTCACTTCTCGTGCGTGGCGTCCCTGGTTCCATCCCGACTCGTGCCAAGCGGACTTTGTGGTGAACAAACATAGCATTCGTGGGTTTTCATGGGGCTCTCCCATTTCCTCCCAATTATTTACTCTGCCATTGCATTAATTTCTCATCACTGTCTGGTTTAGCCTAGCCGGCTTAAGCATGGAACGTAAAACTGAAAGATGTTTATTTTTAACAAAAAAATACACACAAATACAACCAGCTAACAATGGGTGCAAACAGGGTCGGATCCAGGATTTTCTGAGGGGGTGCACCATAACTACCAAAATAACAAGCCTCATTGAAACTCTTCAAAGTGACATGTGACAATATTCTTTACACCTAACAACGCTGATACATAGAACGGGGGGAGAGGGAGAGAGTATTTTAAAGAAGATCACAAGTGTATGCAAAAAAAAATTGTTCTTCTCTCTACCTAGCTTCTGTTTTCTTCTCTACTTGACAAATGTTATATTGTTTTGCTTTTTGAATCCTTTTTCTTCAACCTTCAGAAAGTGGACTTAAATTTATTGCTTTTGCAAACATCCGCTTTCTTTTAAGTTCCAAACGGAGACATGACGGCCAGAAGTTTCGGAAGGTGTTCCTATTTTCACTGCTAGCTTCTTATTTTAGATAGTGTAAATTTACGACGAAGTAGCGGGGGGGGGGGTGAACGTGCAGTGGTGCACCCACTAAATCCGGCCCTGGGTGCAAATTATGCTACTTTGAACACTCACACACAAGCTATTGCTATTGTATTGATTTGTCTCTGAAGAACAAAGAAAAAATTAAGCATTTATGTTGGTCAATTACCAGCACGAGAATTTCCCTGGATTTTAAAGGTTCTATCGTAAAATTCCCTTTCTCTCTTTTTGCTAAATTCATATACGAAATTTCCCTAGATTATGAAAATTTTCCACAAACAGCAAACACTGCTCTAGCAAAACCTAATATGCAACTACTCTTTATGAGTGTTTTATATAGTGTTTCCAACACACAACAAGAAAAGGTAGCTAAAATCAATAGCTAAAAATGACCAGAAATGGTTAGAAGAAACGCGAGCTTCCGCGCTGAGACAAAGATAAATAAATCCAAATCCCATAATAACATAAAATTAAAGCAAAAGTCCCCTCACAGAGCTCAATATCATCTTCTTTTTCAGGTTGAGATGAAGCTTCTTTTGTCTCGGTTGTTTGTATTGAGCTGCTTTTCTTCAACTACTTGCAAAACTGTGGATGAAATATTACAAATGGCACAACCCAAATCTCACCATTAAAATTAAAGAAAGTATTTTCATTTTAAACTTGTTCCTCAGTCTGCTTTTGACTTTATGAATACACGCTTCATTTCTGCGTTCCAATGGGGAAGCATAAAGAAGAAAAAAAACAATGAAACTAATTCTCTCCTCCAGAATTTGTGTAGCGATTTAAGTCTTGCAAAAAGGAAAACAAAACTTTAATTGGAGACTTATTTACTTATTTCATGAAATTTATGTTTGCCACTGATACTATATTTTGTCGATATTATCTTCAAATTTCAGAGTGAAAGCTGAAGCTAAATCAGTAGAAGATTGTTTGACTTTTTTCAAATCCACATTGACACTAAGAAGAGATATTTTCTGAAGGATATCTATATTATCACGAAGTCCATTTTCAATTCATACAAAGAGTTTTGTTTTCTAAAACTTACATATGTTTCTGAAAATTTTACTCAACGTCTACTGGTAACTTACAGGTTTTGAGCTCATTCCCTGCTGCTCCTCCAAGATATGAGGAGAGAACAATATGACCATCAATGCCATATTTTATGGGGACATTTCTAGCGGGCTGTTTAGCATATTGCTACTTAGAGAACACACCAAACTTCAGAAAAAACAATGGCGATAACACACAGAATATAAATATCGAAAAGTGGCTAAACTCAGAAAATGGCTACAAGTGACTGAAAGTAAAAATAATCTGACTAAAATGTGACAAGTGGCTTTTGGAAAATTTGTGGGTAGCCGGCTTAGCAAAATGGCTCGATCTAGTCACAAAGTGGCTAAATTAGCAACCCTAGCTTTACATACATCGAACTTAAAATGTTCGTTACTGTATTCTCTATGGCTCTTCATAGACTATGACACTTCGTGTGTCGAAGACAGGCTGTGTTGTCACGTCGCTGATATTTGACACACACCCGTGACGTGAAAGACACTAGATCTTACTTCACGTGTCGCGCGAATTTGACACCACTTTTTAGCCAGAAAAAGAGGACCATACATTTCATATAGTGTGTAATGTCCAATTTTTAAATTGACGTAATACTAAACAATCTGTTATATTCTTTAGCGACAAAGTGTAAGCACATCCATAAGGAGCACTATGTAACCTGGAGTTGGCGGTCCCCCTTGCGCCGCAGATCAAATCCGGGGTCTAATCAGTATATTGCTAAATCAGCCACTGACTTCATGAGACATTACCTTCATGACTCGCGGCCTCTCCCTATAAATTTCATTATGGAGTTCCACGAGGCATCAGCGTTATGCCTAAGTGCTTATAAAGCATTATTTTTCATATTTTCGTACAGTATGCACGTGAAATACACATAACATAAAAAATAGCAAAATGTTATGAAGTTATATATCGGTCTCGGAGATGGCAGTTCCTGAATGTGTAGAATATATTTGAGAATATCTGGTCATTTGTGCTATTTTTTAATTTCCCCCAAACAGTTCATTGGCTTAGTGCCGAATTTTGGAAAATGTACGAAAGAACAAAATGGCAACATGCACTGTACTTACGATTCAATTATTTCCTTTCGATTGCATATCCACGAATTCACTATGGAATGCACAACACACTCTTTCCCATGCTTTCGTCTTTTCAATTTTGTTGCTACAGTAATCACTGCTGGAGTTCTATACACTACGCTGTGCCTGAATTTCTGCAATGAAAGCGTCTGTACCGAAAGTTTCCATTGAGTTCATCTTTCAGAATGAGTGTCTGCTTGCTGAAAAGACAAATTCTGGCGCTATCGCGCGTTTTCGTCACATTAAGTCGCATGGTCTGCGAAGGGCTTAGCTTGTGTCAGGTGGCGGGTTCCCGCGACAACCTGGAAAGGTTAAAAAATTGTCGCGTGTCTTAGACACATAAAGCGTCGTAGTGCGCGAAGGGCCTATATCTGCCTGTGCCTGTCTGTCTGTTATATGAGAATTTTTCAATTTTGAGCCCTCCATTCGATAGAGCATCAAAAACTATCTTAGCAAGTGATGGAATTTTTCACGTCACTTTTACCGTTCCCGAGATAGAAGAAAAAATTCCGATTTCTGGAGATTTAAGGAGCCATATGTTGGAAACCGTAAGTCATAGGGAGAAGATATTTTGCGATTTTTTCAATTTTGAGCATGTGTATTCGTAAAACAAGGTATCGTAGAGCGTTTTAACAGAACTTTTAAACTAAACATATGGAAAATGTTTAGTACTCAAGGAAATAAAAAATGGTCAGATATACTACAAGAAGCGTGTAATGAATATAATAATAAAGTAAATAGAATACTGGTATAAAGCCTGTAGAAGTTAATAAGAAAAATTAATTCTCTTTAAGTTCGTCCTGGCAATGCTCTTGGTGCATTCTCAATTGGTTTAATTCTTTATTCATGAAACCCAAACAATATCCATTTCTTCTTTCTGAATGCTTTTTCCGACATTCTTATTCTTCCTTTTATTTCATGAATTTATTGCTTTTTTATTTATTTATTATCTTTTTGGTTTTAATCCTACAATTAATCCTACAACTGAAGTTAAGAAACGGTGATGATGATGATAATACTGGATGAAATAGTGTCATGAAGAAAGTTGAACAACATGGAAAAAAACCCGGAAAATCCACGGTGTTCATCTATCACATAGCACATTGGCAACAAAAGGTTTTGTTAAGAAAATTTTCCTCGACTGACACAGAGCTTTCCCTTTTCATATCCTTAGCTTTCAAAATTTCCCTAATTCCTTGGGTGTCTAATTTCTATGATAGAAGTTGTGTGGTAAGATTAATTCATGTATAATAAAGGAAAATTCAACCACATTTGCTTTATTCGTTTGCTCTTTGCTTTTACTGTTTTTACATTTCCTTTACTTTTTGGCAAAAGATAGAAATGCTGGCAAATAGACCCAGCCAACAAACAATGTTTATTGTGCTGCTTTGAACAAACACACACACAAGTTGTTGCTTTTGTATTGATTTATTTCTGAAGCACGAAGAAGCACTTAAGGATTTATATTGATCAATCAGTCAGCGAGAGAATTTCTCAAAATTTTTCACGTTTTATTGAAAAATTTCCTTTTTCAATTTCTGCTAAATTTAGCTACGACATTTCCCTAGATTATGAAAGTTTCTATCAAATTACGAGTACTGATTGCAATGTAAATGTAATTGAGGCTGCCTACATTGGGTAACATTCCTAAGTCCTAAACGGCACAAGTACTAAATTTTAGGTCTTGTGCCGTTTAGGACTTGTGCCGCGAAATGATTTTTAAGTCTTGTGCCGTTTAGGTCTTATGCCATTTAGGATTTGTGCCGCGAAATTATTTTTAGGTCTTGTGCCGTTTAGGTCTTGTGTCTTTTTCATTCACTTGCCTTTGTTCTGAAATTCGCCACCACCACGCGAAATTGTGACGATGCAGCAGCTAGTAGGTGATAATGTTACGAACGTAGCTAATTCCAACGGTAACAGCTATATTTGTACTAGTAAGATTATTATTATCATTATCTGTTCTGCACTTATACACAAATTACATAATATAACCGATTTCACTCTAAGAATTGATTATATAAATTGGTTAAGAAATTCGTATCTTTCAAATGGAGATACGATAATCTCAAGACAAATTCCTTAAAAAAAGAATTAAGTAAAAATGCATAAATAAATAAAAAGCATATTTTACCCGACTTTTCTGAAACCAAGGAAACATTCAGAATTGCAATATATATTCTGTGGAGTATATTTTAATAAGAGTAGGACAAAAATCCACCCAGGTTTACATAATTCGGACAAAAACTCACCAGATATTTCAAGAGTGAACATTAAATACCAACTGCATACATTAAGAACGCTGTAAATTTAAAATTGAACAAAGAACATCTATTATGCAATACAGTTACTATATTTCACAGTGTGTTTTTATAGAGTTCATATGTATAAACAAAAAATGTCAACAAATAACACTAAATTACTAATGTAATATGCAATACAATACGTTTGCAGAAACCACTATGAGAGTATTGGATTCCATTACCATATATTCCTGTTTGGATTAAGCCAATTTACAATGAGATTGAGAAGTTCAATGTTTACCTCATCCAATACGAGACTACCTATAATATTATCGGGATTCGAACCTTGGATCTCTTTAGGAGTCTTCTTTACAACATCATTCATTTGTAAAAGACTAATAGATTCAGTAAGGAACTGGTAACGAAACAAATAATTCCACTCCCACTGTCATAGGATTCGGGCGTTATAAATGCCAGAGGCATACGCCGTGTGCCCACCGTCGCTGTGGTGTCAGCTCAAAGATATGCGCCTCAATAGCTGTAAAAAAAAAAAAAAAAATACAAGGTGGGACAGACGTGCGTGGTTAACACCAGACGAGTAGTGGGAGATGAAAGTAGACGTTTGCACTTCACTGCTTAAAAATACCTTACCTCGTGATATACTACTTTAAACTGCATACGTTTTTAGACTTTAGCATCCTGGATTCACTATGAAAGAAAATGTAAAATCACATACTTTGATCTTATTAAATATTACTTTCAGCGAATATTGAAAGGAAAGAAATATTTCGTAAAACACTTGTATTTTTGATTTATCATCACTGAAAATGAAATATTTACATGTAGGCACTAACACAAAACACTTTCGATTTATCATCATAATTTTCTTTTTTATTCGGTGGCCTTTTTGTTTTACGGGACAATACCGTTAACGCGCACGATATTCGCGATCGACGGATAGGATGTTAAAAATTCACTAGTTTACTGTTGAATAAAGATGAGTTTGTGCGGCGCCTTTAATTCTGGAGTACATTAAATCTTTTCTATGAGTTTCTTCATTCAAAAAATACCAACTGTTAGTATACGTTGAAATCACACGTTTATATGTTATTAAATTATAATATATTAAAAATATACAAATTCTCGATGCACTTGTAGAAAAAATACTTTGCTAATTTGACGTTGTAAGACTTATTAAAATATCTTTGAACGTTTTCACATTTTATGTTTACTAATGCATTTTGCATATATGAGTGCTTAGTAGGGATGCGCACGAGACAAGATTTGAGACTGTCTCGACTCGAAAATATGCTGTAAAAGTGATGTCTCGACTCGAAGAATATATATTTTTCTATTGGAAGAGCTGTGTCTCGACTCGAATTTTGTCAGGAAAATTCTGTCTCGACTCGACTCGAACGCATCTCTAGAGCTTAGTTTCTATTCATGTTAGTTTTTGAAGTCTTAAGATCGCTCTGACGCATCTGTTCATGCGTCACATAGTTGCCAGTTAAACAGCGTAAGAATACACTAGCAGACTGAAATATAGTTCATAGAAAACATTAAGTTTTTGCTTCATTATATTACTAATGAGGTATAATGGATAATTCATAGGTTAATTAAAACGATATTGAAGATATTGATAATCCCAATAAATCATGAAATTAACGATTATTGATAAATTCTACCTTATCACGTAAACTCCATCATCATCACATGAGTTCATACTGCGTGGGCGAACAGCATGAGAGTAGCGGAATTCTTTACCTTGTTTGAACTGACGGGAGGAACAGGGCTGTCTGGAAAAATGAGGCACCTTTTGGGTAACAAATTCTTGTGCTTCTTTCTCCTCCAAATGTTAGCTGATTGCGTTATATTTCTAAGAATTGACGTTGGGGAAATACGAGGGTTGATTT
This sequence comes from Thermobia domestica, assembly GCF_964235325.1. Lineage (NCBI taxonomy): Eukaryota > Metazoa > Arthropoda > Insecta > Zygentoma > Lepismatidae > Thermobia > Thermobia domestica. The sequence continues at coordinate 63,188,818 of NC_137455.1, forward strand.
AAAACTTTATGTCTTATCCATATCGTTACACCACTACATAGTCATTTAGGAGTGTAGCCTGCAAGCTTTTCTAGGGGACTGCAAAATATTAAAAGCAAACCAAAAGTATATTTCCAGACTACGAAAGCTTCAATATAATAACAAATTTATACATATTACACATATACATAAATAAATAATATTACTATATTTCCAGTTTGTTCCTTTTTGAAGCTTGGGCCTTGGCAGTGCATGAATTTAAACCCACAGCTTGTGGGAAATGCACGAACAAGTTAGTTATAAGAAATCGGAAACTCTTCATGGAAGTCCATTTGTTTGACTGTATTTATCTTCTGTTCTCTTGTATGAAAGAGTAAAGATGAGTGACTTTTTGGGTATACTACTACAAGTACAGTTTTTAAATTTTAATTTTAAAATATCATTCTCTTACTAAAGCAGGACGTAAGAAAGAATTTTTGGTAATAAGTATCGTAGTATCGTATTAGTATCGTAAAAAGGGTGGAGCAAGACCTTTTTTAACTAAAGGGTAGTGTATCTCGGAAATCTTTGAAGCTAGTAAAATGAAACTTCGCATATAAACTTTCGTGTTAAAAAAAAAAACTGAAAATTCAACACATGAAAGGGAAAGAACAAAGGGCGCAGTTTCTTGAATTATTCATTACTTATTCAGAAAATATTAATAAAGTAAGGAAGGATTTGCTTAAGCTAGATGTTTGAAACTTGGTATTTGAACTTTTAACTAAAGATATCAAAATATATATTTCAGCGTCTTGAAAATTACACTTCTAAGGTGAAGGGGGTCAATTTCAATAATATCAAAATTTCCCAAGTTGCGGAAAATTTGAATAGTTCTTACTCTGGGGGAAAATTTCTCCTGGGCTACAGTCTTAAGTCATCACTGGTTACAAGTGTTAGATGGGATGGTGGTAGAGGCATAAAAACTTTAGTTTCAAATTTGGGTTCCCAATTACATAAATGTCGCTGGTTTCCGGTTTTACGTTCAGTTCAATCTGATAATCTTACAAACTCGAATCCCTTCTTCGCAATGACGACGTTGTATAAGGACGCAAAACTCAGAAACTAAAAAAAAAAAAAAAAAAAAAAACTATTGATTCTACACTATTGCAATTGTTCGCACCTTAATGCATCCCTTCCCAAACCATGGTTGCGGCCTTGATTAACGTAATGTTTTTGTATCAAATAAATTTATTTTAAATATATCTAAGTTTTTCAGTTTCAATTAATTTGCGTTGCAAAGTTCCTCTAAAATTTCAGTGACGCACTATGGGGTGTAAGCCATTAACATGTGGCCAAACCTGCTACAAACAATAGAATTAAATATTCGATAAAGCATTTCTGTAGTAAGTAGTTACCACAATACTATTATGGATATATTTAATTCCAACGGTAACAGCTATGTTAGTATTACTAAAATTACACTAGTTAACAAATTTAAACTTTTTGTTTGTTACATGAGAAAAATCACCTGATCTTAAAGGAACTTTTTGCGCTGAATTCGAATATGCACTCGGTTTTTCTCCATCACGTACGATTTTCCCGTAACAGAAGGATTTTCGGGAAATTCCCTCAAAAATTTCCCTTTTTCAGATATTTTATTCCCCTAGCTCCTGTCCCCTTACATATAGTAACATAGAAATTATACCTAAGTATACCTTGATTTATATTTAATAAACCCTAAAAGTTTCGTAAAAATCGCTTTGTTCTTTCTAGAGAAATAAATATATTTGTATGTATACTGTGTGCACTGTTTATTGCACCTGATAGTAATGCTTTCAGATCCCCTGAGTTGGGGTAAAAACGATTTGCTTTATTACTACAAACACAGACATAAAAATGAATATTTACAATAGTCAACAACACGCTTGTATTACTCTCTGTAAATTAGAAACGTGTATAAAAATAGAATGTACTTCCAACGTATATTTTTTTAAACGTACAGTATATGTATATCTTAATACATATATATACAATTCTCCAAGTTTTTTTCGTTTTGTTCATGAAATGGTTATCAATATTTGTTATCAAATGTAACAGAATGCAAAAGAAAGAAAGAATGGAATACAGACTCATTGTTGACAACAATGAACTAATGCAGTCTGAATTTTCCACTACGGTATCGATTCCCCCCTCCCCCCGCGCATTTCTTTCTTTCTTGTGTTCTTGACACCTGGTGAGGGAGTTTTGTACATTTTTATATTGACGTGTGGTTTAACACTACTTCACTTTCAAAGTTGTCTTTGCTGCTAAGAGTGCTTTCATGTTTGATCTTAACGGCATTATACCCAACTAAGACCAGAAGTTTAGTTTGTGATCAGTACAATGGCGTCGAGAAGACGGCGTTCGTGTGTTAACTCACCAAATAGTTTTTGTTATGTGTGTGGCCAGTTTGTAGTTAAAGGACAGTGTAGATCCATTACGCCATCGGTGAAACTAGCATATTATATATATTTCGGATGTCGTGTGGGAGATCAGGACAAAACTTGGGCACCCAACATAATTTGTGCGTCTTGCTACGTCACTTTACTTGCATGGGCCAAAGGGAAACGAAGGTTCATGAAATTTGCTGTACCAATGGTGTAAAGAGAAACCACCAACCATCTGGATGATTGTTATTTTTGTCTCACAGTAGTTAAGGGACATTCTAAAAAAAAGCAAATACACAATAAGTTATCCCAACGTTAAATCCGCAATTAGACCTATTCCGCACGGGGATGAACTTCCACTTCCCGAGCCCCCTACCAACTGGGAAGAGATATGGCCAAAAGACTCTGATGATGATCATGACCTTGATGAACTATCGACATCAACATGTACATCCAAGGATCCAACGTTCATCCCTGACTGTGTTCGCGAGCCACATTTCATCCGGCAATGTGAACTTAATGACCTAGTCCGTGATTTGCACCTGACAAAACAACAAAACAAGAGGCGAAACTTCTGGGATCAGGGCTCCAGCAGTGGAACTTATTGGATGCAGATACGAACATATCAGTGTACAGGAAAAGGCATGTTCCATTTTCAAGCTATTTCTCAATGCAAGATAATGTGTGCGTATGTGCGGATATAAATGGGTTGATGGCGGAGCTAGGAATTCCTTACGTTCCAGAAGAATGGAGGTTATTTATCGACGCGTCAAAGGTCAGCCTTAAAGCTGTCCTTTTACATAATGGAAATAAAAAACCTTCTATACCACTTGCGCACTCAGTGAAGATTAAGGAATCCTATGACACCATGTCAACTTTGCTAAATCTTATAAATTACAAGGACCATTGTTGGCAAATATGTTGTGATCTCAAGGTAGTTGGTATTTTATTAGGACTGCAGTGCGGTTACACGAAGTACCAATGTTTTTTATGTTTATGGGATAGCCGAGCTGATGACAAACATTATGAAGTGAAGGAATGGGAACCTAGAGTGAATTACGTACCTGGAGAATGCAACGTCAAATACGCTCCTTTGGTAGATCCTAATAAGATATTACTACCGTCACTTCATATCAAGTTAGGACTTATGAGAAACTTTGTCAAAGCCATGGACACATCTGGTGAAGGTTTCAAGTATTTGCGAGATAAGTTCCCTAACCTGAGTGATGCTAAGATTTCAGCGGGAGTGTTTATTGGTCCCCAAATTAGGAAATTAATGCTTGATGATAGCTTTGACAGCAAGTTAAACAGTGCTGAGCTAGCTGCCTGGACAGCATTTAAGTGTGTTGTGCGCAACTTTCTGGGCAATAACAAAGCTGAGAGTTACACAGAAATCGTACAGGACATGATACAGAAATACAAAGAGTTGGGTTGTAGGATGTCTTTAAAAATCCACTTTTTGCACTCCCACCTCAGCTTCTTTCCTGCTAACCTAGGTGCTCTCAGCGACGAACAGGGGGAAAGATTCCACCAAGATATAATGGCAATGGAGAAAAGGTACCAGGGACGATGGGATCTTTCAATGATGGGGGACTATTGTTGGGGTTTTGTTAGAGAATGCAACATTTCTTACAAAAGAAGGAAGTAGTGTACGTTTTTGTAACCCAATGGAAGTTTCATATATTGTGATAGTTTTGATTGTCTTTTCATGACCTTTTGGTACATTTGTATTATTGTTTATTGTAAATTGTCACACTTGTAAATTATATTGTATTATATTTTATATATGTGTTTGTGGTAATAAAGCAAAACGTTTTACCTCAACTTAAGAGATCTGAAAGCATTACTATAAGGTGCAATAAACAGTACACACAGTATACATACAAACATATTTATTTCTCTAGAAAGAATAAAGCGATTATTACGAAACTTGGAGGGTTTGTTAAATATGAATCAAAGTATACTTAGATATAATTTCTATGTTAGTATATGCAAGGGGACAAGATCTTGGGGTGTAAAATAAACGAAAAGGGAAATTTTTGAGGGAATTTCCCGAAAATCCCTCTGTTAGGGAAAATCGTACGTGATGGAGAAAAACCGAGTGCATATTCGAATTCAGCGCAAAAAGTTCCTTTAAGAACAGGTATTTCCTTTTATGTAACAAAATCTTTGTTAACTAGTGTTATTATTAATAGTGATAACGAGTAAGGAGTAGGTATTTACGAGTATGGCAACTATTTGCTTCAGAAAGAGTTGAATACAACAAATACGCGTGTAAAAATAATTTGCTTCAAATCAGGATAAAGAAAGCAGAATTTATGACGTACATGACTAAAACACACTATTATGTTACTAATTCAATGGTGTGGAAATAGTGAAAAACAGACATTATGAAAGATCTGGGAATCGCATTTGGTAGGAAGTTAAAATTTTTCAACATAGAAAACTATCATGGAAAGAGCAAGAAAGGATAATAGCCTTTATTTATTTATTTTATTTTATTTCAGAACGATAGCATATGTATTTATACAAATTACTTGTTAGAACTAAGGTTCTGTAATATGAAAAAGTATATTTAAAACTTTGACTAACAGATTGTCAGTATTCTTGGCACGGACGCGATGTAGAACCACAAGGGATTTTTAGGTCCAGTGCGGTTTAGGACTAGTGCCGTTTAGGACTTGTGCCGCGAAATGTTTTTTTAGGTCCAGTGCCGTTTAAAACTTGTGCCGCGAAATGATTTTTAGATTTTATGCTGTTTATGTCTTATGCCGTCTAGGACTTGTGCCGCGAAATGACTTTTAGGACTTGTGCCGTTTAGGTATTACGTCATTTAGGCCTGGTGCCGTTTAGGAGTTGTGCCGTTTAAGACTAGTGCCGTGTTCCCCCTACATTGAGAACAATCCGTTATCCGAACAGCAGTATTATGTACAAATATACGGAATCCTTATGTTTACTAGGGAAATCTGTGCGGAGCATACATTATCCATATGCTACATACATACTACATTTTTCCCGTTTAGATCTTACTTCCTACCACAATAGGATGTCTGGCATATAACAGTCTTACGTACATTACATACATATACGTATGATACATAGTCAGCTATATGTTATATACGTCCAGCTGCATGTGAGATGTATAATACAGTTTCTTTCATAGGAAAGTACATATAGATTGAACACTTATACGGAAAGTATTATAAAACATGCATTTTCAGTTATAGTTTGGTGCAGGATGTTACGTATATTCGTACGTAAAGTCCAAAAACTACAGGATTTACGCATGTAACCTATGTTTTTATGTACGCCACATACGATTGTTTCTCTGTGTATAACATTGTTTAAAAATTACTTCGTTTCTATTCTATAAGATATAATTTTTCTCCAGATCCAATATATAAGTCAAGCCTTAAAAATAATGTATCCTCTTATAGGCCACTATCTTTTCTTTCAGTAATATCTATTATCTGTGAAAAAAATAATCAAGAATAGACTACTTAAATTCACGTCATTTTATATTCACACCTCTCTGCACGGCTCTCTACCGAAAAGCTCAAATCCCCATACTTGAGAAATCTTCTTTCCTGCAGTAGCGTAGCATGGTATTCCGAAATGGGGATGCCAAAGTTAGTCACTTGTGCGATACAATATTACTGCAATCAGCAATACATAGCTATTTCGAGGGGAAATATAGGGTTATAAAAAATTAGGGGGACAGGCCCCCCTAATTGGGGGCCTAGTGGAGCATACATAGGTAAATGCGTGGATTACGTTAGAAGCCAATAAGCAATTGTCTCAGCTCATTCTTGTCCTACCGTTGTGACGAAAAAACTCGACCCTACTGTTGTAGGAACATTATTTCCAGTATAGTTCCCTTTATTTCTCTCTCGTGGGCAGCTTCTTTCTCTGCATACTATACTTCAATCTCGTTCTTTTTTAAACAAAATGCCCCTATAAATTTGTCTTCTTAGGTCCGGACCTCAGACGCCCGTTCGTGAATATGGGGCTGAGTGTATATATCATTTGAAGTTGAAAATAATAGCACTTAAAACAACTCTGGGGGCTTGTATCTGTATGTCTATTTCTTTGTCAAATATCCAGATACTGAAGGGCCCAAGCAATCCTTGCGAGGGGCAGAGCGTGCTGGCTCTCCCAGCCTACCAGATCGGTGACCTTGCTTCTTCTTGACTTTATATTACCGGTATGCTTATGTGTATGAGTCCTCTCAAAGAGTTTCTGGCTACGCCACTGGGCATAGTATGTATTTATGATGAAGATTAATAGTTTAGCTTTAATTACAATTACAATTACGATGTACGTATTTAATTACTATTAAAGCGTAACTATTTTTATAGTATCATTTACATAAGCGACACACTTCAAAAAGGCGTTGAACTGACTATTTCTGTTTTGTTCTATTTCCTTGACGTTAGCGCTCGTACGTTCTGTACAGAAACCATAGCTTAGTTCTAAATAGATAGAGTTGGTAACACTTGCGAATACGCCAGCTTATATCTAAAGCAAATTGTGGGTTGCAAGGGATGAAGAGGGGCTAAGAAACAAGTAGTTGGGCATGCGCATTGACAGAAAGCAGACGAAACTCTGATGCTTGCAGTAGGCCTGGATGCCCAAAGAACATAGAATATGAAGAATATTTGCATCTGAGTGACGCGCATGCGCAGGTTCCGCTTGTCAAAACAAGGCGAGAGATCACATGCAGAAGATTGCAATTACAAGAAAACGTACTTTTTCTTATTAAGAGGGGATGCCGGGCATACCGGCGTTCCCTTATGCTACGCCGCTGCTTTCCTGTGCAGTTAAATGTATGAACAACAATACTCAATTGTATGTCTTCTATTTTGATCTCTCCAAGGCCTTTCATTCTGTCGGTCACATTCTTTTTCTGCACAAGCTTTCCAATAGATTTAATTTACATGGTAAATGTCTACTTTAGTATCGAATATTGCGATCATGACATGATGGATATCGAATAAATAGTAATGAAGAAACAAGGGATTGAAAATTTAACTTCATTCAAAAACATATGTTTCGCATAATTCCTGAGATATAGTAAATATTTCATCCAATTTGATAGATGGCTTTCAACAGATATAAAGATTATAATGCCTTTTACATCAACTTGAGATCTTTAAATGTTTTGGAAGAAATGTAAAAACTGGTAAAGTTCCGAACACTGCGTGTAATTATGTAATTCGAAGAACTTGTAATTAAACATACGCAAAACTATTTTTTAATATCAAAGAAGCAAATTAAGTGAAAAATGTTTCTAAAAGTTTCCATAAATACGTAATTTTAAGTTTTAGCTTCGATAGTTTGCAACAATGCATAGCATTTCCAATACTGTTAATCTGATGATATTGAAGATTATGTCAAACAATATCTCTCTTTCGATATTTAAACGTGATACGAAACTTCACCATTTTGTTTGTATACATTAGTTTAAAAGTTATAAGGATGTATCAAGATAAGTAGTTCACTCTTTATATACATAACGTTAAGAACATCCATGTACTTGATAAAATGGTTAGGCAATCGGAACGATATTTAGGATATGGTAGTTGCATAACGTATACTTAGAGACAACAAGTGCAAAACTAGTCTGAAAACCAATGAAGACAGCTCTCCCTGGACTGACAATAAGACTCACAAGTGTTATATGTTGTAAACATTTCTTAATTGTAGAATCAACTATAGGGATGCAAAAGTCGTACTTCAACGAGAAATTCATAAAAGGTTATAAAGTTAAAATTTCCGTTTCTTTCCCTATCCCCCATAAGAAACAATTTATTATAGAAAAAACGATCCCTATAGCGTGAAAAGCCGGCTCATGTGCATCTGTAATTGTTATTGACTAAAAACGACATAACTCTTACATTTAGTGCTATAAAACTCCTACGTACAGGAACTTATGCTAGGCATGCCATTTTGTTCAGCTGAGTAGGATATCTTGATTGAAATATATGGTATCTTTGGACACATTTTAGTTAAATGTAAATCAAAATTTAAAAATTAATATTAATTTTAAGCTTAAATCCAATTATTTCCGCTAGGCAACGTATTTCATACTGTCACCGTACATACTTCGTACTGTCATCTTCTTAGAGTTATAAAGACAAGCTTATAGCGCGATTCTCCTTTTCATATGACTTTTAAGTTAAACAAATAACTTTTTTTGATTTTTTCGAACTCTGTGCATGATGCATTATACCTATACCAATACAGCTGATTATAAACAATAGAAACACCTGGATTTGAAAATACACCAAATGTCTGATTTGATAATGATCAGACACTGTGCTCGGCTGTTGCTGGTGGTGTGTGAAGGCAAATGTGTAGTACATAAGCAACAGAACTCAGCGTACTGTCATAGTCTACAATGATTGACCTCTCTAACTTCTAAAGTGGGCAAATTGCCGGCGTTCATTTATGTTATGGCAGGGTGATGAAAGTGTCAATTGCCTTGGATGTGTCGCGACTGAAAGAGTCCAAAAGTGACGTCAGCTTCGGCAAAACCACAGCAATGAAGAGAAATATTAGTCGGAAATAAATCCTTAGTGATAGATTCTGCCGAGCACTAAAGCGGATTATCACACAGAATATTCCTTCGACTGCGGTACAAGTGACGGAAAAACTGAAACACTATATCTCACAACCTGTCTCGAACCGCGGTTCACCGCTAGTTACATGATATTGACAGTAGAGCAGCAGGTCGAGACAAATGAATTTTCAAGTATTACAGCATGCGGTGGACTGCATTGTGCTGATTTGGAATGAGTATTGTGCTGACAGTTACTGATCATACTATTAGCAATGATTATATCGAAATCCGAGTAGCTCATGTGCATCGTATGGTTCAGATGTGTTGTCATATTCCAGGATCAATATGCGCCCATTTAATTAGCTCTGGAGTTTTTCCTGTGTTTCAAAGAACATCAAATGAAGTTGGACACTTCCTCTGGTCAGCCTAATCCCTAACTTGGTATAATATAATTGAACATCTGTGGTCCGTATTGGATACACAAGTCCGGCACAGATTTCCACCTGTGTCCTCTCTCACCACACTGAGTAATACACTTGACACGGAGGGGTGTAAAATATTACTTGCTACAATTCATGATTATTTTACGACTATATTCCACGCCGCATCAAAGCTATTCGGAGGGCAAAAGATGTTTAAACACCATAATAATCTAACAAGTAGCACTTTTATCAAGGATTTGATTTTTTTGAAAACAGTCTGTAATTTGGTTCAGCTTGATATGGTCTATCAATTGGTATAGTCTCATCATTGGATCCTTCCTTTCGCGTAAACACTAATGATATAGAATTATTATTATAGTCATTATTAAATATAAATACAATGTAAGACGTATATCAAAAAGGACTTCACAACTTTGAAAATTCATATTGATTTATTTATTTAGCTTACAGACGTAGTTTTGGTGTTAATTTGTAGCCAAATACATCATTGTTTTTATCTTATACTTAAAGAGGTTCAATGTGGCTTCCATTGGTAATGGTGGTGGCGGTGGTGGTGATTAGCACATCTAATCTGAAGTCTCACTTGCTTTACAACGTCTACAGATGTACGGGGACGACCAGAAGATTTATTGTCTTACTGAACATCCAGTTTCAATAAAATACTTATGCCAGTGGGAGGATCTTTACCATATTTTGTACTAAAATTACATTGCACAATTGTCGCAGACTTGGATTCTTCAAACCAAAACACACAGCTAGCACCCTCGGGACCAGTAAAGGCAATCATCTTTACTGCGACTGTCGCTAGCTCTTGCGGTGGTTTGTTTCTGAACTTGTGTACTACGTGAGTCGACATATATTTTGATACAAAATGACACCTAAATCTTGAATAAAACAAACATGAATAAATCAATGAGTTTCCAAAGTCATAAAGTCTTTTTTGATACATCCTGTATTATGTTAAAGCCATGTTAAAGCCATTAAGCATAGTAACTCTCTATAAATACAAATGGAAAATCAGTATGTCAGAATACTTACTTGAAATCACAATGAAAGAAAATATACTGTAGATAAGAATATATAACTTAAAACACTGAATTCATTAAAAGATGTAATGTAATACCAATACTTATTTTCTTTCTATCACGAGACAACCCAAGCATTGCAATGTGTGTCACTATCAATGCTCGTCAAGAGTAATAAATTAACTAAGTCAAATATAATCGAATTATCCAATTAAATGGAGTTTACATTTTGCTATCTGTTTGCACTCTAACTACTAGGTTGTGGTTCACTAGCATGCAATGTGAATATTTAGTGTTGTGGATATTTTCTTGTTTCTTGTTGAATGAACTTGATGGTCAAGATCAGCAATTTAAACATCAAAAGTACATGAAATTTTTAAAACCATTTACCAAGTAAAATTTTCCAAATACGACAACTACTTCAAAATGTTTGACTTCATTTTGACTTGACAACTACTTCAAACTACGACCTACTTAAAACTTCAAAATGTTTGCGTTATTTTATCTTGCTGAATAGTGACTCTGAAATTCGTTACTTTTGTATACATAACACTATAAATCTACTTGGGATAGTTTAACTGGCTAACTCAAAATCTATCTGGCGTGGATTCGAATCCCGCTAAAATAACTCACACTAAATAGGTATTTCTTTATTCTTTTCTTATCGTTTCATATAGCCTGAAGCTTTTAATTCCACACGTTTAATTAAAATAGAATTATCAAAATAATAATAATAGTAGCATAAATCTTTGCAATATGCATATGGAGAATACTGTGAAAAAATGCAATATCCTTGCATCCCATTCTTTCTGTGTGAATGGAGTATTACATCAGAGTTAAGCATTCCGTGAAGGCACTGATTATCCCAGTCTATGTTAACAAAGTAACCTTGGGAAGTGGATGCACACGAATGTAAAACATGAAAATTGACTGATGCTCTCACTTGTACCATGTTAACATGACAATCAACAAATGAATTGTCAGTGAATGTGTCCACAGTCATCAATTCATGCAAATGAAAAGAAGTCATGAAGTCAATGTGCCTAGGATGATTACCAAATTGAATAGATTGTTCTTGCCAAAAACAATCATACAACATCGTTATATCTTCTTCATTCAGAACTTAAAAACTCAAGATCAAGTTGATATGATTATAGTTATCCATGCAGTTTCTAGAGGTGGAGAATCAGAATTACAAATACTCTCTCTTGCGTCAGTTGACGTGAAATTGGCATTGTGCTTGCTTGTGTTATGTTATAATCAGAATATTATAGTACGGCATTTATCTTAGTAACCCCCACCCTTCCAAAAAAGAAACTATGGATTGGACACTAACATTTGCTGTTCATGATATTTTTTACATCCCATTCCCTTCGCAAACGCAAGGGTTGATAGAGGTGTATTATTCCCTCAGTATTTGCTTTCAGGCTGTAAGTCATATCGGTATTTTGGATAGTACGCCAGATAATGCAGAGTTATGCTGAAAGATACACGTATGCATATATATATACTGTACAGCATTATATATATACTATGTGATCAAAAGTACCCGGACACCTGGCTGAAAATGACTTACAAGTTCGTGGTGCCTTCCATCGGTACTGCTCGCATTCAATATGGTGCTGGCCCACCCTTAGCCTTGATGACAACTTCCACTCTCGCAGACATACTTTCAATCAGGTATTGGAAGATTTCTTGGGGAATGGCAGCCCATTCTTCACCAAGTGCTGAACTGAGGCAAGATATCGATGTAGGTCGGTGAAGCCTGGCACGAAGTCGGAGTTCCAAAACATCCCAAAGATATTCTATAGGATTCAAGTCAGGACTTTGTGCATGCCAGTCCACTACAGGGATATTATGATCATGTAACCACTACAGGCCGCGCAGTATGAACAGGTACTCGATCGTATTGAAAGATGCAATCGCCATCCCCGAATTGCTCTTCAACAGTGGGAAGCAAGAAGATGCTTAAAACATCAATGTAGGCATGCGCTTCGAGAGTGTCACGCAAAAGAAGGGGTGCAAGCCCACTCCAAGAAAAAAACGACCGCATCATAACACCACCACCTCCGAATTTTACTGTTAACACTACACACGCTGACATATGACGTTCACCGGGTATTCGCCATACCCACACCCTGCCATCGGATCGCCACATTGTGTACAGTGATTCGTCACTCCACACAACGTTCTTCCACTGTTCAATCGCCCAATGTTTATGCTCCTTACACCAAGCGAGGCGTCGTTTGGCATTTATCTGCGTGATGTGTAGCTAATGAGCAGCCGCTCGACCATGAAATCCAAGATTTCTCACCTCATGCCTAACTGTCATAGTACTTGGAGTGGATCCTGATGCAGTTAGGAATTCCTGTGTGATGGTCTGGATAGTCTTCAACAGTCGACAGTCTTTGTCAGTCAACAGACGAAGTCGGCCTGTACGCTTTTGTGCTGTACGTATCCCTACACGTTTTCACTTCACTATCACATCTGACAGAGTGGATCTAGGGATGTTTAGTAGTGTGGAAATCTCGCGTACAGACTTCTGACACAAGTGACACCCAATTACCTAACCACGTTTGAAGTCCGTGAGTTCCGTGGAGAGCCCCATTCTGCTTTCTCACGATGTCTAATGACTACAGAGGTCGCTCATAATGAATACCTGCCAGTAGGTGGCAGCACAATGCACGTAATATGAAAAACGTATGTTTTGGGGGGTGTTCGGATACTTTTGATCACATAGTATATACAGGGTGACCGCGTGACTATGTTACAAAATTTAAGGGATGATTCCTGACACGGAAACAAGAAAAAAAGTTCAAATAAACTTTTGTCCAGCGTACATAATTTCGGAGCTACAAGGTGCCGAAAGCGTGGGAAAATGACATTCGAAGCTCTATAGCTAGACTATGGTGAATGATAGAGCTAATGCGGCATGGTCACGTCAAAGACACCGAAGCTGCTGTATTCAAAAATGCTTAGGTCGAGATCGTGCAATTCGTGCACAAGGGATTCCCCAAAGCAACGTAGGGATTCCCGGATAATCTCTCAAGAAAGATGGGTCGAAAAAAATACGAATGAATAGCTGTCCCAACTGCTAGCAATAATGCATCTGTACTAAGTCGATATCTCGCACAAGCACAAAATGGCGAACAGTTTTATACGTGCCATGTGTGGTTGCATAACGCGCACTAAATAAGAGTGGTAAAACATGAAAGGAAAATGTGAATAATTTGGTACAAATGGTAAATACATGATATTACGCTTTCGTATCATTGAACAGACGCTGTTAATAAAAGGTAATAGTCATAAAACATACTAAAAGCTTGTAAAAGGATCACACGATTAAAGTCTTTCTTCTATGTATTGTTGTCATCGAAAACAAATAAACAAACCTAAGCGAAACAACCATAATGCAAAAGAGGCTGTTTCCTAAAAACAAAAGTCACAAGAATGGGAATATTGTCTTCAATCAACATTTTATAGCATGATTGAATGCAGCCAAGAACATCATCAATTACCTGTAAACGAGACAAATCTCCCAATTATCCTACAATAGGTGATGGACATGGCATCCCTCTACTTCAACATAAGCGTTACAGCGTCGCAGTATGTTCTGACGCATCCGCTGTAACAACCCAGGATGTGTTCTTATAGTATCACAGGCAAGGAGTATTCGTGCTAATAGTTCTTCTGCATTGTCTATAGGCGTTTCATAGACAAGTGTTTTGACATGACCCCACAAGAAAAAATCAAGTGGAACAAATCTGGGGAACGTGCATGCCAATTACCAGTACCGTCTCTTCCAATCCATCTGTCACGAAACGTTTGATTGAAATACTCTCGAGCACTAGCTGAAAAGTGGGCTGGGACACCATCATGTTGAAACCACATCCGTTGACGAACACCGAGAGGGACATACTCTAATAACTATGGAAGTATGTCTCGCAGGAATTTCATATACACTGGTGCAGTTAATCGTGGTGGTAGTAAATATGGACCTATTATCTGATCACTGATAATACCCGCCCACATGTTTATGGCGAATCGGTATTGGTGGCCTCCTTCCACAATCGCATAAGGTTTTTCGTCTGCCCATACATGACTATTGTAACTATTAAATATCCCGTCTTTCGTAAAACAAGCTTCGTCAGTGAAAAGCACGCAGGAAGCAAACTGCGGATCAATTACAGAGCGTTGGAGAAATCACTCACAAAAACGAACGCGAGGTTGAAAGTCAGTTGGACGTAAGGCCTAAACCCTCTGCGGGTGATAATGGTGTAACTGTTGCTCGTGTACTACTTTCTAAACAGTATCGTGTGCTACTCCGCTTTCACGTGCTACTTTCCGGGTACTTACTGTTGGGTCTTGGGCGAAACGATCAAGCACTTGTTCTTCAAAGTCTGGAATCCTTGTGGTTCTTCGTCTTCCTTGGTCGTAGTACTGAGGTTGTAAATTCCTCGTGTTTCATAAGCGTTGAAAAAGTCTGGCAAACATAGTATGGGCTGGATGTCTTCTTTGTTTATACTTCAGTCGATATAACCTATTAGCTTCTCGACTGTTGCCATTTGCTTGACTTATACAAATGTCATGTCGCAAGTTCTGCTATCGAATACTCCATTTGATCTCACATTCGAACAAGCAAAGCACAGACTGCACTAAGCAAACGCTACGAAATATCTTCTAAAATATCTTCTAAACGATAACTATATGACGACATGTAAAGTATTTTAGACAAAATCTCGGAATCAGTCCTGCAAAAATCGGAAGCAGCGACTAAAACAAACGTCCTGATAAATTGTTTTTCCTTTTTTTTTTCAATGTTCGGGTAACGCACATTACGACTAATGATAAGAAACGGATATTTTACTGTTGTTCTCTGGCAGTGGTCAAATTAACATGGGATGGTGTAAAAAGTATTCTCGGCTCGTATCATCAAATAATATTAGATTTCTGCCTGGAAGAAAACACCCATATCCCCAAGTTTTTCCCCTTAGTTTTACTTGCTTTTAATGACGAAACTACATGGAAGAAAACAATCTTAGTGTGATGTTTGTACAACATTTTAGTACATTTCATGATTATTCCCTTTATTAAACGCGTCTATACGTACAATAAACAGGACAGTGTACTATCATGTATTTACCATTTGCACAAATTTATTCACATTTTCCTTTCATATTTCCCACTCTTATTTAGTGCGCGTTATGCAACCACACATGGCACTTATAAAACTGTTCGCCATTTTGTGCTTGTGCGAAATATCGACTTAGTACAGACGCATTATTGTTAGCAGTAGGGACAGCTATTCATCCGTATCCTTTTCGACCCATCTTTCTTGAGAGATTATCCGGGAACCCCTACGCTCCTTTGGGGAATCCCTTGTGCACGAATTGCACGATCTCGACCTAAGCATTTTTGAATACAGCAGCTTCGGTGTCTTTGACGTGACCATGCCACATTAGCTCTATCATTCACCATAGTCGAGCTATAGAGCTTTGAATGTCATTTTCCCACGCTTTCGGCACCTTGTAGCTCCGAAATTATGTACGTTGGAGAAAAGTTTATTTGAACTTTTTTTCTTGTTTCCGTGTCAGGAATCATCGCTTAAATTTTGTAACATAGTCACGCGGTCACCCTGTATATATATATATATACAGGATATAAAATGCTTTTTCTTTAGGCCCGCGGTGGCTCAGTGGTAGAGCGTTCACCTCTGTCGCTTGGGGCCTCGGGTACCATCCCAGTCCCCGCCAAGTGAACTTTGTTGTGGACAAACACCGTATGCGTGGGTTTTCTCGGGGTTCTCCCGTTTCATCCCACTTCCTTCATTCCACCATTTCATTCATTACTCATCATCACCGTCTCCTTTAGCTTAACCGGCATAAACTTGGGAGGTAAAACTCAGATTTCATTTTATTTTTTTCATGCTTTTTCTTTAGGATTTATTAACCACCCGTTATCTCATATTCAGTACGGTCCCTTCATACTTTACACATCCTAGTCTCCTTGTGTGCACTAAATTTCAATCCGATGTACTGAGCACTTTCAGCTGTAGCAAAGTATAATTGTTACATTTGTGATTCCCTTGGAAAAATTTCCTTACAGTCGAATCAACAAACAATGACTTGCTTTCAAATTTCATTCAATTTCTTTACTACTAGAGTAGTTACAAAGAATAGTTATAGTATGCGGAGAAGTTCTACGTCTGTTATACGTATACCATCTGTTGTAATACATATAGTACTTATATGTATTATATCTGTTTACAGAAAAAAATGTTTTGGATAATATATATATATATATATATATATATATATATATATATATATATATATATATATATATATATATATATGCAATTACATATGTTATACATATTATCAGTTAACCTTAATGTAAAATTCTATATTCTTACTAAAAGAATATAAACACACCTCTTTTGTGTCTACTGCAATTGAATAGACCTGCCCAAATCAGTAACACCTTTTCGTAGAAATGCTTACTTTATTTCTATACCTGTTTATGGTATACACTTTTCACAAGAACTATCCAACTATTATTTTGTGGATACACAATCCCTACGGCTCCTAACTAAATATACACGTACATTAATTACTCAACTCACACGTACATTAATTACTTCTTCATAATCTAGCGATTCGGTTCCATCTACGTGTAAACATTACACATACTATTTACCTAACAACAGCTACATAACGGCATGTGTACAATTTCATGTAACATCCTGCCCATACTACATCCCAACACTCTCCCCCTGTTACCTAAAAAAACACCGCCACTAAAAAACAACATTATATACAATTAGCATTTTTTTATTACAACAATTAATCATGAATACAGTCTCAATTGTCAACATCGCTTGTCTTTCTTCTTCGGTGCTTTACACCAGGTTCTCAGCTCATCAATCTGTGCCTCTAAAATTTCTAGTTTCTCAATTACAGTAACTAACAATTTATCTCGATCAATTGACCGTTTATGTAAAGGATCTTCACCATTCCATTTGCTATCCATGCCATCTGTCGACTTCTTTTCTAATACACTTTTTATTTGCTTCTTCTGTTTCGGTACCAGTAGCTGATGTTATTCGCCGGTGTGATGATGCTCTTTTGTTTCTCATGCGTCTTTTACGCTGTACAATATGTACTGGTTTTTGGATTTCATCATTTGACGTTGAATTGTTTTTCAATCCCATTTCTTCGTCCGTCACAGAATCTACAGAAGTACGTAATGTATGTTCGTTAACCTGTGGCTGTTCCATATTGATACTTGTACTGACTGCAATTGCTGGTAACATATCCGAAGCAGAATTTGCGTCTGTTCCTCCCATATCTGCATTTGGAGTTTCCACCCATATTGTATCAAGCCGTAGAATGTTAGCCAAATTACTTAATTCTTGTGCTTCATCTTGATCAATGATTGCAGTCTCTTGATACCCAAAATTAACTAAACCTTGTGTTTGACGTTCTGATTCTGAAGACACAAACGCATCATATTTACACCTCAAAGCAAAATTATTTTTTTGTCCACAACGTAAACAAATCTTTCCCTATGCCGGACAATGTCTTCTTTTATGCTGCATCGAACAATATCGGCAATTACTCTTTAACTTTTGGTGAAGCCTGAGCAGATGACGAAGAGCTATGTGATGTTGATGTACTTTCTTTCTTTTGACGAACCCTAGACTTTTGGATAGCGTTTAATTCACTTTTTTCAGATGTATTATAAAGCCGAAGTTGCTGTTCGGTACTTTCCATTGCTAATGCTATCTCTGTTGCTCTGTTGAATGTTAGATCTCGTGTATTGAGTAACTTTCTATGAATTGATTCATCTGCAATGCGCAAAACAAATTGATCCCTCAAATTTTCGTCCAAGCAACAGATATATTCACAGAAGGTTGACTGTTTTTTTAAATCCAATACAAAAGATGAAATTGACTGGTAAGGCTTCTGATATCTCTCCGAAATTGTATTTTCTTTTGCAGGATAATATTTTTCTGATAATCTTGATATCTTCATAATATTTTGCTGATGGAGAATCTGGCCAACAAATGTTGCATAGTTGATCATAAGCTTCTGTTCCCATCACTGCAAATAATGTTGCAACCTTTCGTTCTTCTGGTATTTGTGGTGCTATGCACATAAACTCAAATAGTTCCAAATAAGTTTGGAGGCGATCAGTTTCCACATTAAAGATTATAATGAAATATTGGATAGGTTAATAATTACTTGTACCTTGGGTAGAAAGTGCTCATACATAAGCACTATACCTTATAGAATGTTAATTTAATAATAACAAAAGAAGAAGGTTTTTAATATCTGTAAGATATTAGAGAGTAATAGACAGTTCGTTGCTATGTAATTGTTTATGGATACCTAATTCTCGTGTATGTGCACGACAGTGTGAATGAAAAATACATTAAAAGTGTATCAACTAATAAACCATTTTAAACCGTTCATCTACTTTATAATTCTGATAGAGAAGGTGAGAATAGTATTATATACATAATTATAAAAAAATATTTTTACATGAAAACAGTTACTACCACTCAAGTTCTTTATATCATCGATCGAACCAGGTTGACGACTACCCTTGGTGAGTCGTTATAAAAATTTTGGTTTACCTCACCCGGGAATTCTTGTAAATTCGCTACCCGAAGCAAAGTAAGGGTGAATTTACTTTTGTAATAAAGTTAATGAATACAAATTTCACAAGACTGAGAAGTGGTAGAATAATAATAAGAAAAATGAACGGTAACGCTATGGAGAATGAACCCAATGATAGTGACAACGGTGAACATAGTGTAACACCAGGAATGACACTAGAAGACCGAATCTTGTTAGCCTTACAGCGGCAAGAACAATATCATAAAGACGATTCGGAAGCTGAAGCGACTGGAACAAAATTTGGTTCATATATTCAGCAAACAATACGAAGAATTGAAGCAGACGATAGAACAGAAGATAGAACAGAAGTCCGAAGAAAACAACAAGCAATACGAGGAATTGAAACAGACGATAGAACAGAAGTCTGAAGAATCCAACAAGCGATATGAGGAATTAAGTAAACGAATGGAACAGAAGTCAGATGAAACGAAACAATCAATTATCCAGGCGATGGATGACATCACCTCACAGTTCGAGGAAAAGTTAAATAGAATATCTGAGGATTGTCAGGATAATCACGACCACATTATACAAGAAATCAGTGGTGTAAAAAAGGATTTAGAAGTAATGGAATCTTCTGTTCGTCAGCAAAAGGTTCAGGTCACCAATAATTCAAACAACATACGTGCAAATACACAACTGATAGCTACTCTACAGGAGGAAATGAGGAAGCTACAGGTCAAGGACAACGTACACCACAATAATACGGTCAGTGATCATTTGGAGTTTCCCCATTCACAAGAGATGACCTCGCCTCCCCCCACATCTGATGAGGACCTTATTTTGGAGGAAATTCATCCGAAGAGTACTGATGGACGGATAAGAGACGGTACAACAACACATCACGTCATGGATAGGAATTGTCACCCAATAAGTACTCGGAACGATAAAAGGAAGGTAAAGTTAAGCGTTAAGATGAGTGAAATACGTGCCATGAGTAAATTCAGTGGTAAATGTAATGAGAATGCTACTTCGTTCCTGGAAAAATTTCAGGACGAATGCAATATAATGTGTATAGATAGATCACAATATATGAAGCTAATCCCTCATTTATTACTCCCACCATGTTCCTTATGGTTTAAGGCAATACGTGATCACATCAATACATATGAGGAATTCAAGGCAGCGCTGATCGCCAATTATGAAAATGATTTTTTGCTTGCAAATAGAGATGCCACGATTAGAAATCAACATTTCAATCCTCGTTTACACAAATCTATTGTCGAGTTTGTTGTAAATACCTACAACGAATTAAAAGTTGTCAATCCATTGCAGTCGGAATCTAGAATAATAGCATCCATTCGAAATTTGCTCCCATTTAAGTTACAACAAATCTTGTTTTCTACACAGTGTATGAGTTTCAACCATTTGTTAATGCTCGTTCAATGTTATGAAACTCAATACCATGCTTTGAATCAACAAGCAGGTGTGAGTAAAAGTAAGAATAATTCAGATCATTTTGTACCTGTTAGGAATCTAGATATCCGTAGTATGAACGATACGGAATACAACCGAAGCCGAGTAAATTCTAGTAATCCAAACGAGCAAAATAGGCAGAACTAGGTAGGGAATACACCTAACCTAATTAATCGTAGCAATCCTTATGTTAGACCATATAGTCAAAATAAATTTAAAAATCGACGAAATACATGGCGAAATTCCAGGAATACAGGACACTACGTGGATAGACGTCATCGGGGATCAAGAGATGGCGCTTCGCATCACAATACAGATATTGATGCAACTCCTGTACAGAACAATAGTACGGAACCTAATCATGATTGTGCAGTACAATGTACTCTATTAGAATCTTATGCAAATCCGAATTTAAGCTGACTACAATTGATGGAGTAAGGGTTAGACACATATCAGCTATAGATTTTCATAAACATTTATTTTATTTTTATTCAATTTAATTTTCTTTAATTCTCATTAACCAATGACAATTTTCAAATGATTTTAATTCTCTCTTGTTAATGTGAAGAATTATAATTTAATCCACAATTGATTAAAGGCAAAGGTTATTTATATTATATGAATTTGTGTTCAGAATTTGTTGTCAAAGATTATGTTAAAAATAAGGTTCATTATATCAAGCTAATTATCCGACAACTGTCTTCATGTACCATCTTATATGCTACTAGAATAAGATTCTTCTATACCCTGACGCCTAATGAATACAATGCATACTGTAAAATATCATTTTAAGTAATCACTATATAATGCGCCCTTGATCATGGTGACTCATGTTTGAAAATGTAATTGCTTCTTATTATTTTGAATTCGTACCCTTCGCTAGTTATATAAATAAGCGACGACGTTTTAATAATAATAATAAAATATATATATTAATGTAATAAAGGATAAATGATAAAGAAATGAAAGATTTATTATAAATATATTTATATGAGTGAAAATAAATAATGTTATTTATATGCGAGGGTCGATCAAAATGTAAAGAACATAAGTAATGTAATACCATTATTGTAAACGGACCAGTGGTTCTTGAATATAAAAGTCAAGCTCGCTTGTAACTTTTATATTCAGTCCCATCGTCGGGCGACATTTTTTATATAACGAAATATTGGATAGGTTAATAATTACTTGTACCTTGGGTAGAAAGTGCTCATAAATAAGCACTATACCTTATAGAATGTTAATTTAATAATAACAAAAGAAGAAGGTTTTTAATATCTGTAAGATATTAGAGAGTAATAGATAGTTCGTTGCTATGTAATTGTTTATGAATACCTAATTCTCGTGTATGTGCACGACAGTGTGAATGAAAAATACATTAAAAGTGTATCAACTAATAAACCATTTTAAACCGTTCATCTACTTTATAATTCTGATAGAGAAGGTGAGAATAGTATTATATACATAATTATAAAAAAAATATTTTTACATGAAAACAGTTACTATCACTCAAGTTCTTTATATCATCGATCGAACCAGGTTGACGACTACCCTTGGTGAGTCGTTATAAGATCGGAAAGCTTGGAATGGTAGACATGATTAAACAGAGCGAAACTTCAATGAACGACTGCGCCAATGTAAAATTCTAAATTCTTACTAAAAGAATATAAACACACCTCATTTGTGCCTACTGTAATTCAATAGACCTGCCCAAATCAGTAACACCTTTTCGTAGAAATGCTTACTTTATTTCTATACCTGTTTACGGTATACACTTTTCACAAGAACTACCGTAAAGGGGGGTACTTTGACATGTTTTGGAAAGTTTATTGAAATTAACTCTCGTATTTGTTTTCGATATTATATTGCATGTGTTCAGTTACACCAAATGGACCTTCGGCTACAAACCCCTACTAATAACTTTTCCTTATACTAAGTCATATACCAAAATTTTCTGATTTAAATTGCTGACTATGTAGCCCCACAATTTGAGGCTAGTTTGACACGTTACTTCTTTTCATTTTAGGTCAAATTTGGGTGGCTTTTGGGGCTTGTTTAACACTTGATTATATTTTTAAAAAACATTTTTTGTTGTTGGGTGATAAAGGCAGATTTTGGGGTAGTTTTGTACTTTTATTTACCGTTTCTACATTTGACAATACTTTTAAAAAATTTAAACTAAAACTTGGCTATCAAACAACGTGAAACAATAGAAAAATAATAAAATAAATTAAAATCGAAACTACAAAATGTTTTGTAATAACAACTGGTACAGTAATGAGTTCTATTACATATCATCTTGGCAATTTTCGCATTCATAGAACGGATCTCTGGATCCGTTGTTACATTTCCCGCAGACCCACAACTTGCATGACACACAACAAATCCAATCTCGTCCTCGGTAATGGGCGAAATTGCACTTACAAATTGAACAAAGATTGTCGTCTATTTTCCTTTTCTTGGTCACATTGAAACACGCTGGCTCATCCAATGGGAAGTCATCACTTTTCACTTCAAGTTCTGGAAGTTCTTCAGATTCGAGTTGATTGTTGTTCTTGTTTTTCAAAGTAACTGGTGCTTCAGGTGTTACGTTCACTTTCTTTCCTCTTCTGTGGCGAATTGTCTCTTGGTTGAAACCTCGTTTTTCGTTCAGTAATTCCAAAAGGCTTTCATCCAAGATCTTTTCAGATGTATCACTGTCACCGCCAGGAAGATTCTTGAGCACAGCCTGCTTATCGAAGAGATGAAGTCCAGTTGTTCTAAAAGCACTCTGGAGATTTGATTGGAACTTTAGCAGCCAAAACATGCATGAGTCTTTTCAATAAAACTTGAACTTGCTCCTTAGGTATGATTCCCTTCCGAAGCGATTCCTTCCTCCATTTTTTCAAGATCTGTCTGCAGTGTTTTTTGAGGGGGGCAAATACTCCGACATCTAAAGGTTGCAGAAGAAGCGTTGAGTTAGGCAGCAGACAAGTGAAATAGATTCATTCTTTCACTGCAGCTTTTACAACATTTGGGGAGAAATGAGATCCCATGTTGTCTCCTATTACAACAACATTTTCTTTTCCATCACGGTGTGCTTGAATGTGAGTTATCAATATCTTGAAGAACATGGTGTCAAAGCATCACCAAAAATGTTAAAGTTTCCTCTAAAGTTTACGTAGCCCCCCTCTACGGTATCCAACTATTATTTTGTGGATACACAATCGCTACGGCTCGTAACTAAATATATTAATCTCAACTCACACGTACATTAATTACTTCTTCATAATCTAGCGATTCGGTTTCATCTAAGCATTACACATACCATTCACGTAACAACAGCTACGTAACGGCATGTGTACAATTTCATGTAACTTCCTGCCCATACTACATCACCACAATAAGCTTTGTAAAGAAAAGAAATAACTGTGTAAATTAAAACATGAATTTTATTAATGACAGAAAAAATGGATCAATACATTTCGTCCTTTGATAGTTTGGGTATGGCTTCACTAATGTAGATCTCCAGATATAAGGCGTAGAAAAACATTTTTGATTAAAATATACTGGATGTTTTGATCGAATATGATAATGTTTAAGAAAACGAAGAGACATTTTCGTATCCCGACTTCAGTTAAAAGGAAGTCGAGACTACGATAAAAAAAATAGTTGATTGACTCGACGAAATCGGGAAGTCTGTTACTTCTTACGTCTAATATTACCAGATGCACATAGTCTCTACCTCACCTCCCACAAATTTTATCAGCGACTAACATTAAGGTGAATGTAATGCCTTTGAAGTAAGTGCATATTCACAGCCCTATACATCTCACGTACAACCGACTTGATTTTCTTCAGATATTTTATCATCATATAGAAGAGATTTGAAAACAAATTGTATATAAATTGATATTGTTGAATCTGTATGCTATCTTGGTGCAGTTCATACTAATCTACAACATTACAACTTTTGTTTATGAAAACAAATTGTATATAAATTGATATTGTTGAATCTGTATGCTATCTTGGTGCAGTTCATACTAATCTACAACATTACAACTTTTGTTTATGCACACTATTGTCATTCTGATTATACGGTTTAGCAATATATTTTTGTATTTATCAAAGTAATTATTTTTTCATTCTACCAAAATTCAGATTATCTTCAGATGATTACACTTTCTCTATATATAGTCAGCCATGTATATGTTAGATTGAGGAAATGTTTAGTACTACCTAAAGATTTTAATAATGATGTCGTTAGTGACGTATTCTCACCTTTATTCGTGCAAATTGGAATTGTTAACGTACTCTAAAGAATTTTCTCTTTTGGAATTTTCCTGTTATGAGTTTCTGATGTTGGCTTTCATTTATTCATCCTTTTGTTGTACATTTTGTTTTTATTTTTAATTTTTATTTGTTTTCTGACTTGTATTAGTTTGTAGGTCTTGATTTATTATATTAATTTGATTTATTTTTTCTAGAAGTTTTATTGTGAATTTCTAATGTAAAATAACCTCGCTGCTGAGGTCCAAATTAAGCTTTAAACAGTCAATCAACTATATGTTAGGGTAACTTGGACAGAAAACATTTTATGTTATCGTACGTATGCTTGTTAATAGAGATAAGGCTATGAAAGTAGTATGGATATACAATCAGTTTTGTGGTTAAAGGGTTATTGTGTATTAAGAATTATACTTTTATTTTAATATATTATTGATCTGAAGGGATAATGCATTTAGATTAAGTGAAGGTAGAATATTTATTGAGTGTGGTGTAACGCTAATGTGTCTGTGTGGGTAAATACAAAGATTGTAGAAAAAGGGATTAAGTATGTATTTTATCCCAAGTTATCGTTATTAGAATATAAGTGCGTAAATATCATACGAAACAGGATATTTCTCGCATGATGTAAATACAGATTTCATTGAACACTTAAGGTAAGTGGAATTCAATTCTACTTGTCCAAGATGGATCACCTCACAAATGAGAATCTTAAGAATTGTATATTACAAGAATATGCCAAAATGAGATGTTAATTTATATCATGGTAGGAAGAGTTAGTTTACTAAAACTTTAATTTATTTTCTAATGTTTAATATTACAAGATCATGTATATTTTACCTTTATTGCGATAAAAAGACTACATTTAACATATAGAGGCGAATGTTCTATTTTAGATTCAAGCTTATGTGGCCAGAATAAAAGGTATGTCATGCTAACATAGTGAGGTGAAGAGTATAAAAGTTCAGAATTTTCTAACGGGTTATCTAATTTTCTTGGATCTTATTTGTCTTGCTGAACACGATGTTAGGTGCACTTCATCTAGCATTCTCTTGAAGGTTTTTGTGTACGTCTGTTGACTGATGTATTTCAATATTGTTAGTTGGAAACAGTGCACTCTGTACGAGAGTGCATTATGTCGCCACACAGCAGAGAGGATTCTGCTACAAATACAGTCAAGACATTTTATAAACATCAAGAACAATTCATCAGAAGTTTGATCAGTGTATAAGCGGAAGTAGTTTATTAATTGCCATACATAAAGAACGCATCAGTCACTTTAAGTATTGAAGTACAATTAGCTGTCCCATTGCAACGAACATTGTGTAAGAATTTGTGTGCAAAAGAAGCAGTTAACGCCTGTAATTAATTGTACCGAATATGCAATTTGTAGTTAGACTTTCCAGATCTGAGAAAAGTTAATTTCGTAAAGCTAATAATTAGATGTTAGAGCTTCAATTAGGAGAAAAAATAGTACATCTATTTAGATGTAACTCAAAATATTGTCTTAATAAGGATATTAGTCTGTTAGAACAGAAGAGGAGGACATTAGGAAAGATTTGCTGTTATTCAAAATCTAGAAATGTGGTTGAAGTAATGGGGCGTTTACACTTGGTCGATTTAGTCGCACGGCTAAATCGATTTAGTCGCACGACTAAATCGACTCGCTGCATTTGCTACTAAATCGAAGCAACTAGGCCGAATCAGATCGATGGATGTGTTCAATTATTTCAACCACAGAAAATAGAACGTCTTTCAATTTAGTTGCCAGTCGATTAGTCGCCTTCGAACGACAAGCGATTAAGTTGAAGTCCCGTTTACACGGTCGATTAAGTTGAAAGTGACGTCAATTCAACTGAATCGAACGCAAATCGACTAAGTGTAAACGCCCCATAACTCAGCATTTCTAACATGAAGATTTGGAAATAAAAACACCAACCTAATAACATTACCACTAGAAAATGTAAATCCTTATCTTTGTCCTTTACACTATTAACAGTAAATAATCTGTACTCTATACTTTAAGTACTTGTGAGATATAACCTACAAGAGTCATAACAGAAGTGAAGGCTAAGGTGACACAAACATTCTCAATTTCATTCTGTGTACTATAGTTGTTTTAAACTTAATTATTCACTATAGATGTCACTAATTCTACGCATGGTATCAAAACACATAATGTATAAATATTTGTTTATAATGAAGCAGTTATTACGAATGTTGATACATTTTTAAGTAGAGACTTTTGAATAAAATTGGGAGCCATAATGGCACTGTTGCTTATCACCAAAATGGAAGTCATCTTCGAGCTGTTATATTACCGTATGTTTTCTCAATATTGCTTAGTGGTATGCAAACACTATTTTCATTGCCATTGTTTCAATCATTTTGTAAAGCTTGTGTATAATACTTTTCATTAATGCAAATAAAACAACTCAAAGATGGTTTGTTTAACCACACAAACAAAGAAAGATACAAGGTATTCTAAATTGACAGACATCTTCATGTTTACCAATAGTCAGCGGAAGGAACTGAAGAACGAAGGACAAGAGCAGTGATAAATTGTGAATTTGATACAAAGAAATTGGAATTTATCAGAAAGAAATTGCTTGTTCCTGAAACATTTTGTACGTATGGGCCACACTAAAACATAGCGAATTGATTGCAATAAAAGTTTGGAACAATTTCGAAAAATTCTTGAAGTCAACATTATCTAGGCAAAAGACTCTAACTCACTCAGGTTCTTCGTTGTCAAACACAAGTATTAACGATGGAAATCGGAAATAATTTTTTTTGCAGAATTGGCGTAATAGAAGATCGGATTTATATCTGAATACTTTGGTCGGGGTGGTAGTGACATCAAAGAGTGACTATATAGTTCGATAATGTTCAACCCCCTAATAGCCATTAAGACAGATCAGATTGGTTGCTTGAATAAAAATATCTGCAAGTACTGAAAATTTACATCGTGTGGTTTTAAACAACGTAAAGACAGTAAAATATAAATGTATGATTGTACCTTTTCGTATATATTATTTCTTATATTGTAATGCATAACAGATATTCATCGGTGTGAAGGAGAAGCTGTGAGTTTGGTTAGCTTGGACAGAAAAAGGTTTTGTTTGAATGTTTTAGAGAATAGTTTGTTAAAGTAATGTGAAACGTAAAACTAGAGATAAAAGTAGAAGATTTTGACTGCAAAATAGGGATACTTTAAAATATCGACCAATTCTTTAGTCACTTCCAAATATCTAGGACAAAAATAAACAGAATAAAATCATACAAAGGAAAAAATTGTAAATTGAAAAAGCATAGGTTATTTTTCAGTCCGAATTCTTTTGTTTCCACAATGTTTGTAGAGAAATTTGAAGCTTAAAATGTATAAAATGGTAATTATGTGTGTTGTGCTGTACCTCTGCTGGTCATGGTTGCTTACTGTGAGATAAGAACGTAGTCTGAAACTACAATTTTTAAAAATAAAATCCTAAGGCAAATTAACCACATCTTTAAGCAACAGTTAGGTTGCCACAAATGCGCTCGACTTTAATAATATATTTAACTTCAACAATAGTGAAACATACAGAACAGAAGAACATAAATAAATTCTCACTACAAGTAGGTATGCTAGAGATAATACTTTTTTCTTATTCACAGGCAATTTTGTTATTTTAATCTCAGTGCCCTGCTTATGTACTTCAGTCAGATTTTATTAAAACTTTACCCCTTTCTTCTCGGAGCTGTTTTGAATCTTCTTCTTCTGACACAGAGTCATTTTGACTGAATTTCTTCTTACCTGCCGACCTAAGTTCTTCTTACCATGTGTACCATTCTTTAGACTTGAAACATACCTATATGGTAATGGTATGTTATATGGTAATATAATAATGATAACCGCATACTAAATGCATTATTATAGGGATGACGTTACCAGAAAATAAATGAAAACAATTTTCTACTAGACAATAGTTGTTTTTCATGCTGCTTGTTTCCTTTTTTTTCCGTTTGAAGAATTTCCTGCCTACTGGCTGTCTAATTTTAAATGATAAATTTTACCTTTGCTGAAAATAGCGCATATTCCGAAAGATGGAATTGTCATCAGACAATTCATATCTCTCGTAAAGGGTGTAGTTAGATTATGAATAATGAAAATTATTTACTGCCTTTCAGAGGAGGTTGAACATGAAAAATTTAGTAATTTAATACAGTATTTTACTTTAACAAACAACCGGTTTTCAATGTGATTCTTCATGTCATATAATCTTAGGAATATAAATTGTGATAAATTACTGTGATGGACATGAACAATTTTTCTCGCAAATATTTCAACTGTTTCATTATTACAAATACAAAGCAACACAGTTACGTAGTTTCATAAGAATATGTCAAATGTCTGATGTTACTAGTTAGATTCCATATTGTGGAAAAAATCATTATTTATTGATTTCAATATATGTTTATTATATAGTATTTAAATATTGTGTTTACAATATTGCTAATGAACCATTCCGTAAATAACAGATTTAATACATGTATTCAATTAGTTTCTCATACAAGTTTGAGATTATTTTAATTTTAATATTTGTGTAACTCCCTATTTGCATAACTTGGGAACAAAAGAAATGTACAGGAAAATATTTCTCGTCAGTACTACGTAGTTCAAGATATACCATTGTGCTAAATTTGGTGAAGATTGGATGAGTTCCATTTGTAATTATATTTAAAAGATTTGGTTGTAATATTTGAAGAACATTTAACTATATGCACACTGTCATTTTCATTACTCATAATTCTAAACCAAAGGATAACACTGACGAACATTTCATGGGTACAATAACCAGGTCCACATCTAACCCTAACCTAAGTTTGATAAAGATCGGATAAGCAAAAAATGAATTAATACAATCAGATCCTGAACTACCCAAGTCCCGGCTAATAATGGATCCGGGTGCTCGGTTTTAGAAATACTTTTTTTTTTTTTTTTTTTTTAAGATTCAGATCTATTCTTAGATATCAGGCACTTTTTTCTGCTCAATAATTCGGTTTACACCTTTGGAAAAAGTGTGAGGAGAAACAGATTCATAGACAGATTCACATTACACATTCCTGTGACAACTGGAATGTTTTAAATATATAAGGTGTGTTCAAAAAGTATCTAACGTTAATTTTCCTGCGTAAATTAATGAAGCACGGGAGACATTCTTTAGTGTATATGTAAAAGGATCACTCATGCGCAGTCGTGAAAATCTTTCCCGCCCGCAGAAATCGTCAGTCACTGGCAGTTGGCCAACGAGTGAAGACGTGTAGTGAGCAGTCGTCGGATTCCAGTTTTTTTGTAAAACAACAGAAAAATTTCAGCTGCGGCATTGCATGAAATTTTGTCAAAGCTTGGGCGATACCCAAGCATAAACCATTCAATCGGATCGGTATATTAAATTTTGAATGAGACTTTGGGCATGGGGAGAGTGTCCGCGCAATTTGATTCAGGCTTTCATCGCTAAACACAATATCCCTGTGTTTCCTCAGGCTCCCTACTCACCCGACATGGCTCCATGTGATTATTCGTTATTTTCTAAGCTAGAAATACTACTAGAGATCCGATTTGAGTGAAGAGAGAGAACTCATGTGGATTGCGACGTCATGGTTGCATACCATTCTAAAAACTGCATTCCAGAAGTGTATGCATTACCAAGGACACTACTTTGAAGTGGATTACTGTTTTGGATGTCCAAATCAATAAATGTATTTTTGCCAACCAAAGGTTCGATATTTTTTGAATACACCTCATGTATACTGTATTTTTAAAATTACGCCAAAAAATTTTAAAGACTCCAGCAGATACACCCACGTTTCTAGCATAAACAGTGCATACACTTCTCGTAGTATTAATGGCAAGCCAAATTCTTAAAATTTCCTGGGATACCTAATGTAGAGATTTTCAATAATCCCTGAAAATAGAGATTTTCAGTGATCCCTGGAAAGAAGAGTAAATGTATATTGATGTACTAATATAATATATAGTGAAGAATAAATTACGTTGGTGTGAATGAAACATCTGCTTTGGCGTGTGGTGGGAAACTCACCTCAGCAACACAATACAGGATTTGGCTAAGGTCAAACACCTTAAGTCTGAATCTCTGTACACTTGCAGCAATAATGCTGGGCTATTCAGACAGTCAAGCTCAATGTGTTGTTTAGTTGGGTCGTAAGAAATTCCACCATGGAGAACACACAATTACAAATGAATTTTCTTTACCAATTTGAACTAGTACATTCTGCATAGCAAGTTACAATACAACTAAAGTGTTTTTGGCGCATGAACGTACTATTCGTCATTGGTTTGTCAAATATTGTTCCATTCACATAGCATCATTACAGTTCTGAATCCCGTGAAAAGCACCGAAACTTTATCCGCAAGCATCGAGGAATGTTCACGATACACTGTGTCTTGTGTTTGGAACGTGACAACTTTCCTCATCCACCACATTCTTCTTATGTCCCTCCTATCGACTACCATCTCTTCCGGCATTTCAACCACTTCTTAGAAGGGAAGACCTTCCGTGATGAGTGGTTGATATCTCCTACTGCAAGGCATTTTACCCATCGCATACTCCGGATTTCCTTCGTCACTATCAAATTGTGGACTAATATCAAAAGTTGGCGAATTCAGGAAGTTACTTTTAATATACAGGTATTGCAGTGTTCATCTTTTTAATTCTTTTGGAAATGATGCAGATGGTGAGGACATTTAATTTGCATCATCCTAATTAATATCTGACCATTTCAGAAACTATTATAGTAACAATTATATCAGAAACCATTTCATATTCTGAACTTTGCCACCTTAGAAACCTATGATTAAACACAAATTTCACACATCTGTAATATTTTCTTCTTGATTTACACCTAAAATTAGAACTACAGGACGGTCATATTGGAGAATGGCGGTTTCCGGTGCACATGCAATGATCTGACAGGTTCCAAAATTACTCCAATCAACTCAGTGATCTAGTAAACCTGTAAATAGACACAACTATTGATCCTGTGGGCCACTTCATATGTGGCTTATAAACACACATAACGTTACATGGCGCTGACATTGGAAAATGACTTCCATTCCTACCAGTAGCAGGGAAATTCCATTCTATTCCGGCATTTACTATTTCTTACTCAATGATCTTAATATCCTGGAAAGGAGAGACTGGAGTCCAAAAGAGAATTACATTTCTATTAAGCACTCTGACTAGGATAAAAAGAAGGGTCTACTACTTCAAACACTAAAAGAGGAATGAGATAGCACTTCGATTCATCCACAATCTTTCATATTTATAGACCATTTTTATCAATGCGTAAATTTAAATTACTACGTCACAATTTGTTATAATAAAATTCAGTTAAATATGTAATTGAGATTAAAATCTAATTCTGAAGATGTAAAATGTTAATGGAGGCTAAGAAAGAAAGATTGTAGTTACACTTTTAGTTGAAACCCTTTGTTAGTTTAGAAATAAGTTTCCTACTGTCGAAATTTTAAATTGTGCGCACCAAATGTGTCCATTAAGTGTGATACGGTGTCAAGAGAAATTGTAGGCCTAATTAGGATTGGAAACGATAAGGGGATAAATAATCAAACTCGGTTTATGTATCGAATTTTAATTTATGATACAACTAGGAATCGAATACTACATTCTAGCACATTGCAACGTTAAAGCAAAAATTGTACATCTAGTGAACATAATAATAGGAAAAATGGTGTACAGAGGGAGAGCAGAGTTCCTCGTGATATGAAAAGGGAAAAATATTAACTAAAAGTATGAAAGTGGATTTTGATTATTCCCAGTCCTTTACATTTATTTATTTATTTATGCTACAAATTTATGTTCTGTAAGAGTATTATATTTACTCACACTTAAATTGAATTTGCACAGATATTGGCTGTATGACTGAAATAGAAGTTAATATAAATAAATTGCTTGTTTCAAACTGATTGGGTTCATAATATATTAATTATCATTTGGAGAATCCGTAAACGGAAATTTCCAAAGTGACTACATTGAAGTCATTCCACATGCTAAAATCATGAATAGATACTATTTATGTGGATAATTGCTTTAACATAAATTTTAATTTTTATATGAAGCATGTTTCACTAATAGATAAACATTCGAAGGAAAATTTCAATTATTTATTATTATGTAGCATATATTTGATAGGCTAAAATGGAAGATCATATTGTCTAGTTACAATTAGTCGTTACTCGATTAAGGCTGAATTAGAACCTTGCCAAGGTACAAATTAAAGTATAACAATAAAAGTAGATTGTAGTATAGGGTTATTCAAAAAATCTTGCCGGTTTTGGATTATCTTTCAAATTTTTGTTTCTCAGTTGCCGACATTGTTTTGAATTGTTGCTCTACCCACAAACATTCGATTATCGTCTTAGTCTGAATTTCTCGAATTTCTTCAGTCTGTATCTGGACATAAAACAGTTTACTATAGCGCAACATGTGCTAATTGTGAAAACTTTTTATCAGAACAGACTTTTTATCAGTCGCAGCAACTGTCAGGCGACTTCATGCAGTTCTATGACGACATGAGACACCGAATGAATCAACAGTTCGCAGACTTATGAAAACGTTAATTGAAACGGGTTCAACAGTGAACATTAAGAGTCGTGGGCGTCGTTGTAGTGGTCGTTCTGAGCAAAACATTGCAGTGATTCATTAAGCCCGTCTCACACGAATTTGAACTAAGGCCTCAACCCAGGCTACAACTTAACAGTGATTTCTTTTATTCTTAGGTAATATAGGGGTCTCAGACGATCCTTAAAACTAAGTAGGTTTTACCAGCAGAGCCTCTCGCAGTCGCTGTATTAAAACAAATTAAAAGCATGCTGCGCAAATCGTAAATGTTATTCTTTTTCTATTTCACGGTATGAGTTCATCTGAATAGGATGAAATAGCCATACCAGCGATATCTGCTCTGTTGCTGCCAGAAAATCCACCCTCCCCTCCCCCTCAAAAAAAGAGAGAGAGAGAGTAAAGAGGAGCTGGCGGACCAGGGAGTGAATTCTTCGCCGCAATTATGCACAGGAAAGCACCGTATTTTCAATTGTGAATAATAAACTACTTACAAATCCTCGTTCCTAAAATAATAATTTAAGAAAAAACTATAGAATGGATTATTCAGTTCCATACCCTATTGAAAATAGTAACTCCGAAAATTCAGCAGTAAGGTACGAACATGAGGGAGTCTGTATCAGCTGAAAAATGATCTGAAGATCCTTGGATCCACCAGATTATAAAACTGAAAATCAAATGGCTTGTCCAAATATGTAAATGAGGACAGTTATCAGGCAGAGAAAAGCTAAAATAAAGAAGAAAGAGCAATTTTCTAGCATAGGTATTGAGTGCATCATCTCAGCTCAATACCCACAAAAAATGCCCACATAGCCCATAAAGTAAACTTATACCCACCGGGAACCCATCTCATGCACTACACCTGGAATTTTTGTATTGTGCCAGCATTGTAGAACTGTTCCCAAAAATTTTACAAAATCCACATAACACTGATGACAATTAATTCTCATTATTTTTGTTTTTGGCGCTGGTTTACTTTTGCCGCATCACATCTGAATTTTATGATTAGAAGTGTAGGATTACTAGTCCAAAATTATTACAAGTGCTTTACGACGGATAAAATAAATGAGTTGATATGAAAGATGCCTACATAAAAACTATTTTCCACCGGCGATGAATTTTTGCACAGTTTACAGAAGTTGTATTTTGTTTACAAGTGGAACGCTACTAGTATGAAACTATGACAAATGCTATTGAAACTCTATCATTGTCAAAACCCACTTGTTTTCTCTACCCTCGCTTATGGGAATACCCACCTTCGCTGACGCGACTGTTTCCTTCAGACGCATCACCTCGCTAACTCTCGGGCCCTACAGCTTCCTCTGCTATGACTCGCTTAGATAGCATTCGTGCTTTTTAGTGGCGACCTAGCGCAGGTTGTTTTGTGCTTTTTGGGCTGTAGTTTTTATCTATGCATCCGGACGCTGTATTTATACACAAATCGTAAAAGAATTATAATTTTTCAACAATTGCTTATGATACCCCCTTGAATTTTAACTATGCCATGTGGATATTTTCATGTTGCTCAGCATAAATCATTTAGAAAACAATAAGAAGGTAATTAGTGAAAGAATTCTAATTTTTGAACAATTATTTCAACTAGTGCGCCAAAAGTAAACCTGCACGCTTTTCTTTTAACATGTTGCATTTTTTGGTATACAAATTGCAAAATAATCACCTATGTTTATTCTTTTAAAACATGTAATTACATTTGTTCACAGCTGTAGTGTTCGGGCGGATACCTTCACTGCATACTTCTAAGGTCTTTATTCTTGCATTTTTTAAATAATATAAATCATGCTACAAAAAATCATATTTTTTGTATGACTATTAATACTATTTGTGCTTCTCTTGTCCAGGCAGCATCGTTTTGAAATTACAGCGAGAAATTAAGTTGAATGTCGTCAGGCGCTACTCTTTTCTGATTGGTAATTGTATGCAAGTCCAGATGAAAATAGAAACTGCTTCTATTTCTTCCAAGTCAGGATCCAAATAAGGACAGCAGAAAATTTCAACCTGAACTAGGGGCATGTTACTTCTCACACGATCGTTAAGTAAGGTCGTGAATTTTAGATCGTTAATCGCAGCCTTACTTCAGTTCCGTCTGAGACAAGCTTTACAGTGTGGCTCTTAGGTAGTCATAACGAACTTCACAAACACAAGTTATTGTATGCCAGCGCAGTAGAGGAGGTCATTTGCCCGACGTCATTTACCATACCTTAAATCAGAATGTGTGATGAACATGTTTTAAGAATTTTATTAGTGTGTTTTGAAAAATAATAAAGTTCATAATTTGATGTAACAAAACCGGAGCAATTTTTGAAAAACCCTATATAATGCTATGTATAAACTTAGATACATTTTCTTCAAATAGATAAAAAATAACCTTTTTGTAAACGCTGCAACTACTTCTGCGGTTTTTCGAGCTTTGTTAGGTGTTTCATGAGTAAACACTTATTGGTATGTCCAAACTTCTATCAAATGATTTCAGCATTTATCATTATTTGCAACAATTGCTTAACATATTGTTTGAATATATTACTAAATATTTAGTGTCATTATTAGATAAACGTAACTTGAATTCCCAAACAAACACGGCACTGGAAATAAGAAGTCCAATAATTAGTAAAATAAATGCACCATATAAATGATCCATTTTTATAACAATGTAATTGAAGTTTTCCCTCATGTATGAAAATGACGCCTGGAATTTCTTCGGCATATCATTGGTAAAAATTTCTGCATCCCACTTGTCAAACATACCTGCGTCACGAAGCCATTGAAAAACATGATTTAGTTTCGAAACCATTGGTGAACCACGTTTTAAGATTGTGCTGCAGTGGAACCTCATAGCATCATCTCGCATTACATATAAATTTTGAAGCGTTTCCTCAGATAAAAAATTTGCATTGGTAAATCCACCTGAATGTAATTTTTCCACAAGAACACCTATTTTACCTTGGCTGGCATCACTGTTTAGTTGTTGCATGTTATCATAATATATATAACGATTTTTAATTTCTAGAAGAGCGTGGTCATTTGCTTCTTCAAAATATGTGGTCCAACTTAAGTCATCAATTGCCCATTTCAAATTCGAGGCAATAAATTCTTCCAGATTGTTTATTGGTTTCGAGAAGAGAGAGATAGTAAGGAACGAAATTAGATTGGAATTATACGCTGTAATAACAATTGTTGATATAATTAAAGACCACACTACTATGTGGCGTATTGAACTGTGCTGAGGACTTGCAATTGGAATCCCTACAAGAATACTGATGCTGAATAGAAAAGTATAATGCAAATTGATGTCACGACCTGTAGTACGCTGTGGAACTAATTTTTGCTCCAAGTAAGCAAATAAACGTAATGACAACATTGTTATCAACATGTTTAATATCACAAACATCCACAGAGATCTATTAAATGGTAAGAAAGGATACCACAAATAAAATATACGTCTAGGTTTAGGTGTAAGGAATGCAATCCCAGACTGCAAATAAGGTATTGTTACATGAAATCGTTCGTGTGTGAACAAGTTGTTATATAGTCCTGAAATACCAATCTGTGCATTACCATGTAGAACCGTTCCACGAAGTCCTGTAACAGTTCCATCATCATGAACAACTACTCCGAATCCGTCCTTAACAATTTCAATATCCAAGGTGAAATTATACTTTCTCGATGCATCTTCAAGAGCTCTGATTTCAATACCATCGTAACTGTGCTTACTCATAAAGCAATATGGGGGATAGTTCAGAATAGCTATACGAATTGACATTCCATTTAAGTCTGTAAGTTTATCACGAAAGAGGCGTATATTCTTTCTGAAATTGTTATGATTCCAAGTGTCAAGAACAACGGGAGGCCGTGTTGATAGATTATTTCCTATTGGATATGTTAGGACTTTAAATTCAGATTTTGATTTGTTTCCGATGGAATTTTTCACTTCTTCTACTATTAGTAGGTCAGGTGCTAAAAACTTGAAACTATCATATATAAGACCATGTGTATTCATGGTGTTCATGGAGATGAAAACATACTTATTACTTCTGATGTTGGTATAATTAACAAAACTTTCATGCATGGTTTTGGAAACATTATAAAAATCTTTACCCACTACTAAGTAATATTTACAATTTTGTTGCAATGATTTTAATAAAATACTTTTAATGTTTTGCAGGCCTTTTTCCGAGATATATTGTACTAAAATCAATGGCAATTTGAATATTTTATTCCAGGTTGTATATGTATTATAAATATTTGAACTTGTTTCACTGATAATGAATACACAATTCTTGTGTGTGAAATATTCTGTACCAATATTCTTGAGAAGATCAAGATGTATGTAATTGTGATCCATTGTTGATTCGAATTTGTTTTGAAGCACACTCGTGGAAGCATGTATAAGAGTAAATAAAATTTGAATATATCCTATGCTTGTCTTCATCTGCCTCTATTCGAATCTGGAAGAAAAAGAAGAAAAATGTCAAGATAATATTTAAATTATAATAAATGTATTAATAAAACATATTCTAAGATGTTGATATTTACAGAATATTTAAAATTTTTATCTTCTTAGGTATCTACGGATATATGTAGAAATTATAATTTATGTGATTTAACTGAATTGAATTAATTGTATTGGACAGAAAACTCTTCATAAAAGCGGGAAGATTCAACAATATTATTTTACCCTAATCAGAAATAAGGGAATTACTATGGGAAAATTTTACTCGACTGCTACTAATTAGTTCCTTAATCTTTAACTACACTGGTGCGGTTTCAGATGTGCCCAGTTCTCATATGTTTCCCTCTAAATTTAAATTTGCTCAATATATGACGTTAGTTTCCTCTCTGCCTTCAGATTTTGGCGTGACATTCATTCAGTTAATAAGAACAAAAGCGAGTATTTTATTGTAGAGTCTGAAATACGCCAGAAGATAATAAATATTGGTATGCTTATTAGACACAGTGAATGGTAAACTGGATATAAATTTATGACATATCTTAACCTTTATTTTTATGCATTTCGTATTTTACACGTAGACTTAGACAATAGCACAACATTCCACCATCCTCAGAGAAAGCGTTACCATCTGAAACTAACCCATATTCAAATAGAAATGAAGCTATATAAATTTCGGTAGGGATATGCGTATGAAATTCGGATTTACATCAAAAAGACAAGAACTAAATACCTCAGTTTGGTGGAAACAGTCTGTAAGAGGAAATATACGCAGAAATTAGAAGCGATGTAAGCGAAGAATTGAAGAAATGAATAATTGGAAGACAGCAGTGAGACGATCATTAATTATGAACCTTGTTGTGAGGAGATACATGGCAATGACAGTGTGGAAAAAAGAAGTGACATGTAATTTTGCATTGCATACCTGGAGAAGAAGGAAGAACCTTCAGAACATACGTTCAGTATCGTGATCAGGACAATGTTATACAGTCCCAAATTTCTCAACATGACAGTAATCACTTCTTAGAATATTTACGTTTAGTCGTTCAACGTGCTCTCGAATAACCGTAAAAGGCGTAATTTGGAAAACAATGCAATACATCATTCTGCGTGTAGCACATCAAAGTGTTGTATAAACATTGCATGTAAAGGAAAACTATCGATATCTGTGTCAAATAAAGTACGTAGGGGTCTACTTCTTGAACCTTGTACGATATATGTATTGGCAAATCAGTAACTAAACAAGTAAATTATATTCAATACACATTGTAGTATATGGCAAAAACACTGGTTGTCTTGAAATAATAATA
The DNA here is from genome assembly GCF_964235325.1 of Thermobia domestica. NCBI lineage: Eukaryota > Metazoa > Arthropoda > Insecta > Zygentoma > Lepismatidae > Thermobia > Thermobia domestica. The sequence goes on from NC_137455.1 coordinate 63,228,009, forward strand.
ATAATAATAAACACAATAAAATACAATATTTATTAAATAAACAATTGGAGTCAGTCAGACCTCGCAGGAGTGTGAGTGCAACCAGTATCAGATTCACGTATAAGCTAAACAAGATATACCTTAGTGCCCTACTCGCTTGGGGGCCCACAATTTAAAGATACAAATTAGTGTAATGTAATTTCCAAATAACAAGAAAAAGCAAATCAGATAAAACTCACATAAAACAATAGTGTTTTGTATTGTTATGTACTAGGCTTTTATGAAGCAAGTAATAGGGATCTATTTTTCAGCCCCACTTATAATGAGGCCCTGTTATCCAGTCCCGCTTATAATGGAGCTCCCATTTCCCAGCTCTGTTTGTAATGGACCCTTGTTTCCGTTTAGATATACATTAAGACCATAAAGTAGCATACATCATATATTCAAACCTATATTCAGCGACATTTTGTCGCTGAGAAGGAAAGCTTGGCGTATAAATGGCCCCTTTCAATAGCTTTTGCCCCATCAAACCTAAATCCGGCATTGAATCTAACTGATTTTCAGCAGAGTTTTTAATTTAAGGAAAGTTTCAAAAATAGTATAAGTCATTATCTGCTTTCGAGAGTCAGGACGGAGTCATGAGGAAGTTAGATTAAAAGAGAACTCCAAGAAAATTTAGTGCAATATACACTGATCAATAGTGTAATATACACATTATGACCCCCTACCTAATAGTCACTATGTACACCTTCGGCACGGACAACAGCGGCGACGCATCTTGACATAAACGAAATGAGGTCTTCGTATCTCGCTGGAGGGAGGTGGCACCACATTTGCATAAACAGGTCACCTAATGTCCTTAAATTCCGGACAGGGAGGGGGGCTATACGTTCTGGCGGTACTTTCAATCACATCCCAGAGGTGTTCGATTGGGTTCGGATCCGGCGAGTTGGGGGCCAGCATATCGAATGGAACTCACCATTGTGTTCCTTGAACCACTCCATCACATTTTTGTGCTTGTGACATGCATCATTATCTTCTTGTAAAATACCACTGCTGTTGGGAAACATGGTTGTCATGAAGGGATGTACGTGGTCTGCAACTAGTGTGCGATATATGTCGGCCATCACGATGCCTTGCACAAGCTCCACTGGACCCATGGATGCTTACGGGAATCTTTCCCAGAGCACAATTAAGCTGCCGGCAGCTTGCCTTTGTCCCACACGTCAGATGTCAAGGAGCTGTTTCCTGGAAGATGACGGATTCGCATCCTCTCATCGACATGATGAAGAAGATGTCGGGATTTATCAGACTATACCACGCTCTGCCACTGTGCCAAGATTCAGTGGCAATGGTCACGTGACCATTTCGGTCGTAGTTGCCGATGTCGTCGTGGTAACATTGGCACATGGATGGGTAGTCGGCTGCGGAGGCCCATCCTTAGGAGTGTTCGGTTCACTGTGTGTTCAGACACACTTGTACTCTGCCCAGCATTAAAGTCAGATGTTAATTCCGCCACAGTTCGCTGCCTGTCCTGTTTTACCACTCTGGCCAGCCTACGAGTCCGATATCTGTAATGATTGAGCCTCTCACCCCTCGGAGTTTGGACGTCGTTTCATCTTGGTTTTGCCCTCTGTCAAACTCAGGTAGATCGCGCGCCGCCTTCCCCATTCTACACACGGACGGCTAGTGAGCCATGTACTGCTCACTGATACTACATGTACCGTGCGTCTGTATGACTAGTAGGTATTTCTCGTCAAGTGATGCTGCTATCGCCTAGACGGGTTTATGTCGATAATAGGTAGGTGGTCATAATGTTCTGGCTCATCAGTGTCTAACTGATATACTGATTCAGTTATTATTGATGTACTTCTCTTAATTTATTGAGACTGAAGAGCATAAGTAAAGTAAGAACGATCCTGCAACGCTTGATGTTGAGTATAAAAATAATGTTTTAGAAATGATAAAATAAGAAGACAGGAGAAGGGCATAATATGGACGTAAGAAAACCGTCTAAATATTTGGAAACTGTCCAACCGTCCATACCAAATTCTGAATTTTAACTCAGTATTGCAACTGAACCAAACATTCTATGCCTCTGCACGGAGAATAAAGTATATTAAACTTGTAAATATAATTAAGAGTAGAAGTTTTACTTTAAATGCTGAAACCATAAAACACAAACTGAAACTATAATAATAATAATAATAATAATAATAATAATAATAATAATAATAATAATAATAATAATAATAATAATAATAATAAGAAGAAGAAGAAGAAGAAGAAGAAGAAGAAGAAGAAGAAGAAGAAAACTTCAAATTGCGCTTGATTTAAGACAATGATATGCTAATACCATGTAACGTCTACTGTTAGAGAGTTTGTTCTTAGGGCACTGGAGATGAGAATCGGGCAAAGAAATTACTTATTTAGACATAGAAATATTGCGCATAGTAACAATATTTTAAGTTAGTATACTGGAAGTTCTCACCTATTATAACTGGGGAAGATTGACACATTCTTCAAGCAATTTATTGACACATTCTTACGCAAAGCATTCTTAAAGTATTTTTTAAGAAAATTATTAGTGTGATAAGATGAGAATGAAAATGATGTGATGAGGACTCCATTCTCTATTAGAAGTCTCTTTTTCAAAACTACTATTACTATCACTCACAAGTAGAATATTATGAAGCAGAAATACTAGCATAATAGTAAAAGTCATTTTTAAATACTAATGTTGACGCCCTTTAACCGATGAAACGAAGTTATCTAATGCTGACGCATTTTGACGAAGTTAACCGACGAAAACCATATTCACGAAGAATAATGAAATTTCGACTAAAAGCAGGGAATTCATGTATTATTTTGTTCAAAATCTCTTGTCGTCGCGAATTCAGTCAATGAATTTGAAGCTTAAAATATATAAAACGATAATCATGCCTGTTGTTCTGTATGATTGCGAAACATGCTCGCTTACTCTGAGGGAAGAACGCAGACTGAAAGTATTTGAGAACAAGAGCCTAAGAGAATATTCGGATCCAAGAGAAACGGGAATGGCCGGATCTCCATAAAGAGGAACTACTTAATTTATAGCGTTTATCAAATATTGTTGAGGTCACCAAATCTAGGAGGCTCAAGTGGGCAGGTCATATATCCAGAATGTAAGAAAGTAGGAAGCTTTCAAAGTTTTAACTGGAAGTCCTATCGGAAAACGACCATTAGGAAGACCTAGGCGCAGATGAGGGGGAATTATTGAGATGGATCTCAGAGAAATAATAATACAAAGTAGAAACTGGATCTAGTTGGATAAGGGTATAAATAATTGCAGAGGTTTTGTGAATGCGGCATTGAATCTCAGGGTTCCAAAGGTTATAGATTTAGTTAGTTAATACTGACTTCTCTAATTTATAAGTGTTTTATAATATAAGTAATTGCAAAATGCTTGTCAAGTTTCATGACCCAAACCATCACCGCTTAGCACAAGGTTTTTCAAACTAAAAAGCACATTCTCCAAAATAGGATATCTCAGAAATTAAAACAGAAAGGTATGCAATTTTAGGGCTGTTATGTAATTACTTTAAATGCAGAAATGTTCAAAATGGAAATAAAACCATCACATTTCATTCTGAGATCGTTTAAGGGTCTGCATCACTGTATCAAACACTTTTTTTATCCATTGAACGTCCCTTTTTCCCGCAGCGACCTTTCTTCACAAGTTGTAAACTTGCCTCGGAATCTTGTAATAATCGTTAATCAATGGATTTAAAAATTGTAGGCTATACCCATCTGCTTCAGTTCATGAAATATTCTGTTTAAGCACAGTATGCTGTAGCGATTAAAGCAGTAGAATTTTCTGTTTCGTTTATATCCGAATTTCGTAAAATTAGCTTAAATTCCTTTGAATTTATCGAGACAAAAGATACGTTACAGGCTTGTATTTTTCCTCACCGTGTATTTGCTGAATTTTCATGATGTTCTCTTAAATTGAACAGCAACATTTTCAGAACAGCCTTGTAGTACAGCTTCATTGCAAAGAAGCAACTATCAAGAAAACTTGAATTCACCTGTCTTTACATTTTTAAATGTATAGAGATTTAACTTTTCTAATGTTACACTTGAACACAGTCCAGAAGTGCTACTTTCAGGAACTCTGCCTGAAAGTACACTACACTAACTGTTAATAACTTTCCTTATCAACACAGTATCTAACATGCACAGTTTCTAACATACACCAGAAGGTATAATTTACTCCAACACATTCATACTTGGCACAACAACTAACGTTTTCAGTTTTCACAGAAGACTCTCTTTTCGTCGCACTAAATTGATTTACTTATGGTAAAATACGAATCCCAACCAGTGTAGCCATAACACTGACACAAAAAAGTTGCTATATATGATTCGTGAAATTTGTTATCTATACACACTGGTTTTATAATCTTTGAACTGATATGAAATCTTTCCTGTTTAATATCACACAATTATGCCATTTAGGCCAAAGAAGACGAATGATTAAGACAAGTGAATGATGATAAAAGAACTGGTGGAATGAGAAAGTGGGAGGAAATGGGGGTATCCCGAGAAAACCCACGGACATGGTGTTGTTCAACACAAACTTACTTGGCCGGGAATCGAATCAGAGACCCCACCCACCAGAGGTAAGCGCTGTATCACAGAGCCATTGTGCCCCCAACACACTGATTTTAAAGTTTTATATGCTATTTATATATTTTACCATGCTTTCAATAAGATGGAAGTTTACTACTACCAGTGACGACGTGAGCTACAAATTCTTTGACAAAGAAAGGGCAAGCGGAGGGGCATAGTTTTGTTTGAGGAGAAGTATTTTATTTATTTATTTATTTATTTATTTATTTATTTATTTATTTATTTATTTATTTATTTATTTATTGTGTGTGATCTACATTACTACAAATATCCGGAGAGTGGGCGTGGTCCCCTCATTCACCCTATCACATCGTCGTTGTCTACCACTAATGCATATACAAATAATATTGTGGAGTACCCATACTTATGTTTACTTCTGTTATTGACTGTTGAATTTAAACATTATTATTTATTCAATTTATTTTCATTTCTGTAAGTAAAAACATCAGAATTATGATAATCATTAGTTCAATTAAAACAAAGCGTTTTATGTACAGTATGTCGTATATTCACAGACAGTTTAAGTAAACATGTATATTTTCATTCCAAAAGCTACCAATAAACATAAAACTAGTTTCTCTTCATGCTTTCGTGCATTCCCTTCCGCCTAGCCTCGAACTTCCCCGTTCATTGTACGCATGAGTCATTGCTTTCTGATTAAACAAAACCATAGAGGACACGTTCACAAGGGGTATTCATCATAAAGATTTAATAGATGCTACATCAAATAGAGAAGCACACTATACCATTGGGGACGGCTTTGCTCCATGTTCTTTGAGATATCATTCTGCGGGCTCATCACGACAGAAACAGTTTGGCAGAACACCTGATTTATTAAGCATAGATGGAAAACAACGTTCATGGCAGATTTCACTCAACACCCCTAGAATTTCACTGAATTTGGTTTCAATTGTCAATTAGCTTCAATTTCTCCAGTTACCATCCAGAGAGTGAAAGATTCCAGAAAGATACATTCGTCGTTCCAGACGACTAGGACGACTTCAGGCACCCAAAGATCATTCAGGCTAATGCTAATCCTTTATTATCGTATACTAAACCTTACTTTTATACCTCACCTTTCAAACTAGTCTCTTTTTACAAAATTAAATCATTTGAATTTTATTTACATTCAAACATAACCCTTAGCAGTTAAGTTCCGTGCAGGACATCAGTTTTCATCCCCATGTTTTCCATTCCTCAGTTCAGCATTTCGTAATTATAATCTGAGCTACTAACTGGTGATTCCTTCACGCACAATACGCTCTAGTCATGTCTTTGTCAAGGAATTTCTTGATAATTAATTATAGATAAGTGAAGATCAGAAATGGAAATTGTATTAAAGAGTAGGATAGCGACTCGAACTCTTCAGGTGTGAAGATATAGATAGGAAACATGCATGCACCAATTTTAGAATTCGGGGGTCATTTCCCATTGTTTTCTGTTCTTTTGTTTGTATATTGAATTCAATAGCACCATTATCCTAAGTTTCATTGGGACGGTAGGTAATGGAAACGGTAGAGTACCACCAACATAAGTAGAATTTCACATCTTTCATTAATACACGATCGTATTATTATACTTATCCCACTTCACTGTAACTCATATTCTAAAGCTAATGATAATGCTATGTTACTTATGCCTCTCAACGGAAGCTCTATAAACTATTAGAGAGCAAGGCGTAACAGAAAAGAAAATAGGATTGTAGAAATGATGTCAAGTTTCATATGTTCGCAATTCTTCGGTACTTGTGCTAACTAAAATAATTAAAAAGAAAGAAGAGAAACATATAGTACCTGTTAAATTAAAACCTATCAAGTCTACTTTTCTCTTAAAATATGCATCTTTGCCGTTAAAATGAAGTCTGGGCTCCCTGCAATCCATGGCTTGAACGTTATATACTAAAACCGATTAGATTAATTTCAATAGTGGTTTCAAAGTTGGGCTGTTGTGGTAACCTGAGCTAATTCTCTTCTTAACAAGTATTTTGGACTTACCCAGGCATCTTACCATTAATTGGAGGAATATAACTGAAGTCATTTTTAGCAAAGGTGCTTAATGATCGAATTCCTTTTAAGATCAACATCCTGACAACGATTATCCTAAGGAAAATGCTTAGATTAGAATCAATTGAATGTTTTACTAATAAAAGTCATGAAGTTTAGAATTGAAGTACGTTTATGAATTAAATTTACTTGATCTTAAAAAAGAGAAAAGTAAGAAGTGAGAAGAGAGAAATAGTAAACTCGGACAAAAACATGAAGCACCAATTAGTAACAACTGCAATTATGTAGAAGTGTAGCACTACGGAGGGTATATAAACTATTAGAATTTCAATGATCGCAAATGGCCATCAGAGGACAGTTATATCAGCGATACTTAATGTAGTTCTGGTTGTATCAGTCTGTTCTGAAGTTTGAGAGACTGAATCAAGACAATGCTGGAAGATCTAGAAACACATAAAGCTTCGATATCGTATTGAACAGAATTTGACGGCGTTCGAAGTGGGCCACATAATTGGGTTGCACGAGTTAGCCATCGTCCGATTGCCACACATAAAGTGCATTCCAATGTCACTGTGACCCCATGTTGTGGCCAATGGATACATAAAGACAACCACGTATAACGTAAGGGTCTCGGTCAACCAACTCAGACTTCAACACAGAATTATCGTCGTATTGTATAGGAAACATTACGTAGTTCTGTGACGTATACGCCTGCCCTTCGAACACATAGTTTACTTTCTCAAACACACAATGCCATTCCGCAGCATGTCTCGATGATTGATTTCAACTGGATTGCAGGTTGCAGCGTTTTCTGCAAACTTTGCCCTTAATACAAACACTCTTAATATATGACAGCGTGTGAAGAAGTGTTGCACTTAGACCGTATGTATCCTCATGAATGGCAACAGATACTGCACAGTAATGAAGTCTCGGTTATTCCTGGCATCACGGTATTGTGCAACAATCTTGTACAACTTTCGGTCATCTTTCATCAGGGGTGTAGCCAGCAGGTTTGTGTAGGGGGGCCGTCGTTTTTGAGGGGGGGCAGCTACAATGTACAAATCCAAAAAATGTGTTGCTGCTAGTGATTTTCAGGCCTGAAAGAAAGGAAAATTTTGGTTTTCTTCTTCTTCTTCTTCTTCTTCTTCTTCTTATTATTATTATTATTATTATTATTATTATTATTATTATTATTATCATTATTATTATTATTATTATTATTATTATTATTATTATTATTATTATTATTATTATTATTATTATTATTCATAAATTATATTCAAGATAGTTTTTATTATGCTTAATCAAGAACTACTGCTGGGACCAAACTATAAAGGTAACGAAGAAAGTTCTGTCCTTTTTCGTGGAGGTCTGTGTTCAATTGGACCTTACACCGTGAGTTGAATGCGAGTGGAGATAAGGCGAACGTCAGTTGTTGGTGTGGGTATATCCAACATACTACCTGGTTGTGGCAATTCAGACACACCGTGAACTGCGTAAAGACAGAGGGAACATGGGACATCCACAGAGCGTCATAAGAGCATGTATGCTAAACGAATTCAAATGGAGGTCAAACGCCGCTGTAGCGGGACAGAAGATATGCCAGGCCTTTGGTGAGGGTGTCCTGACGACGCGGACATTCCAGCAATGGTTTAACAAGTTTAAGGACGATGACGAAACACCCGAAAACACCACGTGCCAGAAGACCAACACATGTACAAAGAGGAACTGGGACTACAATTCAGTGTGTGGAGAAACCATTCGGCAGCACATCCATCAACTTGTGAAGCACTACAAGTTGGGTCAATCGGTCTCACATATTTTGACTCTGGGCCAGAAGGCAACGCGGCAGTCGCCTGTGTTTATTTACTGTTTCGGAGCCATTTCTGTGATTTCGGAGTCAATGACATGTGACATGTGATAAAAAGTGTGTCCTGTACGAAGCTCCACGGCGCCGCCATCATTGGTTAGCATCCCATGAACCGATTTTAAAACAGCCGAAACCAGCACTGTACTAGAATAAGTTCCTTCTGTGTGTTTGGTGCATCGTGCACCGGGAACTGCTACCAGCTGGTCAGAGTATTAATGCAACTGTGTAGTGTCAGCAGTTGAGCTGTGCTCAACAAAAACCTCAAAACTCTGGAGCCATCGCTTCTGAATTGCAAATGGGTCCTCGTTTACGGGACAACTCTAAGTCCCACGTGGCTAAGATGACTCAGGACACCATTTTCTGCCTTGGATGGGAAACAATATTGCAATCTCCGGGTATTGCACCGTCCGATTATCACCTGTTCTATTCTTTGAACAATCACCTTAGAGGACGCCAGTTCAAATCCCTAGTAAAAGTCTAAAATGCACGTGATACTTTCATCGTTTCACGGCCCACCAAGTTCTACCACGATGGATTCCATGGCCTTCCAGAACGTTTTCAGAAGGTCGTCGATGCTGATGGGGACTATTTTTGATCTTCCAGGTTAGGTGGCATATCAATGTTCGAAGGTGGTGGGTGAAAAAGCAACAAAAGTTTTCTTGGTTACCTTTAAATTTAAGACCTTGTATACAGAACCTATCTACACAAGATTGATTTTCTTTGAAATTTCATTTAATTTCTTTATGGTTTCCTGATAAAAATATTTATTTATTATTCGTGATTAAAGAAACATAATTATTTTATTACACTGAGTAGAAATAAAAGAGAGAGCGAATGAAATCCAAATTGAATAAAAGCATTGTTTCTCACCAAATTTTCCATCCTCTATGTCTTTTAAAACACTTGTTAAAGCATGTGAAATATACTGTACTTACAAATCAGTTTAGTACCTTTGGTTTATGGCTGTATGTGTAGTATCTTGTTAAAACGTTTGTCTTCAAACCGTCAAATATAAATCGCAGTAAATTGTGTAATCTGCTGTCACAAAAAAGTGTCCTATTTTTCGATCGGTATAAGGAAGAGATACTATACTATTTTTCGATCGGTATGGAAAAACAATATTTCTCCATACTATTTTACCATAAATTATTAATGGTCAATAAACTTTATTACTTTTAAATGAATGAAGCGAGATAACTTTACTATGATGTTTTAAAAGCTGATCATTTGGGGGGGGCAGGAAACCATTTGGGGTGCCCGGCCCCGATGCCCACCCCCTTGACTACACTCCTGTCTTTCATAGTCATTCGGGGCCTTGACTGCACGGATGAGATTCTGCGTCCACACGCGTTACGTGTTACCATCCTCTGAGAGCACGCTAATAAAATCTTTCAAGAAGACACGCTCGACTACATATGGCACGTGTATATCCGTGGAATATCATGCTGAGGTGCTTACCACGATTACTTGTTCTCTTCCCAATTAAATATAATTAGGAGCATGGTGCAACGGAGCTGACTATCCAATATTTATGTGAGTGCATATCAATGGTGGGCCTTGTTAACTTATACGTTTTCAGTTAAGTCTCGATATTTGATTGATTTATTTTTAGTTAAAATCTTTTATGAACACTGTCATAAAGGCTGTGCTGTGATAAAGTAAAATATACCGGTACCATAAGGATGAATTGATTCTGCTCTAACTCAGTCGGTAACACAGCTGACTAAAACGCAAGAGAAAGTGATTCAAACCGGGGTCCAAACTAAAAATCCTTGTGAGTGCGGCCCGGAGCACCCACGTAGTCGGCGCGCATGGCATAGAGCTATTGCCGATCTGCACGATATCGAGGCGCTGCTGACTAACCCAAGCAACGATATGACGACTCTGCGACTCATTTGCAAGCCGTATAAACGCATGTATTAATGTCCGAGAGGATGCTATAACGTACTGATATGCAAGCAAAGAACATTGCACTTGAACAAACAAATCGTTGTTCCATTGATCTGGTATTGTAATTTACGAAAGAGCTGTATACTCTTGCAATCTGCAAAATTTCATTCTTCCCCTCATTCCTTCTCGGTGCTTCACTTTCTTAATTTGTCAGTGAGCGTATTTCTTCAAGAAATATTAAACTAGTTCAAATTATTGTTTTGCTAAAACCTGTAACGTTCCACTCAATGCATGAATTTTCTCAGGCCGCTGAAGTTCAAACGACATGCAAAAATGACATTTAATACAAGCTGTTCTAACGCATTAATTCATATCATTGTTGTCCAAAAATAATATTCTGTGCCTCAGAATTTACCTATTTCATATATCCTCTAAAATTTGTCAGTGAATTTAATGGGATTTAGCATAACAAGCTCATATGTCGAAATTATTTCAAACTAAAAATGCTTAATCACAAGACAAGTTTGCAGTACAACAACGAAAGTGGCTAGATTTGTAAGTAAGCCTCTAATTCGCCATTACGAAATCACAAAAAATAAATAAATAAATAAAAAATCAATTGAAAAGAAAATTGTGTCTATCTTGGAAGTCCAAATCGTCTAGATTTAGCAACTTCACCCATTCAATTACCAATACGCATCACAATTTCTCTTTCGAAACAATTGTACCTAACATGTAAGTTTGATTACAAAATGCTGCAGAAAGTTTCGCACATCGAACAGACTGATACCTTATTATTAAATCGTCTCCACGCTGAATAGTATCAGGATCATAACAACGTTTGCTAAGATCTGACTTATATTTGCTTACACCAGAAGGGATCTTCAATAGAGCTGGTCAATTTGACTATATTGATAAGTGTGATATCTCTGGATAACGCTTGACGAGTTGCTTGATCGAATAGAGCGGAGACAGAATACAAAAGGAGGACAACACCTGCATCAGGGCTTCCTTACAATGCACAATATCCACTAGATTTCCACTAGCCATCTAAGTAAGTGAACATTTACCTGCTAAACAAGCATGCAAAACAACCAAATTTGGTGGAAAAGTCACTAAACTGGCAACACTGTTAACGACAGAAGTTCTGTAGAAGAGTTGCTTGTGTATTATTATTATTCTTTTCTGTAGAAATAATAATTTTGTTGCTTTTACGATAGACTGGATTTCAGAGCATTTCTGTACGTGAATGCGTGTTCAGAATTAGACATTTAACTTTTGCAGGAATTCATGTAGATATTTAATGATCGCTCAAAAGTGACATATTAACAAGTACGAAAGCTGATAGTACATCAAATAATAATAAAACAATTAAATTGCTGCTTTCGGAAATAAGACTCCTTACCAAATCAATAATAACAGTCAGCTAGATGGCATTATTTTATTTTAATAGCGCTATCAGTATTTTCAGTAAAGCAGTAAACTCTCTTGGTGCTTATTAATACAACACGAAAGTTTCAGATCAGCCACTTTAATGCAGAAATAGATAACAATGAAAGATGGAAAACATATTTTCAAGGAAGACCCTCCGGTTCGACATATAATTAGTGTATTTAGTGTAACTTGCTTTGTTTGTTCCCTTCTATCTATCTGCATACACGCACGCACATATATATATATATATATATATATATATATATATATATATATATATATATATATATATATATATATATATATACATATATATATCGGGTATTGCAAAATAAGTATTACAATTCTTGGAAGGTGACTCCTGCCACTAAAACAAGAAAAAAAAGTTCTCTTGAACTTTCGGCTATCGGACATAGTTTCAGATCTACAAGGTGCCGAAAGCGTGGGAAAATGGCTTTCGGAGGCCAATAGTTCGGAAACTATCTAACGTAAAAAATTCACTTAAGAAGTAATACCTGCTGTATTGAATTTTGCATGTTTCACAATCCTACCATGCACGCGCAAGGGATTCCTCAAAGGAACATAGGAAATCCCGGATAATCTGCAAAATGAAAATTGGTCTAAATGGATATGAACTGATAGTTTCTACCAGGTAACAATAATTCGTTTGTATTAAGTCGGTATCTGGAACAAATACAAAATGGCGGACACCTTCATGCCCTTGTGTGTGGTTGCATAATCGCCAGGTACGGATGCTGGCCAACAGTGACGTTCTGAGTATTAAGTGCAGCGAATTTGTACTCAAATGCTCTAGAAAGACATCTGGAGTGTCGGTAGAACACAACAGATGAAGCAGGGTGATTCACATGTGTGGAAACAACGAAAAATGCCTAGAAAAATTGCACTCATACTAAGTAAACGTGAGTTCAAAGGAAATGTAAGGAATAGCATCAAGAACATGAAAGCCATTGCCAATTCACCAATAGTATTCCATCAAACCGATGCAATATGATCTGCACGGTTGCATACAAATAAGGATGCAACAACTGAGGCCAAGTTGAAATTGTATAAGGGGACTCATAAAGAAACTGGGTAAACTAAACGAATGTCACTAGTGGGATCGCATGATTGATATTGAAACATGGCCAATGTGTGTGTTGATATCGACATGTAGCTGTCGAACTACTGGCGTCCGAAAGTCATTTTCCCACGCTTTCGGCACCTTGTAGATCCGAAACTATGTCCGATAGCCGAAAGTTCAAGAGAATTTTTTTCTTGTTTTAGTGGCAGGAGCCACCACCCAGGAGTTGTAACACTTATTTTGCAATACCCGATATATGGAGTTCCTCCGTGGCTAAGCAGTTAGACGAATTTGCGTGGGAGACCCGGGTTTGATTCTCGTGGGATCTCGTGTAGTTCGGATTCCACGTTTATCAGTACATCCACGTCACATATAGCCTTGATGTTGAACAGGACGTTAAACACAAGTCAGTATATATATATATATATATATATATATATATATATATATATATATATATATATATATATATATAATGAATTTTTCCTTATGTTCCTTTATATAGTCAGGAACAAAAGAGTATTTATAACTGGGAAGCTGCTATAAAATATACTACAATTTCCGATGCAAATATTAATCTACGTAGGACAAAAGCGATAAGAGATAAACAGGAGACGTGTTTTGGGAATCGGTTTTGTATTCTGTTGAAGCGAATCACGATGGCATGAATGAGATACGGAAGACCCAGACGAAGTTAAAAATATGACTGACCAAATCTGGTGATTTGAACAGACTCATGATTAGTGTGACCCTGTCTGATACGGACAGATCCATGACGGCAGTGATACGGTCCGATTTAGAATGATCCAGTGTGATCTGGTGACCTGGAAAGGGACTGAAGTTAACAGGAGTTATCCGGTTTGACCTGGACCGATAGAACGTTAAGATATTAAGCCATACGCATTGATAGTATGTGTGAGCCTATTAACCCTTTAACTGGCACAGTTTTCTGAAAGTGTATACTCTCAAGTGCCAGACGTAGTACTACGTCGTAGCAACAAGAACGGAAGACCAACTAAATAATAATGATATACAGTATGTTTCACACACACAAACAGAAAACAATAGCACTCAACAATAAACAAACAAGTTACAATGATGTCCCCGCCTCACCAAGGCGTTTCGAAATGCAGTTTCTGCTTCTTTTATTACAGCAGCAGCAATTTTTTTTTACGAGCAACAATGTGCCATTTGCTAATCCAAAATGAAATTTCGTTTTGCATAGTATGGGCATTCAGAACCGTCTATTGATTTATTTCCTATTTAAATGTAAGAAGAAAAGTTCTCAAGAGTGATCTTCGTCATTGCCACAGAACATTAGTGACTTTTAGTTGAGATGTAGTACTACGTCGTAGCCATTTCCACTACACATATGTCTTGACGTAGTGCCACGTCATAACCAGTTAAAGGGTCAATGGGATTTTAACAAACACAATTCTTCCCCTCTCATTGCCTTTTCAAAAATATTCTTTTCTTTCTAGCTTGTTGTTTGTGTTTGTGTGTCAAGCATTTACACTGGACGATAGTTACAATGCTTTTCAAAGCACAAACAAGTCAGAATCACAGAGAACATAAGGTAAGTGCTTCCCTTATGACTGATCGTCAATGATTAATCGATCTGATAAATGTGTCGTTTAGAATTTGAAAGTACAGCTGAGCACAAAAAATGTGTTTTGGTAATTCTTTTTGCACTGTATAAGCTATGTTTAAAAACAAAGTACTATAAGACAAATAAGAATGAAATTATATTCGAAATATTCAAATTGAATCCTGATTAAGAAATGTTACACCGAGGATCAAACAAATGAGAGTTTGAGCTCAAGCGGTGGACATCATAATCAAGTATGACAGTAACTGGGGGAAAAGTTCCTGCAAATTACTACTAGGAGTGACATTAGCGTTACTATATTACAAAATTCAGAAGAATACACTTTTCTGTGTCAAATTAAGTATCTTTGTTTGTTTAAGCATATTTGTTGATTCTTCAGAGCACTTTAAAAAATTACCTCAGAAACCGCTGTTCGGAATGGGTCAACAGATTCTTCTCCCTCAACAAATCTCTCAACAGCAAATTATGTTTCATGTGTGGGAGCGAAAGAAAGTCATTAGGTATCAAAAGTCATGTAAGTAAGTATGATGGTGCAATTATTCGACATTTTATTAGTCAAAAAAAAGTCATCAGTTTAGTGCCCTGTGTGGGAACTGGTATTGTGGTAGTGAAGAATGACGCGATGCTTTGGGATTATTTCATACAATTGATTGGTTATTTCTGTCATATAGTGTTGTATATTAGCTTTTACAACCCTTTCATCTCCCAAATCTGTGATTAACACAGGTCGTTATAAAGGAACTGAGGTAACAAGCAATCATTGGTTTTGTAGCTTTCATTCCTTTACTCTCGGATTCGTATGAATAGATCCAAATTTCATCCTCTGTAACGATGCGTATACCTAGTGCGGATTTTAAAGAAGAAGCAATAGTAGTTGTATAATCATAGAAGTGAATGTCGAAAGAAACGAGCTGATAGGGAATTGTAAAGAAATTAAATCTTGTTTTAGAACAAGACCTAGAAACTATGTCACCTGGAGATAGAATTTGCCCCTTATGTAAGAAAAAGTTGTTGCAAAATGAAAGGGACATGACCGCACTACTTGCAGAAAAAAGCGCTAGTCAAATCTGTGCATTACAAGTTACAAAAGACAATGTAACGTCAAAAATAAATCAAAAACAAGAATGTACAATTCACAAAATGTTATAGAGCAAACATGACTTTTAATATCAAAGAATAACCAAATTATATTACAAGAAACTTATATGAAATTAAACTTGTAATCTTTAAACGAAGAGAAAATAACAATGAAGGAAGTCAATCAAAATAGATGAAGAATTACAAGGGATACAATAAAAGATCTAGAAGAAAAATATAGGACCATTCTTATCCCAAAATGAAGTCAACATGATTTTCCCCGCAGATGGTTGGCTGCGAAACTTTCCTGGTTTCCGGAAAGAAGAATGTCACAATTCATTACTTGCACTTTCGTTTCCGGTTGAAAATGGGGCACCCAACATTAATCCCTGTTGGCAATGTGAGCTAAAAAAAATCTCACCCCTCTCTTCATACCCTCTCAACAGCTCTTGACATGTGTCAATTCGACGATCTTTGGATCCTGCGTCAGCTGCCGAGAAACCTAGCTTGTGAACACTTTTCTGTAGTGAAGTTCGTCATACACCGACGCTCATATTCAGCAAGGAAGTCATTTAAGTCAGGCTAATACGCCAGTTTTCATGAATAAGTTAATCAACTTCTCTGTCACAACTCGATAAACCTGATCTGATCACGAGCATCAGCCAGAAAAGTCGTGTCTTCTGTGAATTTCTTGCACCACTCGTACACTTGCAAGTTTCCCATACATGGCGGGCAAGCGTCTCATACTTCACGTCCATTCTCCAATGCATATCAACCGGTTTCACACTTTTCATCCATAAAAGTCGAATAACTCAACGTGGTTCCTCTTTGGAGCAGTTATGTAATGGTAACGTCATGTTGAATCAGCAGTTCCTCAGATCAACCTCATCTACGGGCACGGCTTCGTACTACCAACTCAGAAAGACGTCAGGGACTGCAATTGGAAAGGCCCCCTTTCAGAGGTTACGGAAATCCGGTTTCCGTTAAATTGACTGGTATTGTAGTATGTTGTGTATTTTGGTCTCCTGATGAAAGGTCTCAGTGGGCTCGAAGACCGAAAACCACACGTCACACGTAACCCCTGATTATTACCACCACTTAAAGGCATACGCTTCCTCGTAAACCGAAAATAATAATTAGATTAACAATTTATCTAAGAAGTATGAACGAGTCTCATTAGGGTATACTAGGCATGTTGGGATAGCTGATTCTGAGTCGGATGTCGGTTAACTTCCAACATGTCAAATTCAAGGTCATTTGAAGGTCAAATCGAGAGGGAACGTTGCAAAAATTTGAACAAAAATTGCATAAACGTTTCTTTGAGCCGCTGGCTCCGATTATATCATTCTCTTGACCCGACAAGACCATTTCAAGGTCAAATTTGAAACAACGTCGGAAATGTCTGAAAAAAATTATATAGTTTTTTAAGGTAGCTGATCCCGAATCAGAAGTCTGTGTTAATCGAATTTATCTTTAATATTGTCTATTTAGTTTTCCAGTTAGTCATTTGCAGTGTCTTCTTTTCCAATAAAGATTTATTCTTCATCTCACATCTCATCATTCTTGAACTTCAACCTCAAGTACTTCACATTCATTTCAATCGTTGTTCACATTACGATTACCAGTGTAGAAGGCCGACATCCTTCTCCTTCATCTGCATATCGAAATGCAGATGAGGGGCACATTTACATATTAGTATGTAAATATATTAATTTGTGAAAAAATTAATTGCTTGGAAATTAGTATGCATGTTGAATATTAGCTTGTTATTATGAATAAAAATGTTTAAACACCGAGCGTAGTACGGAAATATTAATACAATATTGTATTATATTGTAGTTAATCATGTATGTTATTTCCTTTATAGGCTAAGGATATTTGATTTTATTGCGTGCATCTCATTACTGGGACATTGTACTGTATATATTATACATGGGGATGAAGGAAGATAGTTATTATAATATTCTACATTGGATTAATTAAAGAAGAAATAAAGGCATAGTCGATGTATTCATGCATAGAAGTTGGAACTTTGGAAGACGGAGCTACGCTGACAGAGAATTTTTTTTCTCAGCGACTCTTCGTCGCCTGGAATACTGTATGTGAGGTCCTCAACAACTCACAGTTGCAGAAAATCACTAAATGAGCAAGAGAATACGACTCATTAAATACAGGAAGGATCCTATTCCTTTCCTCTAGTGAAGCAAAGCTGAATTGGATACATTGCTTACTGACGTTAAACATCCTTTGTTGAAAATGTTGTAAAAATTTTAGCGTCAACATGCTAGTTTTTGGATTTGTATAGGTGTGATTTCTTGGGTAGCGAGCTCGTAGCGTCCTTCCGCCCCCCTTCTCCAATGTCCAGTACTCCGTCAGCGAACGGGCCTATAGTTTTACCCAGGATGCACAGCAGTCTTGAAAATTTGTACTTTATTTTGATTCATTTTCTATGTAAAATATTAATATTAACGTATTACGCTCACTAGTTCTTGGAAATACCGTTCTAAATTCATGACTACTTTTGTCAACGTGTTTCCCTTTTCGTACAAGACATTTGGCTCTGGTATTTTTCAAAATTAACAGTAACCAAAGATGTTTCTTTCTCTCTCTCTCCTACAAACATGGCTGCGGATTGGTAGCAGACAGTTTGAAAGGAAGCCACAGGAATATAGACTTCCTTCAAGTACTACGAGAGATGACAGTTTATTACAGTAATATAAATGTATTCTATGTATATTTTTCTTTTATCCTGTATATAATATCATGTATTTTTCTTATGCTAAGTGTTAGTTCCGAGTGAAAATAGTTATGTTGTTGTGAAAATTCCATGGACTTCTGTTTTGATCAGAAGCTTCAAATGTTGCCGCCATTTCAACATGATGGCAGCACCTACCAAAGGATTGCTGGAAGTACCGTGCAGCTAGAAGCAAGCTTCCGTAGTAGCAATACGGTATCGATAAAGATCCGGAGAAAGTGAAGTCGGTGTTAGATTTCAGAACACCCCGGAACGTGAAGGAACTGCGTTCCTTCATTGGATACTGCCAATATTACAGATGTTTCAGCAGGAAATACTCGGAAGTTCTCTATCTGTTGTTCAACCTGCTGAAGAAAAATGTGAGGTTCAAGTGAGAACCCGAACATCAGGCAGCGATGGAGAAGATCAAACTGATCTTCCAAGAAGAAGTTGTGTTGAAGACCGTCCTGCCTGATAAACAACTCATTTTAGAATCGGATGCCTGTGATATTGCGTGTTCATCTCTACTGTACCAGCGTGATGATAATGATGACATTAGGGTCATCGCGTTCACATCACGCGTGTTTAACGCTGCGCAGAAGAATTACTCCGTAACGGAGAATGAGTTCTTTGGACTGATAGATGGGGTTGTTAAATTTAACCAATATTGAGTAGGAACTAAATTCATAATTCGCAGCGACCACCTTGCTCTTAAATTTATCCTGTACTGTAGACTTACAAACCAGCGAATCACCCGGTGGGCGATGTTGCTCTCCAATTTTAACTTCGAGTTTCAGTTTGTAAAGTCAAATGAAAATTTGGGTGATTATCACTCAAGGTACCCTCCTCACACAGAAGAAGACCTCAGTGTTGCACGGAAGCCTATCCTCCAGGAGTCGCTGATGTCCATACTGACGGAAATTCCTTGTGAGTTGAGGAAGATGATAGCCATACCACCGGAGATGCAGTCTTCAGATCCTGTCTACGTCAAGATGAAGAGAGAAGTAGAAGAGAAGACGGACTCACCAAGAGTGAACGGTGCTTGTCACCGTTTTGAAGTTTGGAACGGACGCTTATGTAAGCGTGACCGGGAAGGAGTCCGAATATGCATCCCAGAAGTGCTAGTAATTCCACTGCTCGATTATTACCATACAGATGGAGGGCACATGTCGACCAGCAAATTGCTAACACTTCTATCTGAATTTTTCGTATGGCCAAAGATGCGAGCAAGCGTGAGGAGATTTTGTGCTTCCTGCGAATTATGTCAGAAAAGCAACCCTCCCTACTGTTATCGTCCAGGACCACTGAATCCCGTCGTCGTGGAGAAGCCAGGCTACTTGGTCTGTGCTGATTGGTTAGGACCCATAACCAAAGTGATTGGGGGAGTCCACTACATTCTTGTGTTCTACGATGCATTTTATAAACTTATTGCTTTATACGCTTGTAGAAAAGCAAACACTGCCACTGCAATAAGGAAGCTTAAGGACTACTTAAAAGTAAACCCTAGTGTGGAACTCGTCTTGACTGACAGAGGGTCACCTTTCCAGTCTGACCGCTGGAAAAATGAGTTAGCAGACCTTGGTATCAGGCACATTAGTTCTACTCCATATTATCCCCAGGGAGAAATGGCAGAGGTAGCAGTGAAAGCCACCGTACGTTTACTGCGTAAATTGTGTCATGATAACCAAAGATTGTGGCCCAAACACTTAGAGAAAATACAGAAGTGTTTGAATTCTGCGAAACACTTGACCACTGGCGTGTCAGCCTATGAGTGTCATTTTGGACAGTCTATGTCTAGAGACATAGCCAGGCTTTTCCAAATCCCAGTACTACATAGAGATTGCTAGGAAAAATCACAAAAGGAATGCAGCTGCACGAAAGAGAAATTTCGATAAGTCACACCGTACAGTAGAGTACAATGTGGGTGACCTTGTTTTATCTAGAGTTTTCCCGAAGTCGGGTGCTCTAGCAGGTGTTTCGAAGAAGTTCTTACTCTTATTTTCTGGCCCGTGGAAAATTGTCGCTACCACAGGTAAAAACATGTACACGCTAGCGGATCCTGCGACAGGTGAGGTCAAAATGACCAGAAATGCTTACCTACTCAAAAAGTATGTTGCTAGAGAAGAGGCAAACAACAGTGGTACTGGTGCAATAGAGACGCAATAGTAATCACACATAATGCATCGAATCCCGGACTGGACAACTAGTGTACATATTGTAGTGCTATAGTGTTTAGTATTTTTGTGTATTAGTGTATTGTGTATTTATGAGGAACTTATGTAATTCAGGTTAAGTAAGTTTAGGGCTTCCTGAATTCTCTGAATTTAGCTTTTGTCTATTTTATTGTAATCATGTTTGTTGTGTTTCACCTTGTGATTTACTTTGTATGTTTTGTTTTTTTTAACTTATGTAATATTGTGATTATGTTTCAGGAATAAAAATGTGCCCTCTTTATGATCTACGTCCTGTATTAGCAAATACAGCACCTAGAATCATAGGGGGGAAAACTGTAGAAGGCCGAAGTCCTTCTCCTTCATCTGCATATCGAAATGCAGATGAGGGGCACATTTACATATTATTATATAAATATATTAATTTGTGAAAAAATTAATTGCTTGGAAATTAGTATGCATATTGAATATTAGCTTGTTATTATGAATAAAAATGTTTAAACACCAAGCGTAGTACGGAAATATTAATACAATATTGTATTATATTGTAGTTAATCATGTATGTTATTTCCTTTATAGGCTAAGGATATTTGATTTTATTGCGTGCATCTCATTACTGGGACATTGTACTGTATATATTATACATGGGGATGAAGGAAGATAGTTATTATAATATTCTACATAGGACTAATTAAAGAAGAAATAAAGGCATAGTCGATGTATTCATGCATAGAAGTTGGAACTTTGGAAGACGGAGCTACGCTGACAGAGAATTTTTTTTCTCAGCGACTCTTCGTCGCCTGGAATACTGTATGTGAGGTCCTCAACAACTCACAGTTGCAGGAAATCACTAAATGAGCAAGAGAATACGACTCATTAAATACAGGAAGGATCCTATTCCTTTCCTCTAGTGAAGCAAAGCTGAATTGGATACATTGCTTACTGACGCTAAACATCCTTTGTTGAAAATGTTGTAAAAATTTTAGCGTCAACATGCTAGTTTTTGGATTTGTATAGGTGTGATTTCTTGGGTAGCGAGCTCGTAGCGTCCTTCCGCCCCCCTTCTCCAATGTCCAGTACTCCGTCAGCGAACGGGCCTATAGTTTTACCCAGGATGCACAGCAGTCTTGAAAATTTGTACTTTATTTTGATTCATTTTCTATGTAAAATATTAATATTAACGTATTACGCTCACTAGTTCTTGGAAATACCGTTCTAAATTCATGACTACTTTTGTCAACGTGTTTCCCTTTTCGTACAAGACATTTGGCTCTGGTATTTTTCAAAATTAACAGTAACCAAAGATGTTTCTTTCTCTCTCTCTCCTACAAACATGGCTGCGGATTGGTAGCAGACAGTTTGAAAGGAAGCCACAGGAATATAGACTTCCTTCAAGTACTACGAGAGATGACAGTTTATTACAGTAATATAAATGTATTCTATGTATATTTTTCTTTTATCCTGTATATAATATCATGTATTTTTCTTATGCTAAGTGTTAGTTCCGAGTGAAAATAGTTATGTTGTTGTGAAAATTCCATGGACTTCTGTTTTGATCAGAAGCTTCAAATGTTGCCGCCATTTCAACATGATGGCAGCACCTACCAAAGGATTGCTGGAAGTACCATGCAGCTAGAAGCAAGCTTCCGTAGTTGTTTGCGGAAGACCTCCCAGTAGATATAGCCGGAGGCATGAAAACCTTTGTTGGAAGACTCAAAGAAGAGCGAGTCCTTCCTTTCTTAGTTTTGGCATAGTTAATATACTTGTTTTGTATCTGAACGAGGGTAGTTGATTCATAGCTCGAAGAGAGTAAACGTCATAGTCTCCTATACTTCCGAAGTACCGGGCAGTTTGACCCAGGAAAAGGTGTGAGAATCGTTTCTCCCGTGGAATTCCTGTGAACATACATGTGACGACATGTATCGGGCACTATTTTGTGTAGTGATTAGTGCTTCGACTCATCACATTTATTCGTGACTTATATCCAGTGTTTGAACAGTGCTAACCTCAAAATTTGTGAAAACTAAGTCATATCTATCTACGACGTTCGATCATGAAGAGTTACTTAAAGAGTTTTATCAATGGCTCATTGCTATCGGTAACTCTTAGGCAGCAGAATTAAGTAGACAGTTTTGTCTAGAAACTTTCCTCTTAGCACAGTGGTACAGTTAGCAACTTCCACTATGGAAGTAGAAATATAAATATATAATATCTCTATTTGGGAGTTTTCAGGCCGGTCAAGCTAACAAGGCAGTGCCTCCTTGGACTATCATCCAAGGACCCAAGCAGTAGTAAAATTGCTTGTTTTACTGACATTTAATATGTCAACTTCATTATAGTTCGTCGTTCCGCCGATCAAATTGACAAGAACGTTGCCGTTCTTCAGTGGAATGAAAATGTGGAACACTGCGTGGTGATTTCAAGCAGGAACTGTGTGTGTCACTTCTGCTACAGGAACAGTGTGCCGAATGTATAAAATATTTGATCAATGTCTTTTTTTAAATTTTATTTTCGTAAAAGTGTGTATTACTATTATGTTTTTGTTATTACGATCCTCCTCTCTGAGACAGTCAGAGACTTTGAACTCAAAATAATGGGGAGTTCATATGTTATGTAAATATCAAATCTTTTCTGAGATCAAACTGATCTCTGTGAATTAGGCTCAAAAAATCCTCTTTAATTTTCAAAAGCCAATAGTAGCAATTGTTGTGTGAAATAGAAAATTTCATAGTGTGTGAGAGTGGTGCACCCTCAACGGAAAATTTCATTATTGGTGTATAAAATGAAGTGTTAAACGTGTGTCAACATTCATCTAATGGTCTGCCAAGACGGAAATAAACCGCCATCTTTACCCAGTATTTCTAGTGGTCTGTTTTTCCTGCAGGGTGAGTACCTGACACTAATTCTAATGTTTTTGTTTCAGGATTGTGAGACAAGGAAACATTTTCCCTTGTCGTTGTACATCTGACCAGCTCCCTGAATGGGGCCCAGGGAGAATTACGCCCATAGAACCAAAAGTTTACAGTCATGAGTATAGTGAGTTTTCAACAGGTTGTTACCTGTTTGTTTTAAAGTAGATTTTTTTTCTTAACCTATTGTTATTACTGAAACTCATTATAGTAGCTTCTAGACCATGAATGTCGTACAGAGTACCCTGAGATCTGTGGTTCATTGTTAATTAAATTTTTATATGCTCTACCGATTTTCATGTGGCAGTGGCGGCTTCTACAGGAGATCCACTCATCTCCAAGCAGGGAATTAAGTTTGCAGATGCCTTTAATTTGCATTCTATGTAAATTTTAACCTTATTTTGAATATTCCCAGCCACACCACCTTAATTTATAAACTTTATTTGTGGTGGTGTTTTTCTGGTATCCTTAGTTTCGGCTCTGGCTACCTGCACCTCACACCAGCACATTGTATGTGTTCTAGCATGGCTCGACTAGATTACTAATAAAACTTTAACTGACCAAAGCAGTATATATATTTTAATATTATACATATATTTGTGTTACAGTTTCGGCTATGTAGCATAACCTTCCTCAGACACATTATGAAAATATACCCAATTGTGATAGCTTATATATGATCCTAAAGCAAGACATGCCCACTTTCTCTTTACAAAATGTAAACTTTTATAACCTGACCAGGATATTAGTGCGGTTTTTCGAGGAGGTCGCTGCTGCTGTGTTTACATCAGTTTCTTGGTAAGCGCGGTGGGACAGGGGAGAGGAGAGCGTCACTCTGCAGTGTATCCAACGATTTCTAAAAGTTGCAGTTTACATGTTATAAGTAGCCTAATCTGTTTCGCTTAATAGGAACGCTATAAATTATATAGTTGTTATTGAATGCAGAAATGGTTATTCGTGCAGTAATGCAGATGTATTGTGGATAATGACATATGCATGGAAATTAACAATTTAAGAACAACATAGCACGCAATTGAGGTTCTACCATGTATTAGGCAGATTGTATAAAAATTGCGTTTTATTTGATTTCATTATAAGACAGGAGCAACCTGTAAAACACAGGAATAACAATGCCAATGACTAAAAGATTAATTAGGGTTGATAGCTTAGAGACTTGCGCAATACCTTGTAACTGTAAGTTTAAATAAAGTTAAGGCTCGCGATGCTTGTATTTGTTTTAAATTATGTTTATCGGTTGGTAAATTATTTTCTCGAGTTTTAGCCAAGGAAGAATTCCGATACGTTTCCACTCGAGAACTGTGGAAGTCCTCTCCGTTGGTCTATTGACTAGCGCATGTGCCTTTGTTGTACGTGGTTCTAGGTTGAAATCCGAGTGAGCTCAAAAATTAATTTTACAATCTTTCACTTTCATTAATCATCTATCTTCTCTAGCATAAAGAATATAATAATGACACGTTAAACTAAAGAAATTTCATTTCATTTTTTCGATGAATGTAAACCTTTTGGGAGAAAAAGGAGGTGAAGAAGAAATTTTTCCTTCATTTTTTAAAGGGCAATGGGATTGGATAACTTGCATTTCGGCATTGGCATGTAAAATCTGATTACAATTCATCTTTCTTTTAGAATTATTATCGTAATCGAGCCTTTTGGTAAATGTGGAATAAAAGTATTGATAAAACATCAGCGTATGGATAATATAAGCGTATCATTGCTTCTACACATGATAAACTCACAATTTTTATTTATGAGTACAGAAATTCCCCTTGAACTCACTCTAAATTTCTTTCAGACTCTAGGTCTCAGGTGACAAAGAATTAATTCTACTGTCTGTTTTCACACACAATATAATTTTAAAACTGGGAGCAATGTGTTATCTTTGTGCTTGCAATACATAATCATTTGTCGATTAACTTCAGAGGACTGAGTTTAGCCCGTAAGCACAAGTTGCATATAGTTCAAATATATCAGATGTACGGTCTTGTTTAACAAAACCTGCCCCTCTCCCTCCTCTATCTGAAAAGCCCTATATTGTTGTTGTTCACATATGAAATTCAAAGACGAAGGCAATCATCTTTAAACAGCTGTATTTTTATTTCAAGTCTAAGTATTAAAATGTGCTAAGTATGGTTGCAAGAGTTTTTTTTTTTGCTAATAATGAACTTAGGTACCTAATATTGGCACTCATCTTTTTCATGAATTGCTGAAAGAAGCGGCCGCGTGATTTTCTGGCAATTGTTTCATCCCCGGTATCTTTGTGCAATGAGATAACAATGAAAGACAAACTTTGTTTTTCAAACTTAATACTTTGAGAAACTTATGCAAGTGGCTTTGTTATTCAAATATTCATCTGTTCACTCTAATCAGTTTGAGAAGTAGCATTAATTTTATAATAACATAATGCCTGTAAGAGTTACCCTGAAATATATTTTGTATTTCTTTTTTAATACATAATTCATTTTTTCCTGAATTTCACTGGAGTTCAATTCCTTGGAAGGACAAGGAACCTTCAATTGTCAGGCATCCCACTTTAAACTTCAATCGCTCCCCTATCGCCTCCAATGTAACACTGGTATATTTCTTTTAAATAAAGTTTTCAAAATATGGCAGAAATACTGGATTTTTTTAAAATTGCCAAACCATGCTAAATAATGGCAGGTTAGACATCAGAGAGAGTTATCTTTATCTACCATCTCAATCAGGGGCGGATTCAAGTCTCCTTCGGAGGTGGTTAGAGTATGGCGGTGAAAGATTATCAGTTTCTCTCTCACCGGATTTTTGCAGCACATCCGAAAATGATCTCAATGTAAAATAATTTTGTTACTCAAGACACTGCTTAGACAGTCGATCGGAGATTACATGGCCCAACTTGATCGCAATTTCGAAGATATCTTATCTCAAAATTACACAATAGAACTTGCTTTAAACAACGAAAACGCAGTTACCAAAGTATAACTTAGATTCATATAGTTGAACTTCGAGGTTTTGTTAATAGAAGAAGTAAGAATTCCTTACACTCTAATGCTACGGAGTTCGTAGTGTTTCTTTGTACAACACTAAGGTTTATTTGCAAGTTTTTGCCAAATTAATATAGAGGGTGTATGTACTTTTTTTGCACTCTCTTAAAGTGTTCTGGAAATAATTTCTATGACTTTTGAAACCACTGGCGTCTCTACCATGTAAAATTTGGGGGCAGGGGCATCAACGAAAGTGATTAAAATGGCACTACCTAGCCGAACCTATGTATAATATTC
This sequence comes from Thermobia domestica, assembly GCF_964235325.1. NCBI lineage: Eukaryota > Metazoa > Arthropoda > Insecta > Zygentoma > Lepismatidae > Thermobia > Thermobia domestica. The sequence goes on from NC_137455.1 coordinate 63,254,709, forward strand.
GATTCTATTTCTTACCTTTCTGCTTATCTTCACAGACTTCCTTAGGTGTATCAAGAACTGTTATAATCGTTTCACAACCTGAATATTATATTCCAAATAAATATAATAGTATTTATATGTTATTCTGTCGTTAATATATAAATTAAATTAGAATAAAATATAGAATATTTTGTACTTCAAAATATTGGGGAGAACGCGTCCCCCTCGTCCCCCGCCAGAGACTCCCGTGTTTGAAACTGTGTTTGTCTTAACTTGAACATATGCGTGAAGTGGTTTATTACGAATAGGACAAAAATAACTGTGATAGATTAATTACAAGTAATCCGGTTAGAAACACTGTTGTTTGTATTTTAGTTCCGAAACCGGCCGCCCGCACTCGTTCGCTGGTCAGGTAATAATTGGTTCTAAAGAGTACAATTTTAATTACTGTAAACATAAACTTTCAATTGGCTCAGAAGGTAAATTTTTAAATAGTGTAGTTACTTTATCTTTTTGCGCATCTGTTATGAATTTCTCAATTAGGTGTTTGTCACTTACACTTTCTATTCGCTATTACCTATCTGCTGTTCTCCGTACTACACCTGCTCCAACAGCTAGTGTTGATCCTCTTAATTCTTTCTTTGTATTTTGTCTATCATATTTTCCCATAAATCATGTATTACATGTCCACTAGATCAATCCATCAACTTCTCCTTCCCGTATTTCTTAAGCCACTGAGTTTCTTACTAGTTTCTTATCATACTCCTTTTCTCCCTTTTGTGACGTACCGTCACATATTAGCGAGAAATTTATACCCTGCCGTTTCTTTTTGCATTCATAAACTTTAATAGAAATTCTATATTTAATTTTTTTGCGTTCAGTTTAACTTTTGCGGGCCTTCTAATTTATCTAGTTTCTTTAGAGTTGCTCAATCGCTGCACGAAGCAATATAGAGTGGGTTGTTTGCTATGCATTCGTTTTTTTTTATAAAAAACGTGAGGAAGCGAATTGTGTTTTTCGTAATTTTCTCGAAAAGGTGAAAATAACGCGCCATCCTCTTTGTACTGAACAATTGGTTTTTATAAGTGGAGGTGCTTTTCTCCAACTGTTCAATTTTAAGCAAGTTTAAAATAAAATTAGACGTTCCATGTCTGTGAAACGTATAAAAAAAAGTTGTAAACAGGATTATTCTCAAGAAGTTACCAATGTTGATCTACATGATTGATTTGAACTAGAAATTATCCATTCTTCATCTGGTCTAGTGCATGTTTGTGAAAATCAGTACAGGTAGGCCAAGACGGGATTGTAATTTAATTTGTGAATCGGTGAAACAGCTAGGAATTGTACAGATCTGATTTATCTTCGATTGACATATTAACGCACTATATCACAAAAATATTTTCTATATCGTATAAATGCCTGACAGCAAATGAATAGTGTAAGTTAAGAATTCGTGTTTTGCAGATTTTACGTATTGAAACATGGCAGTTATATTGTTTATATTAATAGGCGTAATGATAAGTGTTACCATGTGCGAGTAAGTTTAATTGCCGAACTGCTAGCCATGTAGGAAGTTGCTGTCAGGGGTCGCTCCTTGATAGGGCGACCAAAATTAAGTAAAATGCCTTAACATCCTAAATTGCCTCTAGTGCTCCCATGATGTCAACAATGCGCTCCTGTAGGTAGAATTCCGAATCATAACAATTAAGTATAGTTCTCTAAGCTGAAAAAAAAAATAACCAATACCATTTGGGTGTTTTCAATAATTATATACATGTGTTAAGTTAGTATATAAGTGTCATTTCTTCTTGAATTATCATGTTTATTTAGTAAAGAAATATAGGATAATAATATAGACATTTAACAATTGAAATATAAAGTGCAATCCTTGTCGCTTCGAGTTTACTGTTTCATCGCCGATACTAATAATTATTCAAAGTGTTTCAACCTTCATTGATCAGAACCAGCATTCCTGTTAGCTGTTATTAATTATATTGCTTCAAATTTTGGCATCCTCAATAAACACTAGCCAATGGCTATGCAGAGAAAGTAAAATTTGTTACGTGGGTGTGCCAATCTTGTAATGTATATGCCATTATTTACTTTACGCTAGTTAAGCATATTGAAGTATAGCTATCCCTACCAAAAAAAAGCCTTTTGTAGAATGATGGATAGGTAAATTGCTAGTATAATTTTGCATGGGTTCAAGTGATAGTAGTGAGTGTTCTCTAATAAATGACAGTGTGGTTTAGTAATTGAGTGAAATAAGCTTTTTATGTGTAGGCACCAGTTACTCCATTTATTTACGTTGTGACTGTTAGTTTGTATGTGTAGCCCCATTGTAAGTTTACGTCGACGTATTAGAAATAATACTCAATATTGAATCTTGTATATGATGTTTAGTCCCTGAGTGGATTAGAGCGCACCTGTATGCGCCTCTTTGTTATAATTCATGGTAATTGTGAAATACTTTGTTTAAAACATATTGAGTTTGGGGCTCTTCGCTTCAAAGATGCAAGGGACACCGAATTTTATGGTTTATTTGGATATGGTGCCTTGTTTTTGTTTTAATATGCTTCACTCAATACCATCATGAGAGTATCCATCGTAACAGTATATGATTTGACACATTGATTTTCATCTAAATAATTGAGATAGGCTAAAATAAATTCATATCAAGGGGTAGTCTACCTAAAATAAAATAAATGTAAGTCATCTAATATCTGCTGAGTATGTCGTAGCGAGGGATAGACCACCTTTTTGCAAATTGGTAGGCTACGTAACTATACTTTCTCTGGATTTCAACATTTTGCCTCCATATATTTGTCCAAAAAAAATCAAGGTTATTTCCGGCAAATGCAGTGCCGCTCATTCTCTTGCCTACTTGAGATTGGTAGTTTTGTGAGTCTGTATGGCTATTTAGAAATGAGATCCCTGTCCATAATCTTTGAGTCCTTTCTAATAATATTAAGAGATGAAACTGTACAAGCGAAGTAACGATGGTGAATGCTTGGTAGTATGGACCATAAATCGACATCAGCTTATGTAATCCAACCGATAATAACAATAATAGTTCTCAGTTCACTTACTAAGTTAAGGCGAATGATCAGATAAGCCGGATATTATTTTTCTTTAACGATTTTATTGATACTTTGTAAAAACTATTTATATATTAATCATTGGGCTTGAAGCCGGACTACTTCTGCCGAAGAGTTAGTGTAACATCCAGATAATAATTTCAGTGTTATTTTGCTCTTTTGAATATATATTGTTTGATATAAAAAGGTTCTTCATGAAACTTCCATCAACTTTCTCCACTTTTTCGGTTTACTACCAGCATTTAAGTTTGTGAAGCATATTTCTTTTACTTAATCTTCCTTGTCGGGATTTTTTTTGAAGTGGTATCCCGTATGATGGATCGTATGGAACCTCGTGAATACTATCTCTAATGCACATATTTATCAACGTAACCTAACGTAGATTAGAGTACTTATTACTACGTGACGTATTGCGTAGAATTGAGTAACCTACATGATTTATTCAATCTTTATGAACAATTAATGTCTCCTAAGATGAACGATTCAGGCCCTTAGTTAAACTGCAAATGATTATGCCTGAATTTATATATATATATATATATATATATATATATATATATATATATATATATATATATATATATATATATATATATATATATATATATATTTGCTTATTATACTATATTCTAAAGTGAGACATGTTTCAATGCAAAACAATTTAGTCATTCAAATAAATAGAGGAGAGTTCGTTGCCTCTGATTAAAGTTGCCTCATTTACCAATGTGTTTCAAATACTAATTTTTACTTGTATCCGGACGCGCTCGAGTATTTAAAGGAAATAAATGGAAGTTAACATTGACTTCCATACATGGAACTTCGATGCGCCGTCGTAACTGCCATCTATGATAAAATAATGTGAACTGTTTGTTTGACAAATTTTGTCTGTTGCCATAAATTGTATTATAATTGTTATTAAAAGATATATTATTGGTGAGATGTAATACGAGTCGTCAGGCAATCCTCGTTAATTTAATATCAGTGCATAGTATAGATCTGTAAACCGTCAGTTCTGTTAGCATTGAGTGCAAGCTGAATCCAAGTGCAAGTGAATCCAGTACCAAATAGTAAATTTATCAGTGAATTTATTAAGTCAGACCTACCTTATGAATTTAGTGCAAGTGTGTGTCAAACAGCCTTCTGCCACGTAGATCTTTATATCGACTAATGTGTAACAGCAGCTCATAAGTTTATTTACCAAATACTGCATTATATTCATCGAACAACCATGTTCATCAAAACATCAATACAGTTAAGAACCCGAACTATTCAGCTAACGGTGTTTGTTCCGCGATTCAAAGGATAGTAACTCAATCTAACTACAATCATTTGACCGATTTATGATAAGGAGATTTAAACGGTGCAAACAATTAGTTTCGAGGAAATATTACTTCACTTCGAAGTAATTCACAAAGGAAAAAATTAATATGGATTAACTTCTTCAAGTGCAAATAAGAACTTTACACGAGCTAATATCAAAGACTAACATTCCTGTTATGTGCATTTATTGAATTTTAATTTTTTTCTTATTTTTACTTTCAACTTTTTAAATACCAAACTCGGATCTAAATAATTGTTAATTTAAAGACTGTTTTATATTGTCTATATATTAGTATAAATTATAACCATGAATCATTAAGCATTCTAAACATGGTGTGTCAAGTGCTTTATATTCCATAATTACTCGAATATCTAATATCTATCGTGTAACATAAATGATGCTACTTTTACTGTTGTTTATCGTAATATTTGTAACCATTTCAAGAAGTTACATATATATTTAACCATACTCAATATTCATACCACTCAAGACTGAATATAGAGGATTTTTATTGTCTCTCATATTATAACTTGTGCTTATGTAATAATATTAAGTACGAACTGTGATAATTTGAATTTTTGCTGCGATATTCAAATCTACGCATATTCTATTATTGTGTTGTGGTATTGCAAATATATATATCTTCAAGTATTTTTGTTTATATACATTTTTGTATTGGAATGCAGTAGCGTAGTATGCTTATAATAAAGATAAAAGGAAAGATGGTATTCATGTATTTAATTCGTATCTCCTTGAATTTTTATTATAATTAGAATAATGGTATATATATGAATATTTTCTAATATAAGGTTAAGAATCAACAGAATAAAGCTTAGAGGATAAAACTTCATGTAGTTACATAAACATAAGGTAACAATATAACATTATTTTCAGATATATTATAAGAAATGATATTTATTTTCTCAATCGTATACGGTTGCGTAAATGATAAGTGTTCTTTCTATGAAAGTAACTTCGAACATGTGTGTTTATAACTAATTGACGAGAGATGTGATGATGACACAAAAGACAAAATGCAGGTAAGGAATAATTAATATCGACAAAGTAAATAACGTTCTCTCAAGTTAGAGAGTGAATAAGGCTCTTTAAGTTGACCGAAACTACTTATTCAGTAAGCAAGTAAATTCAAGTTTAAAGAAGATTTCGACGTACTTTCGGGGATCTTTCCCTTCATTCTCCAACTATCCTTTCCTTCATGCCTTATCCTAATCATCCTGTCTTTCCTTCATCTTTTCCCCTTTTTTCTCCATCTTTCTTGCTTTCTACCTCTCTTTATCATTTACTATTAGATTCTTCTAGTGTAATCTTTTCCCCTCTCCTATTTTCTTTCTTCTTATACCTACCTTCCTTTTTGAAACCACCTCCATTCTCACGGATTTGCTTGTGAGTATGCTAAGTATGCGGTCAACAAAATTTCAAATTATCTTCGGATGAAGTTCGCCTGACTGTGTCACAACCAGAGTAACACCAGGCTAGCAAGCAAACCGGAGCGAGATTGGAGGGGACGGAGCGTTTCAAAATTATCGACCGTGCTAGGACACGACAGTCCTAGCTACCGTGAATTGCAGGACCAAAAGACATCCGCTGATATGATAAACACACTAAGAAAGTGAAATTGGTTCACGGTGCTGAAAAGTAATGAAAGACTAATGCTTGTTTTGAAAACACACATGTGAGAGGAAGCTATTTATATCTAAAAGAAGGAGCACACAAAACGATGGGAGTACTAGGGAGCTAATTTAAAGGCAGCTATCTTGCATAGTTAGTAGTGAGGCAATTCTATGAAAAAAGTTTATTAAGGTAATTGTTGATATATACATATGTTGTTTGTGTTGAATATTGATTGAGAGATTGTTAAATGATGGCGTTATCGAAGGATTCCATTGAACTTGCGAACTGTAGCGGGAGTCAAAGTCTAGATAGACAATTATGCCGTAAATGCGGATCTCACGAACGTGAGGGATGTAAAAATATGGTAGAATGTACTAATACCGATTGTAAGGGTTGGTACCATTTTGATTGCGTGGATATTTCTGACAATTCACAACGGCTCGAAGAGCTGCAAAATGATCCAAACTGGCAGTGTCCTCAGTGTATGGACAATGTGTTGAAGTCCGCCACGGGAAGTGGTAATGACGTCAGTGGGGACTTAACTGGTACAAACGGGTTTGTACATTTTGTGCAACCGCAGATATCAACTCAAATAGTTGATCGGACCCCTAGTTGCATTTCTATAGTTGGTGGTCAGGATGACCTGATGCATGCTGACCAACGTGATCCAAGACGTAATAGAATCGAAAACGGGACCTGTTCGGATGTAGGTAACTCCGATAAGGAGGAAGTATTTAAGGAAACCCAAGGGTTGGGTCAAGTGATTTTGATGCTTAAACAATTACAACAAGGTATGAATAACCGAACGGACGAAATGCGGGCCGATAATAAGGCTATGAGAAATCAAGTTGGGAACTTAGGTGCACAGCTTTTGGAGGTGCAAGCTAATTGTAACAAAATTAAGAAAATATGTGATGAGAACGTAAAAATGCTAGAACGTTCTATTAACGAAGTAAGATCTGAATTGCGTGAGGGATTGAAATCGACAGATACTAGGTTTGCTAATTTAACAGCGCGTCTTGATGAGGTAGAAGAGAAGTTTAATAACAATTGAAGTGAAAATATAGATCAGGTAGATAAACGAGTAAATGAGATTGAAAAGCAAGGTGGTGAGCAGGATAGCATGATATGCAAAGTACATGGTCAGGTTACGCAAATTCAATCAAAGATTAATAGATTCTATGATATAGTTCTGGGTTTCTCTACTAGCGTTGATACATGTACGGAAGAAATGTTTTCAAGTCAAAAGGACATACGTGAGTTACAGGTACAGTCTACTCAAGTTTTAGCCAAGTTGGGTCGAATAGAAATTTCAAATCAGGAGATACATGAAAGGTTAGCTGATGATCAAGACAAAACCAGTGAAAGTATACGTGAGATAGATAGTCGGTTAAGGAAGTTAGAGATCAAGCAGACGTTCGTTGCTGCCACATCAGAAGTTTCTTGTAAGGGAATCCATCAAGAATCTGATAAAGATGAGTCGATTATTGAGGAATCGCCTGCTAACAGAATAAATACAATGCAATTTCCTATGAGAACTGAGGTAAAATCGACGGTTACTTTGGTGACTCCGAGCGTTACTGTTGCTAGTGGTACGCCTCGTGTTTGTCCGTCTCCATATCATGTGGGATGGCAGACAAGTGGAAATTACTTTCCACTAACAAGCAATATTCCCACTTTCCAGAGTGAAACTATACCTATAACGGGTTTAACCTCAAACTGTGGAGTTGGCGTCCCACAGTTGAATCTCAATAACTATACCTCAACTAATGCATTCTCGCTAAATCCGTTTAAATCGTCATCAGGTGTTAACCTGTCAGGTAATCTTGGACAAAGTAATCCGTTTCCAAATTTTGATGAAATAAATAAGGTGAATGAATTCCAACCTATAAAACCCAGGATGAAACCTCGGGATCGAGAGTACTTTCCTTAGTATGATGGTAATCCTGAAGGAAAGCCTCGTGTCTTTATTCAGAAATTGCGTCAGCGTTTCAACTCATTTACAACAACGGATAGCGAACGGATTGAAGTCGCAGAAGAACGATTAAAATCCCATGCTCTTGCTTGGTTTAGAAGTATCAAGGGCAAGATACAAACCTATGAGGATTTTGAACGATTGTTTTGTGAAGAGTATTGTAGTGACCAAGTGGAAAGGTCTCGAAAATGGGCTTTACAATCGCGTCGCTATAATAAGGCACAATATGGGACATTAACCAATTTCGCTTGGAACATAAACGATTACTATGAAATTACAGACAAGCCTGATGAAGCTGAATTAGTGGATTTAGTGGTTAGTTGCCTTCCACCAACTGAATCTCGTACCATTGCCACTCATATGTGCAAAACGGTACACGAGCTAACATCTAAACTTGCTGCTTTATCTGGACAAACTCAAATCAATGTTGAGCCGCCGTCACAACCAAAGAAGTACTTCGTTAGACAAACTGAAGCTAATAAAACGTCAAAATCTGTTGAAAATGGTTGCCAAACTAACTTCCTAACGTATACTCAAGCTAGTGAAAGATACCCAAGTAACAGTATTAACAATAATAGTAACAATGGTCAACAATATTTCCGGAATAATAATGGAAACCGGAGAGGTTACAGACCTTATTGGAACCCGAATGGCCGAGAATCAAATTCGAATGGAAGTAACGAAAATAGTAACAATGGGTCACGTGCTGATTATAGTAGGAATGGTTCGTGGAGAAGGGGGAGACGTAATAACTATAACTCAAATGGTAGGAATAACAATCAGAGATCGTATGGTAACGGTAATTGTAATAATGATACAAGAAATAACCCAGATCGAGACAGCCCAAGAATTCTGTCTCGTAACGATGACGTTACACAAACAGAGCCGACAAACTAACGCCGCAGCTATCAGGTGTAATGGGGGAGGATAGCTGCGCAAGGAAAGAGGCCCCCTTTAGAGATGAAGATGCTAATACTTTTGACACTCCAATTACTAATTTGACAAATGTAAATCATTCACAATCAGAGTCAGATTTGGAAACGTTTGTAAAATTTAACGTGCAATTTGTAGTAGAGGAGAATTGCAACTTGGAGGAAAATCGTTATTTCTCTCCTTCACCAACTGTAACAGGAATTATTGGGGGATTACAGTTAACTTGCATAATAGACTCTGGTTCCGAATTATCCCTAATGGATTGGGAAGTTTGGAGGAAATTGCAACAACGGTTTCCTTCCGCGAAGCTCAGGCCTTACTCGAACTGCAAGTTGGGAGCTTTTGCGGGCAAGGAAACTTTCTCAGTATTAGGAGTATAGAATTTTAACCTGAACATTAAGGGATACATTTTTGAAGTGACGATTTTTGTTATCAAATATCTTCGCACAGATATAATTCTTGGATGCCCTTTCATGGACGATTATAGGGTTATACTTGATCGGGATAAAAATGAAATCCGGATGAAAGATCGAGTGGGTAATCTGGTGGTTGTTCCAACAAACAGAACTGATGTTATGTTAGTAGGAATTCCTGATCGACAGAAGATTGTAACGGGGATGCTAGTGGAACAGCAATTTACGCTTGACCCCAGTGCCCTTTGTCAAGCTGCCTCGGAAGTTGATCATTTTGGAGAGAGAGAAAAAAGTTCTGCCATCGAACCATCTCCAGTGATGGATAGTAACATTTCAGAAGATATTGCAAAGTGTATAGCATCTAGGGATGACTTGCCTATAGACATTAGAGAAAAACTCCATAAGTTGTTGCTACGTTTTCGAGGTTTATTCTTTGACTATCCTCGAAGGGTACGAGCACCACCTTTTCGTCTACAGTTAGTTGACGACAAACCGGTTGTAGGCCCTTGTTACCCTGTTCCACAGGAGATGGAAGCCGAATTTGAAGTCGAACTCAAGAAATGGATATCGTTGGGAATTGTCAAGGAACAACTCTCACCTTATCAAAATCCCATCCACGTGGTTCGGAAACCTTCAGGTGGAGTACGACCAGTGCTAGATTTGAGAGGTGTGAATGCTAAGATAATTGCGCCCCAAGTACGTGTGGACCCTATAAGTGAACTATTAAGTCGTGTGTTACAAGCGCGGTGGTTTTCAACCTGTGATGCATCCTCAGCGTATTATGGGATCAGTCTACATCCAGATTCCTATGCTTGTACGAGCTTTGTATACAAAGGTATTCAGTTTGTTATGACAGTGTTGCCCCAAGGTTGAAAAGCTCGCCAGATATTTTCCAACATGTAATGACACGATTTTTTGGTGACACTACTCGGGAATTCATTATTCTGTATTTGGATGGCGTACTCGTCAAAAGTTCGGCATTGTGTGACCATCTAGAACATTTAAGAAGAGCTTTTGAGATTTTTGAGAGAGCAAACTTCTCATTAAATTTTCAAAAATGCAACTTTCTCATGACTGAGATTAAGTTTTGGGGGCATATAGTCAGTGGAGATGAAGTAAAGGTAGATCCGAGACTAAATGAAGCAATAAGATGCTTTCCAATTCCAAAGACACGTAAGAACTTACGCCAGTTTTTAGGTTTAGTTAACTGGAGAAGAAATCACATAAGCAATTTCGCTGGACTGACCTCGAAGTTATATGATCTCCTAAAGAAAGAAAAGAAGTTCGTTATGGATCAAGAGGCTCTGGAGTCTTTCTATAAACTACGGGAAATAATGAGCAATCCACCAGCTCTCAGTCAGCTGGATTTCTCGTTAACATTTCATATACACAGTGACGCGTGTATGGAAAATCTGGCGGGACTATTGGCACAGTATCCGTCGGGAACTGATGAGCCACGTATAATTGGGTATGCGAGCCGACGAGTAAAATCTCATGAACTATCTCTTTCCATTTTCCAGTTGGAGCTTCTTGCTGTTTTGTATTTGTGCGAACATTTCGAACAATTTATAATGGGAAGAAAAACCTGTGTCCACACGGATAATGCAGCAGTAACGCATGCTTTTACCCTTAAGGGACTCGACCCTAGAACGACACGAATACTCCTGAAGTTACAGAGATTTGATTTGGTGTTTCAGCATTGCCCTGGGAAGCAAAACTTCGTGGTTGACACTCTCAGTAGATGCCCACCTGAAGTTAATACAGACCAAAAGACGCATTACATAAACTTCCTGAGTCGAACTGATTTTTCCAAGATCAATTTCAAGAAGATAGAGATTGAGCAGAAGGATGACGTAATGTGTAGAAAATTACAACAGCGATTAGAGAACCCGGATGGAGCCGACCAAGTTACCATCTATAATGGTCTGTTGTATGTCAAACCCCTACACTCCACTAGGTGGTTGTTAGTGATTCCTCAGAGTTGTGTGACTGAAGTGATTGATACTATACATGCAACCGGGCATTTTGGGGTACAAAAATGCTTAAAGTTCATTCGTTCGTTATTCTTTTGGAAACGACAAAGATATACTATCAAGTGCCATGTAAACAACTGTGTTGAGTGCGCACAGACGAAATATGCAACCAGAGCAATCACTAGACAAGAGTGTCACATAGAAGCAGATGCACCTCATTTGAAAATGGGCATCGATATTGTTGGAAAGTTACCTCCTAGTCAGCGTTATTATTTCATTTTATCTATCGTAGATATTTATTCTCGCTTTGTCTGCTTCTTTCCATTACGTACTGCTCACACGAAAGAAATCATTGCAGTGTTGGAAAGACGGTATTTCCACATGATACCGTACACTCAAGAGGTAATCTCCGATAGAGGGCCACAATTTACTTCTAAGTTATGGCAAAACTACTGTCAAAAGCATAACATTCATCATATACTTACCTCCAGTTATTCTCCTACAGCAAATGGAATTACTGAAAGCAGCCACAAGGAGTTAAATAGACTGATACGTTTGCTTTGCCATAAAGACCAAACAAGGTGGACTCAGCATCTTGTGGAAATCCAATTTCTACTTAACAACTCCTACTGCTCCTGTATACAATGTACACCTGCAGAAATATTTTTGAGTTATTCTGCAGTTGAAGGTTTCCAAAAGTCTGTCTCATGGCCAAAAGGCTTGGAAACCATTGATAAGAATCGCAGGTATATTATTGTGTCCCATCGTGGTAAGAAACACGAAGAGAGTATGGTAGAAGCAGATTTTAAAGGAGGACAGCTTGTGATGGTCCGTAACCACCATCAATCTTCTATTATTAAAATGGAGACAGTCAAGTGGATGAATGTATATTCTGGTCCATTTTTGGTTGTAAAGGTCCTCAGGAATAGTGTTCAACTGCATTCTCTAACAGGAGAAAATATTAGTACACAAAATGTAAGAAATTTAAAGGTGTTTAATTGTACAAAGGAGAAGAGACAAGAATTGCTGAAAAACTATCCAGAATCTCAATTTTTCTCAGATAAGCTAACTTAACACACGTATATGTATGTTTGGAGATTCTTTCGGTAGTTATTGGTTCAGGAACCTTAAACACTACGTGTTAAAAAGTGTGAAGATATTGGCCTACAGTAAATAAAAATTTATTATCATTAAATTTTTATTTGTTGAAGAAGTGGGAGGATGTGACGTACCGTCACATATTAGCGAGAAATTTATACCCTGCCGTTTCTTTTTGCATTCATAAACTTTAATAGAAATTCTAAATTTAATTTTTTTGCGTTCGGTTTAACTTTTGCGGGCCTTCTAATTTATCTAGTTTCTTTAGGGTTGCTCAATCGCTGCACGAAGCAATATAGGGTGGGTTGTTTGCTATGCATTCGTTTTTTTATTAAAAACGTGAGGCAGCGAATTGTGTTTTTCGTCATTTTCTCGAAAAGGTGAAAATAACGCGCCATCCTCTTTGTACTGAACAATTGTTTTTTATAAGTGGAGGTGCTTTTCTCCAACTGTTCAATTTTAAGCAAGTTTAAAATAAAATTAGACGTTCCATGTCTGTGAAACGTATAAAAAAAAGTTGTAAACAGGATTATTCTCAAGAAGTTACCAATGTTGATCTACATGATTGATTTGAACTAGAAATTATCCATTCTTCATCTGGTCTAGTGCATGTTTGTGACAATCAGTACAGGTAGGCCAAGACGGGATTGTAATTTAATTTGTGAATCGGTGAAACAGCTAGGAATTGTACAAATCTGATTTATCTTCGATTGACATATTAACGCACTATATCACAAAAATATTTTCTATATCGTATAAATGCCTGACAGCAAATGAATAGTGTAAGTTAAGAATTCGTGTTTTGCAGATTTTACGTATTGAAACATGGCAGTTATATTGTTTATATTAATAGGCGTAATGATAAGTGTTACCATGTGCGAGTAAGTTTAATTGCCGAACTGCTAGCCATGTAGGAAGTTGCTGTCAGGGGTCGCTCCTTGATAGGGCGACCAAAATTAAGTAAAATGCCTTAACATCCTAAATTGCCTCTAGTGCTCCCATGATGTCAACAATGCGCTCCTGTAAGTAGAATTCCGAATCATAACAATTAAGTATAGTTCTCTAAGCTGAAAAAAAAAATAACCAATACCATTTGGGTGTTTTCAATAATTATATACATGTGTTAAGTTAGTATATAAGTGTCATTTCTTCTTGAATTATCATGTTTATTTAGTAAAGAAATATAGGATAATAATATAGACATTTAACAATTGAAATATAAAGTGCAATCCTTGTCGCTTCGAGTTTACTGTTTCATCGCCGATACTAATAATTATTCAAAGTGTTTCAACCTTCATTGATCAGAACCAGCATTCCTGTTAGCTGTTATTAATTATATTGCTTCAAATTTTGGCATCCTCAATAAACACTAGCCAATGGCTATGCAGAGAAAGTAAAATTTGTTACGTGGGTGTGCCAATCTTGTAATGTATATGCCATTATTTACTTTACGCTAGTTAAGCATATTGAAGTATAGCTATCCCTACCAAAAAAAAGCCTTTTGTAGAATGATGGATAGGTAAATTGCTAGTATAATTTTGCATGGGTTCAAGTGATAGTAGTGAGTGTTCTCTAATAAATGACAGTGTGGTTTAGTAATTGAGTGAAATAAGCTTTTTATGTGTAGGCACCAGTTACTCCATTTATTTACGTTGTGACTGTTAGTTTGTTTGTGTAGCCCCATTGTAAGTTTACGTCGACGTATTAGAAATAATACTCAATATTGAATCTTGTATATGATGTTTAGTCCCTGAGTGGATTAGAGCGCACCTGTATGCGCCTCTTTGTTATAATTCATGGTAATTGTGAAATACTTTGTTTAAAACATATTGAGTTTGGGGCTCTTCGCTTCAAAGATGCAAGGGACACCGAATTTTATGGTTTATTTTGATTTGGTGCCTTGTTTTTGTTTTAATATGCTTCACTCAATACCATCATGAGAGTATCCATCGTAACAGTATATGATTTGACACATTGATTTTCATCTAAATAATTGAGATAGGCTAAAATAAATTCATATCAAGGGGTAGTCTACCTAAAATAAAATAAATGTAAGTCATCTAATATCTGCTGAGTATGTCGTAGCGAGGGATAGACCACCTTTTTGCAAATTGGTAGGCTACGTAACTATACTTTCTCTGGATTTCAACATTTTGCCTCCATATATTTGTCCAAAAAAAATCAAGGTTATTTCCGGCAAATGCAGTGCCGCTCATTCTCTTGCCTACTTGAGATTGGTAGTTTTGTGAGTCTGTATGGCTATTTAGAAATGAGATCCCTGTCCATAATCTTTGAGTCCTTTCTAATAATATTAAGAGATGAAACTGTACAAGCGAAGTAACGATGGTGAATGCTTGGTAGTATGGACCATAAATCGACATCAGCTTATGTAATCCAACCGATAATAACAATAATAGTTCTCAGTTCACTTACTAAGTTAAGGCGAATGATCAGATAAGCCGGATATTATTTTTCTTTAACGATTTTATTGATACTTTGTAAAAACTATTTATATATTAATCATTGGGCTTGAAGCCGGACTACTTCTGCCGAAGAGTTAGTGTAACATCCAGATAATAATTTCAGTGTTATTTTGCTCTTTTGAATATATATTGTTTGATATAAAAAGGTTCTTCATGAAACTTCCATCAACTTTCTCCACTTTTTCGGTTTACTACCAGCATTTAAGTTTGTGAAGCATATTTCTTTTACTTAATCTTCCTTGTCGGGATTTTTTTTTGAAGTGGTATCCCGTATGATGGATCGTATGGAACCTCGTGAATACTATCTCTAATGCACATATTTATCAACGTAACCTAACGTAGATTAGAGTACTTATTACTACGTGACGTATTGCGTAGAATTGAGTAACCTACATGATTTATTCAATCTTTATGAACAATTAGTGTCTCCTAAGATGAACGATTCAGGCCCTTAGTTAAACTGCAAATGATTATGCCTGAATTTATATATATATATATATATATATATATATATATATATATATATATATTTGCTTATTATACTATATTCTAAAGTGAGACATGTTTCAATGCAAAACAATTTAGTCATTCAAATAAATAGAGGAGAGTTCGTTGCCTCTGATTAAAGTTGCCTCATTTACCAATGTGTTTCAAATACTAATTTTTACTTGTATCCGGACGCGCTCGAGTATTTAAAGGAAATAAATGGAAGTTAACATTGACTTCCATACATGGAACTTCGATGCGCCGTCGTAACTGCCATCTATGATAAAATAATGTGAACTGTTTGTTTGACAAATTTTGTCTGTTGCCATAAATTGTATTATAATTGTTATTAAAAGATATATTATTGGTGAGATGTAATACGAGTCGTCAGGCAATCCACGTTAATTTAATATCAGTGCATAGTAAAGATCTGTAAACCGTCAGTTCTGTTAGCATTGAGTGCAAGCTGAATCCAAGTGCAAGTGAATCCAGTACCAAATAGTAAATTTATCAGTGAATTTATTAAGTCAGACCTACCTTATGAATTTAGTGCAAGTGTGTGTCAAACAGCCTTCTGCCACGTAGATCTTTATATCGACTAATGTGTAACAGCAGCTCATAAGTTTATTTACCAAATACTGCATTATATTCATCGAACAACCATGTTCATCAAAACATCAATACAGTTAAGAACCCGAACTATTCAGCTAACGGTGTTTGTTCCGCGATTCAAAGGATAGTAACTCAATCTAACTACAATCATTTGACCGATTTATGATAAGGAGATTTAAACGGTGCAAACAATTAGTTTCGAGGAAATATTACTTCACTTCGAAGTAATTCACAAAGGAAAAAATTAATATGGATTAACTTCTTCAAGTGCAAATAATAACTTTACACGAGCTAATATCAAAGACTAACATTCCTGTTATGTGCATTTATTGAATTTTAATTTTTTTCTTATTTTTACTTTCAACTTTTTAAATACTAAACTCGGATCTAAATAATTGTTAATTTAAAGACTGTTTTATATTGTCTATATATTAGTATAAATTATAACCATGAATCATTAAGCATTCTAAACATGGTGTGTCAAGTGCTTTATATTCCATAATTACTCGAATATCTAATATCTATCGTGTAACATAAATGATGCTACTTTTACTGTTGTTTATCGTAATATTTGTAACCATTTCAAGAAGTTACATATATATTTAACCATACTCAATATTCATACCACTCAAGACTGAATATAGAGGATTTTTATTGTCTCTCATATTATAACTTGTGCTTATGTAATAATATTAAGTACGAACTGTGATAATTTGAATTTTTGCTGCGATATTCAAATCTACGCATATTCTATTATTGTGTTGTGGTATTGCAAATATATATATCTTCAAGTATTTTTGTTTATATACATTTTTGTATTGGAATGCAGTAGCGTAGTATGCTTATAATAAAGATAAAAGGAAAGATGGTATTCATGTATTTAATTCGTATCTCCTTGAATTTTTATTATAATTAGAATAATGGTATATATATGAATATTTTCTAATATAAGGTTAAGAATCAACAGAATAAAGCTTAGAGGATAAAATTTCATGTAGTTACATAAACATAAGGTAATAATATAACATTATTTTCAGATATATTATAAGAAATGATATTTATTTTCTCAATCGTATACGGTTGCGTAAATGATAAGTGTTCTTTCTATGAAAGTAACTTCGAACATGTGTGTTTATAACTAATTGACGAGAGATGTGATGATGACACAAAAGACAAAATGCAGGTAAGGAATAATTAATATCGACACAGTAAATAACGTTTTCTCAAGTTAGAGAGTGAATAAGGCTCTTTAAGGTGACCGAAACTACTTATTCAGTAAGCAAGTAAATTCAAGTTTAAAGAAGATTTCGACGTACTTTCGGGGATCTTTCCCTTCATTCTCCAACTATCCTTTCCTTCATGCCTTATCCTAATCATCCTGTCTTTCCTTCATCTTTTCCCCTTTTTCTCCATCTTTCTTGCTTTCTACCTCTCTTTATCATTTACTATTAGATTCTTCTAGTGTAATCTTTTCCCCTCTCCTATTTTCTTTCTTCTTATACCTAGCTTCCTTTTTGAAACCACCTCCATTCTCACGGATTTGCTTGTGAGTATGCTAAGTATGCGGTCAACAAAATTTCAAATTATCTTCACCTGACGGTGTCACAACCAGAGTAACACCAGACTAGCAAGCAAACCGGAGCGAGATTGGAGGGGACGGAGCGTTTCACTTTCTAATCGTTTTATTCATTCCAAATCTATTTCATGTCCTGTTTCGTAATGTTTTTATATATTGCGTTTTTGTCTCATTTTAGTCTAGCATAATCCTTATGTTGTTTTATCCTTTGTTCTAATCTCTTTCCTGTTTTCCCAATGTACTTCATATCGCACTGTTTACAATTAACCTGGAACACTACTCCTTTCTCTTCTGGTCTTATCTCCTTTCCTTTCTTCTTCCTTTTCTCTCTCACAGCCTATTATCCTCTTTCCTCCTTTCCTGTATGTTTTAATGCCTTGCTTCCTCAACAGGTTCTTCAGGATCTCCATTTTTTCGCCTAAACTTTCAATACCACACCATTCTTTTCCTTCTTTCTATTTTCTTTCTGACTTTCTTTCTTCTAAACCTTCTCTTCTGTATCCGTTTTCCTTTAATAATAGGAACAGTATTTCTATGTATCCTTTCCTTCTGTCTTCATCTCTATCTATCATTTCTATTCTGTTTTCCATGTTCTGTAAAAAAATCTTCTTAGTTCCCCTGTCTACGTCGCTCCTCTTGTGGCAGTATATCTCTGCATGGCATTGACATTTCGAATTTTCTCTCGAATTTTCCTCGTTTCGAATTTTCGTACTATTTTCTCTATAGTCATGTCCTTCAAGTTGATTTTCTTCTATTCTTCTATCTACATTTCAAGCCTAATCCTTTCTTCTTCGTCTTCAATTATTTCAACAAATTTATTCAACTGTCTCTTAATTCCTTTCCATATTCCATAGCAATCATATACATATCTACAAAACATTATAAGATGTTGTCCTCCTTTTTCTTTTAATTTCTGTTCCCACCTGTTCATTACAATCTCTGCTAGTACCGGACTCAGTCTTGAACCTATGATTAATCCCTCTTTTATTCTCACCAATTTTTCACCAATCATGCATACACTATTCTCCCATATCAGTTTTAGGGCATTCAATACCTTCTCCTTTTTCCATTTATTATAATCTCATTTCCCATTTCTTCTTCTATTGGTTTCAACATGTACTCTCTCTTGATGCTCGGAAACATTGCCTTTACATCAACACTGAATAATACGGTTCTCTTTCTTCTGTATCCCACTCGTTCTAGGGCACATTTTACCTCCTCTCCTGTCGTTCTCTTATGTCTTCTGCTATCTGTTTTATTTCATCTTCCAGTGGTTCGAAAATGTTGTTTCTACAATCCATCACCGGTCTTAATTTAATTTCTTTTTTATGTATTTTTGGGAAACCTTTCATATTCGGTATTCTTCTGTTTTATTGATTAATTTCTTGAAACCTTGTTTTTTTCCTCCTCAATTATGTTGGTTCTTATATCATCTTTCACATCCTTATCTCCCACTACTTCATACATGTCATCGCATAGTTCTTCCAGTTTCTTTTTGTACCATGCCTTCTCCATTACTACTGTCGGCCCTGCTTTATTTGCCTGCTCTACAACGATGTCCTTTCTTCCCCTTAACTTTCTTAATCCTTCTTTCTCTTCTTTCTTAAGATTTCCTGTTTTTCTATTTATGTTTTGTTTTACTATGGCTACTGCTTTCCTCCTAATGCTTTCCCTCTGCTCTGGTTCTTTTATTTCCATAATTGCTTGTTCTAGTCTGAATACTACCTCTTTTACTTCTATCCTCTCTTCTTTCACTTTAAACTTGTAGCCTAGTTGGAGTTTTATTAGTAATCTTGACAAAGCTACAATGAATAATTTACAAGCTCGATTAGAATATTTGATTTGTTGTTGATGTCAAGCCTATCCTGAAAGAATACATAGGACATTAGCTACATGCACACAACAACTTAATGTCCTAGCACCGGACTTGCATGCACAATAATAGCCTAATATCGGATTATCTTCTATTTTCATGGCGAGCAATTCGTCATCATTCACTGAAAAGCGTACCCAACGCTGAAATGGAGTAGCGTTTCTAAACCTTAATAGATTCTAAAACGTAAGAACCCTGGCTCAAACCTATTTCTTTCAAATTGAAAAAATATCAGTACTTTCATGGTCTAAATAATTTTGTATATACGAAGGTGCTAGTTCAATCTGACAAACACCCAACGTAATTTGATTAAGAAATGCAAAATCGAATTGAAGAAATTCTGGAACATGTGAGTGATGTCTTGCCACATAGCATTTCGCTTTGCCAAATTCTCTGCTTCTACTCTAGTCTGCATGATATTAAAATCATCGATATGAACTCGAATTTGCTGGGCCAATTGTACAGTCTTAGGCAGCATCAACAAACGATCACCATATTTATTTATTAAGGCTCCAACTATCAAATTAGGAACTACCTCACTATTTGATGCCTCCGACGAAGTGAAAAGGGGATAAAGTAGATAACACAGACATACATATATAAATACATGCACACTCATACCCGCCCACACACTTTGTATATACAGGGTGTCCCAGCAGGAAGGGGCAAAATTTCGGAAAATGATAGTATGGGTGATTCTAAGCAAAAATGTTCATAAGAAAGTGAGCAATAATCTCAACGGTTTGAGAGCTACAGATTGTGAACCATTTTTTACTTTATATTGCGTATTGCTCACCCTGTAATTATTCTACAGAGGTAGGACATAGCGGATTTGAAAGGTGATGGAATGATCTTTCCAGCGGTATGCAACATGTGGAGGTTGGATGAGAAGTTATTAAGGTATATTTTGGAATCAGTGTTGCCATCTAACTTCTCTAAATAACCTTAATTTTCCCAAATTTCTCTGAATAGCTTCTCTTCCAAAGATACTACTGCCACATGTTGCATATCATTGGAAAGACCATTCCATCATCTTTCAAATCCGTTATATTTCACCTCTAAAGAATAACAACAGGGTGAGCAATACGCAACATAAAATCAAAAATGGTTCACAGTCTGTAGCTCTGAAATCATTGAGATTAGGAACAACGTTCATATGAACATTTTGTTTTGCTTAAAACCACCCATACTACCATTTCCCAAAATATTGTCCCTTCCTCGTGACCACAATATATATTTATTTTTAAGTCAGTAATCTGAAAACATTACAGTAGAAGTGATTACGATTCTCTAAAAATTATTTTTCGGCTACCATAAAAACCCTACGTATGAAGTTTCTCAAATTTTTCCGACAGGTTTTCAAATTTGACCTTGCAATGACCTTGAAACGATATTGTCGGGTCAAGAGAATGACATAATATGACAAAGCGACTCAAAGAAACGTTTATGCACTTTTTGTTCAGGTTTTTGCAACATTGCCCCTCGATTTGACCTTCAAATGACCTTGACATGTTGGAGGTTAACCGACATCCAATTCGGAAACAGCGACCCCCAAAATCCTACTATACCCTAGTAAGACTCGTTCATACTTCATAGATAAACTGTCGATCTAATTATTATTTGTATTTTACGAGGGAGCATATGCCTTTGAGTGACGATGATAATCAGGGGATATCTCAAAAACGTGGGATTTTCGGGCTTCGTACCCATAGAGACTTTTAATCAGGGGAGCAAGATACACAACGTAGTACAATACAAGTCAATTTATTGAAAACCGAATTTTCATAAACTTTGAGCCTGGTCCTTTCAGAACGTCTAAAAAGCAAACCCAACTATTGTGATGATAGATGTAGTCTGTCCTTTTACGTTAAGAAATCGGATCACAAACTTTACCTCAAAGTTGATGAGCTTTTCTCTATTGCTATTTGCACATATGAAACTTTATACTGTTTACATATCTGTTGATGGCGGAACATCATCAGTGTAGCCAGCGTCAAAATAATTCGCCCTTTTTACACTTGCGCCTATTGAATATATATTTCATTAAAAATACGATTAAGACATTTTGTATAAGTTTTTCCCATGCTTTCTCTTTTTTGTAGAAATACCTCTCATGCACTTTTGACACTTTTTTAAGGTGAAAGCACAAACTAGAAATGACTAGTTTCCCTTTCCTTACAATATGCCCTTGGATATATAACTCTTACTGATACCCTGAAAATATACTCTAAGAAAACAATGTTGTGTTGATAATTAACTAAGATATTAAACAATGGGACTACACTAATAAATAAAGCAATTTACGTGTGTGAGAAATGGATTTACTAGCAATGCTTCGATAAAATACATATTTGCATGTTTTGTATCAGATCTTTGTGTGTTTCTATATACAAAGTAAATATTTTTGACCCATATAACATGAACATGGTATTAACCAGAAATTTTGTGTTTCTTTCTTTTTTGCTTTGCAAGTAAAAGGGGGACCCACATAATCAATATAAACATATTGTGATTTTACAATGTCAAAAATGTTAGGGAAGAAATAAACTACTATAGTGATCACAAGGAATCATGAAGTTTTACCTAGATCTACTGATTTCACTACCAACGAGAGGGTGTGTTCCGGTAGTCGACCACCATCTATGAAATTTTACCAGTGTTATTTCATTAGCTTTTTTGGAGAAAAACTCCTGAGGGCACACTGTTGTCTGATTTTCCACTAAGTTTCCTTTTGTGTATTTTTGTTGATATTGTAGATGTCTTATATTTTCTCTGCCATTACTACTAAAGTTTATTTCAAATAATTGTTACCAGTCATGTTATTTTGTTTTGTTGTTCGTTCACCATATCTCCAAATTTTGGTAACATTGTTGGTGCATTCGATTCCCGGCGGGAGCTCATGTGCTTCGGATTCCACGTTAATCAGTAGGTCCACGTCTCATATAGCCTCGCTGCTGAAAAGGGACGTTAAACTCAAAATCAACTCAACTCAATTGTTGGTGTATTCTGATGTTTGGTGTTTTCTCAAGTGTGCGTTCAAAAGTCAGCTGTAAGAACCGTACCGAAATATTTCGATGTATCAAATGTGGTGCAAATCAGTTTTATAATTAGATACAGCTCACAGTTCTATGATTAGATACAGTTCTATGATTGTACAGCTCAGGGCTTACAAGTCGCTGATATCACTATACTATGCTATGATTGTTTTAAGGAACATTATTTCTAATTAGTGTTATTGCTTATGCTACTGGGGAGTTTGCACCTAAAATCTAATAGTAAATATCATAACAGAAGAACGTAACAAACTTGCATTCTATATTTATTGAATTGCGAGAAGCTGTACATATATTTTTTTTAAATACCGTAATTAATACCCTATGTGTGTCTTCCGTGTTCTTATAGAGTTGCTTCAACTAACGGGCTATAAATTCGATCTCGTGGTTCTGAAACAATAGCAGTACGAATGAGGTGAATGCTCTTCACAATTATCAGGACATAAACACTTATAAGCATTCTACCTTCTTTTCGGGAGGTGTACCTACCACCCTCAGATATCTACAACTTAATACCACAACCTTGATTTAATACTATTCATGAAATGAACTTAGGTAGACATTTCTCTCGTCGATATTTAATCTTAAATCGTACTTATACCACATTCGTCAGTATAAATTTTCGAAATATAACTTATATTAATATTAAACTTTGCAGTACCACTTGATTAACAGTGTTATCAAACCTACATAAAGTAACATTTTTTCGAAATTGCATTATGTCCGTTTATTCATATTTCAAATCTACAGCTGCATACGCGCCTTTGGCGCGAGAGACCCGGGTTCGATTCCCGGCGGGAGCTCATGTGGTTCGGATTCTACGTTAATCAGTAGGTCCACGTCTCATATAGCTGAACGGGACGTTAAACACAAAATCAAGTCAAGTCAAGTCAAGTCAAATCTACACCTGATATAAAACTCACAATAGTACGTTATTAATCAATATTTTAAAAACATTAAGGATTGTACTGTATTATATACATCGGAAAATAACAAAATTTTGCAAGTTTATACAGTAATAATAATGCATTTCGCAGACGGGACATTCGCCCTTGAGATGCCTAAGTATCAAGTAATATGATCATCATATGAAGTGTTTCGAACAAATACAAAAACAAGTTAAAAATAATTCAGAATTAGACTTTTCTGATATGACTTTATTTTGAAAAAGTAATTAGATAAGATCCAATTTCGACCTACTTGTACCTCCAGTTACATAAATAGTTTTCAGTAGACATAAATATCATCTTATGGTTTACACTTACTAGAGGCCTCACACAAATTCAAAAATATGAGAAATGTTTGCAAAGATTAGTTCTATCCTTTAAAATTGCATATTTGTACGTAATGTTTGAACAATTTCTTGTTTTCCTTGCTTCTATAACATTAGCACAATCTCTTTGGTTGGAATCCAGAAGTTACAAGTTCTCTGAATTACGAAATATGAAGCAGATTTGCAAACGTTAACAGTGTTTAGTATATCTCCGAAACGGCTTGAAATACCAAAATACTGTAAACGACATTATCATCTTTAAACCTATTAGGAATCATTTACATTATTGAATGTAGTACTTATCCAAGCATATTTTTAGTAATGAAGTCTTTTAAAAGTAAATCATGTTTTCAACTACTTGTAACTTTGTTTTAATCCATTTGAAATACACCATATCATGATCATACTATTAACCACTAAGATATTTTGGTTGAGTTGAGTTGATTTTGAGTGTAACGCCCCTTTCAGTAGTGGGGCTATATGAGACGGGAAATACTGATTAACGTGGAATCCGAACCACATGAGCTTCCGCCGGGAATCGAACCCGGGTCTCCCACGCCAAAAGTGCTAAGATATTTTGGATGTCCATTGCCCTGTATATCTGAATTGCGTGACAATTTTCGTAGAGGCCATCTAAGTGTGGATATTTGTGATACTATAGCGCTAATAGCTTGAAAAACTGAATAATGAATGTGATATTGTAACATTTAATATTCGATATTTGATATTTGACACTTATATATAAGAACTAAATAGGATGTATATATCCCACTTCGACCTACGTTTCCTTTTATCATATTCTGGAATCCCCTCCTTCATTTGGGACATTTCCTGCTCACATTTCCACTCACCTTGGTTTTGATATTTTTAATAATTAAAAATGTAAAATTCAGTTAAAATGAACACACCGCTTTCTCGAGCGTCGTTGGTGTTTGTGTTATGGTACTCAAAGATACCTTTCCCGACATTTCGACAGTTCTCAACTTAGTAAGTGTTGGTTCACAAAATAATTTTTTTTAACCAAATGGTATATTTAATAACTATTAGAATGGCTTCCAAACAATAGAACACCGTTGATTAATTCTGCATGATATTTATTCCTTAATATCTTTCATCGGTCATATCTTCATATCATTTTTTCATCTTACAATATTTAATTGTTGTCCTTCCAACAGTTGTCCACACTTGAACCATCTCAATCATATGGTTATTCTTTTTATTACCTATGCAGGGTTTCTGCATAAACAGATCACCATATTTACCTAACAATTAACCTTCATCTTTCTTGTTACTTCAAAATTACTTGGCACCGTAAATCGTGAATAACTATCCAACCCTACAGGAATGACCCACTCTGTAGCACTTGATAAATCTACATAATCTTTCTGGTTTATTTCAATACATAGATTCACACTTCAATCATTACAAAGGGTATTTTGTAAGTTTGTATACACAGTAGGGTAGCAGAAATATAGTATTATACACATTATTACACAGATATATATAAAGGCAAAACTAAAGTAGGAAACGAATGTTGAATTTTAAGCAGTTTCGAATGTAATTAGCTCAGATGATCTCGTAAACATTTTAAACAGGTAAGAAATGTATTCGGTAATCTTTACAATATTCATGAGGAAAACAAAAAATGTAGTGAAAGATTACATGAATCAGAAACCATCTTTTCCAAAGTCTAAAATCTTAAAACTGAAGAAAACTTAGCAAGATAATTCCATTCTACCAAGGGATGGAAATGAAAGGATACTCTTAGTTCAATTTTAGATGTTTTTGATTTTCGAAACAAAAGTTTTCATTGGACAGATGCTTGAAAATTGAGTGAACCTATCACTGACAGTCTTTGGGACGGAAGTCCCAGGTTAGTGGAAGCTTCAAACTTTCGAGTAAACGTGAAAAGAAAGTTCAACATTCCGATGCAATGCAATGCAATACATACCAAGCAAACTTTCCCTGCAGTCTGCAGGTATATTTCGGAAATTAAATTACCTATTGTTGTTGTGTATTTCGACTCCAACCCATTCCACCTTATAACTTAATCTCACCGGAAATTGCAATCATCATTGTCTTCCCCAGAGCCTCAATTATTTTATCCAAAAATTAAAGTATGAGTTAGTGAAACTTTAGGTTATATTATCAGAGTAATGATTGATGTTCGTATATTTTTTGATCCATTTTACTTTAAAAGATGGCATCGTTCTGAAATAGTGTGCTATCAATTTTTATGTTAACTACAAAAAAGTTTTTGTTGATTTTCTCAAAAACTTTGGATAAATATTTTCAAGAATGTCATTTTTTTGATTACCAAGATGTTAGATGTATAGGTTGACATATGTATAATCTTAATATATCTGATCTCCCTCGTAAATATATGGTGAGTGTATGCACCTTTGGCGCTCATAACCTGAGTTCGATTCTCGGTGGAAACTTATGTGGTTCGGACTACACATTAAGCTGTAGTTCAATTTCTCATGTAGCCTCGGTGCTAAAAGGGAAGCAAATTTCAAAATCAGTCAGTCATCGTAGAATCTTTCCTTTTTACTTATATGCTAATAAAGTCTAGCATGTTGTTAGAAGCTCTCCCGACTTGTCTAGAGGTTAGCGCGCCCTGCTTTGGTGCACGGGGTTTCAGATTAGATCTTAAGTAATACACAACTAAAATTTGAACTCGTTGTGATGGTTCTGTTTCTACGTAAATTATAGGTGCAGATATCCTTTATCCTTGCGCTCTAAAGTAACGTTAAGTTTCAAGAAGAATATTAACAAACATTTTAATTACAATAATTTCTCTACTATTTTAACATATATATTAGGGTTGCTATTAAGTTTCGACATCCGAGTTGTTTTGAGTCTCATTTCCAAAAATGGTTCTTTATCATATCAATAACCTTCATGAAAGGAAGAAATGGCCCAACAGAATAATATTAAATTTTGCCCTCAGGTATCTCAAATTTTCAATTCATTTATAGTATACAATAAGAGGTAAAGGTATCTTGTACGTTTGGAACGGCTAGACGGAGTGCCATTATATCTTAGATAAGGGTAAGAATATATACCCTCGTACTATCAAGGCGGCACTCATGGAATCAGGATCAACATTTTTAATAGCCATGAGGTTACATGATACACAGTATTGGGGTACCTTTTCACCACAAAAACACATTGACTTTATTTACAACTTATATTTAGCCATTTGATAGTTGTTACCTTCAAAGTACATGTTTATTAAATTACAATTGTCTTTTGAAACTTAGAAGGCTCATACTATGTGTGTTCTAAATTTAGCCATTTGATAGTTGTTACCTTCAAAGTACATGTTTATTAAATTACAATTGTCTTTTAAAACTTGAAAGGCTCATACTATGTGTGTTCTAAATTTATTCAAACTTTGAGGTCACTTGGGGAATTCTTTTCATATCTTACTTTGCTTTGGTATGAAACCGTTTTAGGGTGAGAGTTTAATAGAACTCGGAAGTCGAAAAGAAAGGATCATGCTTATATATATATATATATGTGTGTGTGTGTGTGTGTGTGTGTGTGTGTGTTCTCTATACGCAGATAAGAAACGAATATTCGATTTTCATATGTATTTATCCTTACCTGAGGAGAAACAATATTTACACACCATTCCAATGTATTAATTATCGTGCCAATTACTGTATAACTGATCTTTATATATTGTTACTGGCGCTTTTATCAGGCTATGGTTAACTTTTGTATATGTCATGGAATTATATTTATATAGTATTAATAAAGCCTGCTGTTTGTAATCGGAAATTTGTAATAAAAGCTGATATTGTTAATCGATATATGCTTAAGGGAATTATATTTTTTGTATGCACTACATAGTGATTCAGAAATTATTGCTCAAAAGTGAATATTGAAACATGAATTTGAAACATCTTTAGCAGAAGGAACATGACAATTGGAAATACGTAAGTTTGGACCATTAGTTTTATTATTTTATAGTGTTACAGGAAGAAAATAAACCAATAAAAATTTGTGAGAAATCCGACTCCTAAAGGAAAAATGGATGAAATGTTTTTGTCGTGCTCCTGATCTCCAGAAGTATAAGTCATAGAATTTTGAAATTTTGAGTAAATATTTCCATGCGTCAATCATTAAAGAGGGCAATGAATGATGGTATGCATATGCTGTTACTAGAGAACTATATCCGCTCATTTTTTAGATGACAACACCGTGAAATTAATTCATATTTTTTTCTGTTGTAAGATCAAATATCAATGTGTATCTATAGCAGAATGTAACTTGATTCCATGGGTGTTAGTAAACGTCATGCAATTTCCTTCCAGCAAAGGATGCCTGTAATTGCGTCCTCCCTCTCTCCTCTGTACCACCAAGTCAAGTGCTCCAGTCTTCTGCCGACAAACGAAACAGTGTCTGGGTTGCCGATTCTTCTCCTTTCCCCCGAAAAGGAAACAGTGTTCCACTTTAAACTAGTCTACTGAGACCAGCCCACATGTGGGACATTATTACTGAAAAATAAAGAAACTTGTACTGTACCAAACATATCGCCACGTTGTCGATTAATAGTCTCAAAATGGTCTCAAGAGCTTGTGTGAGAGTTTTAATGTATCTATTTCGGAGATATCATGATATCCATCTACTTATATAGTAGTAGAATCCACTTCTTGTATATATTCAATACAGCAACTTCCGTAAAAGTGAATGGATTAAAACCAAATTTGGTCAACCAATTAATATTAGGGGAGAGTAGCCAAAATCGTACCACTTTTTACATAATTAGTTTTAATTCGAAACTTTTGTAGAAATTTAAAATGATATTTTGATCCTATTGATTTTCCAATTATTTTACAGTGATTTCATAACGATATCTTATCATTATCATGATAAAAATGATGATATTTTAGAAGCCTGCGATTGATGCGATTTACGCAACAGGTTTCCAAAATTGCACTATGTGAAGCCAAAATCGCACCGGTATTTGACAATATGCAAATTTTACAATAATGCTTATGGGTAAAACAAATTATCATTTCCATGGAATACCGCAGTATTTTGTTTATGTCACGTATATTAAGATGAGGTATAATACACATTTAAAGAGAACAAAATACTGCAATATAATTAACCGAGCACAGAAATAATACCTTAGAAATAAGCTAACAAGTAGACCTCACCACTCCGTTGCGTTAGCAAAAGGAAACAACTACTGTCCTAAAGTAGGGTTGAATATAAGATATTGACAAAAATTTTAGCTGCTAATGAGCACTAGAAATATGTGAAAACGAAAGAGAAATACGAATATGGGAAAGCCAAGTACAATATAATTTGATAGTTGCAAGACCGATATTTTTTCGAAATATATGGAGAAACAATAGTTATGACTTCAGCTATGTAAATCGAGTTAGGAGGGATGTTTTTGTGGCATTCCAGATCATGTCCGCCATCTTGAAATCCACCATATTGGATCGACGTCAACTTTTTCAAATGGAAAGAGAGGCACGTGAGGTATCAAACAACAATGATTTTTTCCACCCAATCTCATACACTAATTAGTTTGTCCATATCTAGAGCGGTTTACAACTTACAGTTCTTTCAATGTTGAAAAATTCGTTGTTTGTAGCAGATAACAGATAACTATTGTGACAATGAACATGGCTCCAGAGATAGCCATCTTACTGGACAAAATTACGGCAATGCAAGAAATGCAAGTCCTCAGCATTCATAAAATGGTCGAAACAGAATTTTGCAGAGTACCATGAGCACCTAATAAGAAATGAAGCGTCACAAATATTACAAAACTTAATGCCGGGAATATTGAAAGCGTGCTTCTTCGGCACTTCGAACCATTCGATCGGCTCATCAATATATACTGATTTACAAAATGCTTATTGAATCATTCCTGTGAAGCGAGGAGACTGAAATTGATTGTACACAAGGGAATGCAGAGTGACAATAGTATCTCTGTCATGCAGTTTTGAATGGAAATGTTCGTCCTTTATTGCATAGTCACATATAGTACGCCAATGTTTTGTATTGTATAAAAAAATACATTCAAAGGTTGGTGGTACCTCATGCCGGTGGTACCTTTTGGAATTTGTCACACTTCCACTGATTTCCCAGGTGGAGCTATTGTACTTCGCACCTCTTCTTTATTAAATAATTCTCAGGTATCCAGCATAAGTGAATTCCTGCTCCCTGTATTCGACCAATAGCAATTCACATACCATTCCGCTTCCACGCTATCTTCTTGATTGTTTATCTCATGATGTGCCTCCTCTAGAATATCCAAAGTCTATTCCATTTCGAATTCCAATTCTTCATCCGCTGGGAATCTAATTATGTCATCTACGATTACTCTTTCCTATTCTGATATATTTGTTCCATTGTGCTTGAACCGTAATGTCTGTAACTGCTGCAGGAGGTACAAAGCAATGTTTGCCTTATTTAACGCCATAGTGTGTCGTTTTTTAGTCTATAATTGTTGCCTGCACACACTCTCCCTAACACACACGCACGCACGCACCTCACAGAATTACAGGCTTAATACAAGAAACGAAATAACTATTTCTCAAACACTTCCAAGTTCACAGGTAGAACTCACAGTGAGAATAATATATTTCCTGTACTTGTCTCCTTACAAAGAGATTGTCGCTGTAGTTGGTACACGATGCATTTAAGCTTATACCTTATACCGTAGCTGCTACGACCAGGAATGACATTGGCAACCAATATTGCTATTCTCTCCATCGTGCTGCCCCAACTGCTTATAGTTTCAGTTTGAATCTACAAACGCACACACGAAGTGGCGAGGTCAGAACCACTTTATGAATGCTGAGGACTTTCATTTCTAGCATTGCCGTGATTTTGTTCTGTAAGAATGCTGTCTCTGGAGCTATGTTCATTGCCACTGTAGTTATCTGTTATCTGCTACAAACAACGAACTTTTCAATATTGAAAGAACTGTAAGTCGTAAAACTTTCTAGATATGGACAAACTAATTACTGTATGAGATTGGGTGGAAAACATCATTGTAGTTTGATACCTCACATGCCTCTCTTTCCATTTGAAAAAGTTGACGTCGATCCAATATGGCGGATTTCAAGATGGCGGACATCCCTCCTAACTCGATTTACATAGTTGAAGTCATAACTATTGTTCCTCCATATATTTCGAAAAAATATCGGTCTTGCAACTATCAAATTATATTGTACTTGGCTTTCCCATATTCGTGTTTGTATTTCGTTTTCACATATTTCTAGTGCTCATTAGCAGCTAAGATTTTTGTCAATATCTTATATTCAACCCTACTCTAGGACAGTAGTTGTTTCCTTTTGCTAACGCAACGGCGAAGTGGTGAGGTCTACTTGTAAGTAGAAATGCAACCTACAAGTAAAACAAATTAATATTTCTATGATAAATCACATTCTTTTATCTCAGTGTTATTAATACGAGGAAGAATATATTATTAAGGAAAAACATATCCATATCGTTGATCCAATGATTAATATTTTTCATAATCCTATGGAACTTAAAATATCTATATTTATGGGAAACAGACAGCATTTGTATTAGTATTTGTATTTATTTACTCCATTTGAAACCAAGATACATTTGGTATCTGGAGGGTTCAGACAGTTCTCTTTCTTATTTCAAATACACTTAGAAAAGGAAATATGTTACACTATTTAATGCACATTATTGCAAAGATAATCTGCTACGCTGTAATATACTTTATCCACCAGGAATCTCTTGAGTTTCTTTTTAAAAACATTTATATTTTCTTCATTTTTTATTTCTCTGGGCAGCTTATTGTAAATTTGTACTCCCATATGGCTTGGGCCTTCCTGTACTAATGTTAGTTTTGTAAAATATTCTCTTCTTTCATTTTGTTGTCTGGTATTATAAACGTGACTTATTTGGGTTCCATCTTTCAATTTAGCTGCATAGATTGCGCTTTCGTATACATACATAGATGGTAGGGTAAGGATGTGGTGCTGTTTAAATTTTTCTTTGCATGATGTTCTCATGTGTAGACCAAATATTATCCGTATTGCTTGCTTCTGTTTCATGAAGACTACTTTGCTGCTTGAAGATTTGCCCCAGAAAATGATGCCGTAATTTAGTATAGGGTGTATAAGCCCGTAGTATACTTGGATCAAAGCTTTAGTGTTTAACGTTTCTTTCAGTATCCTGAGTGCATAAAGTCTGGAATTTAATTTTACTATTATTTCTTTAACGTGGGTTTCCCAAGTTAGGTTTTCATTTATATTTAATCCTAAAAATTTAATTTCATGGATGAAATCTAGTTTTAGATCGGTCAATTTATTTTTGGTTTCTTTTATTTTCGTGTTTTGTTTTGTGTGTAGACAAAATATTATCCGTATTGCTTGCTTCTGTTTCATGAAGACTACTTTGCTGCTTGAAGATTTGCCCCAGAAAATGATGCCGTAATTTAGTATAGGGTGTATAAGCCCGTAGTATACTTGGATCATAGCTTTAGTGTTTAACGTTTCTTTCAGTATCCTGAGTGCATAAAGTCTGGAATTTAATTTTACTATTATTTCTTTAACGTGGGTTTCCCAAGTTAGGTTTTCATTTATATTTAATCCTAAAAATTTAATTTTATGGATGAAATCTAGTTTTAGATCGGTCAATTTATTTTTGGTTTCTTTTATTTTCGTGTTTTGTTTTGTGTGAAAAAGTAGGTACTTTGTTTTTGTGTTGTTTATGCATAAGCAGTTACTTTCAAACCATTTTTCGCTTGATCCAATACTCTACATGTGTTGTTCCTTAGCTCACTTACGGTTTTACCCTCTACAATTACGCTTGTGTCATCTGCATATAAAATTACGTCAACATTCTTCAATATTCCAGGAAAATCATTTATATACAGTAGGAATAGGATTGGACCTAATATTGAGCCCTGAGGCACGCCGTTGCGGACTTGTCTTGGGTTTGATAAATATGCTTTTACATTCCCATTTTGTACGTGGGAGACTTCAACTGCTTGCGTCCTTCCCTGTAAATAGGTTTCCATCAGCTGTAACACTTTTTCCCTTATGCCATAATGCTCAAGTTTTCGTAAGAGTATTTTGTGGTTAACGAGATCGAAAGCTTTGCTTAAATCATAGAAAATGCCTAAGATTAGTATTTTATCATTTAGCCCTTTTAGTATGTTTTTTATAAGCGTATATGTTGCCGTAGTTGTGTTTTTCCCAGTTACAAAACCGTGTTTTTCATGGCATAGTATCTGCTGTTTGTTCAAGAAATTTATTAGTCTCTTTTTAATTAGTTTCTCAAATATTTTATTTATTGGGTGTAAGAGTGATATAGGTCTGTAATTTTGTATCAATGTTCTGTCTCCCTGTTTAGAGATTGGTTTTATTTTAGCTTCTTTAATTTTGTTAGACATTTTCCTGTATTGAGACTTTCATTGAATAGGTATGTGAGTATAGGTATTAAATTCCGGCTGTTCTGCTTGGTTATTTCAATTAGAATTTCGTCGTTTGTAGCTTTATTTGGGTTTAATCTATTTATTTCATAAAATACCTCATGTTCTATTATCGGCATGAGGAACATAGTTTTGCATGTCCTAGGTTTAAAATTTTTTAATAGTTCAATAACCTTTTCGCTATCTTGCATCTTATTCGTTAATTTATCTGCAATATCGATAAAGTAATCATTAAATATTTCTGCTATTTGATCAGGATTCGTGATCTGTGTCTGATTGACACAAAGACTAATATTGTTTTGTGTACGTTTATTTTTCCTTCGTGTATTTTGATTAACTACCTTCCACAATTTTTTGTTTTGTTATTTGCTGTCATTATTTTGTTTGTGTAGTAACCTTGCCTAATATTATGTAATTTTCTTTTGTATTGTTTTATAAGTGCTTTATTTAGCGTTTTATTTCCTGTTTGTTGGGAGTTTTTCAGTAAACGTATTTTTATTTTACTGAGTTTCCTAACTTCTGGTGTCACCCAACATTTTTTAGTGCTTTTGTATTATTTTTTATTATTATTTTCGGGAAGGATGTGTCAAAAATACAGTGAATACGATCAAAAAAGGCGTTATATTTTTCGTCAGTTGTGGATTTGTTATACACGGCCACCCATTTTTCGTTTGTCACTAATCTCGTAAACTTCTCTTTATGTCTTAGGCTGTAGATTCTGATTGTGCGTGTTTCGTGTGTATTGTCAATTTTTTGTTGTCTTTCTATGTACATCATCTGGCATGTGTGATCAGATAGCCCATCAAATATATCATATTTGATGTCGTCTTTTACATTAGTAAACATTGTCAATAGCCGTTTTTGAGTGCGTGGTTATTCTAGTGGGTTTATTTATGATATATGTTATGTTATACGTATTTACAAGTGTAATTGCGCGTTCTTTTTCTGGACAGTTTTTAAGGAAATCTATGTTGAAATCTCCGCATATTATAATTTTCTTCTTACGTATAATTCGTATGCCCTCTAGAAACATTTTGAGTGAATTAAAGAAGGTGCAAAGAGATCCCCGTTGGCTACGATATACTACAGCAATTATTAAATTTAACTTTTCTATAGTGTTGACTGCACATTCATAAGCGAACTCAGTACTTCGCATGTCTATTTTTTTAACATCTTGTGTCAAGTTTTCTTCGACTAGGATTACTGATCCTCCCCTGCTGTTTATTTCCCTACAGAAGTGACTAATTACTTCATAGTTTTGAATTTTTATTTGTTCAATATTTTCTTTTCTTAACCAATGTTCGGTCAGGCACACGATTTGCGGTTGTTTGTCTATTGTATGTAAGAATGCTTCAAGGTCAGTTATTTTTTATGTCAACCCTTGGATATTCTGGTGCATTAATGTCACAATGGGCTTCTGCGTGTTTCTCCTTACCTGGATATGTGGGTCGATGTCCTGTCCTCTCTGTTCTGCATTCGTTCCATCTGTTCTTCCACTCCCCCCTACTCACTTATCACTGTTGTTCACTAACACTTCACTTCCCCCCTCCGCTCCTCTTCTTTGGTTGTAGGTGGCTTTTCCTCTAGGGTCCCTCGCGTTGATGCTTTTTTGATAGTCGCCGTCGCCCGTTTCTTCCTGCAATGTCGGCAGAGGGTTTTGTTTGGTGGACCTGTTCACCAGAATACATGCTGTTCTCATAGTCTATACACTGTTGCAAGCTGTATTTTGTACCGTTGATAATTATTTAATCATATTTGAGATGCGCGTTGTAGCCATCGTTTCTGGCCTTTTTTAGATGCACTTTTAACTGTTCACGAATTTCTTTCACTCCGCGAGAATATTGCTCACTGATACTTATGCCCGCTGTGTGTAGTTTTCGCCCATTTCTGATAATTTCTTGTTTTTTCTTGAACGAAATTAATTTCACAACAATTGATCGTTGCCCACGGCTGCTTCCCATCCGCTGTGCTCTTTCGATCATGTCACTTGTTATAGTTACGTCCGTGTTTTTCCTGATAAGTTATATGACCTTTTGTTCTGTTGTATTCCAGTCCTCGTAGTTTTCATCTTCTTTTACATCGTATAGCACAATGTTGTTTCGTTTGGATTGCCCTTCGAGGTAGTCAAGTTGGTTTTTGATATCCCGGTTTTCTTTTATGAGTCTTTGTATTGTGTCCTGTTCCTTTTGTAGCTGTTGTTCGAGCAATGCTCTTGTTTCCGATATAAGGTTGTCTTGACCAATTTTTAATTCTTTCAAGAGTTCTTCGATGTTCACAGTAGTAGGTCATGGGTTCGGTTCAACTGCTTGGGCTAATAAGAGTATCAATATAAGCGTAGCACTGATAAAAAGCACACTTCCCATTTTTGTTATCTTTGTTCGCACATGACACAGCACTTCCCTTTCTTACGTAGTTTTTGATCTTGTTTTCGATGTGTTGAAAAGTCCGATGACTGCTCTATAC
This sequence comes from Thermobia domestica, assembly GCF_964235325.1. Classification (NCBI taxonomy): domain Eukaryota; kingdom Metazoa; phylum Arthropoda; class Insecta; order Zygentoma; family Lepismatidae; genus Thermobia; species Thermobia domestica. The sequence goes on from NC_137455.1 coordinate 63,290,401, forward strand.
TGCACAATGTCTTGCCCCATGTTGCAACGTCGCGTGCGCATCCGTCTTCTCTGAAGAACTTGGAATGTATGTTCATCTCCTGAAACACCCGCACAAGACTCATGTATTCAGACTTTACGCAAAACACTCTGTACCATATCTTCGACTAAATTTTGTTGATAAAGTACGCAAAACCAATTTTATTCATTGATTTCAATAATCACATTTAAAACACAGCGAATATGTAGCTCGGAGCATCGTGATTTGGATGTATCTACTTTTCGAATAGACTTTTTGGTTTAAGGTTTCCTGAAGTACATGTAAACCTAGCTGACGATTCAGAAAGATTAGGTGTCTCTACATATTTGGATACTCTTGCTTGCCTTTGTCGTTCTTCAAGATGTTTTTTTGTAAGGACTCTATGAGAGCACTTCTGTTCTTCGTAGTTGCATGTTGGTAGTTCTATTTCCTCCTGCTGTTGGGCTGGGCAGCATGACGTCATTTTCTATACATTTTTTTTCAAAGCCTGTTTCATAGGATCTGGAAACCATTTTCCATACTGCCATGTGTCCATCTTGTGTGAATTGTAACGAGAAAGAAACTAGGAAAAAAATCATCCAGAACAGCACTGGTGCGATTTCGGACACACGGTAGTAGTGCGATTTGGGAAACTACACCATTAAAGAAAAAACTATTCTTTACATACTTCACAAATCAAAAAAAGAAAAACTTGAGTTTGTCACTTTAACATTAATGGTATTTTGATTATTACTACGTATTGAAACATAAGCTAATTCTCTTACATAATTCATATTCTACTCTGAAATACCCCGAAAATTAGTAAGGAATACTCGAATTATATTGTACTGTAACTGCACACACACACAACTTACTGAACGTCGTCATTTTACTCTGTAATTATGGAAATATGCTTAAGTACTTAATTTAGCTACCAGACGACTTGTTGGTATTACGGTTCTTTTTAAACTAGGGTGGTGCGATTTAGAACTCTGTGCGATATCGGAAACTCTCCCCTACAAACAAGGGTGACCATCAGGGGGCGCAAGGTGGGGCGCTCGCCTCCCTAGAGGAAACTGTACTTCAGAATATCGAAAATCTAATAGATTTTTTTTTTTTTACATTAGTTACAGCAAAATTTAAACTATTTTTGGAACGTCGCTTATAATTTTGCCCCCTTGGAAACCACAACATGGGCGCCCTTGCCTACAAATATTGAATCCGAGCCGTCATATTTTTGAAAATGGAGGCCGTTTGAAAAATTTTAAAGCTTCAGAACTCCCTTAGTTTTGGGTCATATGATTAAACAATAAAGTGATTCTAATTCTGGTTTAAAAACTTGGACAGTTGTTTAAAAGATATTGAGTATTTTAATTTCCGAGAGGCCGCCACTTTGAGTTACCTCATATTGTTGTGAATTTCGTACATTGTTATGTATGTGTTCAGTATCACAGGAAACTGTTAAAAGTAACGTTTTTTTCTTGCAAGTATTAAAACAAAGACAAGAAATCGCTTATCAGTTTGAAAATGACTCAACAATGTGCATCACGAAGACTAAACCGGACATTGTCGCATTAATGAAATATCACCATGCTCAGGTAACTCATTAGCTTTTAATTTGAGTTGTACATGTCTCAATATGAAGGTTTTGTTGCTTTTTTTTGTATTTCAATATGCAGTTCTCATTAGTTTCATAACGTACATCTTTCATTTAAGTTGATTTTTAAACAATTCCACACTGTTGAAAATGTTTAGTAGACCCATTTTTTGTTGTTGCTAACAGTATGTATAAAAATAAAAATATGCCTATCAAAACAAAATTCAAAATAATATTTAAAGGTATTTTCCGGTATTAGATTCTAGTTCTATTTATCCCTTCCGCTTATCGTCACAAGCCCCGCGACTTCCAGGTTAAGAAACCCTGACCTACAAGATGGAACTGTTAAGACTAAATTCCAAGTAGGTATGAAAATATATAATTATAACTACTGAACTATGTTGTTATAGACTTCTTTATAAGCTTTATATATAAAGGGTTTGAAGTTTTTCTAGTGCAGTTCAAAGAGGTACACTTTAACAAAGATGCATAAGTTGTCTTCGAATTGATAGAAAAATATGAAGTTTGATATTGTGCGTACATGTTACGTAACATATAATTCGAAAAGAATTCCCTCGTTTTTATATAGTTAACGTACATGCCTTTGGTGCAGGAGACCCGAGTTGGATTCCTGGTGGGAGTTATATGGTTTTGATTACACGCTAAGCTGTAGATCAAGTCTCACATAGCATGCTGCTGAAATTAAAGTTTAAAACAAAATAAAAATCTTTCAGTTTTATGTCCATGGTTAAGCCAGTTCAGCTAAAGGGAGCGGTGAACATGAGAAATGAATGAAATAGTGGAGTGAATAAAATGGGAGGAAACGAGAGACCCGAGAAAATCCACGAACACGATATTTGTCCACCACAAGCCCACTTGCGCATTTTGAGATCGAAACAGGGACTCTAGACACCAGAAGTGAATGTTCTACCACTGATAGCTCGCTGCTGAAAGAGATTTACATTTCCAAGAACCAACAAGAAAAATCGAAAAGCTTTACATGAAATTATTTATATACATATATATATATATATATATATATATATATATATATATATATATATATATATATATACATAATTTATACAAGAATGTCTCAACATCAACAATGTCTGGGAGGTGATTCCTTTCACTAAGGTTAGACAAAAAAAAAAGTCAACCTGGATACGGAAATCCATCATTTCGAAGTTATAGGCTGCTGACAACTTGAAAAAATGAACTTTACAGGTCCATAGCTCCAAGTGTATGGGCCCTACCGTAGCCCGGTCAAGACTTCACTTAGGAATTAATATGTGCACTATCCAAAAATACATGATTCAGAATCCTGCGGTACTCACGCAACAATTTTTTTCTAAAGGGAGTTTGGCTACGGGCATGTAATTTGAAGTACTCACCAACTATCCCTCTTCTATTTGAAATACTAACATGTGCACCTGGTAAAGTTGCATTTCTTAGATTCATATTCTGACAGAAAATATTGTGATTTGTTCCACGAACAAGTTTGAGTAACTGCAGCAGTATCATGTTCAGTTTCCGTCTACGGGTGTGTGATTAATTTTTAATTATGACCACGTTTTACGATTTATGATCACTCAGAATCGAATCTGAGTAGGTTTGTAATTATATTCATTATTATTTACTGACTCCACCTCCGAAGCAATATTACGTACAATTGTATGCTGGGTTAGATTCAGGCAGATTTCCCAACAAGATTATCGTCCTTTGAGAAGTATTTTTTTCTACAAACTTTCATCATATGATGTAACAATGAATATATGTGAGGCTCTGGGGAACAGAAAAACATGTCACATTTCGTAACATTCAAATAAACTGGAAAAGAAGATTAAACATCCCCATGCAATTCAATGAAATGACACATGCTAAACAAGTGTCTCCTGCCATCCCTAGGTACCGTACATCTCCGAAATTAAACTACCTACGCGTACATGTAGTTCTGTAGATTGATTAAAACCCATTCCACCTAATAATTCAATATCATTGGAAGTGGCGCTTATCATTATGTTTCTCCCAAAGGATCACATACTGTCTGGCATTTTTAATGTAAAAATATCTTTAAATAGTGATACATGTAAAGATGACGCGCCTATTAAGCTAACTAATATATACGTGTATAATGAGGGTTTATTTGTTTAAATCTTCAATAGTTGGGCTTACACAAAGCAAAAAAAAAAAAAAAAAAAAAAAAATGAAAGGGTTGAAGGTAACATTTGTAGAGTTCTAGAATGAAATATACCAGTATACCTGCATCACCTTTACAATCAACTCTATCAAAGACTTGATGCAAGATGATTCTCCAGGATTAATTGTAGTGAGTACGCGTGATATAAAACGTCGCAATTGCTGTACAAAGTCATAGGAAATTTATAGATAAATGTTTAAATCTCCCTTGGGGGGGGGGTATTTTGAGTTTAGAGAAGACTTTCCGAGGTTTCATCACTACGTAAGTGGGTTTGGAGATAAAGTGCTTCGTTTGGCTCAAAGTTAAATTAGGAAAGAAAAATTTATTTCACAATGTTTATATTACTATAATAATGAGCAAAAACGCACTGATATACTGTTTATTAGTTCATTGAGTATGTATCCCCACTCGAAGGTCACACCCAGGGTCGATTAAGTCTTTTGAGGACCTATGTTACAAATAATTCCAGCGCATGAATTTTCTTTGCTTCCTTCCACAGCCCCTTAGGCTTATCGAAACACCGAGAACAGTGCTGTAATATTTTAATGTGCTCCAAATTTTACTGTCAAGGAGATTTGGAAAACCTCCTGGATTTGATCTGAGTAATGACAGAGATATTTGAAATGAATTGCCATCACAAGCTAATAATTTGGTTTCTAATAGAGACTCAAAATATTTCATTCCCTCAGAAAATAAGTATCGTGAAGACGCTGGTGAAAGAAGACATAATTCTAGCGATACCGCGAGCGGGAAAAAAATTAGCATGGGTCTGAAGCCTATAATATAATAAGTTGATTGCTATATTTTAGTATTAATGAGATAAATTTTGGGGGGCCCCTGAATCTGGGCTCCATTGGCTCCGCCTTTAATCCACTCCTGGTCACACCCACCGGGTATTGATAACTTATCGTGAAATACTCAGCTTTAAGAGAATAAAAATATGTGCTAAAGTCAACCCAAAGTATCTTGTTTTTTTTTCTTTCTTTCCTGTAGCCAATTATCTGTATAGAGTTTCCAAGTATGGCTTTTCCCAGCCACTTGAGTGTTTCATAAGCCATAAAAAGGAAAACAATATCTACAACACAATAGTGTATAATTAAAAATAGATAACTATTCTCTTAAATTGTTAACAGAAGCTACTAATGTCATACAAAGACCACTTTATTCTGATAAATATCTAACTCGATCATATGACAGAAAATAACAGCGAATGGTTCGATTTGTTTCTTGATTGAAGTACGTACAGTGTAGCACTGAAAATTATAGTGTACTAGCTTCCTTGCAATACACTACGTAAATAATCAGTCATGACAATCTTATAATTACATTTATTATATAAGAAAATTGTCTCTACTAGTACGTTTCGAAACCAGGTTCCTAATAACCTATTCAGAAGAACGTTCGATTTATGTGTAAGTTACTAGCCAAACATGTTAAAGGACGTTGTTTCGTTTGTAAAATAATGCACGGAGTTATATAGGTGGGATTGATGTTTTTCTGTTTACTGTTCATTTCCAGTGTCAATGTTATATGAAAGGTAAAGTTGGAGATGAATTACATGAGCGTCCAATGAAAAACAAACTTTTGAGTCTTCTCCACTAAGTAATACTAACTAATTCTCGACGTGGTGTTGAAAAGATACATTTAGTGCTAATGACAAAAGTTCCCCCTGGAATAGATTCCTAATTGAGCTTTCATACTAATGTCTTCACCCAAAGGAAATATTTTTATAAATATCCGTCTATGGTGTTATGTGAAAAATTACTTCAAAATCTAGGTGTGTATTTATATTTATTGTTTATTTGCGGGTAAGTCAAAATTTATCCCAATTCAGCTATAACTATTCTTACATCGTTCATATTGACTGTCCTCGTTTATTTTAGTTATTCTGGTGTGGTCATGCTATGAAAGTTTGATCCTAATTCCTCCATTTGTCTTCCTTTTGCTTCAGATGGCTGCTCCGTTAGAAATTTACACCAAAGAAGAACAACGACCAGTGATCCGGTTTCTGTAGTCGGGAGGTGTATCATGGGCCTCAATCCATTAAAAACTTTCGGCACAATACGGGAACAGTGTGTTGCACAATTATTACGCACGAAGAAGGAGCCGGACTACCATGTATGGCCACAAGTTATGACAACATTGAGCTTGCACGTGGTATGGTTCTGTTGTACAGATGAGTGACTATTGATGAAGTGGCACATCGTCTGGAAATTAATCATGGTTCTGCGTACGAAATCATCCACAACAGACTTGGTTTTCACACAGCCACGTTCCTCTTTGGTGCAAACATCTAATGGAGCTGCCATGATCTATCTGCAACAAAAGGAAGACAACTGGAGGAATTAGGATAAAACTTTCCTAATGACTTAGAATGACAATAACAGCAAAATAATAAAATAAACGAGGACAGAGGTCAGTATAAACATGTAAGAAAAGTTATAGTTACATTGCGGATAATTTTTGACCTATCGTCGTAAATCAGAACTTCGAGCTCATTTCCTCATGACCCCAATGACGAATATGTTTTAAAATTGATCCATTCGTTTTAGTTTCAAATTAGTTTTGAAAATTGTGATTAGAAATTCACGTCAGAGTCAACACTTTTATTGTTGATATAAGAGGCAATTCTTTCCGATCATGTCATACAGCAAGTACTGGAAAAGAAAAAGACTATACTGAATTAAGTTGCGTATGGTGAATAATTACCTAACCCTTCAGTATACGTATCATCTGCTGATCTTAATTAACCTTCTACTTCATTTATCATGGCGTGCACAAATGGCATCAAATTAATGGAATGATCTTTAGTGAAAAACAACATTAAGATGCGTGAGGCTGCAACAAAGTTCCCTCAAGCTGTTCATTTCTCAATCAAGGAGCAGTCTACTTTGTAATTGGACACAGTAAAGTTGCAATATTGAAAGTATTTTTAATATTATTCGCACTTATTCTACATTTCTTCATTCTGATGAAAATGTTATATATTCCAGTTAAAGAAAGTAAGTACTAGTGATTATTATTTCTATACTACTAAAGCAAATGCCAAAAATATAGGCGGGTTGCGCGCGCACCTTACAGCTCGCTGTTGTCAACTCTCCCTTGTTATGTGCCACCTCCTTCCCCTCCTGTTGCAGGAGTAAGCAGACGACAGCCGTTTACCTAGCCACAGCTCAAAGTCTGCGTTCTGCCGTAACCAATCTTCAACACGCGCGCGAAATATGAATCCTTCACAGTGACAGCAAGACAAATGTAAATGTTGCAAGTGCGTAGGTTCCTAGTTGGCTGTTGCTCTCTCCACCCACTTTTTGTTGCGCGCGCAACCCGCCCATATTTTTGGCGATTGCTTTAATGACAATGCAGTGTTGAAAACACATCGCTTTCACGTAAATCTAGTGTTTTGCACTCGTTTTTCAAAATATGAATTTTTTGGTTTACATGTTTTCTTCTTCTTCTTTCAGTGACAAAATGTGTATAGGGAAGACTAACAAAAATTCCTGTTTATTGGAGATTCATGTAATATAATGTTAGAGAGAATGCGTGCACAGCTATAAATAGAAACGTCTTCAACGAAATATCCTCAGATTATGGACCTCAAGGTATATCTTTCATTTGTGTCATAGTAAATTCACAAATGTGATGCTGTGTAATGTCCCTTTTTCCTAATAAGTCATTTCTAATAACAGTGGAAGAAAAAGTATTAATGTAGATCATATCTCACACGCTACTCTCTGTCGTGCTGAAAAACCCAAAAGTATCCATTTGTCTGTTCCTTCTTCTGCAAGCCTGAGATCATAACATTTCTTATTTGCCTTTAAATTATTTGAAGCAGCAATATTGTAAGCATTACGCTCGGTTATTGAACTTCTATAATTTCTCATTATCTGCTAGTGCTTTTCAAGCTACTAATGTAGTTCAAATAATTTAGTTTCACTATATAGGTTTCTTTGGCTATTAAGTTTAATTTTTCACTCTATTAGGAACGATATTAAGTTCTTAAGAGTACAAATACAATCCTTAAGACGTATTGGAACTGGAATAACATTAAAACTACTGGAAACACTAGCGGATCCAGAAGGATCGTTTGCGAGGGGCGGTTCGCTTTCTCGAAGATGAGCGTAGCTTCAAGGTGACCAGAATTTTAATTTGCAAGGATGGGACTCATATGAATGAAGGGGTGGGTGTAAAAAAGGTTCCCAGATTCCCCTTTGGGAGCCAAACTTTTTTTTTGTAATTAAAGTATTTTTTTCTGTAGATTTTAATTAAATACATACTTTCGTTTCAGAGGCGTGAAGGTGTCATGATTCACTTCACACACAGTCACCGGATCATATGCGATGCACTGTCTGGCACAGTACTTCCACAAAAGAAAATACTGTATTGACATTCATTTTAACGAAAGAGTGTACAATTTGCTCTAATCATTTATATTTTGAGTAACAACTGCGGGACAGCAGTTAGAAAAATTAATACAAAATTAATCTATCTATATATTTGTGTGGGGTCCACGTAACATAGTAGGCCTATAATTATAGTTATGCTTATAACAACAATAAAATTACCTAGGTATATTATATTAGCCTTTGTCTAGGTGGGGCTTTGCCCCCAGATCCCCAATCTGCTCGGCATACGGCCTAGCACAATATAGCAAATGCTCCTACTTTGGTACTGTGGCACAATATTTCGCGTTCTTCCTTCTGTCTTTCAGATAGAACTTTATTGAGCTAAAACTGTCACGAAATTCAAACACTTCATAAGGCATTTTAATGAACCTTGTTTTTCTCTTCTACGTTAAGTGAAAAAAAAACGTTCAAATACATGTTGAATTATTTTAAATGAAAAATCAAACTACCAACTTTCATGTTTCTAACCGCAAGAGATCCCGAGATATGGACATCTTATAATAATAATAATAATAATAATAATAATAATAATAATAATAATAATAATAATAATAATAATCCCACCCCTTTTCTTCCCTTCTAGGTAAAATATGAAAAACGCTGGGATACGTATTGAATTATTTTAAGTTGAAAGTCCATATACGAAATTTCATGTTTCTTACCTTCAAATATTCTTAGATATTGATATCTTATTATAATATTTGCAATCGCCGCCACTTTTTCTTTCCATCTCTTTTTTCTCCGTTTTACTATAATATAAAAAAAAACGTTGAAACGCGTGTCAAATTATTTTAAATTTGGAATCCAAATGCCAAATTTCAAGTCTCTAGTCTTAACAGATTTGAATTGATGACTATCTTATTAAAATAATTTCCACCCCAATCTCCCTTCCTTTCTTCGAATCCCCCCCTCCAAAATCTTTCCTTAGTAATATTCTACGTAAAAAATCTTATCTACTGTCCTAATTTCAAGTTTCTGACTTAAGTGGTTTGGCCTGTGCGAAGTTACTCACTCAGGATATCGTCTTTTATGTATGAATTACAATAACAGCTTGTAGCTTTTCTTATTTCTCAAGAAAAGATGAAATGCCATTTGATGTCACAATAAATCTCTGGTCCCTTCCTAATGTTTCCGTGTTGAGTCCCAAAAGTAACGGCTCTCTTTATTGATCTATTAGCTAGCGAACGTACCTATTATCATTGATGCATGAGGTTCTGTGGTTTAATTCCCGGTGAGTGAGCATCGAACGCACTACAGTGGCTCAGATCCAACTTTAAACTCTAGTTCTCGTTCTGTAAAGCATCGCTTTTGACAAACGACTTAAATACATATTAATCAATCAACCAACCGAAAAGTCTCCTCTTATATTCAGAGACCTTTTCTATATTTCTCTTTATTAAAGGCAAAAATAATTGAGGTTATAATCCGGATTTCCGAAAAAGTACCACTCAGTACCATTACCTAAATGTAGAAATCGACTATACGGGCTCTTTCCGGGAATTGCACTTAGGTCTCATTTGCTTACTATTTGAATACTATTTAGCTACAATGGAGCTTTACCTATGACAAATATATGCAATCATAAAGAATTTTTGTTCACTTGACAATGTGTTACATTTTAGATGTATGTGTACACTAAAGCATCTTTAAGCAAACTATTTGTTTATTTGTTTAATGAAGTGTAGCGACCGTTTTCAACATCAAGACTACATGAGATGTGAACGCACTGTTTAAGGTGAAAGTTGAGCCACTGTAATGAGATCAATGCTTAAAAAGTTTACCATCGCAAATCAAACCCAGGATACACCAACTACTAGTCAAGTGGTTAAGGTTTAGTTCAGAAGTCTAGTTACTCTCATGATGAACAATTAATTATATTGTCGCACTTCTTATTTACAAAATGCATTTAAATTTTCTCAGTCACGTTCTTCATTATGTCAGTTTCAATATAGAAGACGTAGATATTTTAGGTTTAATGAAGTTTTACCAACTTTATAATTCAAGGTACATTGTAAAATTAATATTGTAGCGAATATGCAAATAAAATGGAGTGAATTATACGTTTATTTTAACAATCATCTTTGAGCATCAAGAAATTCACATTTCTTGTGTGAAGCTGTAGACACCATTTACGATTTCAGTACAAACTGTTATTCTGGAAATAGAAACGAGGATGTCACAGTAACACACTTTCCCCAAATTAAAATTAAAAACCTATATGAGTAAACTAGGATGCTTATTCATATATAAGCCCAAAATTAGAAAGTTTACTCGACCAGGCTTATCCATTTCACACGAGTGAATAGTGTGTCAACGCCGTCGCTCTGCGCGAGGACCCATAGGACCCGGCGCCAGTCTTCAGGGATGTAACTTCAAAAATCAGAGGTCCAGGTAGCTGATCCGGCCAGTCCGAGTGTCCAGAACCGTCTATACCCAGGACGACCTACAGGAAGGACTCCAAGGTTTTAGTCCAGATCCGCTGAAGGTAGACGCCAATCAGTAGCCAGTTCCTTAGACAGCATCAGGCAGTGATATGCGTGAGTAGACAAAACCATATTGAAATTGTTTTCTCAAAAATGTTCATTTGAGGGAAAAAAAAGGTCATCACTCTATGACTACGCATAGCCTTGCATTGGCATGTTTTAACTTTCCCGTCTCGATCTAGCCTTCAGCTAACGAGACACCCGGTCATAAACCGAGACCCTTCTGGTCAATGTGTAGACCGGTGTAATCAGAAATTTAAATTCTTCCCCTTTGTTTAAAGAACTCCGGATCTTTCAGTTTAATCATCCATCTTACCATCATCATCATCTATTTTATAATAAAATATAAAAACCAACCTTTTAATCTTTTATTTACGTGACAGGCATCCCACTGATGCATAATTAACCTTTTATAACGGCAGTCATAGCACCTAAGAACCGTTATATGGCTCCCCGCATTAATTAATAATATACTGGCGGCTGTCCTTTGGCGTCGACCTTCAGCGGATCTGGACTGAAACCTTGGAGTCCTTCCTGTAGGTCGTCCTGGGTATAGACGGTTCTGGACACTCGGACTGGCCGGATCAGCTACCTGGACCTCTGATTTTTGAAGTTACATCCCTGAAGACTGGCGCCGGGTCCTATGGGTCCTCGCGCAGAGCGACGACGTTGACACACTATTCACTCGTGTGAAATGGATAAGACTGGACGAGTAAACTTTCTAATTTTGGGCTTATATATGAATAAGCATCCTAGTTTACTCATATAGGTTTTTAATTTTAATCTGGGGAAAGCGTGTTACTGTGACATCCTCGTTTCTATTATATTTCCAGAATAACAGTTTGTACTGAAATCGTACTTGGTGTCTACAGCTTCACACAAGAAATGTGAATTTCTTGATGCTCAAAGATGATTGTTAAAATAAACGTATAATTCACTCCATTTTATTCGCATGTTCGCTACATTCCTCCGACCAAGATATGATACGGGCGACATCGAAACGAATATTCACTTAAATTATTTTAATAAATGTGAAGGATACTAAGCACGCAATTTAAATTATTTATATCAAAAACGTTTAAAAGTTACGTTGTGTTATTTTACAATTATTTATTTTAATCTATAATTTGTTACCTTCTACAAGGCTTTCCATTTTGATAACGGGTTACAACTAAAAATCTGCACAAAATGTGAGGTAAGATAAAAGCAACCAGACGACAAATGGAAACTATGTTTTAACGTTTATTTACAGTATATACATAGATAGAAAAGAAAATGCTAATGACACATTGCAAATGGTCCGTGATCAGTTACAGTCCGCAAACGTGTTGGAATAGACGCACAGGCTGTTTGGACGCCAGTTGGGTCAATTTCTTTTAAACATTTGCGTATTCTTCTTTGAAGCTGCTGAACAGTTTTTGCCTTCCAATTATGTTTGTACGCCTTGTCACTCAATTGTCCAAAAAAATCTTCGATTGGGCGGCACTGGGGCAAGTTAGTTGGATTTTTTGTTTTGGGCACAAAAGGGATGTTTTGGGACATGAGGTACTCCTGAGCCTTTCTCGCATAATGAGAGCTGGTTTTGTCACGCCAGAAAATAAAATTATTGTCAGAATAATATTTTCGTATAAAGGGAACTAAGATCTTTTGAAGATATTGCTTCACGTACACATCTTGATTGATTGCTAACCCACTAGACTTGAAATAAGGCTGCGACACACCTTTGTCCGATGCAATTAAATAAAGCATCACTTTGTTTTCAAATTTCTGCTTGGCTTTATATTTTTTATTAGAAGGAATGTGTTGCTTGTCTGAGGAATAATAAATGCCATTTCCGGGCATTTGGGATTTAGAAAGGCTAAAGTAACTTTCATCATCCAAAACAAACGATTTTCCTTTGTAATTTCTGACCATCCAATGACAATTTGATTTCACAGTTTTTACTTTCGTGTCTGTGTAAGATGGAGCTTTTTCCTTTCTGCATTCTTTGATTCCCATTGATTTTAATGTTTAAGATATGTATTGTTGTGAACACTTAAATGTTTTTGCTGCGTCGTTCTGACTAATGTTGTCTTTCTTGTCAAACATCTTTTTTAGTCTTTGTTAATTTTTTTCGTCATAATTGCTGCCTTTCGACCACTTCCTGCTTTTCTTTCTATTGTTCCGGATTTAAGTATCGCATAAATTGTTCTTTTTGGCACACCTTCAGCAGCAAAGTGTTTCACAAAATATGATTTCCCCAATTCGTGATGTTTTTCGTGGAAATTTACAATGCGTGCACGGAGGACTTCTTCCTTTAACGCCATTTTCTACCAGTTACTTCGCATTTGAAAGAAAGCAAACATATTGTGAATTAGACAAAGAGTGTGCTATCAACATACCAAAGAATAGCGATGACTGTGTCAATAGGTTTTATTTTATGACTCCGCACATTTTGTGCAGATTTTTAGTTGTAACCCGTTATAACTATAAAATATATTTATCAGCTTACAAATACTAATATTTTGTTTTGGTAATAAATACGGCAATTTGGTGGCGTAAATGTTGAATGAAAAGTGAGAAAAGTCCAGTTTCACTACTGCTTTTACAAATTTCAATAATTTTTCTCGTCATCAGATGTTATTTTTTACATTTTGTAGTGACAGAAATTATCAATTGAAATCATTACAATAAATTTTCTTATTTGAGCTATGTAGTACACTTTGATTTTAATATAACTGCATTTTCTTTCAGAAAAGTTAATGGACAGAATGTACACTTCATTTTCAAACTTTCAATAAGCAAATGAGAAATAACACAGGTTTAAGTGAATGTTAGTTACGAATGTTAGTTAATGAATATAAAAGATAAATGGACTTATGTTTCCCTAATGGTGTTTTATAATAATGGCAACTTACGTAAAAGTATGGTGGTTGGGTATGGTAATTAAACTAATTTTAATAGTTTTCACCTTTTCAAGAATTAAATCCATCCCCATTAGAACAAAAGAAAATATCGAATACATGCAAGAATTCTTAGACTGTTTTAACGAAGACTACTGTTGTGTGATTTTACAAAATAAAGATTCTCTCGTAAGCAGTATTAGTAAGTTGGAGAACAAATATATCCCAGTAGTTTATCTCACAAATAATGGCGATCAATCGTATGAACACATCAGTGACACGTTGCTGTTAACAATGAACATGGGTTGCGCATTGTTTTTTCTACCTTGCACAAGTGAAAATTTGCACGATACTCTCTTCTGGGCTTACAACACTAGTACTCATTCCATTCAAAGAAAAACTAAAACATTTCTAGTTCTGTATAACGAAGACTTGGAGAAGTTTCGCTTTCTCTTTGATTTTGAGTGGATGAAACAGATTCCTTTTCTTTACGTTATCATTCCAAGTAATAATTCTTACACAGAAAATAGTGTTCAATATTCAAATTATTTGTTATTTTCTATTATTATGGGAAATAACTTGAAGCCAGAAAATTTTGAACTAATTGCCTCCTGGGAAAACAATAAACTGCAAACTGTGCAAAACCTCCACCAAAACAAAATTGACGACTTAACTGGAACAACACTAAACATGCTTATGAAGGAATACAGCCCTTATGCATTAATGCATGACGATTTCTATGAGGGCACAGATTACAGAATTTTATTAGAATTTTCAAACAAGTATAACTTCTCATGGGATGTGGAATATGCTGAAATTGATTTCGGAGAACCTACAGATAATACATCAGTTGGAACGTACCTTGCGACTCTCAAGACATATAAATATCAAGCAGGATGTCCTGCTATTATTATTGGAGAATCATATGTTCAACATTTTGACTTAAGTATTGCTTATATACAGTTTGGTGTTAATTTTCTAACTCCAAGACCAAAATCTGTAATATATCTATGGTCCACATTTTCCCCCTTCTCAGACAAAGTGTGGCTATATGTTTTTGTATTCACATTATCTTTGTCATTAACTTTGTTTTTGTTTTCTCAATTTTATCATAACTTGAATTATACTATACGTAGAAGTAATCCATATTTAAAGTATGTATATTGCTTACTGTATTCTGTTAGTATAACCGTTGGTGTGGGAGTTCCCAAAATGAGTAACGATGTACTAAAACCATTAATAACATGGGCTTTCTTTACCTCCATCATGTTTATCACTGCTTATAACTCTAATCTTGTGTCATTTTTAACAGTGAAGAAATATGACAAACCTATTGATACACTAGCGGACTTCATTGCAGCTGGAATACATTGGGCAACAATTGATCCTTATTGGGTAGAAGCATTGTCTGCAGCCCAAGACACATTAAGAAAAGAAGTAGGTGAGAGATATAAAGTAATACCAGATATACAAGAATTGATCACATTACTTGAAAAAGGTGAAATTGCCGTTTTAACTGAAAAACTTACATCTGGGCAGATATGCAATGTGGATTTTATTCCTGAAGACACAATGGCAAAACTCCATTTAATGAAGGAAAGTGCAATTGACTATTACGCAGGATTTCCATTCCACAAAGGATCACCACTTCTGGGCGTTTTCGACTTTTATCTTAGACGTTTAAGAGATTCTGGTTTAATAGTTAAGTGGGAGAAAGATATTGTTGATAAGTTTCTTCCGACTAAAAATTCGTTACCTTTACGAGAGCATCACGAACGTGTAGAGTCTTTCCGTTCGTTCGCCGTTAATGATGTAATCGGAGCATTTGTAATGCTTCTTATTGGTAATTTGGTATCAATATGTATTTTTGTCGTAGAAATCTTATATAATAGATGTAGTCCTATCTGTACATCGTTATTGAATCGAATTCGTTGTTAAAATTACAAGGAGTGGACAAAACTAATATTGATGACGTCTTTAATAAACACTAGAGTTTAGAGAAAAACCATGGCAATTTGAATGATTATTATGTTGTTGATATGAAGCATCCAACAGCAAATAGCAATTTTAATGTCTTTTTAGTAAACATGTGAACACGCACTAATGTTCTGATCTATCTCAAAATAATACTTTTGACATCTCCTAACCAGAAAAGCAGTTTCATTTTTAACCCATTCACTGTGGAAGGCGACGGAAAAAAATTTTCCCTAACCTGTGAATGTCGATTATAGTCGACGTGTTAAAATTTGTCTGTATCTTGGGTTTGTCGATTGTAGTCGCCAAAGGTTTTCTGTGTGATTTCTATTGTTTATCGAAAAGAATAGAACACAAACAAAAATGAACGGTACAACTTTGGTGACTACTCTCGACAAAGCCAAGATACGGACAAACAAAGTTTAACACGTCGACTATCGTCGACATTCGCATGTTAAGGAAATTCGGTTCTGTCGACAAAAGTCGACTTCCTCTGTGAAAGGGTTAAAATCACACAATCGTTCTGACGTCAGCTATTTTCTTTTTAAATGAACTAAATATATATAAGGAGCTATTGAAAAGTTCGTAGTCCAGCCTAGAAGGAGCACATGTCCAGGCTGTTTTGATTCCATGTCTTTCTTCTTGCGGATTGCTCCATGGGCAATGAAGTGGGGAAGGAAAGACGTTGCTGTAACAATACACAACTACAGAATTCTGTTGTAATGAATTAAAATGGTGTTGCAGCACGATTGTACTCTATGCAATGTTGTAAAGACACATGGTTTAATGTGAAGCACCCTAAAGAGCAGTTTCAGTCTAATAATTAAGGATAAAGGTATAGTGGTCAAAATCATGACAATAGACATTCCTAAGCTTTGTCGGTAGTTTGTTGTTAACAAAGTAGTAGAAAGTAAGCTAGTGTTGTATATAATTCATATACAAGAACTAAGCTGTAGACTAAGTGTCTTACAAATGCAACACATTGCAATAGATGTGTGAGGCGATATTTTAAAATACATTAAGGTGCAGATTGGATGAAATATTTGCTCTGTGGCAGCTGAATCCCCCTTATGTTTACTGGAACAGAGTGGCCAAAATTGGTTTTTGTTATCTGTATCAAACTCAATGATAATTTTTCCAGTTAAGCTGACTGTTTCCAAGGTGTAATAAAATCTCAATTTTTAGATATAAAGTTGCTGACAACACTGTCTGTAATTGGTATTTGTAGATTAGTCCCCTTTGCATATGAAGTACATACAGCATCTTCGTATATGTTTGTTCACTTACGAAAGAGAGTAAGGTTTCTGTAGACGTTTAGTGGCATCAAGAAATAGAAACCTACAAACGACTATGTAACCATATTTACTACGGTACTATCATAAACACAAGTAACAACGAATAATGTCCACAAATTTCTCATAATTTGAAGATAACTACATCTATTTAACAAAATTTAATTTGTAGTATTCTTCATGTATTATTTTTACATGTTAATACTTATTCTTTGCTGAAATTAGTGTTTTTGTCAACTTTATGACGATAATATCAACTTTCGTACTAAAACTATCACCGTGAGGGTTAACAATGTTAGTTCCAGAAAAGAAACACTCTGAGAGTTGATAATATGTAATTGTGTTCACTACAAATATTTACATCTCTAGCAGGGTCGATTACTAGATGATTTAACATATTTCACAGATGTGAGATTGCTGCCTTTAGGCTCATGGCAAATACATTACATTGAAGATTAATTTTAATTATTTTATATGTCTATAAACTTATTTTTAATTTCTTTCCCAATACCATGGCCATTGTCTCAGAAACACACTAAGAGCACTGACTGGAACTTCTTACTTTAGATACAAAAGGACTAGAACCTCGAGAAAAACTACATGTGATGAAGCTGTAATAACACATATATATAATACGTAGTTTTCTAAACTGCAAGTAGATACAATATATGATGAAAACGCTTACCCACCTGTAAATCAAAACTGTGATTAAAGTGATTTAACATTGTGCTTAACACATTATATAGCATTTGGACAAAACTAGTTATTGCCTACAAATCTAAATTCTAAAAAGTATGAACGATATTGTATAACTTATTATTCTCACATATAACAATAATGAATTCTTAATAACACGCATTAAATCAATTACGTTGTACTTAAAGGAGGGTTTTAATTATGAAAAATGTATTTGGTCTCTTACAATATACACATTTTAGATGTTGTTGCTCCTTATTCATTTCCCATTTAGATGGGTTTTTATGATGGTGACCCCCAGATGATAATTCTATTGTCGTTAATCACATGGTTCGAATAATACTAAATATAAACAGCACATGGAATAAATATGTAAAGATCATAAAGCAGTTACAGCAATTTGGAATCTCTATCCCTTCCGAAGGTATAGAACATATGGGTGAAGAGGTATGGATACGGATATAATGGTTAAACTGATTAATTTGGAGGAAATATTTAAAATTGATTTAACTTTCCTTTGGTCATGTAATATTGCAATAGCTTTTAGAAATGTAATTACAAACTATCGGAATTATGTAATTCGATCAGAGTTTCAAACTTTGATAACGCTTATCGTATCTACAAAACGACTTCTAATATAAAATTGTTGAAAAGAGTTTTATGATCTTTACGTTTATTAAAATTCATATTGGTGATTGAATGTAATATATATGTTAATAGTCTTCTTTTCAAATAAAACATTTCTTTAAAAATGTCAAACATTCAATTTTTGAAAGCTTTCTTCCTATTTAATATGTAATAATATAGTTTTACTAATATGCAGTAGCGATTCGTGGTCTGTAGAAGTACCGGTTGAAATGTTGCAATATCAAAGGTGTGTAGTTACGCGCAAGTGTTCTCCTCCCCCCAGCATTCTTGAGTCTTATCCAATAAATATTCAAAAAATATGAAGAGGAAAGTCCTTATAAGCTCCATTTGTATATTTATTGATTAAAGTGTATTCCCTAATATTGATTTAATAAATAAGTTATTTCCTTTTTTTTTCAAACAACAACTATCAATGTACGTTTATACACTATTTATAATCAAAAACTTCTACGTTCATGTTATTGAACAAGAGATAAATCGAATATATAGCATGTCCTGTAAGCCATGAATGATATCGTTAACCCAAAAAGAAGAAAAAAGCAAGAAAATTGCATACATTCACGCACACAGTTTAACAAAATTATTTAACTAAGTAAACTATGCATTATTTTAAAACGGAAGGTCTTTCTTTGTTCTTTTCGAGCTTCAATTTTTTTTGACTTCATTGAAATCGGAAATGCTGCTCGCCAAGTTTTTCTGAATAGAAAGCATCGCTACTGCAAATATTTTCCGCTTTATTTTCTTTAAGGTACAGAAACACCTCTCTCCTCCGACAATATGCATATTGTTAGCATTTCTTTGTATGAATATAAGAGACAAAGAGTTGATTTTCAGTAACTACGTATTTTTGTCTGCTGTTCTATTATAAAGAAGCACGAAATATAAGTTTTTTCCTTCGAAAATGAAAAAAAAATAATAGTTTAACATTCCAGCAATTTACGCTAAAGAAGGCACATGAGTATTGAAAGTGAATAATTTGATATTAATTTTTTATGCTCTCCGTCGGAAATCGAACACGGGATCATGTGCACGAGCGACACACAGCTAGGAATTAGACTAGTGGTAAGACATTCTCTTCTTCGAGTCTCGATCGCCCTCCCCCCTCCCCCAGAATAGGATATTTTTTTTATTTTAAAAATAAAATCTATCCCAAGAATTTTTACCTTTGGTGCCTTCCACTTCAACTCAGGCAAAAAAATATAAAATTGTACCATCACCATCTCAGATATTGTTGAAACTTTTTTATAGCAACTAGATATGTTTTTAAGAGACCCATATTTTTTATGTCGAAAAAAAATTCCCACCAAGTAATGGGCCATCAAAGACGGGGAGTGCAATTTATGAATTGTAGAAGACATGGAAAATGGTCAACTTCGGAGCCTCACCATTCGGCTATGGAGTCAGGTAAAGTTATAATTCTTATTGTGGTATGTACATAGGGATATAAATAAACTATATTTTGTTATAGTTTGGTTTACGTATGTGTATCTTTTTGTACATAAGTTAACAAATGAACGTCAATTTATCTGAAAAGTCGAAGTTTGCGAATTTTTTCGAGCACTTCCGGTTCGAATTTTAAAATTCTGTTTTCGCGGTTGATAAGACCTGGTTACCCGCTATCCGAAAAAATTTTGTGTCGCTTCTGTGTGCAACCGTTTCGTCGCAAAAAATTCGAGAAATTGTAAAATTTTCAAAAATCGCCATTTTGGGTGCCATTTTCTCAAAAACACCATCTTTTAAAATTCTGAAATTTTGTCAGATGGTTCAACTTTACATGAATAATAAACACACCAAATACCATTCTCGACCAATGCTTCATGAATTAACTGCAGCTTTTTAAAGTTAGCGAAGTTTTTTAACTTTGATGTCACAGTTAGCAACACTGGGAACAATAAAAATGCAATGATTTGATGATGTTTGTGGTTCACATTCATTAAATGAAGAATAAAAGGTTTTCTTGACTTTTTTTCATTATTTTGATCAAGAAGGCTCTCTGAAATAGTAAAATGAGCCTCCCCCTACTCCTCCGTTTTCTTA
Organism: Thermobia domestica; assembly: GCF_964235325.1. Classification (NCBI taxonomy): domain Eukaryota; kingdom Metazoa; phylum Arthropoda; class Insecta; order Zygentoma; family Lepismatidae; genus Thermobia; species Thermobia domestica. The sequence goes on from NC_137455.1 coordinate 63,310,610, forward strand.
AGCCGAAATAATCTGAGGTGGAAATTACGATTACGAAACGCACAGATTTCAAGTTCACTTACTTAAAATGATCTTCGGAAACAAAATTTCACTGATTTTTTTATTTTTTTATTTTTTACATGGACCAATCATTTGCTTGGTTGGTGTCTTCTTTGCTAATAGCATGTAACCGTGCAGGTGCTCCAATAAGTGTTGGCTCACTCACAACTCGTCCAGGAGTGGATCTAGGGGTAAGAAACTTTATTTTATATACATAAATAAAACCGATCTCAGAGTTTGGAGCTCTTAAAAGTAGCTCTAAGTAGCAGTATTACTCCCCGCTTCCAGAAGTCCGTCCTGGATCCGCCCCTGCGTATCACATTGTCGATAGTCACAAATGCTGAAAGTCCATGTGGAAGCATAAACAACACTTCAACTCCACGTAATTCATGATTTATTTATAATATTTCTGCTAGGCACCACTGGTTATGATACATATATGTAAGTAACAAAAGTTCCTTTATGCAGATTTATTAAATCTACACTTTGAATTGCAGAAGTTCGATTTTGGGGGAAGCATGGAGTTAGTTCATGGTGACCCGTTACTGCAATAAAAACTTCGCCATTTTCCGAAAGCCAAAGATGATTTCGTTGAATACCAGTTACCGGTCGCATACTTTCCCTTTTTTTTTTTCTTTCGGAAGTCGTCGAATTCAGTTCCAGGCAACAAAACGAGAGTAATACCCAGAGTTTGTACTTGCACTATACTCTCGAATTCTTCTGCGGTTTTTGTGGGGGCGAGGTGGCTCAGTGGTAAAGCGTTCACTTCCGGTGCTTGGGGTCCTTGGTTCGATCTCAGATCGCGCCGTGTGGGCTTTGTGGTGGACAAACACCGTGCTCGTGGGTTTTCTCGGGGTTATCAAGTTTCCTCCCACTTTCTGCATTCCACCATTTACTTCATTTATCATAATCACCGTCTCCTTTAGCCTAACCGGCATAAGCGTGGGGCGTAAAACTTAAAGATTTCATTCATTTTTTCTTCTGCGGTTTTAATACTGTGTATCTGTATTTGCCTAAGGTTATGCCGTGTTGCCACATTCTTTGCACCTCCCCCGCCCCCTTCAATACTGTCGCAGAGACCCTTGCATGGCCGGTTTCACTGCAAAACCACTGCTTTATCGGGCCTGTCTGCATCTCGAACATCTGAAAGCGATTTTTAAAGTGGGATGCAGCACCATTAGAAATCACTGACACGGTTTGGGAAATTGTAGACACTTATATCCCCGTATTCAAACCTTTTTCTATAAAACATATTTTCGCTATTCTTCGAGTATTTTTAGAATCTTGGCTATGGCTATGAGTACATGAGCCGAATCATGTGTTTTGTCCTCGTTTATTACAACAAAACTGTCAGTTGTTTCATATTTCGGTGATAACTCTGAATTTCACTTTGCAGAGTAACAGTCAAGTTTTCAGCGAAGTCCATATGAAGTAAAATAGAATTTGTATCTTGAAATTTTATACGGTGCTTTTCGGTAGCAATTAATTCTCTTTGGATTTTCTTGATGTAGTCATGAATTACAATTCTTACAGTTAAACCAGCAATGTACGATACGAAAACAGAGAGTGGAAAAGTTTTTTAACGAGATTATTGTTTTCCCATACGGCATAAGTAACACTTTCATTTTCAACAAAATCAATAATTAAAGACTCCACACTTATTCCTTCCACTCCAGGACATTCACCACATTCTTGAAGACAGCTGTCGTTTTCTACGGATCATACTACTAAAGGAAATAGGTCACTCATGACAGCTTCAATACAGGCTGCACCTTTGATTTGTAGCAACGGTCGAGAATGGTATTTGGTGTGTTCATTATTCATGTAAAGTTGAACTATCTGACAAAATTTCAGAATTTTAAAAGATGGTGTTTTCGAGAAAATGGCGCCCCAAAATGGCGATTTTTGAAACTTTTACAATTTCTCGAATTTTTTTGCGACAAAACGGTTGCACACAGAAGCAATACAATTTTTTTTTCGCACATCGGGTAATCAGGTCTTACCAACCATGGAAACAGAATTTTAAAATTCGAACCGAAAGTGCTCGAAAGAATTCGCAAACTTCGACTTTTCAGATAAATTGACTTTCATCTGTTAACTTATGTACAAAAAGATACACATGCGCAAACCAAACTATAATAAAATATAGTTTACTTATTTCCCTATATGCATACCACAACAAGAATTATAACTCTACCTGTCTCCGTAGCCGAATGGTGAGCCTCCGAAGTTGACAATTTCCATGTCTTCTACAATTCATAAATTGTACTCCCCGTCTTTGATGGCCCATTACTTGGCGGGAAAGTTTTATTCGACAAAACAAAAAATATGGGTCTCTTAAAAACATATCTAGTTGCTATAAAAAAAGTTTTAACAATAGCTGAGATGGTGATGGTACATGCTCTGCCTGAATTGAAATTGAAGGCACCCTTTGTATTATAAATGTAAAATAAAATCTATTGACTTCGAACGACCACCCTCCCCCAAATATTCAGCTTGGATCCGCCCCTGCTACCACCAGATGCGTACTTGCTCTTGGCGAATTTCTGTTTGGTGACTTAACTTCTCTCTTCCAAGTGTCTATATCTCACTCAATCTACCAATTGAGTCAAGCGCTGCCAAACGGAGGAATTCGCAACTACTACAGAAGCTAAACTATATACCAGTTGCTACTTCGTTCGCAACTGGAAGAGCGTAATACGGGAGGATAGCGGCGATGCAAGAATAAATCCACTTCCTCATGTTAAGAGATAGGAGCTCGCTGCCATATGCTCAATGTTACTGCTTCCAGTGGCAACGCTTGCTGCCACTGGATTTGTATATCACTCTCTTTCTTTCAGTTTTTTAAATTTTTTTTTAGAAATGCATCAATACTGTTTTGCGCTCAAGAGCAAAGGTTTATTGTTTACTGATACAGTACTTTAATACTTAAAAATATCTTTAGTATTAAAGAAATATCCGGTTGCACAACCATGCAACATATAGTACCAGCCGCCACTGCTAATATGTTTAATGTAATATATATTTTAGTAGTCTTCTTTTCAAATAAAATCTTATATATGTTAAATATTCAATTTCCAAAAGCTTTCTTCCTGTTTATTCAAATTCATTATATCCAGACCATAGTATTTGACAGTATGCATTACGCTGATTTCTAATTTGCGTTATTATCGTTGAAGAAATATCCAAAATTGAACGCTTATGATCCTATAGCAACCGTAGTTATTGCAACGTTGAATGATAATGTTGTATTATAAGGTCGTTTAACATGTAGTTTTAAAGTATGTAATAACATGAATTGTTCTCTTTGAATACTTCATCTTCATATTAGGTTTGGTATACTGTTAAACTGGTGGTGGTATTTTAGAATATGTCACATTATTTACATCTCCTGACATTTCATTCGTAAGAAGAAGAAATTTCAGTGTTTTACATCAACAAATTAGGAATTATGAGAGCGCATGACTTTATGAAGTTAAATTATCAAGCCTATATGTATATGTGTCGCTCAAAGGAAGACAATGCTATGTAACATTTTCTAATTTACGAGTAAAGTGAACAAGAAAATTCATCAATCTCATTGAATTGAATGCAATGCTCGCACGTACCAAACAATTTTCCACAGTATTTGCAAGTACATGTCCGAAATAAGACTATCTACATACCTTTTTGTGATTCGATCCCAAACAATTCAACCTAATAATTCAATTTTACTTTAAAGTGGCGCTTATTATTGTCTCCTCCGGAGTCTTTCATATATGCACGGTGGACCACGTACCTTAAACGCCAGTTTAATTTTCATACTATCTAATAAAAACTGAAATTTTGTACTATTCAAATATTGAGAGTGGCTGGCATGGTTTGAAGAACACAGCGATATCGCAAAGTTAGCATTACTTCCGAGCTAACATAAAGTTTTATTTTATTCAAATGTCACGACGTCATATTATTACATATTTCAAATTAACACGTAAAAATGAAACTTTCCAATGATGCCATCACGAACAACACATACAGGAAGTAATAGAAAATACCCCTTTACTCTTATAAGTTAATAGCAATTTTCATTAACGGTGGCATACAAGTCCACCTATCTTTAGTGAGAAATTTCAATGTTGAATTGGATGTCCCTAAACTCATAAATTTATGTGGTACCCTATTCTGGCAAAATCTTTGAATTACCTTTAAATCCCTTAACATCCATATATTTTTAATCATTTTCAGTTCATAGCTCTAGCAAAAATAAATAAAAGTTCCTGTCTATATAGGATATTTCGAAACAACACCGACAATCTATGGAAAGTGATTTCCAACACCAAGATGAGGCAAAAAAGTATACACCAAGTGCGCATAAATGCTTCCTTTCGGAGTTATAGGCTGCCGAAAAAGTGAAAAAATTAACTTTCAAGGTCCATAGCTCCAAACCTATAGGACCTATCGTGGTCGGGTAAAGACTTCACTTAGAAACTAGTATATATCCTATCCAAATATTCCGTTTCAGAATTTTGCAGCAGTTCCGCTACAATTTTTATACAGTTAGTTGGTGAGTACTTCAAATTATATGCTGGTAGCCAAACTCCCTCTATAAAAATTGTTGCGTGAGTGCCTGAGGATTCTGAAACATGGATTTTTGGACAGGTCACATATTAGTTAATAAGAGAAGTCTTGACCCGACTACAGTAGGTCTCATAATTTTGGAGCTATGGACTTTTAAAGTTTATTTTTTCATGTTTCCGACAGCCTATACCTCCGAAAAGAAACGTTTGTGCACCCAGATTGGTCTATACCTTTTGCCTTATCTGTATCAGGAAAAACCTCACGCAAGTTGTCGGTGTTGTTTTCAAACACTCTGTATATTACGTTTCTATTATTAGTAGTATATCTCGGAATTCTAAGAGTAAACCACTTTTTTCATATAATAATACAAATTGCCTGCATTCCCTTTTCAGTAGCGAAATTGTGGTAACGCTCAAAAACGTATTCCCTGATTTTTATTACCAGTATGTATAACAAATTTCGCAACTCCAACTTAAGTATGTCTTTACATTAATCATTTTCGGATTAAATAGCGGGAAATCTTAACATTATAAAAGTTGTTAACTTCCCCACCGGAGAAGTGCAGTTCTCACAGGGATTCAAATATGTAGTCCCTTACTTTTATTTAAGAGTATTATACCGATTATTATATCTCAAACTTAAATAAATCTTCCAATTTGGAACTACTTAATAAAGAAATAGTATACAAATAACCTCCTTTTTTCCTTAGGATCGGAACATTTGGTAACAACGAAATACGTTTTTTCATTATTTTTTATTTAAGTATTTATGTAGACAATTTGCTTATGCAAATCCTTTCATTCGCATTTCATGAATAAATTAAGGGAATTTTCAATATTAGAGAAAGTGGAACACTTTTCTCCCAGAGAAGAAGTATTTTTGAAAATGCTGAAACATGTCTTCTATTATTTTTACGTCAGAGTTTTTAACATCTCAAACTTAAGTAAATGCATACATTGAATACTTTGCGGACAAATAAAAGAAGATTTTAATATGATTAAAGCTGTGACGTTTCCCATTAGGAGTGGAATTTTTTAAAACTTTTTCATGATATTTAACATGAGTTCATACGTCGACTATCTTTGATTATCTCTGTAAATTCGTTACACGAGAAACTCGTGGCATTTTCGTAAGTTAGTTCAATAACCCAACAACTGGGGGGTTTTGGTTCAAGACTCAGTACCGAAGGAGGTTGTTTTCATACAAACATTACATGTCTTCGTCGAAATGAAGTAAAACGAAATCTTTCAATTTAACGTCCCACGATTATGCATTTTAGGCCAAGGGAGACGATGATTAAGGTAAGTGAATAATGATGCAAGAATTGATGTAATGAGAAAATGGAAGGAAACGAGAGTATACCGAGAGAATCTACGGACACGATGATGTCCAACTTACTTGGTCGGGGAATGTACCAAGGACCCAACGCGCCGGAAGGAAGCGCTCTACCACTGAGCCACCGTGACCCTACGATTTTGTCGATACATATTTCTGTGATATAGCTGCAGCAGAGAAAGTTGAATAAAGAGATTCAACTTGTACATGTTCTTGAAACGATACTTAGTATTTGCTCCAGAAATCAAGGGCGCAGATTTCTCTGTAACTTTCGGGAGGGGGGACATTCATAAAAATATAAATTTAACAATACATATAACAATAAAAATGTATATTTAAAAAATCATATTCATAAAAATACATGGGGCCCACATGAGCTTCGGGGAGCCCGGTTCCCCCCCCCCCCCCGAATCGGTGCCCTTACCAGAAATAATCTGGACAACTCTGAACTTTCTGATATATTTCTATCACTGAAACACTGGGTAAATCCTGGACCAGCAGACTAATTACACTTACAGTTAACATAACATGATTTAGTCACTCTACAGTAATGTATAGTGTGCTTTTCCTGAACCTAATTTGGAAAAGATGGTTTGAATGTACACTCGAATGTTCAGTCAACAATGATCATTCTTCATGAATTCCGGAAGCTATATGCAGACTTAATGTTGAGAGCAGCTAAACTGACTTCCTTTTTTTTAATGTGGGTTACTTCAACTGCATGTGGGTCTACCATCTTCAGAAGTATCATTAGATCTCCTCCCCCGGTGTTCCTAAAAGATTCATTCTGCTCAATAAATCTCATACTCCTAATGATGTTCAATAAATCTCATACTGTTCTGAAATATATTATCACTAGAGACAGGATGGTAGGGAAAGTGCCTATTCTTTAATATTAAATATATGATAAAAAAATAACGTTTTAAAGTTTAAATGGGGGGGGGGTTATAATTTCAATTTAAGCCAATTTTGTTTCGCTTATTTTGACTATTTCGCACCTTACTGCCTAAATAATTGCTTTAGTACCTAATGTTGCCTATTCTATACATCTTCATCAAAATAAGACTACAATGGGAAAAATTATAATTTACATAATATAAATAACGCCAACCATATAGAATACATGTCAAGCTTCGTTTTTATATACAGTAAAAGAAGATATTAACAAATTGGTATATTTGTATGTTCCTCGAACATTACCTATGACTTGAATCTGTTGTTTTAACTGTATTGAATATTATCATTATTTCGAGTTTCATTTAAGTACCTATTTATTAAAATTTAAGTGCCTATTTGCCTGCTTGTTTTCCAGGTTTTTAATGTCTAAACATCCTTTCTCAAATTATCACAGTCTCGGTTTTCCTTGATAATGCCTCGTATATACCGAACATTCCTTTTGGTACACATGCATTACTAATTCTGAAATATGATGGATATTTAGAGTTTCTCTTTGTATCTACATATGGACTAGTTTCTGTATTTTAGTTAAATATCCCTGCTGGTTTCGTAGGATAACTTTTAAGGACTTTGGTTTACCAAAACTCTCTTATATAATTACCTTGTCTATAATGAAGTTGCAATTTATATCTCGCGTTTATGCCGGCTAGGCTAAAAGAGACGGCGAGTGATGAGAAATCAATGAAATGGTGAAAAGAAGAAACCGGGAGAACCTCGAGAAAACCCACGCACACGGTATGTGTCCACCTGAAAACTTACTTCGCGTGAACTCGTGTCGAACCAAGGACCCCTTGCAACAGAGATAAACGTTCAAGCCCTGAGACATCGCATATATATATATATATATATATATATATATATATATATATATATATATATATATATATATATATATATATATACATGTTTGTGTGTGTGTGTGTGTCCTTGTGTCCGGGAGACAGAAGAACCTTAAGAACCACCTGTGGATCACAATCAATTCTGGCTATGACGCCAGATGATCAAAAGCTAAGGATTAAGTTTATTGATAGAGATGATATTTAAATCTGAAGTTTTAGAAATCAAACATTTCCAGTCTTAATGTTGATCTCTATAGAGTAAAAAACGGTAATAGATAGCGATAAGCAGTTTTCTGCCATCCATTAAATCTCAAAAATACATTTCATCTGAATCCTCAATTCTCTACTGAAACCTGAATTGATAGAAATCCGCTACCATTTTTTTTTCTTTTAAACCTCTATTCAAGTTAAAAGTGACAGAAATTAACCTTTTCGAGTTTTTTTTTTTTTTTTTTTTTTTTTTTTTTACGTTTATCGCAATGTATCTAATAAAAATGATAACAAACAGCAAGAGGCAGTTTTCTGCACCAACCAAACGTTCCATAAATATATATACAATGTATTTAATATAATATATTTCACATAATATACAAGGTGGTAGGTAACTCCACCGACAAACTTTGGGAGGCGATTCCTTATACGAAATGAAAGAAAAGAAGTTGTAATAAACATGGGCCGAAAAATGCATTCTTGCAGAGTTATGATCCATTGAAAATTCGAAAAATCATTTTTCAAAACTCCCTAACTTAGAAACTATAGGACTTATCCCAAGCGGTTTAAGGAATTGCACAGGAACTGGTATACACTCGATCTAAATATCCATTTTTCAAAATTCACCGGTACCAGCGAAACGAACGCACTACTAGTACTTAAAGGAGTATTCCTATATTTCAACTTCTTTTTTATAGTTCCTTTCACCGATAACGGAGGATGGTAGAACATGGATATTTAGATAGAGAACATACTAGTTCCTGTGTAATTCCTTAAACCCCTTGGGATAGGGCCTATAGTTGCTAAGTTAGAGAGTTTTGAAAAATGATTTTTCGAATTTTCAATGGATCATAACTCTGAAAGGAGGCATTTTTCGGCCCATGTTTATTAGAACTTCTTTTCTTTCATTTCGTATAAGGAATCGCCTCCCAAAGTTTGTCGGTGGAGTTACCTACCACCCTGTATATGGAATTTATAATAATTATTCTATACTGTATGGTATCTGAAGTTTCTAAAAGTAAAGGTTACTCTTCGTTAGTATTAGAAATTTTCTTATAATGGATTAAACTATATCATTGGAGATTTTGCAGTTACCTTTTATCTTCCTGGAAATTATATGCACTTTATATGAAGCAGTTCTATCTTTCAAGACGTCCCAGCCAATCTCTGTAATATTGTAACCTTGCTGATGCTAATGACATATTGACTGGTGTTTTTCGATTCATTATGTAAAGTACGTAGATGATATTGACTTGCCATCTAGTTTATAACGACGGCATAGTCAAGGAAATACTTAAATTATTAACTACACGTTTCAAGCATGCAACCAACTAAAACAAAACTGGCTTGGTAGTGGAAATGGATCCAGTTCAGTTTTAAAATTAATCAGAAAATTTCTGTTTGCTCTGGGTACCATAAAAGCAAAGTTATTTGCTAATGGAATATTGAAATATCAATCTAAACGATAAGGTACACTGGAATTCAAATAATTGTCATGCAATCGCTGTTTGCTGTAGGTAGCACACAAGGAAAGATTTCGACAAGTTAATTAATTTTTCACGCCTTTTGCTTTTACAACCCATTGCTTCCGTATTGAAACCCTGGCCTCGAACTTTTATCAAAAACATTGTCAACATTTTATTTTTAACATCAAAGGTAGATACCGACTGCCTTCAAACGAACGACTTGGTTACTGATATTAATACATAGAAAAAGTTGAAAATTCGTATTGTTGAAATATCAACAGGAGACATTGTTTGGCGTACACTACAATATTACCAGATCAACAGTGTTGCTAGCCCAATATTAAATTATATTTTAAATTGCTCAAATTATCTATATTTTTCATTGTAATGTCAGTGCACGTCGCAAGTAGCTTAATATCAAATACTGTGACCATAATAGCTAGACCCTTTCAGAAATAGGAGAACTACTGGTAAAACTTGACATTTTGCTTAAAATGGCTTATTTGTTACAATGTTCTAAGAGTATTACTCTTTCTTGTTGTTTCTATAATATTAAAACAATAATTTCTTGTAGATATAGCTACCTCCTCGAAAGTATTACTTGTCTGATTTATATGTGCATGTGGTAAAGTTGCGAACTAATTTTCTTTTTTACAAGTGACGTCAGCCATATTGTGGGGAAGGGTGTCCATAAGGGGTTGACCATAAGGAGGAAATCGGTTCCCACTTAGTACTTATATATACACAGGGAGAAGAAAACAACCTAAGAAAAATTAATATTTCATTTTCATATAGACATATTCTGAAATTGGAATTAACAGGGTTCTAGAGTAAATACATGCATATCTAATTTTAAGGTGATATCATGAAGACAAAATATGAATCAGAATGCTCTTACGCCGCAATCCTTAATTTTTTTTTTAAATTAATGGAGATATTTCTGCTTTGGCTGGGCTAACCAACTCTTTGATGGGAGAACGGTTTGTTATTTAAATAGACTAAGTGGCCGATTGACAAAACTGAATTTCCATTAAAAATATAGAAAGCGAAATTATGCATATAAAGAAGTTTAATCCTACTTCAGGCATTCAGCTCAGTTGTTTTCCAATGCTATAGCATAATAGCAAATAAATTAATTAAAAAAAAAACTATGACACACAATTTTTGTAACAGTAATAAAGTTTAATGGATCAAAGTAGATTAATAAATTAGTAAACAGAGCAATATCGATTTAGAGAGGTCAAAACAGAACAGACATATTTTTGTAAGATCTTTAAAGAATGTAAGATCTTCCAGTCTTTAGATTATATTATTAGATTTCACTTTGCTTGGAGTGTAAAATATTTCGTATTTTAGAGTAATTCATCAATTTGTTCCCCTGATTTATAATTTCCTACCTTCGCGAACAATTAATTTTTCAAAGAGATTATTATTGTAAACATGAATTTTTATAGAGATTTTCAACAGTGAAAGTAAGTTGCTTGACTTGTACAGTGATAAATACAAACAATAAGACTGGAATTACTTTCTAATTACAACAGTTTATTGTGATGAACAGTCATTTTACTTCAAACAAGCAAGTCATTGGAAATAGTTACCTAGTGAAAAAAATGATCGAAGAAAGATAGCTTGCTTATGAAGAAGTTTCAGACAGCTTGAGTCATGACTTGCTAGCAAGGTGGAATAAATAGGCAGGCTAGTTGATAGTAAAGAAAGGTACCTAGGATCCTATTAAGATATATATATATATATATATATATATATATATATATATATGTGTGTGTGTGTGTGTTTTCTGTGTGTGAGTGTGTGGTGTATGTATAAAGAGTTACATAACCACTTTCAGGCATTTGCATAATCAAAATATTACATATACAAATACAGCTATAATGGTACAAATATAAAATATTCACACTTTTAAATATGAACGTACACTATTTATTTATTTATTTATAATATTGAAATTTCAATTTAAAAAGTACGAGAATAATTATTTAAAAATTAAGAAATAATTAGGCACGCAGCATTTTTATATGACGCTTATTTGTGACCATGGTCCCTCGTGTTTGGAATGTCGTATGTTACGATATTTTGTTTCATGCTTATACAAGAAGAAATGTGAAACATAGCGTGAGAAAATGCTCACCACGCATTATTCCGAACACAAAGTACCGTAGCTCAGGGTCCTTAATGCTTTGGATTTTCCGTCGAAGCATTCATGTCGACGGTTGTGAAATCTTATTTTTGCCTACTTTGGGCCGACCTTGGAATTAGATCATATCTTAGAATTCTGTTGAGAACATGTCTGGGAGTTACACTCTATAGGGAATCAATTGAACACACACTGCATATTAATGAAATATATATTTTTGAATTGCGTATGTACAAGTATAACTTCCTTTACGCTGATATACACTGCCACTTCACGGCTTTTCGAATTCAAATAGTGTGTGTTGAAATGAATTCTGCTTTACTATTTTGGATAGCCCTAGCTCTCAAACTATGCGTCTTTCCCCACAGGTCCACATGAGCTTGTAACAATTGCTTAGTAGTCCCTAAGCAATTTGTTTCACATAACTAAATTTTATGAAAAGTATATTTGTGAAGATGTACTGATTTTCTCTGAACAAAGACTGAATTTTCTTTTTCTTTTCTTTTCTTTTCTTTCTGTTTTTGTAAAGCAAAACATTCCTATTCCCTTTACGGTACGTCAATCGCAAGAGAAAGTATGTTATACCATTCAACCCTTTTGTGCAAACTAACTACACCCAGTGAATAATAACGGGACAGGGGAAACCAACTTGCTAAACATATCCGTTCTTTTTTGGTTATTCAACGACCTATGAACTAAATAATTAGAATTTTGCTGGATTCACGTATTTCAGATGTGTTAAGTAATAGAACGATTTTTTATTGTAAAATATCCCTAGCACAGCACAGGAAATAGTGGTGCCATAAATTATGTCCCTAAGCTCACTAGCACCACACGGCCAGTGATGAAAATTTTCCGGAAAATTTTCCGATTCATAAAAACATACTCCAATTATCCCTACATCGTTGTATAGCCGTGATGTGAGGTGGAAAATTTTCTTCTATACTTTTCCGGAAAATTTTCCGTTCTTAACAAATATCAGAGAGCAAGTAACATTCCTTAGTATTCATAAATTGGTTAAGTTCATGTATAGAAATGTTAAAAATTGTAAGATTGTTTAAAGAATCTGAAAATTTTCATGGCTCAGTCAATTTTCAGTACTATGTAGGAACAAGTGAAACAATTTTTCATGAATCGAAGAATTGTCTGTTCTATACAGCGATGAAAATTTTCCGACTCATAAAAGCATACTCCACTTATTCCTACATCGTTGTTTAGCCGTGATGTGAGGTGGAAAATTTTCTTCTATATTTTTCCGGAAAATTTTCCGTTAACAAATATCAATGATCAAGTAACAGTTCCTCAGTATACATAAAATTGATTGAAATCATGCATAATAATGTTAAAATGTGAAAGATCGTTTAAAGAATCTGAAAATTTACATGGCTCACACAATATTCAGTACTATGTAGGAACAAGTGAAACAATGTTTCATAAATCGAAATATTTTGTGTCTTTTATGGAAAAATTTAAGAACATTTCATGAGTCGGAAAATTTTCATCATTTTAAAGCAAAAAGTAAAACAAGTTTTTGTGAATTGGAAAGTTTTATTGCTCTGTAGAAACAAATGTGAGGAATTTTCATGAATCGAAAAATTTTCATCACGATGTAGAAGCAAGTGAAAACACTTTTCATAATCCCGACAGTTTTGGATATTAAGTATAGTGATGTTAGGTGGAAAATTTTCCACTACATCCGCTTGTTTCTACATCGTGTTGAAAATTTTTCGATCTATGAAAATTCCTTTCACTTGTTTCTACAGAGCAATAAAACTTTCCGATTCACAAAAAGTTGTTTTACTTATTGCTTCAAAATGATGAAAATTTTCCGACTTATAAATTGTTCTTCAATTTTTCCATACAAGACACAAAATATTTCGATTTATGAAACATTGTTTCACTTGTTCCTACATAGTACTGAAAATTGTGTGAGCCATGTAAATTTTCAGATTCTTTAAACGATCTTACAATTTTTAACATTTTTATGCATGATTTCAATCAATTTTATGAATACTGAGGAACTGTTACTTGATCACTGATATTTGTTAAGAACGGAAAATTTTCCGGAAAAATATAGAAGAAATTTTTCCACCTCACATCACGGCTAAACAACGATATATAAATACGTGAAGTATGGTTTTATGAATCGGAAAATTTTCCGTTTCAAAATTTTCCGGAAAATTTTCATCGCCTTACAGGACAGACAATTCTTCGATTCATGATAATTGTTTCACTTGTTCCTACATAGTACTGAAAATTGTGTGAGCCATGAAAATTTTCAGATTCTTGAAACGATCTTTCATTTTTTTACATTTCTGTACATGAATTCAAAAAATTTTATGACTGCTGAGGAATTGTTACTTGATTACTGATATTTTTTTAGAACGGAAAATTTTCCGAAATGGAAAACTTTTCGCGGAAAATTTTCCACCTCACATCACTACACACGGCCAATTCGACTGACCTTTCGCGGGCAGCTTTATTTACACAACATCGTTCCGAACATGTTGTGAAACCAGTTCCTAGTTTGTATCGTTCACTCGTTCAGTTAGCATAGAGAGAAGCATCAAAGAGAATCGTATCGCTGTGATCCGTTGCATAAGTATAACAAGTCGCCGGTAGAGACTTTCAATTTTCTACAGCCTTTGCAAATTACAAAAGAAAAAAAAATCTATTGGCGCATTAAACGGCTCAACAACAGAGCAATAAGTGGCTGCCCGCGAACTTCAAGGGCGCCAGCACTTGTAAAATTCTCTTCGAAAACATAAAATAATGACACGGGAAATGGATATACCGAAGAGAACGATGTCCCGCATCATCAAACAGGTCCTTAAACTTGGGGCTTACAGAAGAACAATAGAACAACTGTTGACACCAGCTTTAAACAAGATACGAACCACAAGAGCCAAGAGGTTACTCCAGCGGTACATGAACGGGAAACACAGGTGAATCCTGTTCACCGTACAAGAAAAATACAACAAAAAATCATAAAATACGAGGGCCTTCCGGAAAGTGGTACCCGTTTGCGCCGCATGAAGCGCGCTGGCTACTCGGGGAGCCGCTGGGCAAGGTCAGACCGCGTCAGTGGCTTGTCTGCCTGCTTTGTGCGAGGTGGCGTGACGCTAGTGTTGTTTCTGTGCTCGTTCATAATGATTAAACGAATTGAGAACCCCGCCAGTTGTGAAGTGAGGGCCGTGATTAAATTTCTTAATGCAAGAAACGTTCGACCTTGTGAAATTCATCGCCAATTAAAGGAGGTGTATGGAGACAATGTGATGGACGAGTCGTCTGTTCGGCTCTGGTGTCGCAACTTCAAGCTGGGGAGGGGGAGTACACACGACGAAGAGCGTTCATGGAGACCATCTGTCATTACAGACGAACTGCTGAGGTCAGTAGACGAATGCGTGAGGAACGATCGGCGCGTCACAATTGATGAACTCTATGAACATTTTTCTAATGTGTCTCGAACAATTGTGCATGAAATTGTCAAAGACCATCTGCATTATTCAAAAATCTGTGCAATGTGGGTCCCTCGCATACTCACAGATGAGCACAAAATCAAGCGTATGACTGCAGCGCTGACGTTTCTTGGACGACATTCCGACGAAGGAGGCTATTTCCTGAATCGCATCATTACAGAGGACGAAACATGGGTTTGTTATGCATCACTTTACGAAGCCCAACACTTTCTGGCGGAAAAATGTTTGACAGTGATGAAGAACTTAAACGAGGCGTGACTACGTATCTCAATACGCTCGCGGCGGAGGACTATGACGCTGGAATACAAAAACTCGTCACACGGTATGACAAATGCCTCAATTTGCTTGGTGATTATGCGGAGAAATAGTGTAAAGTATGCTCTTTCCAATAAAAATGTGTATGTTTGTTAATATGTACTGCTGTGTCTTTATTGCACAAACGGGTACTACTTTCCAGATGGCCCTCGTATATCCCCCACAGTTCTCGGGAAGCTGCCGGACAAATATTTTCTGGCGCATAATAGACATTCCAGGAAGACTCCGCGTCGGCAGATAAGGCGAAGATGAACCAGCAGTGCTTAACCAAACATTTCCCACTTCATAGCCACTGAGGATTGGCCTTCTGAAAGCTCGGATCTCAACCCGCTTGACTACTGCCTTTTGGTCTACTTAGAGGAGAAGACCTGGGAGAAATCTAACCGCAATATTAAGTCGCTTAAGGCCGATTTAGTAACAGTAGCAACTTTCATATGCGATGCATGCAGCCGTTGACGAGTGGCCTCAACGATTGGAAATGTGTGTGAAGTCATTTTGAACAGACTAATGTTTTTCTCCTTCCCTTGATATTAAAGTACACATGAGAATGAAGGATTTAGTGTACTGTGTCGTTTCGCCTATTCGAATAAAGAACATAATTTGTGGCACGAGTGGGTAGAAGTAACTGTTTTAGATTTTAATATGAAAAAAAGAAACTCTTGTTTTGCAAGAGCAACTGAAGACGTGGTTCCAAAAAGAAGGAAGTTAGATGAAACGAGGCAATCATATAATACACGCCGAAGAATGTTTCCTCTTAACCCACATGTACATTCATACATACATTGTGATTTCATTTTTATAAGAATAAAGCTAGCAATGTGTAGGACGAATGGATAAGCACTGAAAAAACGTAGCAAGGTGAAATTCGCTCTAGTGCTAATTCAATTCACTCAATTGGGCGCTCGATAAACATTTTTGCTATCCACATATATATTATATATTAGTTTTATATTAATTTCATTTTTTACGTATTTGCAAATAAGTGAAACATTGTACAATTCATTGTTGAGTTATGACACAAGTTATTGGATGTGGATTATTTGATATAAAAGTACAATGACACCGAAAAAAGGTTTGGTTAAATTGACCAAAGAATAGGTGCTGATAACCAAATTGTTTGGTCAATATAGCGCTAACCAAACGTTTGGTCACCAGCACAAAATCATTTGGTTATGATTTGTTTGGTTGTAGGGTCCTAGTATTTGGTTACCACTACCAATACGCATTTGGTAATTTTGAGCAAATAATGACAAAAAAAAAAAAAAAAAAAAAAAAAAAAATAGGATTTTGTTGGCAATACCAAAAATTTGGTTAAAATGATACAGATTTGGTCCTTGGATCTAAATAATTTGGTTGTAAATACTAAACCTGCATTTAGTGAATTTGACCAAAACATTTGGTGGCAATTACCAAATACTGTTGGTATAGGTACTAAACTGAAAATACAAGGGTTGTCGCAAAAGTCATGAGAACGTTTTTCTAACGAAAATAGTAACAAAGTAAGGAATTCTTAAGCATGTAAATGAGGAGTTAGTACATAGGATATGTAAAATATTACATGTAGGTTGGATAAAAATATACAACCCATAATACGTTTTTAAAGGTTTACACCATTTTTGTTAGCACAAACAAGAAAACTTTAAAGAAAAAAGTCGCCCATCATGTGCACTTCATAGTACGTTTGCACTTATCTCAAAACATTTGGCTTAAATGATTCCCATCGGCAAAAAAACCCTAACGGAATATCTACAAAATGAAATGAAATATTTCATGTCTACCCCTCACGATTATGCCATGGAGGTTAAAGGAGATGATGATGGTGAGAAAGGAATGAAATGGTGGATTGAAGAAAGTGGGACAAAATGGAATAACCTCAAGGAAACCCCACACACGGTGTTCGTCTACCACAAAGTTCATTTGACGCGAACTGGAAGCGAACCAGGGACCCATTGTACCGTAGGTGAACACTCTACCACTGTACCACCACTGCCCCCCTCTACAAAATAATAAATTTCAGGTACTACGTTTGTGCCCTTTATGTCAAAGGTGACGGGTGATTAATGTTTGGAATGATTGTAAATAGATGGTGTAATGAGAATGGTGAGGAAATGTGAGAACTTCGAGAAAACTCACGGACACGCTAATGTCCACCACAAACAATGAAAGGTCCTATATAGGTTAGCGGAACACTAAGTGGTACATACTGGCTCACTATATTTGTTGATTATTTCTCGCAAACGTAACCCAACAGATCCTTAGAATTCCATAATTTGAATCTAAAAGTTGTTTTTTTTTTTTTTTTTTTTTTTTGCAAAATTTCAATAATTTCTGACATTGGTCGTTTTGGTCTAAGCCACAGAATTATTTTTTGGAGGTGATATAATATTATCCGAATATTTTGAACAATGTAATATTTTCCCTTGTTCTGTATGGTTGCGAAACGAGGAACTGCATAATTTATACGGTTTACCCAACATTGTTAGGGTCGTCAAGTCTAGGAGGCTTAGGTGGGCGTGTCATGTAGCTAGAATGGAAGAAATTAGAAACGCTTTCAAAGTGTTGACTGGAAGACCAATCGAAAAACGACCATTAGGAAGATCTAGGCGCAGATAGGAGGGCAATAATAAGATGGATCTCGCAGAGATTGGAATACAAAGTAGAATCTGGATGCAGTCAGCTAAGGATAGAAGTTAGTGGAGAGCTTTTGTGAACGCGGCATTGAACCTCCGGGTTCCATAGGCTATAGACTTAGTTAGTTAGTAATATTTTCCGCATACCTAATAGAAGTTAAAATATATACTCGAATTAGAGGTGTAGCCAGCGGGTTTATGTAGGAGTGGCCCGTCGTTTTCGAAGGGGGCCAACTACAATGTACATAATGAAGAAAAGGTATTGCAGCTAGTGTTACTGAGGCTTGAAAAAGAACGAAAAAATTTTGTTTTCTTCCGGAAGACTAAAAACACGTTATTTTAACTTATTATTATTATTATTATTTGTTTATTTCATTGATTTATTTCTTGCTTTTTCTCCATAAATTATATTCCAGGTAATTTTTACTATGTTTAACCAAACACTATATCTTTGTGCAGAACGTATTTTTAAAAGTAACCAAGAAAGTTCCATCGCCATCTTACCCACCACCTTCGAACATCTATATGTCACATAGGACGTAACTGGAAGACCAAAAATAGTCCTCATCCCCATCAAAGATCTTCTGTCAACGTTCTGGAAGCCATGGCTTCCATCGCGGTAGAACTTGGTGGGTCGTGAAGAGAAGGAGGTATCAAGTCCATTTTCCACCTCTACTAGGGATTTGAACTGGCGTCCTCTAAGGTGATTATCCAAGGAATGGAACAGGTGATAACCGGACGGTACAATGTCCGGGCAGTATGGCGGATGCAATAGTGTTTCCCATCCAAGACGTAAAATGATTTCCCATGTCATCCTAGCTACGTGGGGCTTAGCGTTGTCATGTAACAAGAAGACCCTTTTGCCATTCAGAATTGCTGACTCGAAAGTTTTGTGTTTTCCTTGAACACGGCTTAACTGCTGACAGTACATAGTTGCATTGATGCTCTGACCAAGTGGTAGCAGTTCCCGTTGCACAATGCCGCGAGCATTCCAGCAAACACACAGAAGGATCTTCTTCTGATGTAGTATTGGTTTCGGCTGTTTTGGAACTGGTTCATGCCGCTAACCAATGATGATGGTGCCGTAGAGCTTCGATCAGGACCCACTTCTTATCACATATCAACACTTTGTTTAGAAATGACTAATTCCTCAGACGAGAGAGCAAAGAAATCCTGGTGTCTGCTCGCGTTGCCTTCTGGCCCAGAGTCAAATCATGTGGGACCCACCGACCCAACTCCCCTGCACATCGTCGGGCCTATCGCTAGTATGGCGGTATATACGCGGATTTCGAGTGGGAACGTGGCGTGAGTGACATTGAGTCGGTTGAGTAACTGAAAGCACTGGCGGACCGATGACGGTTTTGTCGGAGTAACCGCGAACGCTATACTGCGACAGATGTAGGCTTTGGACCATACACTGATCGTGGCGGTTTTCCCTGCTTATGGTTGTGTGGCGGGAACGGATCGACTTTGCATTACCACATTTCTTCATTCTTCGCGAGGTGAACGTCAATTGTTCTGGTTTTCATATGAACTGAAGAGGACTCGGTAACGTCTGCTGACCTAGGATATAAGAGCAACAGGTGAACTGTACTCATTTAACTATTGTCAGACAGTTCGTTGACTTACAAAACTATTTTCGTGACCGGTTACAGCAGAACATGTACGTTATTTGCTACTTGGCAAAAATGTCAAATATACTGCCTAAAGCTTTGCCCATTGCAAACAATCAACTCCAAAATTATAATTCTCACTGACAATTACAAGATACTTCAAAAATGCTTTTCCTTCTACAACCGATACTTTTCCAGAGGTTTTGGCTCTGAAGCGTCACCTACGTAGAACGGTGACGATTTTTGAAAAAACTTCCTACTCCTGATCCTGGACTTTTCTCTGCGTTTTTTACATGACACTGTTCAGCAGACTTATCTCAGCCAAGGGTGTACAGTGTCACTGCATTAATAGGGGAACTGTCTTACCTGGATTACTACCCAAACAGGTAGTCCAACCTTGCTATCAGATCATTACATCACATCACATCATATACACAACATCTGGGCATCTGCCCAACGAATAGACTTCACTATGGCGAATCATGGCACGAAACCTGGTAAACGAACTAGCGGTCGACATACGAATCTACCTCCATCGGTTGTCGATGAATCTTCTGTTTGTCTCACAAAGGTGGGGGGACGGAAGGGATCATCAAAGAAACAAGCGAATGTTTCTGGCTATCGCCAATGAAAATACTCTCAGACCTCTTGTGCATCCGTCGAATTTTCTACATCCGTCTGATCCAGGTCGCCTCAATCAAAGGCTAGCTATGCTGCCTGACTTCAAAACTCACCGTCGAAGAAAAAGCATCATACCGAATACTCTACCAATGACGCCATAGATATAGGACCAGCAGCAGATTCTACTACTCCGCCTCTTTATTCACTTTTTCCATCCTCCTCCGCAATTACGATACAAAGTTCTCCAATGAGAAATTTGTTGCACTCCAGCTAAGGAAGTATCTTCCACGTGCTGCATCAAGGAAATTGGGCACACAAGAAATAGTTATATCTTGAAAACGTCTCACCCTGGTCTATTCACGACGATTCGAAACAAAGTGCCTATCGATACTTTCGGAGCACAAGCCGAAATCACCTATCTCACTAATTGGACACTCAAGTAACTCCCTCCACCACGGAGACCCTCGCTTAAGGGAGTTAAGTGAGGTAACCACACCGTGTGAACGTGCTTTACGGATGTTCTCCATATTGGATAAAGACACGCTAGAGACATGTAATTTTCAAGAGTGGTCTCTACACGTGATTACCTTTCAAATGAGGTACCACACGATGGGGGTTGGTATTTAAAATTTTGTAATTACCCCCGTAACCCCCTTAGGCCTCTTCCTGCGGAGTTCTCCTTATCAGCACAATGTTGGCATTTATATCCCTTGAAGATTACAAAAGTTTTAATTTTTCTACCTGCCTTGGTTTCTTCAGAAGACGGACCTTAGTGTTATTGTTGCAACGTACTTCGACCACACTTTACGGATGATTTCCATGTTGGGTAGGGACACACTAATGACATGTAGTTTTCAAAACTGGTCTCTGCACATGATTACCTTTCAAACGAAGTATCAGGCGATGGAGGTTGCTATTTAAAATTTTGTAGTTACCCCCATAACTCCTTCAGGCCACCTCATGGGAGTTCTCCTTATCGGCATAATGTTATCTTTTATGTCCCTTGAAGGTTTCATAAGGTTTCATGATTCTGTCAGGCTTGAATTCTTCAGAGGACGGGCCTCAGTGATATTCATGGAATACACTATACATACATATTACACGTTATTCTTATGTACTGTACTCCGCAATAAAAAGTTATCATATACTGTAACTTCCACATTTTCATTAATAACTCAGTTTTCTTATATATTATCGCTTCTTTGTGCATTCATTTACAAAGCAGTGTAGTAAGTAATGATTATTTTTAATTTTGGAGAAAAAATAAAGCAAAATAAGAAAATTATAAGCAAATAACCTTCATTCTTATGAAACCTTAGTCTGTTAAATAATTAAGCAAAGAATATCCCGGGGGAAATTACAGGGAAAATTACCCGACACAGTGCACTGGTATTAGGAACTCTCGCTAACATGTCAAGTTCCTGAACAGAAACATGGACTAAACTGTCAACTACGTATTTCTGCGTTAAATACTGCAGTTCACACTTCATGCACAGTTCCAATATACAAAATCAATCAATATCTTCAGTTGAAATTACTGAAATAGGGAGAAAACGACTATTTACAACTTCAAGCGTGAAAATGCGCTTGGAGCTGTATATTAGCTATATTACAACGTACTTTTTTATAAGTTGTCTCGGTGGTCAAGCGTGTTTAGTAGTGGTCTTGAAATTCTAGAATTGAAGGGCGGCAGTTCGAATCTGCCTCAAAATTTTTTTCAAAATATGGAAACATTTCTTAAAATATAAAGTTATGTTTTGAAGTGCTTGACAAAACAAAATCAGATAAACTGTCACGTTTCAAGGCAAAGCCACACTTATTCACCTCTTCATCATGAACCACAAGTAAAAAATGAGAGTTATTCATGTTTCTGATGCCTATTGCAATATACATGTATACGTAGAGAGAGATAGAGAAAGGGACACAGAGAGAGAGAGTATGTGAGGGAGATAAAAATATATGCTTGTACTTTTAATTACAAGTAAAAAGTTATTGTAATTCATAATCTGGATTGTTATAAAGCGATTTGAATGCTTAAAATGACTTAATGTTCATATAGCTTCTTTTTCTTGAGGCCTTTGTAATTAGTGTCGCAAATAGTCCGATTCTTTATAATATGTGCCAGAGAAATAAATACATGTTTTAGCAGGATAATATCGTCTATCCCTTGCATCTATTGAATGTATAAAAGATAATGTTGAGTTGATATTGAGTTTAACGTCTCTTTCGGCAGCGAGGCTATATCAGACGTTTAGTGTGGAATCCGCATGGCATGAGCTAACATCGGGAATCAAACCGGGTCTCTTACGTCAAAGGTGCGCACGCTAACCGCTTAGCTAAAAAGGAACTCGGTATGAAAATTGAATACCATCCATTATTCCACATTACCTCACCGACAGATTTCTGTTTTATGATCAGTTGAAATAGTATTCCTGGACACTGCAGCGAAAAATGTAATTGCTATTTCATGTACTGTGAGAAAATACAAAGAATAAACACAATAAAAACGAAACAAGGAAAAGGATTTAACGTAAAGTGCTTTGCCTCTCTCGAATATATCATCCAATATATTACAAGTGCATATCTCGAGCGTATCTAGTAGAACTATTAAAATTCCTTTATAACTTGTCTGTATGGTCTAGTGCTTAGCACATGCGTGTCTGGTGAACGGGGTCCCGGCTTCGATTCCCGGAGTGATAACTTTAGGAATTTTAAATGTTATCAGTGTGATCGTGTCCCTGTCGTTTACTCGTTACTGGCGGTTACTGGAAATAACTGTAAAACGTGTATAACCGAGCAGAAAATATACGCGCGTTACTGACCAGGGGAAAGCAGACTTTGGTAATAAACTTCGAGGCCACCTTTCGCGAGGTAAGAGTGCATATTTAAAGTGTCAAGCAAAGGAGGGAAATCAAAACGTTAAGAAAATGTGGGTTGGCAGGTCCGTACTTTGTGGTCATACTATTAGCGTATTGGCCTACGGAATTATAGATCCTGATTTCAATTCCTGGGCAAAATAACAATTTTGTGTGTACTTTTTTTAATCAAATAATAAATTCATGCATTTTAACTTCGATACAAATAATGTATTTATCCGTAATTTATTAATTTGGAAGAAAATATATATTGCAACAAAAATGGTTTGTTTTTGTTATAAATAACCCTATGGCATCTAATCATAATAACTCTATTACAAAGTACCACTTCATAAAGCTAGTATACCAAAAATTATCGAAACTTGTAATGTGTGTAACTTGAATAAAGTAAAAAAACATATAAAGCTAAAATGTATAAAATTATTATTTGGGAAAACAAATAAAGGGATCACAATACCCAGGAGAAGAACTCAAGACCTCTTAGATCGGACACCAGTACTCTTACCATCTGACCACAAACTTCAGGACTTCTAACCGCTATTTGCATAACGTTTTCTTTCTCCCTCTTTTGTGTGTCAATTCAAGCACCATCCATGAAAAGCCTACCTTCAATTCTGGATCAAATAATTGATCACATTTTTGGGGAGAATCCAAATGTGGAATAAGAAATGTGGGTTCACATTCAAAGTTTTAAAGTCACCTCCCGTACCTCCAGAAGTAGGGATAGGGGTTGCGTTTGGTGTTATTGGATAGCCTTTTCAAAATTATCAAACACGTGTTGTTTTTGTTTTCGTGATCTGTATATTTTGTGAGATATTTGATTGTTCCGGGACTATGAAGACACACACACACACACACACACATATATATATATATATATATGTATATATATATATATATATATATATATATATATATATATATATATCACATATCAGGTAATACGAGATTTCGTTGTTGACCTGATTACTTAATTCACTAGAGTCAATGCCTAAGTCTTTCGAGATCCGAACCAAATCTCGTATTCAATTGGTGAACGTTAACACTACAAAATTTTACCATACTAAATTACTTAATCTATAAATATCTTAAACCGTAACTTGAACCATAACACTTCATCCCCTAACAATGTTAGATTAATACTTAAACTAAAATTATTCCGTTTCGGGATTCGAACCATAGCTATCCTCACCATAACAATGGTGGGTTATCACTACAAACGCTTCTAAATTACGCCTGGGATTAAACCACAGCTATCTCCACCATAACAATGGTGGGTTCTACACTAGTACTCTTCGGGAATCGAACCACAGCTATCTCCACCATAACAACCTCCAACCGTCGTGCCTAAATTGCATGGGAATTGAACAATGTGTGACGGTTGAAGATCGCTACTACTCACCATCTGTAATGAGTAGGTACGAAGTAGTAACAGAAGAAAACCACATTAAATTAACTTTCAATTAGATGTTTGTATTTTCATAAATATCGTGTATTACTGTTGTTAACGTCGACTGTGTATAATACGTCAGATCACATATCTTAAGCATCTAAGAAGTTAATCACGAATAACTCGAACATAGCTGAGAGACACATACCTTCGAGTAGATGATGCCTGGACTGGAGTTGAAGTTCTCGATGACAAATATATTGCGCTGCCAATAGTCTAAAGTAGTTGACTATTGTTCAACCATAATCCAATTAATGGTTGTACTGGATACTAGTAGATCTCCAAGATCTAATCCTAGATTGGAATCACAGCTGAATGACTACTGTGATAGAAGTACCAGTGGTTCTCTCTGTTGATACTCAACTTATGATGATCCACTTCTGACCTACTTCTGATCTAAATCTGATCCCAATCCTTTAGGACCATAAGTTTTTATACTCGGTTTCCAGACATCCTGGAATTCACGTTGTTGACTTTTTGTATATCTCAGCTATTGGCAAAACATTGGTTTCACCCGAATTACATCGTGATCAAAATTCTCAGACCAACAAATTTCTGCAAACTTGACGATTATGCCACAGTCAAAGTGTGTCAATGTTATAGTATTACAAATTGATGACATTTCATTCATCATCCAAAACATTACAAATTACAAATCATAACAACATACAAACTGACGACTTAGCGTCTAGCCGTAACAAAACATAACATTTAACACATATACAAATCATTGACGTAAACACAAACACGTGTTTACATTATGTGACGACATTTCATTTCTTTATTCTGATATAACATTTAATAATTAAGATGATTCCTTTCCCAAAATAATATGTTCCAAAATAATATTAATCGTATGTATCTACAATATATATATATATATATATATATATATATATATATATATATATATATATATATATATATATATATATATATATATATATAGATATAGATATATATATATATATATAGATATAGATATATATATATATATATATATATATATATATATATATATATATATATATATATATATATAGATAGATAGATAGATAGATAGATAGATAGATAGATATTGCTTGTGTTTTCCATAAAAAGTTGCAAGTGTAATTCTTAATTTTTTTAATTTACAAAATTCCTACTTCCCAACATGGATTTAAATCGCAATACTAACAATCAACAATAGTCAGGGTTTCTAACTTTTTCACTTCTTATGAGCAGCCTTCCTGCTGAAAGGGGCGTTAAACTCAAAATGAACTCAACTCATATCCTGATATAACCGTACCGATACAAGATTTCGGATAAAGAACACACGTTTTGACTGTTGTTGGATTGAATCAGGCTTCGGGAGTGGATCTTTAAAATTACGTTTTTCTAATGTGTTGTAATAAAATGATATACAAGTGTAGAAGTTTCAAAGCAAATATAAGGCCAAAGAGAAAATATGTCGAATGATTTTTTTTTAATCATTAGCATCCTCGTCTTTGATGCGAAACATCTGAGTTTGAATCTGAAAGTAAATCCGGTTTTATAAATGATGACTCATATGGTTTATTATAGAGGAACATATTTTACTTGGAATTTCCTAGAGGAGGAAAACCAATTGACTTACATGAAACACTTTCCAAGTGTAACTCCTTGATAAAATTTAGCAGGTAGATACTGCACATAAAATAGTATGTTTTTTTACTTTCTGCGGAAGATCAGATTTAAGGGGCAAAAGCCCCAACCAAAATTTTGAAATTTGACGCCCGAAAGGAAAGAAAAAGTGGACCGAAGTGAATAAAATTGTGCACATATTGTAGACGTAAAATGATGGAATACGTATTTCGTACTTTCCTGGACAAAACGGTTGGATGGGTCACAAAACCCTCCAAACGTTTGATCACGAAATGTCAAAAGTTCAAATAACAGTATGTCAGAAATGTCTAAAGGACATAAAGAATTGCAACGAAATTGAGTAGTGACAATACGCAAAATAAATAAATTTGTTTTTTTTTTATTTTATGCAGAAAAACGGTTTTAGGGAGCAGAGCCCCCACCCAGAATTTAGAAGGTTGACTTCTGAAAGGCAAGAAAAACTCGACCGAAGTCAATGAAATTGTGCACAAATATAGTAGAAATAAAATGAGGAAATACTGTTTCGTATTTTTCTTTAAAAAAAAGTTGGGTAGCGCACAGACCTAACCGTTGATTATGAAATATCAAAAGTGCAATTTTGATTGGGCCTTGTATCCAATACTGTTTTGGGAGCCAAGGTCTTCTCCGGATAAACTAAATTTTTACCGTAGTAACGCAGGAAGGAATGGACCGAAGCAAATAAAATTGTGTGTAGGTATTGTATATTTTGAAAAGGCCTCTCGTGTTTCCCAAGTGTCCGCATCCGATTTGCTTCAAATTTGGGACATCAACAGTAAATAAGAGACAAATTGGCACGTGTTTCTGTTTATCCTCAAAAACATTGTAAGGGTTAGTGCTTATTATTGATGTGCCAAATTTGAAGAAATTGGATGGGGACACTTGGTGAGCACGAAAGGCCTTATTTTAACTATATAATATTTACTCACAATTTCATTCTCTTCGGTCCATTCTTTCCCCCACCCAAAAATTTGGTACAACCAGTCCCTTTATTATTATTATTATTATTAGGGTGGGTGCGCCATATATGGAATACGTTCCTAATATGAAATACCAGTCTATTTTGTCTGCTTTGTACTGGCACCGAATAGAGTTTACGTAAACTTGTACACAGTGACACCCTCAGTCTGCGCATGAGTGGTTTGCTGCCGAACGATAACATAACATTTCCTTCCGTCGAAGAATAGTTTTTTGAAGAACTTGAGTTTTTCGGACGAACATTTCCAGGCTGCTGAATATACGCAAAGAGGCATATATTATTGTTGAGTTTGTGATATTTAGATTACATATATAGTGTAACAAAAGGGCATAAAGATTCAGTACTCAGAGAATCACGTAAGCGTGTGTAGGAAGATAACTATCCAAAATGGCGATTTTCTTAATATGGAATACCAGCAGGATCCTAATATGGCATATTCCTAAATAGGTTCATACGTACGTGAATTAGAAGTGAAGAAGAATAACTGAATTGTAAGTTATAAAAGACCTGACATTGTTTTAGACCGAGCCTCAGGGAAGTCTCCTAGTCGAAACGTTTGGCATTTTTGTTGTCTGTCTACAGGGTTTCCATAAAGTCTGGATACATGGGAAAAGCACAATTTAGTCAATTTAATGTTAACGAATAATATTTTCTATATTATTTCCTTGCTGTTCAATGCATAATTTGATGTGCTTTGCAAGATTAATGTGAACTCGAAGGAATAAGTCTGAATTGCCGTCTTTTTCAGCACATTGACTGGTAATGCGTTCTGTCAGGTGATTTAAATTTCTAATTTTCATCGAATAAACTTTCAATTTGAGCATATCTCAGAAAGAGAAAACAAGTGAAGAAAGGTCTGGCGAACGAGGGGACCACTTCACATGACCTCTTCTCCCAATCCAGTGAGTGAAATTGTCATCCAACCAATCTCTAACAGCTGTAGCAAAATGGGCAGGGGCACCATTCTGCTGAAACCAGTCTGGAAGTCCCTCAAACGCTCAATTCGAGGCATCAGTTTGTCTCTCATCATGTTTAGATAAGTCTCGTTAGTTATATGTTCATCAAAGAAGAAAGGACCTAGCACGGAACGGGGTTTGTCCAACATACTGCCTGTTTCTTTAAACTTGGTGATTAATTTCCCGACGGCAGAAAAACAAATAGGTTTGACAATGAGGGTGTTGAAGGTTAAATTCTTGCGCAATTTTGCGATAGATCATCCCTTTCGTCCACTTAAGAGTACCAACCGACTCATTCTTCTTTAGTCAGTCATCATTCAATCTCGAAAAATAAAAACAAATTACTAGAATTCCCTATTTGCCCAGACTTTATGGACACCCTGTATATGGGTATCTATTTGTATGTGTCTGTGTGTCTCGCGATAACTTCTGAACGCATGAACCAATTCGAATAAAACTTTTACAGATTAATTATTGGTTTAAATGTCCCAACTGCCGTGTCGTCTACAGTGCGAAGTGAAGAGAATAGCACGACAGTACCGATTGAAGTAGTGAGTCCGCCACCCCAACTACAGTCACAAACAACATCGCAGCACACGTAGTCGAAAGCCAGGTGGGCAAAAGTACTTACTAGTATTCCGCACAAAAACGATTTAGAAGCTTCCTCTACTTCATCACAACGGGCCTTTACCTCATCATTGCAAGTAATTAAAAATATATTTAGCTTTCTAAGCCCCACCCAACAAGATCCAATCGAAACAGCCAAAGAAAAGGACTTCACACTACTACAAATTAGATAGTTAATCCGAAGAGTCAGTGAGAAACTTGAACGAAAGTAGTGGCAGTTTAAGTGATCCTACTGATGATGTTGACGATGATGAGGAAAGCGGACATTGTGGTAAATTGTAGTCGCTCAGTGCAGGGGAGGGAGATTGGTTAAAATGCCCAGTTTGTAAAAGATAATCCCAAGAAATATCTCCCGTGAAAGGTGGAGAAAAATATATTTGTGGCCATTGTTCTGCAAAGTAAAACTGGAATCAAAATTTAGACGCCTTAAGACACGCTAATCCAGTATGTTTGAAACTTTTTCTTTTATATAGTTTTTTTTTTTTACTTTATTTGTCTCACGTAGTTTGATTCCCCGAATGTTTCGTTCTATTATTTTTATTATTGGTTGTAGCTAGTAAACATGCTTATTCCAAGTTGAAAGATATTATAACTACTCCAAAAGTTAAAATAAGTAGATATTATAGCCTATTACAGCAATTTACAAACATAGACCTAATAATGAATAAGTCAAGTCAAGTTCGATAGTTATCTTTGTACTACGTAAAATTCTGGTATTTCTGCTGTTTTATATTTTAATTATCCTAAGAATATTATGTAACTTCTTGTGTACTCGTCTTATAGACCTACCAAATATGATATATAGGCTATAATACCTACAACGCAACATTTGGATAATTTGAGCATGGGCACGATCCCTGCTCAAACCACCCATCCTGAGTGAAGTTTTTCTGGTTTTTCTCAGTCCTATCAGGTGTATGGCGGGATGGTTCTTTTCCCGAGACTTTTCCAATTCGTAGACTTATCTTAAGGGTCGATGTGATCTCGGAGTTAGAGGCTCGAACAGTACCTTTGCTCCTTTCCTTGAACTAATAAATTTATTTCTTAAATAAGCAAATAAATTGCTCGAATGCATTGCCCATGCTCGAATTATCCAATGTCGCATTGTAGGCAGACGCGCATATTTTGTTTTAGTATTCCATTTTAAGAACAGGTAGTATTTCATATTAGGAGTGGGGTGTGCCTAATATGGGAAATTGAGTTTCTTTCAATTTCGTAATATTGTAAAAAAATAATAATGTGGAACAAACTTTCATACCTGTATTTTGTTTTACAAAGGTACCACAAGTATTATGATGTATAATATTTTTATTCTGGAATACGCATTTCTGAAAAATAAAGAAGAAACAAAAAGTATTCCATATTCGGTGCCTTTACCCTATTATTATTATTATTATTATTATTATTATTATTATTATTATTATTATTATTATTATTATTATTGTTATTATTATTATTATTGTTACTAGTAGTAGTAATATTAATAGTAGTAGTAGTAGTATTTTCAGGAAAATTCCGATCACGTATTCCCTCATCTTACGTCTTTAATATCTGTACAAGTTTCATTCACTTCGGTCCGCTCTTGCCTTTCGGGCATCAAATATCAAACTTTTGAATGGGTGCTTTTGTCATAAAACCGTTTCTTCACAGAAAATGAAAAACGTACGTATTGTCCCCATAAAAAGTTTCGTTGCAATTCTTCATGTTCTTAAGGAACGTCTGAAAAACTGTTATTAGCACTTTTGATATTTCGTCATCAAAGGTTTGGAGGGGTCCGTGCCCGACCCAACTTTTTTTTTTTTTTTTTTTTTTTTTTTTAAGGAAAATGCGAAACACGTTTTCCCTCATTTTACCTCTCCAATACCTGTGCACAATTTCATTAACTTCGGTACACTTCTTCTTTCCATTCGGATGTCCACTTTCAAAAGTTTGAGCGGGAGCCTTTGCCCCCTAAAACAGTTTTTCCGAAGAAAAAGGAAAAACACGTATTCGTTTATGTGTTGTATCTACCTGCTAAATTTTATCAAAATCGGAGTGTTACACTTGAGAAGCGTTACATGTTAGACTTGAAGGGCCTTACGCAGAGTCGTTCTGATACGTTATTAGTGCCATACTAATGAGTTGGACTAACAGATGTTTCCTGCAATAGTCAGGTGTTTAGTATGACGCTAATCAAACGTGAAAACGACTCTGCATAAGGCGGGCAGAGTTTAAATCGGGCCGCAGGGGCGGGCAGTGTTAGAGCCTTCACCTCTGGTGTATACGATCTCAGCTCGCGCCAAGTGAACCTTGTGGTTGACAAACACTATGTGCGTGGGTGGATCTACTCTTCCCACTCTGGGAAAGCAGTAAATACGTAAATCCCTCTTCTATTCTACAAATAAAGCACGGTTTAGCACATATAGCACAGGAAAATGATTAAATTTTAAAAAGGAAAGTAAAGCTTTACATATTGTTTTTTTTTCTGTGAAACAGATGATTGTTTAGCTTTACTAGAAAATGTTATTTTTGTCAGGAACATTGAACGTTGAAGAAAAACAGTGTTGGAATAAATTAATTTCCTTATACGGGCCAGAACAAAAATCTGTCATTTCAAAGGAGAGCAGAAACATAGGAAGTAAACATAAATCGAAACCTCTGCTGAGCTAGTACTCACAGAACAGTTTGTTATGTTAAAAATATTTCTTTAATCAGTTTGATTTTCTCTTATGCCTAGAGGTACTTGCAAGTTGAGTACGCACGGAAAAGAAAGTATTTGATAGTTTACAAATTTTCTTTTGCCAATAACTCGGGAACAAATGAATTAATTTGAATCTTTTTTGTTATTCATAAGATAATTATAATTTGATAACTTGCCAAAATTGGTACTGTAATAGGTTAATTTATTGGTGAGCTATTAAGGAAAAGAATTTTGTCATCTGAAGAACACTTTCTTTCGTTATTGTACAATATTGTCTGTTAACGTGTAAACATTGCATAAAGAAAAATGGAACAAACAACATACACGTATATCGAAATAAGGAGTGGATCCAGGGTGTTAGCAAATAAAAATTACTATTTCCTGAGCTGTCGGAGCAACCAATTGCACATACTGAAAATACAAGCTACTGCTAGAAATAGAAGAGATTCAAATGCTTCAGCAAAAATGAAAATATGTTTCGTAGCAATTGAATCCCGACTTTGAAAAATTATAATAAATTACCGCAGCAAGATTCGTACATGAACTCCCACATTAGTAGTCAAATGACTTTACCCTCTGAGCAGCGACTATTTGCATGCTTTCGTCTGATATTTCGATGTATTTCGGGCACCACTTTCGAACATGAACATGAGCATTGATTTACATAAACATTGAAGCGAAATAACTAGAATAATGGGGTTGACAGTTTGAACTGTCCACTTTTGCAAGACTAGTGGGCAATACAATATTACGCAAACTCTATTTTATATACAACCATTATTATACATTTCATTTTCATAAACTTGCTCTTATGATAACAATACCGATTTCCTAATTAAATTCAATGTATAGATAATTGTTGAGTTGATTTTGAGTTTAGCGTCCTTTTCAGCAGCGCGGCTATATGAGAAGGAACCTACTGATTAACATGGAATCCGAACTTCATGAGTTATCACCGTGAATCGAACCAGGGTCTCCCACGCCAAAGATATAGACAATTGTGTCTTATATAGCAGCTAACACAATACCTATAAAGAATAAACTAACTAAATATTTGATGTAAAAAATGAGAAACTTAAGATTTTGCAGATTACTGAAATTGCGATTCAATTTAATTTTAAACATTATACATCTATATGATTGTTCAAGTTGATTTATAAAGATGCAGATTATGAATTATACTAATTTTTTCAATGAAATGAAATTAAATCTTTAAGTTTGACGTCCCATGCTTATGTCGGCTAGGTAAAGAAGACGGTGATGATGAGAAATGAATGAAAATGGTGAAACGAAGAATGTTGGAGGATACAGGAGAACCCTGAGAAAAGCAACGCACACGTTGTTTCTCCACCATAAATCTCACTTTGTGCAAGATCGAATCGAACCAAGGACCCCGTGCATCAGAGGTGAACGCTCTATGAAAAATATAAACATATTTATTCTCTCTCTCCGCCCCGCTCTCTCTCTCTCTCTCTCTCTCTCTCTCTCTCTATATATATATATATATATATATATATATATATATATTATATATAAAAGAGAACGTACAAAATCCTTTGTTACCTCATCACGCTAATACGGCTGAACCAATTTCTTTTATTTTTGGGGGGTTATTAGGATTTGGACCCTAGATGGTTTTTATCATATCACTTTAATTTTTAATTACCAGTGTCTTGAGATAATTGACCATCAAGTGATAATTGACCTTTGTTAGTTCATCATAGGTAAAAATAAACGTATTTATATGCAACCCGCATGACCCTGTAACTCGGCGGGTTAACATAAATGACAGGCGATATAATGTTAACATTTACTGCAATCTACTATGGTTTTTATCATATCACTTGAAAGCGAAAACTTCCGGGGTGACCGCAGCGAAGCGGGGCGGGTTAACATAAATGACAGGCGATATAATGTTAACATTTAATGCAATCTTCTATGGTTTTTATCATATCACTTGAAAGCGAAAAAGTAAAAATTATCTAAGTAACAAAGTTTATTGCGTTCCGGGGTGACCGCAGCGAAGCGGGGTGAACGCTGCTAGTATATATATATATATATATATATATATATATTAGGGTGGAGCGTTTTTTTTTTCGAAATGCGAATTTGGATAGGGGGCAAAAGTTGCATCATATCATAATACTTTACCATTATTTTTACTAAAATTATTTTTAGCCGGGGCGGAATGGCCCTGAAATTTGGGAATAATTAGGCGAAAAGTGACCAACTATAATTAATTTACTAATTTGCTATAAAGAAGTTTTTCGCTATTTAGTAACAGTCTTTTCTGGTATAATGAACTTGTTGGCAGTACTAAGTCACTAGTATAATAGTTTGGTGAGGGTGGAGATACGAGGGTACAGAACAAAATCAGGGAGCGCTCGTGCAGGTGCTAAAGTTTTGAGCAACTGTTTGGCAACTTGACAACTGTTATTAGTGTGTTGTACGAGTGCTCGAGATACGTGTCTGGTTAGCGGCCGTGTTGCTACGTTAGTGATTTGATTAGTTTTGCGCTTTTGTAGTTACTGATGAGTTTATTATCTACCACTGTATTACAGCCTAACATCTGGTGCTTTTGTTTTGTGATATAAAGAAGAAGAAAGATGGCAAAATCAACCAGGTAGAATATATCAAGAGCAGAAGAGATGTTTCGTACTGCCAAAGGTTGCGACTGGAGAACGCTACCAACTTACGAAAACGTTACGGCATGTTATTTATGTACGTGTCAGCAGCTGAAGGGGGCGGAAGTAAAGAACCAGCAGAAAATTTGGTTTCCACGAAGGTAGCAGAAAAGGTGGAAGACATTTGGTAACGTGTTTCAATTCCTGTTGTTTCTTTCGGCCGTATATCAATAGTGATCAACAGTTACCACAGGAAACTGAAAATACTTTTAAAATTGGCAGTAACAGGGAGAATGAAAGAGGAAATAAATTACAAGAAATGAAGATGCAGGGCAATAAACCATTTGATATAGCAGCTGGCAAGTGTTTAGATTTCACAGTGTGTCGTTGTACAGGACACTCAAAATGGCTGAATCGGAGAGAGTGTTTTAACAGACCAAAGGGTAAGTAGAAAAATGGTAACGCTGGTATTGATGCTACTTAGACAAAGAAAAGATAAGAAAGTAAAGCCGAATAGCAACTAGCGGTCAAACTTTCAACCAAAACAGTACCAGTTACATTATTGAATCTTTAGACTCCTCGTCATCTTTGGAAACAAGAAAACGAAGACAATAAAGAACACGCTAAAGCTGGAGGAGATCCTGATTTTAGTTGGAAGTATCCTTTAAAGACAAGAAAGCAATCACAGATTAGATGCATAGAAATGAGAAAATTCTTCCCAGCATTAGCAAAAGTGAAGGAGAAAACCGGCATGACTGGAAGAAAAATTGCAGCTCTTGCTAATGAAGTTTTGGAAGAGTTTAATATTGTGAATCCATACAAATAGAGATTGCGAAAAATCGTAAAAATGTAAGAACTAAAGTGACTGTTAAAGAGAAACCTCGTACCATCTATTTTAATGGGAAGAAAGACCAAATACTCGCAATGTCCGGCTCCGGAAGCCATAGAGATATGAGGAGGAAAGAACATTGTTGTGTCCTTGAAGAACCGGATAATAAATTTCTCAGCCATGCTGCTTTGACCGTTTTAGGATTAGCAAAGAATACTCCATCTGCTGCTAGTTCCATCTGCCGGAATTACAAGAAAATATGTAGACCTATGAGATATGGTAACTATCGGTTGCGATGGTACTAATACTAATGTTGGGTCGAAAGGATGATGATTAGAGTGCTCGAAAACCATTTAGAGAAGCCTTTTCAGTGATGCATACGTTTATTGCACAACATTGAACTACTACTTCATCATTTACTGAAATAAATCGATGATGCGACTACTGGTACTTTGTCTGGTCCTATTGGTAGATCATTGGTGAATTATGAGACTAATCCAGTGTGCAGCTTCGGAAAGATTTCTTCAGAACTCCCGACATACCTAAACGTGCGTCATCTCAGTTATGATCAAAGATATTTGTATGAAATATGTCAATCTGTCGTAAGAGGAGACTGTGATAAAAACCTAAGACCTAGAAACCTAGGAAACGCGCATACTAGTTGGTTAACAATGGCTTGCAGACTTTCGCGTCTATATATATCAATGCCAAATTCTTCAGAGGAGCTCTAAACTCTCGTAAAGTTCGTAGTAAAAGTGTATGTACCGGTGTGGTTCAGCATAAAACTGAAACCTTTTGCCAAATACGGAGCAAAACATTTGTTCTTGACCATAAGACTTTCGAGATGTTTGCAAGAACCATACAACACTTTTGTCAATAAAGTAATTTCCAGAAATGCATTCTATGCGAATTCTGAAAATATTTTTATTACCATGATTGGTGACTACAGATCAGCTACGCGAATCCTTGCTACCGATAAAATCCTCCAATCCGTAAAACAATGTAAACGTTGTGAAACTCGTTCCTTCCAAGTGCCAATGTTAAACTTCGAGGCTAGTAATTACACAGAAATGATAAACTAAAATGGGTGTAACAACAGAGCCGCCAATAATGACTCATATCACAGATGACAAATTGCGAGAAATTTATTCTTGAGAAAGTACAAGTATTGATATCCCTGAGTTTCCATGTTATACGCAAGCAGTGTATAACATATAATCCATGGATTTTATGTCACTGGTTATTAAATATTTATAGAAAAGGTGTCTCTAGGAATAATTTATATTATTATATTATTTTGTACCGAAAAAGCTTTTTCGTTCTTGCCTATTCTTTTGTTTTTGTTGGTTGTGCCCTCTGGTGGGACGTACTAGCACGACGGATGCGCTCTCTTTATAGGTGGCCATAGTTGTGCTGGAACGTTCGCGGGAGGAAGTATAATGGTTGTTTCGCTACTATTATCATAATTTGTGATCGAGTTATTATATCAAAAAAGGTTCTTATATATATATAATCTACGAGTGATATTCAAAGTATAATTCTGTTAAAATTTAAAATTCGAATGTAATCATGAAGTTTAAAGTGGAGTGCTGTAACCTCATGTCGGCTAGTTGTTCTATTCGATAGCACGGATTGGCTTAACAAGGCAGCGAGGAACGTAAGTTTTATGCTTTTCCTTCCTTCATTATATTATTCTTACATTTAAAGGGCCGTTTGCCATTTTGTTAGTTTTAGGCACTTTGCCTATAACTTTTCTACTTTTTCTCAATTGAATTAGATTCCTGCATTATTACCAATTGGCGTGACTAATTAGAATAAGTTAGCTGGTACTGAGGCAAATAGTTTACGCTGTTAATTGGATAATAGTCTAAGATTGAATCTATTTAAATTCTCTTTCCATTATCACGAAGACCATAATGCAATAACGATTGTTGAATTGTTAAATATATGTTGATTATTGAGTTCTTGAAAGTTTAAATATACTGTTTGAATTTCTAAAGGAGATCGGTTGTAAGATTATTATTTTATGAACTCAAATCCTACTACTACTATTCAGAGATTTATTTTCATAGCATTGCTTGTTAGTAGCGATAATAGATTACGTATATTTTCTATATTTCACTGTGGAGTTACGAAACCACTAAAATTAATATCGGGGGAACCGATCGATGTGTTCTCCTCTCCCACCCATACGTATACGCTAATTTTCGAATCTGAGGTTATATATAATTTAATTGAAAATACTAAGATACCGAAACTAGCGTAATATAAGTATGGTTACAAGTGGAAAGATTAGTGAAAATACTTAGTGAAGGTTCTTCATCAGTATGTGAGCCAGGAGAGATTTCTTTATTCGTTCCAAATTTGACTTAAGAAAATACATGACTACTTTTCAGATAAAGTCGCAGTATTTTGCTTGAAGATGTGAATGAAATTGATGAAACATTCAATCTAATACTGGTGGATAAGTGGGATGGAACTCGACGGCAGCCACCTCCATGTGGTGAGTTCTGGGTTGATGTAGCCTGTAACATAGAATATGAACTTCGATAGCTTTAGAAATCCACCTGGACACGACAACAAATCATACCACCTTCAAATTACAGTCTCCTTCAAGCGAAGAGCTGCCTAATAATTACACAAAGGAACAATAAACGTGTATTTATTTACAAAATCAATCAAACTTAAGGCCCATTGCACCCCTGCTAAAGAATATTTTAGAGAGTTGAAATTTCCAGTGGTAAAGTGCTACAATATGATGCAACTTTTACCTCCTATCCAAAATCGAATTTCGAGAAAAAATTTTTTGGCCCTTTTTCCCTCCACCCTAATATATATATAACATTGCTCAAGTTCTCTGAACTTTTTTAGTCCTTTCCACTTATATTTATAGTTGCTGCACTTTTATTTTTTATTCTGACTTTTTATGGTTTTTACATTGTTTTTTGTTTTTATTGTACATTTTCTCTGTCGACATTCTGTTAGTTTTACTATTATTGCTGTTACAACTTTCTTACTAAAAATCTGTGCATTAAGTGTTTTTTGTCATTAAATTTTCTCTATTGTTACTATTATTATTTACTGTTATTGTTTTTTCACAGGAGAATGTTAAATACAAGCATTATAACATCCTTGGTTGAAGTATACTCTCCAATTGTTTATATAGATATATTGTTATACATTTTTAAATTTTTAAAATAACAATGATTATTAAAAAAACTGTTATAATGAAAATTTAAAATGAAACAGTAAATATATATTCTTCGGTACTTTGTTCCCATAATGTTCGGCGGGTAATACTAAATCTTTTGCTTTCAAACGCTCCAACCTGTCATGTTATGTCACTGTCTTCGCGTATGGTACCGCATTCATGCCGTAATTTTTCATATAAACTTATGGACTGTGAGCTGTCTCTCCATACTCCTTGCTCGGTTGCTACATAAATTGATGTACCAATGATGACTGTTTTTACTCCTAATCTCCCTTCTTCGCAATCACAGAAGAAAGACTTCTTCTAGCTCTTTACTAGTGGGTAACTTTCCCATTATAGCCGACACGTTCCCACGTTGAATGGCTATGCTTATGCGTTGAATCAGGAAAGTTTTTGCCTGATTTAATCGATTATCGCCTGATTTAATCGATAGACGGTGGCCGATTTCTTTTATAAATTTGAGGTCTCCTTCTTCCCAAGAACTGCTAGACTCAATTGCTATTGCGACAAAGCAATAGTTATCGAGTAGATTGCTATATTTATTCCTTTTTTCTTTCACTCTTCGAGCAGCTACGAGTCCAGCTTGTACTGAGACATATTGTAGGTTGGAGGAGGCATAGGTGTCTGAACATGTGAAGTTCCAAATTAATGCCTCTCCTTTCTTCCAAGGTACTAATGTCATACCATCGGGTCTCTTTCCGTCAGATCGGCTGCATCCAATCGGTTCTCTCACTGCTGGGACTCCTGCTGATAATGCTCTTAATATTATATCACTTACACTTGAATGACGTGGGTATAAGAGGAAGCTGCCTGCGCTCTTTTGCACGACAAACCGTGTAATCTTTTTTTTTTTCTACAAGGTGTTACAAATGGGGCAGTGGTGTGGTTCACATATATCTGCTCCAACCCTAGTGCAACTGATACTCGAAAGCTCTCATTGGATAGGTGTAGGCCTAAAGATGGTGATGGTAGAGCTTGAAGCCATGCTCCGTTTTCTGGGGACATGAAAAGTCTGGCTTTATCTTCAATGTTATTTGTAGTCTGCAATAAAGAAGCTGCTTGGCAATTAACGATGGGCTCGTCCCAAGCCCAAGCCAAGCCGGCTCAAAAGAGAGACTAACCCAACTAAATTTGTCCATTTAGCTATGCAGTCCATCACATCTGGATTGGTGATTTCGTAGTTATTCCATTGAAGAAGAGAACTAACTATTTGACTTGCACCGTAGAAAGACGCTAAAAAAGACGGAATAGCCATATCTGTGGCGCGGCGGATTCCAGGGCCTCCATTTTCGACTGGTAAAGAAGCTTGTATCCAAGAGTTGTTATTAAGAGAACAATGGAGGATGGATTCCAGACAAGATTTAAGAGTATCGTCATACTTTTCCAATTGGGCATATTCTTTCCAAGATGGAGAGCATCGGAGGAAATAAAATAATCTCGGCATTCCAAATGAAGCAATTAACAGGTAAAAAGCAGAATGGGCTGAAAGCTTGGAAAGTCGTGACAAAAAAAAATCTAGTTTTGAGGTTTTGTCTAGTAACATTTTGCTCCGTGCCTCTGTTGAGATAGCTAAACCTAAAAGCTCTCCATTACTTGGTGTAAGGAGCTGAATACCAGGTGCTGATTTATTAAATATATCATAGAGGTTCTTAATTTGTTCTTCTGTAGCACCGAGGTATCCTACTTCGCATTTGGAGCAATTTAGCGATAAGCCAATTAATGATGCATGTGTACGAATGCTGTCTAATGTTTGTAGTATTACGTCTGTATTTCCAGCTATTGTTCCATCATCCAAATACCAGACATTCAGCTCTGCGTTTATATTATTAACAATTGGTTTGAGAGTCATAGCAAACAGTGCTGGACCTAACGGATCATCTTGTTGAACACCTCGCTGTGATAGAATAGTATTATCTCCTATATATAAGTTGCTTGGTTGAGAATAGCATTGAGAGATGCACGAAAAATATGCTGGAAAATTATTTTTAACAGATAGCAACATGGAATCTCGATTTAACTCATTGAAGGCATTTCTGAAATCGATTTTTAAAAATGCTTTCACTTGGGTGTGCGAAGTAGAATAATATGTGCGGGCTGCATGTACTTCTGCTTCCGACCCAAATGGGACACAGACTCCTAGTTGGTGTGAATATAGTATGTTGATTAGTGATTCGCGCATCTTGTAGCAGATTATTTTGGCCGACAATCGTCTCCAAATATTGCCCACGGCTATTGGCCGAATGCCTCTGCTTTTTTTCTTAAGGGCAACTAACGACGCACCGAAGAATATCGGTCTCAATGTTGTAGGTACATTTCCCGATATAATGAGGTGTAACAGTTCTCTGATAACATTGATAAGCTGATCTCTAGATTCATAATCGTGTGATAGAACTAAATCTTTTAGAATTGAAGCTCTGAGGCTATCCATTCCACCGGCGGATTCAGAAGGAAAAGATTTAATGTTTAATGTTTTAAGCTTTATGTTTTGTTCTGACTGCTTCTAACAATGAATTATCTGGAGTTTCTATCGAGTCTTCGGATGTTAATAGTCTTACTGCTCCTTTAACATCACCGTCTGATAGTTTATTTTCAATGTTCTTGCTGTCGAATGATGTGGATTTTGAGAAATCCACGAACTTTGTATAATTTAATGAATTCGGCTGATAAAGCTTCTCGATGATTATCCGACCAGTTTCGTAGTCTTTGCTTCACCCATGTGGTGAGGTGGGTAACTTTTTCGGCATATGGAGGAATACAGAAAACCACATAAGGGAAGATTAAAAGATCTAGCCAAGCATCAATATTATTAGTATTCGTGACCTTTTGTAGAACTTCAATTAAGGAGTGAGCCATAGCTGGTCTGATGCCTCGGGGAACTCGTCGGGGTGTAGGAATGTGGGACTAAAAAAAATTAACAGTTCGCCTATTTTAGCTGTTGAGTCCGTTGAATTTTCATCAATCGCTTCGTGTGTTAATATATTTGAAATATAGGTAATGGCACTTTTCGCATTGGAAGAAGATAGATTTCTCTTGAGTGATTCGCGGTGGCATCTACTAGTATGCATGGCTAGACCTCGTTGGCCTAGAAAACACTTATGGCAATATGAACATTGCGCTTCATCTGGCTTGCTAGATGTGTCCAAATTCGGACCTGGATCTTCCTTCTGGAAATAGGCATCCGCATCTTGAATCTTCGTTGCATATTGAACCTCCTCTCCGACTTCTGTTTTATTGGTAACCTTTCTTTCTGTCATTATTGGACATAATTGTGCTTATTATATCAATTTACCAAGCGAAGTAGCTCAAGTGGTAGAGCGTTGGCTTCGCATTCGGGAGGTCGCGGGTTCGATTCCCGCTGCCGACCATCCTGATTGGGGTTTTCCAGGGTTGCCCTTTATTTTACCAGGCAAATGCTGGGATGGTACCTACTAAAACAGGCCCTGGCCGATACCTTCCCAAATCCTTTCCATTGTTGTTGTTATTGTTATATATCCAGTATAAAATGGCCTCAGAGCTGTATCTGGTAATTGTTAAATAAATAAATATATATGAATTGGTATTTGGAGCATGAATAATTTTCATTTTGGACGTATGGTTTCAAGTTGGTATTTAACTCAAAACTGTTCTTAATGAGTTGAGTTGATTTGGAGTTTAACGTCCCTATTAACAGAAAGGCTGTATGAGACATGGACGTATTAATTAACGTAAAAAC
Source organism: Thermobia domestica (assembly GCF_964235325.1). NCBI lineage: Eukaryota > Metazoa > Arthropoda > Insecta > Zygentoma > Lepismatidae > Thermobia > Thermobia domestica. The sequence goes on from NC_137455.1 coordinate 63,352,408, forward strand.
CGAACGACGTGAATTCCCGCCGGGTGGTGATGATGGTGATTTTGAGTTTAACGTTCCGGCCAGCAGCGAGGCTATATGAGGCGTGGACCTAGTTATTAACAAGGAATACGAACCACATAAGTTTCACCCGGGAATCGAACCCGGGTCTTCCACCGGCCGGGAAATGAAATATGTTCTCACTTTAAGAATGTTAACGTTCCTTATTTTATCTTCTTCGTATAATTTGATGGACATGGTGAGTAAATACGACTGAGCTTTGAAACCTGACAGTTCGTCTTATTTTGTTATTAAAGCACTTGAAAACGGAATATATATATATATATATATATATATATAAAGCTATCCATATATTGTACAAAGAAATTTACTGTACTCAGGCTCGAAACGCCGCCCTTCTTTTCTAGATCTTCAACAGCATTATTAGTCACGCTTGACTACAGAGGCAACTCACGAGAATGCGTTGTGATATAGCTATAACCGCTCCAAGCGCAGGTTTACACTTGGAGTTTTAAATAGCCATTTTCTGTTTTCTTCATAATTTCAACTGAAGATATTGATTGATATCCCATATTAGAACTTTGGGTGAAGTGTGAATTTTATGTTCATCTCAAAAATATATTATTTTTCTATTATTTTAATTTAACGTATTTGTGAGTGTTCCTAATACCTGTACATTGTGTGGAGTGATTTTTCCTAAAATTTCCCTCGGAATATTCTTCGCGTAATTATTTGACAGACTAAAGTTTCATAACAATCAAAGTTTTTGCTTATAACTTTCTTATTTTGCTTTATTTTTTCTCCAAAATAATAAATAATTACTCATTATTACACTGCTATTTAAGGAAAGCAGGAAGCGATAATATATTAAGAAAACTGGGTTTTTAATGAAAATGTGTAAGTTACAGTATATGCGATCTTTTTATTGCGGATGACGATACTACAGGCGAACATTTGGTAAGATTTTAAGGATTCAGCTAAATAAAATAACATAAAGAATAATAGGGCAAAATCAAGCAAAAAATCACCTTATTAAGTAAGCATCATATACAAATGCTGTCGGCTTAATTATTTTCTATTTTTTAAATAAAATATTTTCTTATTTTTTGTTTAATTAAAATATCTTACTAATTGCTATTCTAAATAAGTGTTTTGTATATGTTCATTTGTAATTGTGGGAATATTTTAGATTGTGTACCTGTGTATTAATATACTCATATATTTATTAATATTTATCAGTGTATTCGTTTATGAAATATTTTGATTATGCAATTGCCTGAAAAGTGCCTGCCACTATCTATCTATCTATCTATCTATCTATCTATCTATCTATCTATCTATATATATATATATATATATATATATATATATATATATATATATATATATATATATATGTGTGTGTGTGTGTGTGTGTATACGTCTGTTGGACTAAGTCAAAAATTATCCTCAATTTTGACATAGCTCCTCCAATGACAATAGCTCCAAAAATTATCCTCTTTCCATACTGACCCCTGTCCTCCTGTATTTTGTTGTTATCCTGTTGCAGTAATGCTATGAAAGATTGATCCTAATTCATCCATTTGTCTTCCTTTTGTTACAGATAGATCATGGCCGCTCATTTAGCATTTTTCACCAAAGAAGAACTACGAGCAGTTATCCGGTTTTTGTGGTCGGAAAGAGTATGAGGGACAGCGATCCATTAAAGACTTTCGGCACAATACGGAAACAGTGTCTCTCCGCAACGGAGTGTCTACAAATGAATTGAAAAATTCAAAAAAAAAAAAAAAAAAAAAAGATTCACTGGTCATCCGGTTCCTTCCTTGTGTGACCATTTTTTTTAATTATTCAATTCATTCATAGACACTGCGTTGCAGAAAGACAATGTTCCCGTATTGTGCCGGAAGTCTTTGATGAATTGCCACCACTGATACACCTTCCGATCACAAAAACGGGATCACTGCTCGTTGTTCCTCTTTGATGCAAACTTCTAATGGAGTGGCCATGATCTATCTGCAACAAAAGGAAAGACAAATGGAGGAATTAGGATCAAACTTTCATAGCATGACCACAACAGCTTAACAATAATTAAAACACACGACGAAAGTCACTATGAACAATATAAAAAGAGTTATTTCAAAATTGAGGATATTTTTTGACTTATCCTCATATATATATATATATATATATATATATATATATATATATATATATATATATATATATAATTGGTACCTTTTCCCCTACCAACTAGCCTACCGATTTCAATTATTCACATAAACCCTTGCTAATAAGTCAAAACTCAAACTATCCGAGAGTTGCAAACACTTCTTCATAAGCAAGTTTCTTTCTTTGATCAATTATCCTTTTTTTTTTTAATAGGTAACTATTTCCAATGACTTCGTGAATAATTGAAAGTTTGAAATAAAATGACTGTTTATCACAATAAACTGTTCTAATCAGAAAGTAATTCCAGTCTTATTGTTTGTACTTACCACTGTAAAAGGCGCAATACTGTACTTTCACTGTTGGAAATCTCTATAAGAAAATTAACGTTTACAATAATAATCATGGCTCTTTTTGAAAAATTAATTGTTCTTGAAGGTAAAAAAAAATTAAATCAGGAATCATTTACACCTCAAGCAAAGTGAGATCGCTTATAGTGGTAAAGTTGGAATCTACATTCTTTATTAAAGATCTTACAAAAGTATTTCTGTTCTATTTCACCTCTCGAAACCGTTATTGCTCTGTTTACTAATTTATTAATTTATTTAGAAGCATTAAATTTTATTAGTTACATAAATTCTGTTTCATAGTTTTTATTTTTATTTATTATTATTATTATTATTATTATTATTATTATTATTATTATTATTATTATTATTATTATTATTATTATTATTACTATTATTATTGTTATTATTATTGGTTTATTTGGTATTATACTACAACATTGAGAAAGCTAAGCTGACTGCCAGAAGTAGAGTTACACTTTCTTATATGTATAACTTTGCTTTCTACTTTTCTTATAGAAATTCAGTACGGTCAATCGGCCACTTAACGTATTCAAATAATAAATCATTCTCCTATCAAAGAGTCGATTTGCTCTGCCAAACGAGTAAAATCTACATTAGTAAATTTTTTTTTAAAAAAAAGTGTGTTTTACTTAGTTTTCGGGGTAAGTATATTCTCTTCATTTCTTCTTCATTATATCACGTTAAAATTACATATGCATTTATTTGTTTTGCATAATACCCTAATAATATCCATTTGGGGAACTATAGGAATAATATATCTCGTTTGGTTCAATTTACTATTAGCTATTCCTCTTTTGTAGTCGGAAATGCTAGTCTTGGAGCCCAAAACTTGAGAACTGTGTAACGAATTTCAGCTTCTGAAGGCCTAATTTCGAAATCCTTTTCGAGATTATTTCGATATCATATATAATCGCAATGTCCAATGCAAAAGAAATTTTATGCGAATATTTTGCAAATCCAAATATTTGCATAATTGTAGTATTATTTAAATCAGACGGATGAAGTACTTTCTAATGAATTTCAATGACACTTTACTTTCACGAACATTTTATCTTGTTTTAATATGAGGCAGCCTATTACCTCTTACAGTTTGTTCGTATGTCTCATTAACACAATGTGGCCCCGCGTAAAGTAGTCACTAACGTTCTCGCCTCCGGTGGGAGCGGTTCCAGGTTCGATTCCCGGTGAAGGCACTTGGCCAAAAAGGGTAAAAAACTTTTCGAGCCAGCCATGCTAAATGAGATTTTCCTCATTCACACCAAGCAAATGCCGGAGTGGTACCTAACTTATAAGTCTCAGGCGGCTTCCTTCTTTCCTTAGTCCTTTCTTCCTTCCGTTTTCCCGAATAGTGTGGTCGCCGAGGGACGTTATCCTCCATTCGTGATGGGCTTAATGTCTGTAGATGCTGAAGACCCAGAAATCTAAATCCTTAATCCTAAAATCATTAACTCCCTGTATATTGCTTTCAATTTACAATTTCATTAACTAGTGCTAATCCAAGGCTAGTGATATTTGTTGAACGCTTTCTCATAAAGAGTTAGTTTCCAAGAACGCGAAGTATTTGATTTGTCTGAAACTAAGTATATACTTTAGAATACATTTCCAGCACTATGCATGTGTTAATATTTAAGGTAGAAAGAAGTCGAAGAAATCCGTGAACAGTATTGAATTATATAGTGGCGTTTAATGGGTATTGAGCCATATACACTTACTATTTAAATACACTTTCCTTGGGTTGCTTAATGCATATGAGTTGTACTATGTAGATAAGAATCTGTGCTGCTGCCTAAGCACGGGAATACTTACCAGCTTTTATTTTGTTTTCATAGTTGATTAACGTTTTCCTGCGAGTTCTGTGCGACGAAAAATACTACCACACGGACTTATCATTTATATTGAGTTATATAGATACAAATGCAATAGAAATGGGAAATAGCTTAAGAAAAAAAAACAATGTCTACGTTCAAAGATAATTGAACAGATAGACTTGTATACCAAGAGTAATTGTCAGTGCATTCGATGCAGATATTTGGTTTCCGAACACTTCTGAGGAATGAATCATTTATAACAACAAGCCGGAGAAGATAGAAACTCTTCATATTCTTAAGGTAATTGTATGTTTATCTGGAGATACACATTAAGAAAGTATCGTAGCTACAAGAAATACATTAAAGATGTATCTATTTCTAGTAGACTTCGTATTGCAACAGATTGAGGAAAAACTAAACTCAATTGAACACCCATTAGAGGACCAGAGCCTATTACTTGGTTTGTGATACTGGTGCCTTTTGGATGATGTATAGTCAGCTCATTGACTACTCTCCTTCATAATGATGGTTTTCAAGACCAGTTCCAAAACTTTTAGAACCTGGAAATGCAATTTTTGGAAAGCTAAAATTAAGGAGCTTCAATATAATAGTAAAAACAAAAACATTCGAGACATGCCTAATAACGTCAAGGAATTTAAGTAATGCTGTTAGTTTCGTGCTTATACTCGTATATTAAAGAAAAATTATTACCGATACAGGTAGCATACATAGAAAGATTTCTTTGACAACTTATTTAATGACTAATGTGTGATACGAAAGGGATATATATATATATATATATATATATATAGATAGATAGATAGATAGATATACACCAAAAACATTTATTACAGAGCCTTAACGAATAAAAATTAAAAAATAGATAAATAATAAACTATTAAGAAATTATTTCGAGTCGTTGTCAATCAAAACTGTTTCACTATAGTATAAATTCAACACCAAATAACAGACTTAGATGTCAAACCGTAGAATTATCTGAAAGTGTTTCGTGTAAAAGTTATTTTTTAAAATAATACTTCTAGAGAAATAGAATTGATATCATTTTCCATTTGAAATTTTGCAGTTAATCGATGTATTCTCGCTACGCCACTGGAAATGGAAGCAATACAATTCGACTCCCCACATACGATTTGATTATTAAACTTTTTGCTTGAAGCATATACGTGCACTAGAACCCGAGAAAAGTGTCTGGCACGGCTGGTCTGATACTACAATTCAAAAACAAATAACTAGTGTTGCCACGAGAGAAAACAAAATCCTTTGATAAGAGACACGAGACGAGACTAGACTCTCATGTCTCGAAAATCCAAACACAGTTTTTGAATTTGTTTGAAAATGTATTAACTCGGAGACCGAGTCTTACCTGTATTTTCAAACTCAAACAAACACTACATATTCAGATCAAGTCCTGCGATTTCTTAAGCAGCTGACATGAACAGACGCTGTGCGAAAGACCAAGATTGAAGCTTCCAGTGGTCATATAGATTGCAAAAGGAAAACTCTCTTTGTGAGAAAAGATGATGAAAAACCTTCATAGAAAAGTGTCATCTGTCTATTGAATGAAACAATCGTGATACATGAGCTTCCAGAAATATCATACTTTGTCTCTTTTCTCAAGTTCTCCTTACTTCAAACTGAGGAATTATCATTTCTTTTTCATTTCTGGCTGGAATGATGACAAACAAAACAAAGACAGGGTAGATTTTTATAAGTTCAGTAAACCGAATTACCACCACCATTCATTCAATTTGAAACTGGGTAGGGTCTACACTTGTCACAAGCTGTTTTAGCTGAAATAGAACTGAGCAACTAACTCCGAGACAAGCAGACCAGTCAATGCTGCCAGTTACCGACCTGTCGAACGGAATGTTGAAAGTTGTGGCTGAGGTGGCGGATGAGAACAGAGAGACTACACTGGTTTTTATTATCTCATGACGGCATTATTTTTGCTTAATTCACTTAAGCGTATGGCTATTTGAGAATGTGTTACCCCCTTCAGGGAACGCGGTCAAAGTGGCTACTCGGTAATTTACTTTTGCCAGAATTCCAGAATCATAAATCATACTGTGAGCCAGTCAGGGTTTCCGGGTCTTTTTGCCAGGCCCAGGTCTATACTACCGGAGTTCCTTTGCTCTACACAAAGGATCTTCCAAGCAGCTGTTTCTTTCTAAAATTCCCTTGCCTGGCAACACGTCTTTCTTTTTTGTCATTTCTTTAGACATCTTTTAAGCAGCAGGCGGTCTATTGGTCAGCGTATTCCAAGCGTACGTATTAGCAATAAATGCGCTTTGCAAACGCTACCAAATAGCGGGTACTAAGAGTTATAGTATTCGATAACGCGTTCTTGATGCGTTACTTCCAGCAGCGAACACAACCTAGCTAGCTACTCGGTAATTTTACTTTCGGCAGAGTTATAAATCATGTTGTGAGCCAATCAGGGTTCCCATGTCTTTTTTGCCAGATCTAGGTCTATAAAAGCAGAGTTCCAAAACTTTGCACAAAACATATTCCAAACAGATGTTTCGTGCCAAAAATCCCCTTGCTGGGTAATGCGTCTTTCCTTTTCTTCCTTCCTTTAGATATCTTTCAAGCAGGAGGCGGTCTATTGTTCCGAAACACACTTTACGCTCGAGCCGACATTTTTTGTTTGTTTTTATTGTTTTCGTGTTTACAGCGCATTCTGGTTAGCCATCCAGGCTTAAATATATGGTCAGCGTATTCCAAGCGTACTCATGAGCAATAAAAGCAATTTGCGAACGCTTCGAATAGTAGCCCAGCAAATGGCAATTTAAACACATCATCATCTTGCAACTACAATTTTGTTTTCTCTCTTTCTCTCCCTCTTTTGCATGCACACACAAACACATAGACAATGTTGTAAAATTCCCCTCTCCCTTGACTTAACTATCGTTTCCTCTCGATAATGCTGAAGTTGTTCTAATGGATGAAACGACATTTCGAAGCTGTTTTGTACCTTCCAGGCGTTGATACAGTGGATCTAACGTTTGAACTTGACCATTAGATTGATTAATCAATCACATCGTATTTTGCTTCTTGATATAGCAATACGCATGGCTGGAATACGCTATAAGGAAAATCAAAGATAGCAACCAGGGCCTACAGTTGAACGGTATTCACCAAGTTATGGCATATGCTGATGGTGTAAATTTAATAGAGGATGATAGGAGAACAATAGAAAGAAATCCAGAGATCTTAATAAACGCTTGCAGGGACATGGGTTTAGAAGTAAATGCAGAGAAAACTAAATACATGGAAGTGCGTCGGGACCGTAATACAGCAAATTATAGATGCGTTAAAATATTAAATAATACTTTTGATAAAGTGGATAGTTTCAAATATCTAGGATCAATATTAACAGACGAAAATCAGATTCACGGAGAAATTAAATGCCGACTAAAAGCAGGGAATTCGTGTTACTATTCGGTTCAAAATCTCTTGTCGTCACGAATTCTGTCGAGGAATTTGAAGCTTAAAATATATACAAAACGATAATCATGCCTGTTGTTCTGTATGGTTGCGAAACATTGTCACTTATTCTGAGGGAAGAACATAGACTGAAAGTATTTGACAACAAGATCCTGAGACTAATATTCGGACCCAAGAGGAACGGGAATGTGGAATGGCGGAAACTTCATAACGAGGAACTACATAATTTATATGGTTTACCCAACATTGTTAGGGTCGTCAAGTCTAGGAGGCTTAGGTGGGCAGGTCATGTAGCTAGGATGGAAGAAAGTAGAAACGCCTTCAAAGCCTTGGCTGGGAGACCAATCGGAAAACGACCATTAGGAAGACCTAGGCGCAGATGGGAGGACAATATTAAGATGGATTTCGCAGAGATTGGAATACAAAGTGGAAACTGGATGCAGTTAGCTAAGGATAGTAGTCAGTGGAGAGCTTCTGTGAACGCGGCATTGAACCTCCGGGTTCCATAGGCCATAGCGGTAGTTAATTAGATACAGCAAAACATATTCATTCATTTGTATTTTGATATTTTATATTATATAAGCATCATGATTCCTCTTGCATTAATACATTATTTAAGCTCATACTACTAACAGCGGAGGATCACATGGAGTTATTGTTTCATGGTAATCTCCGAGCTCTCCGCGAACGAGGTATTCCGTGTTTATTGCTTTCAAGGCTTTTCAATTATGTTCAGAGCATTTCTGGGAATTATATTATATCCTGTATGAAATTATATCATATTATATCCTGAATTATATTATATCCCTTGCACACTCATTACACATTAATGAAATATACATTGTCGTATTATTGTGTATGTATAACATCTTGTACACTAATATGATCCAGCTATCCACCTTGTCTCAAATTCGAAATAGCACGTGTCCAATTTTAGCTTTTCCACGACTTTTTGCAGCAATAGTTCTGAAATTTTACACTTTCTTCTACAGGTCCATATCAACTTTTTCTCTTATTGTAAAGTAAGGAATCACCTCTTAAAATTTCTTGGTATACCACATTAACACCCTGTATATTGCTTTCAATTGTACAATATCAATATCCAGTGCTAATTGAAGGGTAGTAGTATTTGTTAAAAGATTTCTCGTATAAAGTGACTTTTCAGGTACGACTGAGGTATTTGATTTGCTTGAAGCTTACAATATGTGTCCATTACTTTCCATGTATTATTTTTTTATGTCCGAAAGAATTCAAAGAAGTCCTTGGCACTATTGTATTGAATTACACAATGGCTTTTAATGGATATACAGATTTATACACTTACTCTCTAAGGTACTAAATGCAGTTGCCTGGTCTCAGTTAATGCGCATGAGTTATATACAAAAGAATAAATGAGTTAAAGCATATATATACTCCTCAGTTACTATTTTGTTTAAACCCTTTTGCTGACGTTTTAACGTAAGCTCTTATCAAACCATATATAACGAAAATGCTACAACACTAGCTTATTTTTCTCAGTTCCGTTACTACAGAAACAAATGTAATAGCTGAAAGTTGCATATATAAATAGAAATAAGTTAAAATAAAAATTGTAGCTACGTATAATGATAAGTGAACATGAAGACGTGTAGACCAAGAGCTATTTCCGGTAATTTCTTTGTGGATTTTAGGTTTACGAGCACTTGTAAGAAACAAATTGTACATTATAACACGGCACAGAAGGAAGGAACTCTTCACGTTCGTTAGGTAATTGCATACTTATCTGGACGTAAACATTTACAAAATATCGTAGGTACAGGAAAATAATATATAAAGTATGTACCTATTTCTAGTAGATTTCCTGTTGCAATGAATTGAAGAAACTATAAACTAAACTATAAACACCTGGCGCGTCAATCACAAGAGGACCAGTGCGTATCATCTTTTGTGTGATGTGCGTTTAATGCACGAGGTCCTCTCGTCGTTAATTCTGACTTTCATGACTAGAATGTCCTACTTCTTTCCTTCAAGTAGCTCTGTAATAGCAGGGTTATGTCAGAATACCAACAGGTGAGTACGAACAAACACTCTTATTTGCTCTGACCGGATCCAAATACGTTTGACTTCGCTGATCTCACGACAAGCGCTATTCCATCAGGACAGTAGACGGAGGATTATACACAGAGAAAAAAAGACGTATCTTGATTGAATTTTGTTCTGATGTTATGGTGTGGTGTTGAATATGAATATGTCCGCTGAAGATGCTACCTAGGTATTTGTTAGGTTATTACTATTAGTTGAAGTTGCAGTTAGCCTATGATATGAAGTAGAAGCAATCATTTTATTTGCATAGTTGAAAGAAATGTGATTTCTCACAATCTAATTTAATGTTTGAAGTTCACTGGTGTACATCATAGCAGAAAAATAACTGTAAAGGCTTGACGTTTTCCAGAATTATTAAATCTAATTTTGTTTGATTTACAGTTACCCTTGAAATGCAAATATGCTAGGCAACTACATATACACTTTCATATATGCCGGACATGCAGCTCTGTACTAATTATATAATAGAATAATTTACTATCTCAGGGTAAGTATTAAATGTTAATATAAATGATTCATTAAGAACTTTTTAACTTCTTTATCTGTGCAATAAATAGTGCATGCTACGAGGACTCACTGAGCAAATCATGAATACTGATATCTAAATCTACTCCACGAATAACACTCATAACAGGTGTTGGGCAAAATCAATTGCAACTGATCAATGAATAGAAAGTAATTACTCCGAAAATTGGTTGCAATTGAATTCAGTTTGTCCTTTGCAATTTGGGGCCGCGGTAGCTCAGTGGTAGAGCGTTCACCTCTGGTGCTTTGGGTCCCGGGTTCGATCCAAGCCCCCACCAAGTGAACTTTGTGGAGGACAAACACCTTGTGCGGGGTTTCCTAGGGGATTCTCTCGTTTCCTTCCACTTTTTTCATTCCACCATTTCATTCATTTCTCATCATCACCGTCTCCTTTAGCCTAACCGGCATAACCGTGAGATGTAAAAGTCAAAGATTTCATTTCATTTTTTCCTTTGCAATTAATTTCAATTGCAATTGAATTCAATCATAAAATTTGCAATGAAATTTACGTTAACTGTTAATTGGTCACCAGGCAATTACAACTTGTAATTGTTAATCCTCGATCGCAAAGGGTGCAATTGAAATATATAATTGTTAATTGCAATTGACAATTGCAACTTGTAATTCTTCATTGAAATTGTTAATTGCAATTGAAGTCAAGAATTAAAAGTGAAGATAAGATATCTGTGTATTAGGGATGGCCAATTCCGAAATTTTTCCTTTCAGGAATCCGGAAAGTAAAAATAGGAAAATTTCCGAAATTTAGAAAAATTCTGGATTACGGAAACGTCTCCAATTTGAAAAGAATATTATTTCGGAAAATTTCGAAAAAATCCGAAATTCGGAAAAATTCCGATGTCGCAAAGATTCCGGAATTCCGAAAACATTCTGAATTAAAAAAACTGATTTCGGAAAAATTCCAGAATCTGAAGAACTCCGGAATTTTTCCGTAATTCGGAATATTTCTGAATTACGGAATTTTTATTTCCGATTTTTTTTTGAAATCCTGAAAGTGAATTTTCCGGTTTCGGAAAATAAATTTTCCGGAATCCGGATTTCAGAAAATTTTGGCCATCCCTAGTGTGTATACTGTATTGTCCACTTGTCGTTAGTTTAACATATTTGAAATATAGTACATATATGATGCTGGATATGCTGGATAACGATCGTTCCTTCGTACCTGTAGGAAGAAACCCGGGAAAGGCAGTTTTTTTGATATTATGTTCACGGTTCTGTCCCCCTCGAAAGAACTCTATATGCCCGTCACGCACACAATTTACGGACAAAACATCCACTGCTAAAGCAACGGCCGCGTAAAGCAGATTGCCGACTAGATCAGCGATTGGCGAAACAGACACTATTAATATGAAAAATCCTAAAATTAGGAGGTAATTGGGAATAATGCAGGTTCCGAGGGTGGGGTATTTCCAGCGATTGCACACATACACACAAGCCATATACCAATTCACTTGTCTTGAAAGAAACGATTGGTACCAGAGTTAGTCACGTCTGGCCAACCACTTTCGGTACACGGTACCTAATAAAGTTTCCAGAGAGTGAAGTATTTCTAGCGATTGTACACATGTAACGTATACATAAATTAAAATGTTTTGACGAAAGAAAGCGATCGATACTGGAATTTGTCACTTATGGTCAACCACTTTCGGTACACGGTACCTATACTCTTTTGTAGAGTGGGGTATTTCAAGTGATTGCATACATGCAACATACCCACACAACACACAGACATCCAATCTACGTCCATTTAACGTACGGGCAAGGATTTACGGGATGTCCAGTGGACATGTGGTTTTGATCCATACGACATCTAGTGGATGTACACTGGACAGTACGTGGTACAGTTGGTGTGCGTGCACTGGACGTCCAGAACGTACATTACGTCCATTTCAGGTACCAAAACGAACTAATTATGGACGTACCTACGTCAAATGGACGTTCAGAGAACGTGCAGTTTTAGTCCGTACGACGTCCACTGAATATACATAGAACTGTCAGTTTGGGGCAGTTGCCATGTATCGACTGGACGTCCACAACGTACATATGTCCATTTTCGAAGCTAAAAGGGACCAATTATGGACTTCAAATTGACGTGGAGGATGTCTATATGTGGATATCATTGGAACTTGAACGTACAAATTGTGATTAATTTGGTCCCTACACGGACCAATTATGGACTCGCACTGAATATTCTAGAGAACTGCAACATAAGAACTGTTTACTCAAGATCCGCTACGGAAGCCATACTATTTTGAACTAATCTATTTGTAACACCACTTTTACCCTACCAAAGTGATATCTAAATAAACCTTGTCCCATCAATTTTTACTATCAGTCAATAAATACACACGTCAACAATTATACTATAAAGTTCTATATTGCAAACAAAAAACAATGAGACATTACTAACTTTACTACGGTCATATTTTTTTAAAGAATACGTTACCCTACCTTTCCAGTCAAAATTCCGGTTCTGTGTAACTAAAAAATAATTGGTTTTCGATTTTTATGTACTGAAAGGTCAAATTATTCGAAGATTCAGTATTACTAGCAAATCTAGTTTAAATTTTACATGACTTAATTATTTATTTTGGTCTAACTCAGGTTATATCATATATTTATTCATGCATTACTGATCAACCTCCTTTAATAGAAAGTCGCTGGGTTTCACATAGTGCAAATAAAATATAAACTATTCTACATCGTGTAGTCATTAATAAAAATGAGAATAAGTATGAAATAGGATGTGCCCTATGAAATTAATTAGAGCTATGTTAAAAAAGTTCAATAATGCTTCCTTATTTCCCGAAAATACGAACTCAAAATGTGATTAAGAAAGTAAAGTATTCTGCCCATATGCTTCAGTTAATACAATTTGTTAATTTAACAGCTTGAAACCTGTATCTTCTTACACTCTCTGTAAATGGATAGAAAAATATCACAAACTGAAAACCCTATCTAAACTCCTTCGTTTCCCAGCCGCCCCTTTTTTCCATTTCTAAGTTTGATGTAAAAACCTCCCTCGATTCAGACTAAAGTTTCAGACAACAGACAAGACAGCTACGCTTCACTTTTCGTGTTTAAACTAACGATGAGCAAAACTTTTTAACACTACCCTAAAAACTTTTTTTTTTTTTTTGCATATTATCCTACTCATAGGAGAAATATTAACTTCACTCAAAACATGAGGTCTCTTAATGGCCAAGAACGTTTCAAATTATTGAAATGATATACAATAAATAATAAAGAAGGTACCATAGAAAGAAACGAGTAAGATAACAATATATTTTATTAGGTTATCTCTAAGTACATCTTGAAGTTCTTAACAGTGTTTTATATATTGGAGCTTTTGTAGATAGAGTGGTCCACAATATTTCTTTTTAACATATTGAATAAGATTGTATAGATATTTTTTCGCATAAGAATGATATCAAAAGTATTTTTATACCTGTTTGTATAATAATTATTCTTGAGATTATAAAAGGTATTATAAACACATAATACTGTAACTAAACAAAATACTTTTTAAAAACAAGCTTCTCTTAACTCAGTAGAAAAAAATATAGCCAACCTATTTAGTTTGCACAGATATAGGAATATATATAATATTTAAGTATTATATTACACTTCTTCTAATGACTGACTGACACCTCATGAGGTTCTTTCTTCCTACGCCCCACTTTTTTTTTCTGAAATTAAGAAAAAGGGAAAATTAATACTAGGTGTAATCAACATCACAACGATCAAAATTAAAATCTAATTATGAACTTGCTAAGTAAGATTCTTCATGTTTAACTTTAAAGAGTAAAAATTAAGTGACTGGGATCAGAATCGAACCTGGGACCTTTTGGTTTTATACAAACGAGACTCAAAGCTATATAAAGTTACAATTCCGAATTTCAAATTAAACTACAAATTGTAAAATGTATTATTATTAAAATGTGTTTACTAAAGCATTATGAAAGATTAAACACTTAAAATAGCAAGTTTGAAAGAAAGCCATTTCTTCTGTACAATACGAAGAATGTGTTGCCATGAATAATTATGAAACGTTATAAAATTATGCCAGATGAGTGAAAAAAGGAAAAAAAATAAACAGTACAATGAAAATTAGTTGAGAAATGCATGCCATTACATTTTTTTTCTCTTATGACAAACTACTATAGAATTACATATTATAGGTATTGCAAGAAAGGTGAAAAATATGAATAAAACCAAGAAGAGATTCGAAGTTTTCTACCGCCAAATTAAAAAAAAAAAGCCGCCAGGAAGGAAGAAAAGTAGATACCATCTCATGCGTATCATATGTGGGTGCACTGCATGCACTGCATCTTATATGTTTACTGTCCTTGCAGGAATCAACCTCCAAAACATACATGAAGTCTTTCTAATTATAATGCTTATATTCCTTAAACTTCGGATCTTAAAGTACCACAAAGAGTAAATTAAAATTTTAGAGAAATTTTCAGGACGTTATTTTAACACTTTGTAAGTTACTGCGCAAACTTTGCCTTTCCAGAATTTTTAAATAAACTTTAAGCTAACAAGTATTTCAGGGAATGAAAATATTCGTTATCTGGACTTGTTAATGCTAGTTGACATCTGGTACAGCCTAGCCTATTTACTTTTCTAAAACTACATGGAATATATTTTTATCGAAACAATCCTATATTTGAAATAGTGTAGACCATGACATCATCATTTCACGTTCTCAGAATACTTTGACTTCTGTTTATCGACCCCACCCACCACCAATTACCAAGGAACATAGGACTTGGAGGAACCCTTGTCATTGTGGTATGGAAAACATATTCACCATAAAAGGTTACGATTATTGTTTAGTGTGTAAAACTAATTTCAATTTCAAAAGCATTTAAGACATTTAGGAACGTTAAGGATTTTAAAATCAAATTTAGACTGTTTTAGATCCTAATATCGAAATTAGTACATTTTACGTTTATAAAATTAGTATATCTTTGCTCATATCAACTTGAAATGTAAAGAAAACACGAAATGTCTACATTAATTATAAAGGAATGAAATAGGATAAAATCTAATACGAAGCCCCCTTCTGCATGTTTCCTGACTTTTCGAGTTTCCCTGAATCAAACTCATTTCCTTGATTTTCCTGAATGTGGACACCATACGTTTTAAGAACTCGTAATTCTCACAATTATCAACATATCGGAACCAAATTTTATACAACATGGGTATTCATAACACTTTATTTGGGTAAAATCAAAATGATCTATTAAAAGATTTCAAAGTGACGACTGGTAAAACTTTAATTCGCAATCACAAACAAATCAAAAGGCAATATCAAACAAAAATAAGTTTTACCAATACCTTTAGTATATCACCACCTTTCCGAAATAATGTATATACATGTGGCAGTGCAAAACTCACTGCTAGAGTTCTGTTTCTAAAGTTTAAACATTTCTATGCATTTATTTATAGTTTCGTATTTTAATCTATTAGTTATGTAGCATGAATACATATGCGTAGCAAGCTGTTTGGTGAAACTATGAATTTTCTTTTCAAAAGTACTGGACCCTAAGTAAACACACTGACATATTTTTAAATAAAGTTAAACGGGTGACTGTAAGTAAGTATACTATTTCTTCAATACAACATAACTGCTTAGTATCGTAAAGTTTGTTCCCAGAGACTTCAGTTCTACTCTGTACATTATCTTGTTCGTCTACCTGATGTTCTGAGCAATTCCTTAAAACAACAGTAAATCATTTCAGTACTTTGGAATGTTTGTGGAATTTTATTACTTAAAAATTCACGTGCCCAATAAATTATAACAACTAACCTTTGTTCTCGTCCCTCCTCTCTCTCCTTCGCTCGTCGCAGCCACTTCTAAATTGTTGTCTCCACTTCTTTTTCCGTAGCTGTCCCGCAAGCTTTCTCTACGGATTCTGTGAAAAGAAGAAAAAATGCGTTATAGTTGATTCTGCGTGAATTATTTTGATGTTCTAACATCTGCAAATCTATGAGGTCTAAACTAGTTATAACAAGAAAATCTTAAAAAAAAATAAATAAATAAAATAAAAATAAAAATAAAAAAAATAACTGAAGAATATGGCAATTTGCTTAATCACGTTCGTTTGCCTCTAACTTTAACTTAAAGCAAGAAATGATATATTGTGTGTAATTCAAAGAAAAAATATTATAAGATAGGTATTTCTAATCGACTTCAAAACTATTATCTAAGTTTAAGCCCATTTACTACCAAAATATATTTATCGCACATTAAACGTGCAACATAAAGGACACTAACGCAAAAGATAGCAAGCAGGAAAGGAAAATGAAAAATGAAATGAAATTTTGAGTTTTACGTCCCACGGTTATGCCTGTTAGGCTAAAGGAGACGGTGATAATGAGTAATCAATGAAATGGTGGAATGAAGAAAGTGGGAGGAAACGGGAGAACCCCGAGAAAACCCACGCAAAAGCAGGAAAGGAATAAATAACTGCCCTCTAATACTGTGTAAATATCTATCCACTTTACTCTTCCTAATATATGTCAGCGATGTGAACTACTTTAAATGCTCTTCGATTTATTCTGGAAATTTACCAGTGAAAATTCTTTTGAAACGA
Source organism: Thermobia domestica (assembly GCF_964235325.1). Lineage (NCBI taxonomy): Eukaryota > Metazoa > Arthropoda > Insecta > Zygentoma > Lepismatidae > Thermobia > Thermobia domestica. The sequence continues at coordinate 63,369,448 of NC_137455.1, forward strand.
AATAAACATATGTGGGTTGTTCCACGCCAAATTATCATACTAGAGCACGTTTTCAACCCGACCCTTTCTTTCAACTAAATTTTATTTCCTTGTTCTCCTGGATAAAAAATTCATTACCTGTCTTAGAAGAAATGATCAAGGCAATATCAATTCTATCTAAGTATCATTATAGCTTACAATGTAACCTTTAAATATTATGACCAAAACCAAATCGATAGATTAATTAGGTTAGAATGAATAGAGAATATATTAGAATACAGTTTAAATAAATACTGATACAATATTTTTGCCAAATTTGAATATTTCAAACACGCGCCTCTGGCAAGATGCTACACGTATGAACTGCAATTCTACTAGGACACCACTGCAAGTGGCATTTCTTTCTGGAGATGTTGAGCTATGGATGCGTTGACATGGAATAACCCAGCCACATATCGTTGGGCTTAAGGAAAAACTGACCTTGGGTCACACAGGAAATAATCAATTATTTGTTCTGCCGACAAAACTTTTATTTGCATGCATATTGTAATTAGACTAGCATCGAAAGAAGTAAACTGTAAAGAAATGATCGAACGTCAATGATGCTTTGTACGGCCACCATTTTGAATCTTAATATTATTGAAGAGAACATGGATGTTACTGATTACGACAGCACATGTTTTCCATGATTTCACTGCACGCATGAAGTCCTGTGAGCTACATCAAATTTTGGGGACGTTTCGAAAAGATTTTTCTTGAGACTTTGCCCCACAAAAAAGTCACATGAGCTAAGACTGTAAATTAGAATAAAGTTTGAAATCAGTCTATGGCTAGAGACTGTAACCCTCAAAGCATGATGTTGTTTTATGGAGCAATTGCGTATTCACATCAGTCCAAAACGCACAATTTGTTTGTTAACCACACCATTCAAATAAGTGATGCTTATCAGAAAAACACATTAAGTTTCTGAATTGTCTGTTAATTAATAATGAACACCATATTCAGTTAAAACCGCAAAATCAAACTGGCGTTCATATTCTACACGTTACGAATACGATCATTTCTTTACAGTGTATTTTTTTTTTTTTTTTTGATACTAGTCTCATTACAATTATTCATACTAAAAATATTTTACCGACAAAACAAATTTTGGATTATTTCATGCATCACCCTTGTCAGTGAAGTATTTAACCTTTAAATTGACGACATATAGAGCATATAGCTTATAAAGTATATAGAGCAAGAAGGAAAAAATATCCAGAAATTCTGAACTAATTACTTACCAAAAACAACATCTTTCATTTGTAATTTGCCAAATGCGTTCTTGCCTTTTAGACCACAGTAACTATACTTCTCTGCCACCACATCACTTAACAAGCATTTCATTATTCTTATCGTAGTATCCTTTGCATCTATTAATCCAACTATACTAAGGTAATTCACCTAAAAAAAATTTCAAGGTATATTTCATTGAAAATTATGCGCAGTAGGAAATATAGGAAGCGGAATAGAAAAAAAAAAAGGCAATAATAAGAAAAATTAAGATATTAGCATTTAAAACACTGAACAATTGAAATATGAGAGCTTTCGTCCGTAATCGCGGGCGTTTTCTAAAGACAGGAAGAATCACTCAAAAAAAAAAAAAAAAAAAAAAAAAAAAAAGCACAACACAAGTGGAATGCAATACACAAAATGGCAACAACCTGCAACTTAGTTTTTACGGTTCAGCATCTTCAGTTTTTATTGAGCAGTATTTTCAGCATTTAGCTTACAGTATCTCCAGATGCGCCTTATGCAGTGACGTTTTGATGCATGATTAGTGCCATATTAAAGTGTTCGACTAACATGTTTCCTGCAGTAGTCAGACATTTAGTATGACGCTAATCATTGGTCAAAACGACTCGTCACAGGGCGGATTATGTTTAAATAGATAAACATTGCATCTAGGAGTTTATAATATATAGTATTTTGCAGTAGCGGTTCGTGGTCTGTACAAGCACCGGTTGCAATGTTGCAATATCAAAGGTATCTAGGTATGCGCAAGTGTTCCCCTCCCCCAGCATTCTTGAGTCTTATCCAAAAAAATAAATAAATAAATAAATAAAAATAAAAATCAGGAACTATGAAGAGGAAAGTCTTTTAAGCTCTATTTGTATATTATTGATTAAATTATTTCTCTAATATTGATTTAATATATAAGCTATTTCCTTTTTTTTTTTCAAACAACCACTATCAATGTACGTTTATACACTATTTTATACAAAACCTCTACACTCATGTTATTGAACAAGCGATAAATCGAATATATAGTATGTGCTGTACGCCATGAATGATGGCGTTAATCCGAAATGAAGAAAGAAAAAAAAGCAAGAAAATTGCAAGCACACAGTTAAACAAAATTATTTAATTAAATAAACTATGCATTATTTTAGAATGAAAGATCTTTTTTCGTTCTTTTGGGCTTCAAATTTTTCTATGACTTCATTGAAATCTGAAATGCTGCTTACCATGTTTTTCTGAATAGAAAGCATCGCTATCGCAAACATTTTCCGCTTTATTTTCTTTAGGGTCCAGAAACACTCTCTCCTCCGATAATATGCATTTTGATAGCATTTCTTTGTATTAATATACGATACAAAATGTGCATTTTCAGAAACCACGTATTTTTGTCTGCTGTTCTAGTATAAAGAAACATGAAGTCTAAGATGTTTTCCTTCGAAAATGAAAATAAAAATAAAATAGTTTAACATTCCAGCAAATTAAGCTAAAGAAGACCGATGAGTATTCTTTTTGATTTGATATTAATAGTTTATGCTCTCCGCCAGAAATCCAACACGAGATCATGTGCACGACAGACACAGAGCTAGGAATTAGACCAATGGTAAGACATTTTCTTCTTCGAGACTCGATCGGACACCACCCACCCACCCCCAGAATAGGATTTTTTAAAAATAAAACTTTTCACCTTTGTATTATAAATGTTAAATAAAATCTATTAACTTCGAAAGACCGCCCCCCATATTTTCAGCCTGGATCCGTCCCTTCTACCACCAGAAACTTATATTTGTTCTTTGCGAGTTTGTTTTGTGAATAACTTCTTTCTTCCAAGCGTCTGTAACTCCCTCGCCCTATCAATTGAGTCAAGCGCTGCTAAGCGGAGGAATTCGTAACTATTACAGAAGCTGACCAGTTGCGGGATAACGTGCAACTGTAAGCCGCCAATACGGGAAGATAGGAGCGATGCAAGTATAAATCCACTTCCCCATGTTAAGAGATAGGAGCCCGCTGCCATATGCTCAATGTTACTGCTTCCAGTGGCAACGCTCGCTGCCACTGGAAATGTAAATCTCTCTATTTCTTTCAGTTTTTTAATTGATTTTTTAAAAAGAAATGCATCAATACTGTTTTGCACTCAAGAGCAAAGGTTTATTTTTTACTGATACACTACTTTAATACTTAAAAATATTTTTAGTATTAAAAAAATATATCCGGTTGCACAACCATGCAACATATAGTACCAGCCGCCACTGGTATTTTGGAACTATCTACAGTATAAAATAATGCTGTCAGATGACTTAAAGAATTCACACTTCACAAAATGACCCGGCATAAGTGATTCTAAATGCGAAGGGAAAGCAGGTGAACAAGAGGGGTAAAAGAAGAAAAAGAGGGGTGAAGTCAAGGAACCTGTTTTATTGTCGATTGCAGCCAGGGGATTCATCTTTAAATTATTTCCCTTTTTTTCTACTTTTTGAATCTCCCCATACACATTATTGGGTTGTGCTCTATACAATGTCGGTAGAGACTCTAATTTTAAGCTCAGCTGGGCGAGTACGTGTTAACCAAATTCCTCTAAGCAGATGAGAAATGATGCGAGAAGCGCTTTTGAGCGAAAGACAGTCACTCGTTCGCGCATGTAATGGTTGGCTCGTCGAAGACCGTAATGTGCGGACTGCTTAACTCTGACAAGGAAACTAACAATGAGGTCATATCGGAATCTATCCTGAAACTTCACTCAGAGCAAGGAAGTACTGTACAAACACTACACACAAAAGAACAGCTGATAATTTGAACTAGTTACTGAGATATAAAATGTCGAAAGCGTGGAAAGATGAATTTGGAAAACCTATATTTCAAAAGCTTCCTAAACTATTCAACCTAGAGACTGCGGTCTAAAACTTCACAAGCAAAGACACACCTGTTCTATTGAAAAAATATAGGTTTCAAGATTGTGCAATGCGTGCACAAAGGATTTCTCAAAGGGCATTTTCGGTTCGTCAGCCCTTTTAAGGAATACGTGCGATCCGAACAAATTGTTTCCCACCAGAAATCGAACAAGGGACCCCTCAACTACAAGACGACGAGCTTTACAACTCATCATCATCAAACACAGGTAAACAAAAGTGGATGATAAAAAATTAAAACGGTGATGGGGTAGAAAAACGGATAGTATAACTTACCAATCCTTTGTTTGTTCCCTCATTGGATAGACTTTCCTGTACTGAAAATAAATCCTCTTCAATAGATATAGGAAGCTTTTCCAGATTTTCTTTCGCAAATTCTTGAGAGCAGGTTGTTTTAGAAACTGTTTTTTCGTTTAACAATAGTTCTAACATACAGATGGTGATCAGAAAAAGGGAAACATCTGTAGTTGGCTACACGTCAGATGTATGGGTTGGCAGTGGTGTCGTGGCGCCTGAAGCGCCGGACCGCTGGTGGTGGTGTGTTAGATCGGTCTCCATACTACGTCAGGCGCAGTGGAACAGCAGTATCCAGTGGCTGCAGCAGACGGAGGTAGTGTAAAATGGGAGACCTCTCAGATTTTCAAAGAGGGCAAATTGTTGGTGCGCGGTTATGTGGAGTGAGTGTGACGGCACTGGCTATTGTGTTAGGTGTGTCGTGTGGGACAGTGTCGAAGGTGATGACGGCCTACACAACACACGGGAAAACCACATCGGGGAAGCGGAGCAGTGGGCGGAAGAAAATCATGAGTGACAGGTCACGCCGGGTATTAAAGCGCATTGTCACGCAGAACCGTCGTGCCACTGCGGAGCAAGTGACGGATGAACTCAATCAGCACCTCCCAACCCTGTTTCGACAATCACAGTCCGCCACGAACTACATGACATGAACTTACGGGGTCGTGTTGCACGGGCCAAACCGCTCATCAGGGACCATAACGCTTTCGCACGCCGCAAATGGTGCCGCGACCATGCAACTTGGACCGTTGAGGACTGGAAACATGTGATATGGTCGGATGAGTCATCCTTCACCCTATTCCCAACCACGGGCCGTGTTTATGTGTGGAGAACGCCCAAAGAAGCTTATGATCTGCAGTGTCTCCGCCCAACTGTGAAACAAGGCGGCTGATCGGTGATGCTGTGGGCCGCCATATCATGGTTTTCATTGGATCCTGTGGTCACACTTAGCGGACGAATCACTGCCAACGATTATGTCGCAATTTTAGGACAGCACTTGCATCCTATGATCCGGATGTTGTTCCCGGATAATGACGCCATCATCCAGGATGATAATGTACCCATTCACACAGCTGTCGTTGCTGCAGCGTGGTTTGAGGAACGTCGGGATGAAGTTCAAAACCTCCCCTGGCACACCCAATCCCCAGATCTCAACATAATTGAACATCTGTGGTCCGTCTTGGAAACACGACTCCGGCGACGATTTCCACCTCCATCCTCTCTCACAGAACTGGCCGATGCCCTGCACGAGGAATGGTGTAAAATTCCACTTGCTACCATTCACGACCTCTATGCCTCCATCCCACGTCACATCAAGTATGTTCTTGAGGCGAAAGGTGGCCCGACTCCATATTAATCTGGTAAGTTGCAATTTCCTTCAGGTGTTTCCATTTTTCTGATCACCATCTGTATCTCTGTTGCGAGTTGCAGTCGTTCTTAGGAAAAAATAGTTTGTGGAATAGTTCACAACGGAATTCTGAAAAAAAAAGAAAAGAATGAATACATGTAATTGATTACAAAAAGAAATTGCCTACCTGGACACGTTGTTGATTAAAACTAAAATCACAACTAAGCTAATTCCAATTGGGCTCCAATTGGACTTTACTACATGCAAGCAAACTGAAAGAGTAAATGCTAAGCTAATAGCAACAGCAAATCCCAGCATTCTTCAATAAACTACAGTATAGCCACGATTATCCGCGGGTTGTATAAATTAGCTTACAATATCGTACCTTGGCTTCATTGTACTTCGGGAGACAGCGCTGAGACCACCACGACGCGACGTGCAGTGTTATTTACTTCGGGAAGATTCCGTGGAAGGACGTTATTATTGCAATAGAGTTAAGAATCCGTTATTAGTAGAGTGCTAACTCAGAGCATTGCCGATTGTTTACAGCAATGTACGCTTTATTTAGTGTTCGTCTAGAAACACTTTGTTTTGTAAGTGTAATTTGAGTACTTGTGACTCCATGGCTATTAAATCAATACCAAGCATAATGCAGTGAAACACGCCAGGGCTTGTTCAGGGCTGATTGCAGAAGACGAGGATGTTTTAATTTGTCTCCCGTGTTCCATGTAATGTCGGTGCAGTTTTTTTTTCTTTTAAGTCATAGTACAGTGACATTGTTTGTTTATCTTTTTATGGACTACAACTTTTCAGTTTAGAACTTCATTTCAACTTTGGAGATTATAGTTTCCACATTTTATCTTTTTATCTTCATCTTTCACTTTGGTTAGGGTTGCCATTCGTCCCGGAAAATCCAGGATCGTCACGGAATCGATCTGCTTTTCGGCGTCCCGATAATATTTTTCAGGACGATTCAATGTCCTGCATTTTAGCGAAGAAAAAAGAAGGGAATATTATCGTTTGCTTACAAGGGAATATAACAAACTCCGCCAGAATATATTTCAAGTGAATTAACCGTTCTATATATATAGAAAACAACGTGTAAAGCGTGTGAAAGAAAACATACATTCAGAGCTGAAACAAACTCTGAAAACCATGAAATATAACAGATCCTGAGGGGAAAAATTTTGCTTACCAGGGGAAGCGAGTAAATCATCTGCTTACGTTTGCTTAACTAGGGAGAAGGTCTATTGAAATGAATAAAAATGTGATAACGTAATACTTGAACAACTCTATCTAATGGAAGAAAGTAAATTAGTACATAACAATTCTTTTCACTTTAAGTATTTCAAAGATTCTCGTAATTTAGTAGCGTCCCGGATTTGCAGTTTTGAAGTATAGCAACTCTAACTTTGGTTTTTTTTTTTTTTTTTTTGCTTTAGCCCAGTTGCAAGATTTATTAGTAGTATTCTAGACTTTGCGTAATTAAATGCGCATGTTAGTAAAGACGCTACTTTGTAACACTTATTTCTTTTACCTTGGGTACAAAAAATGCGAGAAGTGAATCGCATCATTATCACATTTTCTTCTACATGCAGAAAAGGCTATTCTTCAAGGCACATTTCTTATTCTTTGTGTGTGATGAAAATTAAGGCCATAAACACGCTTAACAGGGCGTATTTACCTGCACATACCTTATTTGAAAAACATTATTTTCTACACTTAGAACGAACAATAACAACACCTACCCACGAAGCTGATAGTTATCACATTTGTAATGGATATCTGTTGATTCAAAAGGGGTGCAGTTTCATGAGGCTAGTCATAACAGGATTCACGCTACAGTAAGCCATCATTGAACGTTTCACCACAAATTATGCGTTCAGTGGTTCTTTCCTGTTCGTCCGGTCGTATTTTCTCTTTGTCGGTGTAGGGGGGCATTTAGATTCTTGCGACCTTTCTTTGGTAGTTTGTGTGCAGAAATCACTTTTCTTTCAATTTGCGTCTTATGTGGTGAAGATATTAGTATCACCCTCCATCCAGTTCTTCTGGTTCGTGACGCCAAACGTCTCTTGCGATTTTCCGGTTGTGATGATAACTGTTCACTAATGGAGAGCTCTTTACTAGTCTGATTCCTTGATTCCTTGGCCATATGTGGAAAATGTGGATCCACTGCAGACGACGAACAGGAAGTAGGCCCTTTTCCTCAACCGCTGCCGAAGTTGAAGTTTGTGGCTCTTCACAGTAGGCCTAGTATAACATCTTGCAACACGAATCACGTTTGCGAACAGATAGTCGGTGTCTGTGAATACCTGGGAATTCGGTGAATATGTTCCGGTGCACGAAAGATCAATTGAGAGCAATGTCCATGCGACACATCTTTCGGTATGCCTCTGAAACAAGTTGCGCTACATCGTCTTCTGTTATCTTAACTCCAGCATTCTTGCGCATCCACAATGGACAAGCTTAATTGTATGCGCCTTTAAACGGTTCCATGAAACACCTTTCAATGGGTTGAGTCTTATGAGTGGTATTTAGAGGAGTACTGAAGAGTGAATACGGTGATCCTTCACATGTTGAATCACTTTCAGTTCCTTTATGGCTGCCATGTTCATAAACAATTAGCAAACTGAGTTCTCAGAGAAAGGATGACAGAATTTCACAAGCGTTGCAACCAAGTTAAAAAGTATCACACGTTACCCAACCAGTACGTTCTGCTACAGTTCTTGGTGGAATATCGACCATGTCTCTCACTCATTCTCTGATGCGGAAGTATAAAGAGGGGTAGTACAAACTGACCAGCAGCACTCATGTTGAACGTTATTTTTCGACCTCTTTCTCCAGACATCAATTTGCTCACAACACGTTTAACTTTTTCACGTATCACTTTGGGATGATATTACGATACACCAGTCTCTTCCACTTTCATTGTTTGTTACAGTGAAAAAGAATATTTCTCCATCAGAGGGGCACTAATTCGAAAAAAAAAACTTCACAATTTCTTCCTTTTGAAAAGTTGTTCTTCACAATATACTTGTAGACACAGGAGTTCTAAGAAACAAATCGGGATGTCACTTCATAAACTCGTAATATAAGTCTTTCACAGAACTGTTTATCTTTGAGTTGAGTTGATTTTGAGTTTAAGGTTACATTTAGCACCGAGTCTATATGAGACGTGGACCTACTGATTAACGTGGGATCCGAACGACATGAGCTCCCGCCGTGAATCGAACCTGGTAATTCCATCTGTTTACCTTTGTTCAACCTGTGATTCATTTTTAGTTCTTCGGGTAAGTCAAACTAGCTTCAGGTATTCTTTTCGTGATAATTGCACGAAAGCGATCTGCTAACCGTTTCACATGGCATTTAAGCTCTTTTACATAGGATACATATCGGGAAAAGTATCTTCGAATGTACTAACTTACGTGCAACATATAATTCCATTCATTGCTTTCACTGTGATAGTCTGTCTTACACCAAAAGTACCTGGAACAGGTGGTCTGATAGTAGCAATTCAACAACAAATAACATACGTAGATGCCAAACCGTAGAATTTAACGAAAGGTGTTTCCTGTAAAAGTTGTTTCTTTTCCAATAGTGCTTACAAAGAAATAGAAATTGATACCACTTTCGATTTGAAATTTTGGAGTTGACCCCCGTAGTAGTATTCCCGCTACGCCACTGGATATGGAAGCATCACCATTTGATTCTTCATATACGATTTGGTAATTCCATTTTTTGTTTGAAATGTCTACGTGCGTTACGAGCTGAGAAAAATGCGTGGTACTGGTAATAGCAATTGTAGAACAAATAAGAGGCCTGGATGCCAAACCGTAAAATTTAACGAGAAGTGTTTTCTGTAAAAGTCTTTTTCCTTTTCAATAGTGCTTCCAAAGATATCGAAATTGATACCACTTTCTATTTGAAATTTTGGAGTTGACCCCCGTAGTAATATTCCCGCTACGCCACTGGATATGGAAGCATCACCGAAAAACTTTCTCCAACCTGACTCGAATTGGGATCGTTTTTCAAGTCGAGTCGAGCCAACACGAGCGATTCGAGCTAAATCTTGTGTGTAGTTCCAAGTTCTCTCTTCAAGTATCGTACGTAGATCATATAATTAGCAATGACACTACTACTAGTAGTTATTATTATTATTATTATTATTCTTACATATTATTATTATTATTATTATTATTATTATTATTATTATTATTATTATTATTATTATTATTATTATTATTATTATATATTATATATTATTATTATAACAACACCGAAATCATGAATGATAGGCAATTTGTATCTGAATAATAAAAACTACTTGACTGTCGATCTCGGCCGTTGAGAAGTCTTCAGGAGGCAAGGATATCGGTCATAAGTTCTGGGTTTGAGTTTCGGAAAAGTAAGTATTCAGGTTTGAGCCAAAGATTGTTAAAAGTTATAGGGCGCCGGCCGAACATGTTCAAAACTTTTCGGCCCGGGCTTAGGGTTGCCAACAGCTCGAGCGGCACGGTTCACAGCTCATTCACTACCGAGTCGAACCGAAAAGAGCGCCGAGACAACAATTGACACAAGTAAGCAGAAGGCTCGCCCGAGCCTAACCGAACTGAGCTGATTACTCAGTATAACCGCCCCGGTTCGAGACATCGGCTCAGTTGAGGTGAGTCGAGCAGAGTCGATGAACTCGTTTCAATGGAGCTGGCTCTAGCCGATGGCTCGCATGAACCTAGTATATAGCTTATCCCAACCGAGCCGTCTCGAGCCATAGTTCAATTGAGCTGAGCCGTTGTCTCGTCCCAACCAGGTGGCTCAAGCCATGAGTTTAATTGAACCGAGCCGATGGCTTTTCATCCCTCCCGAGCCGGCTCGAGCTGTTTACTCAATTGAACCGAGTGGAGGCGGTTGACATCACTACCCGGGTAGGGCTTCTGCTTGGGCTCAAAAGTTCCACCGTGCAGGTCTCATCTTTGACGGTAAGGACTACAGTATATACTTATATTGGTGCTCACGACATTTGAGAAAGTCTCGTTATAAAAAAATATATTGTAGTCTCCTTTTCGAGATACGGTCAATGTAATTACGAGATGCACCAAAAGTAAACCGAACTACAACCACCATCCATTCAATTTGAAAACTCGGTAGGGTCTACACTTGTCACAAGCTGTGTTAGCTGAAATTGAAATGAGCAACTAACTTCGAGACAAGCAGACCAGTCAATGCTGCCAGTTAACGACCCGTCGAACGGAATATTAAAAGTTGTGGTGAAGTGGCGTATGTAACAGAGAGACTACACTGGTTTTTATTATCTCGTGGCGGCATTCTTTTTGCTAAATACACCTTAAGGGTTATAGTATTCGAGAACGCGTTCTTGATGCGTTACTCTCCGCAGCGAACGCGACCTAGGTGGCTACTCGGTAATTTTACTTTCGGCAGAGTTATAAATCATACTGTGCGCCAATCAGGGTTTCCTGGTCTTTTTCCCAGATCTAGGTCTATAATAGCAGAGTTCCAAAACTCTGCACAAAACATATTCCAAGCAGCCGTTTCGTGCTAACATCCCCTTGTTTGGCAATGCGTCTTTCATTTTTTCCTTCCTTTAGACGTCAATCAAACAGCAGGCGTTCTATTATTCCGAAACGCGCACAATACTCTCGAGCCGACGTTTTCTGCTCGTTTTAGTTGCTTTCGCGTTTCCCGCACATTCTGATTAGCCATCCACATTTAAATATATGGTCAGCGTATTACAACCGTACGCATGAGCAATGAAAACACTTTGCGAACGCTTCAAATAGCCGCCCAGTAAAGGGCAATTTAAGCACAACGTCACCTTGCAACAAAAAATTCTGTTTCTCTCTCGCCTGCGCGTGTGTACACAGAGACACTCAAACACATACACACAATGTTGTAAAATTTCATTCTTCGTCAGTAAGCCTGGCGAAGGACAAAGAAAGCCAAGAGATCGTCGAAGAACTCTTCAAATTGTGGTTGGCCTTCAGTATGTTTATGATATTAACGATAAGGCAGAAGATGAAGATATTTTACAGGGAGGTTTTTATTTGGTTACGCGGAGATGCAGGATCTAATCAGAGTGCGAAATTTCCTTCTGCTTCCATGTAGAGAAGAGGAGAATATTTCGCTTTCCTAGTGAAGAATATTAATTAGAACCTGAATTATCTTCATAAACTGTTTCCTACATAGCACATAAAACCTTTCGAACTTGATAAGTGTAAAGAACATTTAGTAAAATATTCATAGAACTCCGTTGAAAGCAGAAAGTATCATGAGAATGGGAAAAATTCGAACTCTGAAGAACATAATTCACACCAAAGAAATAGGGTACCCAAACCATATTTTTAATCCTGCTATAAAATGTATAGCCTACATGTTTATTAACTCCTTACCTTCATGAAAGTAACCAGAGGAGGATATTCTCCTCAAATCTTTCAGACTGAAATCTCTTACAGCCCGCACGATATTGCTCCCCTAAATTGATACGAAAAGACAAGTGCTGTTAAAATCCAAACATATGTCCTTTCCGGGACTCGAACAAAGGGTCTTCGAGCCGATAGTCTATCGCCGCAAACCGCTCGGTCAAGCGGTCGGGTTGGTATGACAGTGTACGATCACGAATTGATCACGACAATATAAGAAAATGTTTAAAAAATCGCCACCTTTAATCCAAAATGGCCACCCAAAACCAATTTTTTGCACCACTAGCTAATCAGTTTGCACCGTCATGAATGTGTTACATAAACAGGGCAAAGAATACATGGTGGCGGAGATCCAGCGAGTATGGGGACAAATTTGCATCAGGACGATGTAGACTGTCCCTATGCACTCTTCCTCCGATGTGTCGTTCAGCTTCCATTACTATGGCACTTTAAGTAGGGCTTATTGTTCAGTATCCTATAAAATTTCAATCAAATATTTCTATTAGACAAAAAAATTATTTTGTTCCACGGCATCGCTTTTTTAAATGATTGCAACTAATTTTAACATGCCAAAATGGAAAGTAGTTTTTGGATTGGTCTGGGTTAACACTGTAGAACCTAAAGGCTGTAATATATCGAAGTAATATATATATATATATATATATATATATATATATATATATATATATATATATATATATATTATAGAGCAAGTGGGCAGATAGTATTATAGTGTTCGGAGATGGTAACACCTAATTGTCGCACTGTCGCCAGTGCAGTTAAATAGGACTTTGTCGTGTAAAAATTACATGACATTAGTGTCTTCGTCTTCGACGTAAATATAAACAATTTATATTTGTGTATTAAAACTGGTAATACATAATTTAAATGTTTCAGACTTTTTTTAAAGAAAAGAAGACAAAGTCAGGGTCAAGGAGCCTCAGACAACTAACACCAGAGTAATATTATCTTGTAAACTATTTGTCCTTGCCTTGTGAGCTTATTTCAATTTATTTCTACGACCTTTAGGGAACTTTGAAGAATGGTTGATGATGGGAGAATTAATGGAATGAAGAAAGTGGTAGGATACGAGACAATTCTAAGAAAACATACACACTCAATGTTTGTCCACCACAAAGCTCACATGACACTAACCAAGATCGAACCGACTACCACACGCACCAGCGATGAATGCTTCATGGTGAATCTAACTTGACAATTCTTGTCTTGTGTCTTCTGGGTAATAATTTCGTCGTATCTTGATTAACATGGTGCAGTCTGCTACATTTTACTTTCATTCGCATGATATGCTACAATATTTTACAAGACAAACAAGACGAGACAAGTCACGAGAAGAACACATCTTTTCGAGATAAAACAAGATTTGCACGAGACGAGACAGCCTAAAGTCTCGTCTCGTGCCTAGACTACAAATTACAAACGTAGGTGCCAAACCGCAGAATTTAACGAAAATTGTTTCCTGTAAAAGCTTTTTTTTTAAAATAATACTTCCAAAGAAATCGAAACTAATATCACTTTATGTTTGAAAGTTTGCTGCTGACCCTCCCTCCTCCTGAAGGTATTCTTGGTATGCCACTGGATATGGAAGCATCACCATTTGCTTCCTCACTTACGATTTGGTAATTGATTTTTTGTTTGAAATATCTACGTGCACTACGAGCCGAGAAGTATGCTTGGTACGGGTGATCTTATAGTAGCAATTCAAGAACAAATAAATGACGTAGATGCCAACCTGTAGAATTTAATGAAAAGTGTTTTCTGTAAAAGTTGTTTATTTTTCAATAACACTTCCAAAGAAATCGAAATTAATACCACTTTCGGTTTGAAATGTTGCCGCTGGTCCCCCGTGCAGGTATTTTCGCTTCGGCAGTACATATGCAAGCATCTCCATTTGATTTCTCACATACGGTTTGGTCATTAATTTTTTTTTAATTTGAAGTTTCTACGTATTTTTTTAATGTGAAGTTTCTACGAAGCTGAGAAAAATACCTAACAAGGTCGTCTAATATACGCTGTGTATTAGAGGTCGACACGGCCGGAAATATTAGCCCGGGCCTGGCCCGACCCCTTGAATTTATGTGAAGGCCGACCAGAAACTGAAATTTGTTTTATCATTTAGGACGAGCCCATCCCGAGCTCGTGCAATAATCAAATGAACCCGAAATAAACCACATTTTCAGAAACTTAATAATGAACGCAAAATTGTATTTTTGTTTACAACAATTAGAGGTTTAATTTTGAAGTTGTTCTTTAAAAGTTCTCTAAAAAGAACGGTCCAATAAATATCGTTGTATAGTAATTTTACAAAATCAGGTCCCAAAAGACCCGAGGAATATGGATGTATTTTTCAAAAATTTACGACCCTAGCCCTGCCCGCCCGAAGTGATATATGCTTTGTAGTTGCGAGTTCGGACCTCAGGCTGCGTAGGGCTAAATCCCGCCGGGTTGGCCCGAAAACGTGCAAACTTTTACTGTGTACACAACTACAGTGTTGGCCATTAATCAGTGAAAATCAATTGCAATTAATCAATGGTTGAAAGTAATTGCTGGGGAATGTGATTGTAATTGAATTAATTGTCAATTAATTTCAATTGCAATTGATGTCTGGATTTAATTACAATTAATTTCAGCAGCAATTACTTTCAATCGATTGATGAATTGCAATTGATTTTCATTTATTATGACCAACTGCAATTAATAATTCACAATTACTTACTTCAATTGCTAATTGCAATTAAGAATTAAATTTAGAGATTAATTGTTAATTGTTAATCCAATTTAAATTTTCCCATCAGTGACTCATATAGTATGCAAGGGAGTATAAGCAAAGCAAATATTCCTGAGGGTATAAATTTGGATAAATGCATTAACATTAATTGTGGAGTGAAATCTTAATTGAATAAGTTTCAACCGTAGTTTCGAAATTTTTAACTCTAGGGATACCATCCATGTATACTTAGTGACTAATGTTCATTTTATGTCATTTCCAAGTGTCCTTGTCGTTAACCATTATGAACACAAAATAGGGAGCCTGTTTCTTGTAACTATTTGACAATATAGTGTTGTCAAAGTTGTCAGAAGTAATGTTATGCTGTTATATTCATTGACAGCAATATCCATTTCATTGAAAGACTAATCACCACTTTTAACAAGTATCTCGTTACTAACATTGTGTATAAATTGGATAATATGTGTCATTCCTGAAAATTCAGTAGTTTCAACTAGCTTCCTATATTTTGATTAAGCTTTTGCGTGTTAAAGTGATTTTCAATTAACACAGATAGTCCAGTCAATAGGTATCAAAATGCGGGTGCTGATTGCGTTAAGTGAGGTAGTTTTAAAAACTTGATAAAAATATGTATTAGGATAATCTAAATAACATACTAAATTTACAACCTCGTCAGATTTCCGCTGGCGCCGCCATCTTGGTAAAATTATTATTATTATTATTATTATTATTATTATTATTATTATTATTATTATTATCATCATCATCATCATTATTATTATTACAAATACCTTGGCTCCCTTACATTCTAGCGCAAAATATGTTATTACTGAATATGAAAACATAAAATTTGCTAAACTTAAGATCCTATAATTTTTCTCGTAGAATCAATAGTTTACATGAAATAGTCCTTGAAAATTGACATAATCAAAATCTTTAGAAATGTAAGTACATACTTTTTTTTAAAAAAAAAAGTTTCAGTCAATTATTTTATGTATCCTGCAGATTGTACTTTCTTTCTGCACACCACGTCACTTTCATATTTGCTACATTTTGTAATATTCCTTCCATAGTTTGTTACAATAATCTCATTTCCACATCACCCTTTGAGGAAAAGATTGCGGCGTTTTTTTTATACATGATATCCCTAGTACGTCTACTCCACAGTGTGACGATTGGTGCATGTCTCTTTCTGTTTGCTTAGCTCGTTAAATTCCACATATTTAGAGAACTGTTCACGCTATATTTTAGCGATTGTCACAAAAGAGTTATAACTAAATTACACCATGCTTTTCATGGGAAAAATGGATTAATCTAAGGGAGTAACAACATAACTTCTAAAATATTTAAGTTTTATTACATACTTAGTATGGTAATATACAACAACATATGATTTGATAGTATAATTCAGGTATTTACGTATTCAGTATATTCAGGTATTTACGTTATTGGAGATGAATGATAAAATGTAAGTATGCGACAACAGTTTTTAATCTTGAAAGTTTTACTGTGGGTAGACAGAACATTTTATAGTACTGCATGACACCTCTACTCAAGAAATTACTGATGCAATAAGTGCTCATACATACCTTGCTGTAGTCTGGTAACTCTGAGAACTTTGACGATGCTTCAGATAACTCGCTACCGACGTTCCGTTGATGAATGCCGAGTCTCGAATCTGTGATTTCGAATCCCTAATTAATTGTTTGAGACCTTGAGGTCCCTTTTTATTATTTTTCGAGGGACACCCCAAGCCTCGTATCAGTCAGTTCATCCTTTTGCGTCAGATCCCTAAATATGGAAACTTATTGCTCTTTTGCATTCTGATTGGTCCACATACTACACCCAGAATACATGGCATGACACACATGCACACACGTGGATGGCGTGAATAGTCACGGCCGGATGAATTCAATGGCATGATTACTAGACTTATCCATAGATGCTTAACTATTTGACCAATTTCCGCACATTAATGCGGTGTCACGTTGTCAAAATCGTGATTATGTATCCTGTATGGTGACTATGTATAACCTTCAACAAGTAAACTTCCTACGAGAATTGCGCAGTAAAGCAACATCAGTCACCTTCAGAAGTTCTGCGTATTTCCTTTCTCTGTTGCTAGCTGTGGCAAGCCAAAAGAAGAAAACTGTCTATTAAAATGCCTATTAATCCAAAATAACCTTTTCAATTCATTCTAGTAAAGAGCAATATAACCATATTTTTGGACCCAGCGTCACATTCCCACTGCTTCATAATTTTCGACCTCGAAAATTACCAAGAAGTGAGTGTTAGAATTGGAACATGGGTAACTTACTTTTTGAGTGGCCCTCGTAGAAGAAATTATATTGAATAAAAATAGAAAATTTTTGCAAATTGAAGACTATAATAGGTCATGCATATAATTATGAGCCTGTAGTTAGCATAGTCGCATTTCATCTTTTCATAAGAATAATACAGAAAACGTTTACAATAACCAAGGATGGTGTCTCTGTTCCATCACATAACACCGCTAAATGGAAAAACAGGTGATCATGTGAGTGAACTTCAAGCTAGCAAGTATATTTTTAGTCTGACACAACATATAGCTTATTGCGTTAATGGTGTTCTACATTAAAGTTGAAAAGTCAATAATATTTGAACATGCTACAATTGCAAGAAGATAACGTTAATGAAGGTAACGGTACTACATTAAAGTTGAAAAGTCAATCACATTTTAACAAGCTACAATCGTAAGAAGTTAACATTACAACAATCTACATAATGCTACATAAAGTTCATAACAGTTATCAGTCCTTATTTCCAAAGATTCATTACAAAAGGTTCAAGAAAAATATATGACGTCATTGCATAAAATATATGACGACAAGCACCCGTATATTGTTGGACTTTGTTATGCAAAAATAGGATATAGAGCGAAAATAATGACATAGAGTGAATTAGATTCTTAGCCTATAACAGATAACCGTTTAGAATACCATCCTAACGATAATTTCATAATGTTCAGAACACTATCTCGGATTCGAACTCAGTTCTTTTAGTATATTTGAGTTACTAATGGTAATTCTGAAATTTTATTACAGCTTTGATTAAGTATTGTATTTTTACGTATGTTAAATGCTTACAATCTAGTGAGATGTTTACTATTCCATACTCAACGAAAGAGGGTCCCATTAGAAATTGAACAATACGTGAGTAAGTATGAAATAAGTATTGTTATAGCAACAATTAGCAACATTTAGCGACAATTATTATTAGCAACATTTGTTGTATACTCAAGGGGTACAAAATAGTTTGCTACATTTCATTACATCTTAATGACACATTTTGATATCAATATTGTGATTATTAAGTGATTAAGTGAAATAAGCGAAGTTTTAACAATGGGTTAAGAGACTGACGCAAATATGGGCGTCTATTTAAGTGACATTAGCAATTCGATAATGCCAATATTGACAAATTCTAAACATGAATGGAATGGAAGATATACTAATACATAGTTCATAGTAGATCACGTAGCAGATCAGCCTTTTGATGTCATTTACAAAAGGTGAGGAGTAGATATTTACAAATAAGTCACCCCAAGTGAGTGGTTATTAACAATAGCAATTAATGGGGTTCAGATAGAGATATCTGTCGTTATATAGTAATATAGAGATATGGTTACATAAAGACTCGAGATATCTAAGAGGGCTATTATTGACTACCATTGATTTGTTTATTTATTATAATGAAATTAAAATATTTAAGTTCATGAAGATTCAAGGTGGACTACTGACACACTGGATTTTGCAAACTTTTAATACTACAATTTGGAATCTAATTTACTACGTTATTGCAGATTATATTATTTTATGCATGATAAAACAAAACAAGACGAATAGAAGCTTAATGTTGTGTTGATCTGTAGTCGTTGCCTTGAGTCTACATAACATGAAATTAAAATTTGTTTGAAACCCTTTTTCGTCTTAAGTAATCCTCCAAAATAATGAGTAATCCTCTCTCCTTTCTCCAATTATTTGCTTTGTATACCAATGGAGCGAAGAAAGAGGATTTCAGATTATTGGTCTGTAACCAAAGGGAATTGAACCGACGATTACTTGCATTCGAGAAATTAACCGTATTCTTAATACAGATTTTGAATCAGCGTACCCAGTGGTTCGCGATTCCACTAGGGTCAAGGCGACTGAACAGGTGCATGGAATTTTGGTAAAAAAAAAAAACAAAAAAAAACAATGCAATTTTAATTGTGATAGTTTTGCATAGCTGGTTTACAGCAGAGGGAAGATTAGTTTAACTAGTAATCGCGTCTTGGATAGATCACAGTGAGTTGATATAGGCTTCCTGTTTACGCATTAAAATGATATTACAGGAAACTCGTGTTAATGCAACGAAGAAGGCAGAACAATGCTTCCATCCGTAAGTGTGAATTTTAAACCAAGGGAGGGTGTTAAGTAATTCTACAACTTATATTTCTCCAATCCTTTTATGTGTGTTATCGGTATACTAGAGGAAAAATGTTTAGATGGAAATTCTTAATTCTGACAAATGTTAGCATGTGAAACCATTTCGCCTAATGTGGGCTGAAAATGCGGTATCTGTCATTCTATTGGTTGTTGCAATGTATAAGAGGAAACCCGGACGGGCGTTCACCAGATGGGCGTTTGATTTGTATAGAAATATAATATTGTTCTTCAAGTATTATAACCGTGACAATTAGGAAGGACACCATGTATGTAGTAAGCAGCGTACAGCTTGGGTAGTGTTATAAGGATAATTCGGATGCATACTGAAGTTAGGAGTGAATTTTGGAGGGAACTAGGAGTGCATACTGAAATTAGGAGCGACATCCCTGCTTTTATGTTCATTTTTTATGTTTTATGTTTATGTTTCAGTGTCATGTTCATTGTGCATGTTAATTTAAGTCAATTATTTGAGTTGTTGTGTATTCTTATGGCAATTAGTTATTTGACTATATTGTTCGTACTGAAATAACCCCCCATATTTTTGTTTTTGATTAGTGGATTGAGATCTTCGACCATAGGTTCCTACCTGAAAACTTAACCGAACCACAGGGAGTGGTTAACTTATTCCGTAATGTTCGCAAACGAATCGTAGCACGCATTCGCTTAGCAATCGGAAAATTTTGAGGAATCATTTCTTCAGCCAATACAGAGATCTGCAAACCACTGTCTAACAAGGCATCTACCTTTCTATTAAAAATCCGAATGGGAATCGTGGGCAATCTTTGATCACACAAATTCGTTCGAGCTCTTTTCACTTCAATTGGCCTACCATCTCTCCCGATTTCACGTTTATACGTCCACATTCTTTTAACAAACGAATCGTTTTTAACACCCACATAAGGTTTTGAATGATGTGGTCTTCTTGATTCTCTGGGTTTTCTCTTCACTTCCCGACGAGATTCAGTATAAACGTCAGCTAAATACAATAATCGTTACACATGAATGGCTTGATCTATTGTTGATACTTCCTTTAATACTAAGGCCTGGACGTAATTTGAAGGCAATGCCTTATGCAGTAGGCATAACAACTCACTCTCTCCAATTTCAGGTCTTACGAACTTCCAATCTCTTATTAAGGTATACGCGAAGTTATCGGGTGGAAAACGAGGAGGTAGCCATTTCCTCTTTAATTTTTGTTCAAGCTGACCCTTATATAAATCGTCAGGAAATGCTTGAGAAAACATTTGCTTTAATTCCCGAAACTGCAACTGTTGAATAGCTTCCTTACGACATAAGTACCAATCAAGAGCCGCATTTTTGAGACAAGCTGCCAAATGAATACATTGCTCCTGGTCGAGCCAATTGAGAGCACGAGCTATGGTTTGATACTCATCAAGGAATCTGATAACAGATTCTTTAGGACTTCTTTTAAATTTTGGCAATTTCATTATCGGTACACTGGCTACTCGATCTCCAGTTTGGGGCCGCGGTGGCTCAGTGGTAGAGCGTTCACCTCTGGTGTTTGGGGTTCCGGGTTCGATCCCAGCCCTCGCCAAGTGAACTTTGTGGTGGACGAACACCGTGTGCGTGGGTTTTCTCGGGGTTCTCCCGTTTCCTCCCACTTTCTTCATTCCACCATTTCATCCATCACTCATCATCACCGTCTCCTTTAGCCTAACCGGCATAACCGTGGGACGTAAAACTCAAAGATTTCATTTCATTTTTTCGATCTCCAGTTTCTTCCCTTTTACTTGATTCATTAAGTTTTTGCCTATTCTCTACTTGAGGTTCTTTTGGAGGGGGTGAATTAACTTCTATTGACTTATTCTAGTCGAAAGTTAATGAATCCACTGAGGGAGTCTTTACTTCGTGATTATCTCAAATTTCTTGCCTAATATTCTTATATAACAAGAGTGCAAGTGCGTTATCAGCAGTGGGGGAATATTTCGTTTGAGGAGGGTGAGAAGCAACTTGTAGATATTTAGGAAAACTTAGATTCTTAATAAAAAGTTTTTCATTTATAAACTCCTTGAATTCTTCGCCTGAGTCATATGAAAGGGGACTTGGAGTTAGCGCGTCACGTGCAATCTTTTCCTGGTGGGGTTTCCTTCTTTGCAAATTGTACTAAGTTATTCTAAAGAGTGCGATATAAAGTACGTAGGGGAAACAGGAAAGAGAATAGAACAAAAGACAAAACAACATAAAGACTATGCCAGACTGAAAAGAGAGAATAACTCAATATATAAGCACATTAAAGAAAAGGGACATCAGAAAGATTGGGAAGGAATAAAAGAATTAGAAAGGGAATAAAGGAGTGTGATAAGAAAATAGAAAGAAGCTCAGTGTATCAAGAAGTATGGAAACGGGAAAATAAATGACATAAATAATAAAAAAAAACTTTCTATAGGTACGGAAAAAGAAATGACAATTTCCTAGGGCTGTTTCATCAAAACTATTGATTCTATACCTTGATTGTAGCAAATTTTATGCTCTTTAGTTTCGATAATAACATATTTTGCGCTAGAATGTAAATGAACCGATTTATTCGTTTAAAGAAACTTTATCATGGAATTTTAGGATTATTCTATTTTATGGGCCATTTTACAACGATGGTTGCGCCAGTGGAAATATGACAAGGTTGTAAATTTAGTATGTTATTTAGATCATCCTAATGCACACTTCTATCAAGTTTTTAAAACTACCTCACTTAATGCAATCAGAAACCACCTATTGACTGGACTAAGAAACCTTAGGACCTAAAAATATTTTAAACGCTAATAACTCTGTACACTTATACCTAACTTTGTGCAAAGCTACAGGATGTAAATCTCTCTATTGTATATGAAAAAGGTGAGCAATGATCAACGTATAAATACAGCTACCCTTCCAAAGTTCTAGACTCAGTCACATCAGATTAACATTAAAACATTATGAAGTTATAGTTTCAATCCTCTTCCATTTGATAACAAGTATTTGGTTTACTTTGGAGCATAGGACATTACGTAAACAGTTAATTTCCTTACAGATATTTTTTTACGTCTCACACAATTTAATAAAGAAAACAAATTGATTTCACACTTAATGAGTTCTGTAAGCCGAAAAAAACTGTACTAAGTTTCATGGCTCATCATTTGGTAAATAACATCTCTTACATAAACTTACTTTATATACACAAAGATTCTTCCTTATATATATACAGAAGAGCATATATATAATATTGGTACGACGAATAAGCCATTATTACCGTGAATTAATATTTCTAATGAATTGGTATTTTATGTTGTATTATAATCAAGGGCGCCGATTTTTCTGTAAATTTGGAGGGGAGCATTCAGACGCAGCAGGTTTATATACGAGGATTTAAAGATAAATTGCATTCAAATTATGCCAAATATTGTTTATTCATAAACACAATAGGGACCAAATGAGCTTAGGGGGTCCGCCCCCAGTATCAGCGCCCTTGATTATAATGATATATAAGTAAGTTTCATTAAGTTGATACTCATTTGCTTGCGGAGTATAGCTTATTTACAAAAAGTTAGTTTAATTATTGCACTGTTTTAACTTTGTAAATTATTTGTTCATTTTAAAAATTATTTTGTATAGTTGTTGATCTAAATGAAAGAGTTTAATGGGGGTAGAAAACACTTGTAAATAACATTTCAAATCATTCACATTTGACATAATTGCCCCTCTAACATACTTATCTACAGTATATAATAAATTTAAATCTGTGTCAAATCAAACAAATTAATGCCTCAAGAAATTACCATCCGAACGTATTTTATATTAGGCACTAAATTGTTTTGCTTGATGCAAATTTATATTATTTTATACTTAATAGTTATCAATTATTTTATGCTTTTAAGCATTATTATTATTATTATTATTATTATTATTATTATTATTATTATTATTATTATTATTATTATTATTATTATTTTATTACTTTCTGCTAGTAAAATATGTTGATCTTCCTAACTTTCTGGGTACTTCGTTTACATTCTCCATGTATATGAGACCGCTTCGTTGTATACGGCAGCACTCACCGGATGAGGCCACTCATTCGGTAAACTTCGGTTGTATCTCTTTCTGGCACTGCTCTTTGATTTTTCCATATCTTAGGAGTCGTGTCAATTCTAAATATCTGAATTAAAAGAGAGAGAATACTTAAAATAAATTTCTAGTTTGACTTATGTGGTACTTATAGTGTTAGTATCTTTTCATATTGAATGCAAATTGAGGTTAATTTTTAAAGAATGAAATTGCAATTAATGTGTATTTATTGCATTATAAATATTTCTTGATGAAACAATAAATTGCAAGCTAAAGGAAACATGTTCTAAATGCATAAGTATTAAGTGCACTTTCAAGACTACAATATGCGGATATTAATTTGACTGTATAAATTATAATATGAAATATCAAAGATAAAAAAAGAACTAAATATGCGAGGCGTGGCTAAAAAAAACCGGACTGATGCTACAAAATCTTTTATTGGACCTTTTGCATAATGGAAAGTCTAGCACCTTCAAAGTACTCATCTTCACGATCCTTACATCCTTCCATACGATTCTTTCATTGTTGGAAGCAGTGTTGCCAGTCATGCAATTCGTCCTGGACACGAGGCCATTTTCCGTCCCTCTTTAAAATGTTTAAACCACTCAAACACTTGTACGTGATAAGGAATCATCTCCATATACTGATTTTAACATATCGTACGTTTCTGTTGCAGATTTTCCCAGCTTGCACAGAAACTTTACATTAGCACGCTGTTCCATTTTAACACTCAGCATTATTCCGACGGAGCATAGACGTACGTTCCGCTTTGTACAAAGAACACAGTAAAACTGTTTGACTTGCATCCAGGGCAGTCTGTCATTCAGTAAGCAGGTTACCGTGCTATAGAATCATGCATTGCTTTACCTTCATGTACACGTTGTTTGCCAATACCTAAATCAATCCGTTTTTTCTCTAGCCATACCTCGTAGATGGGCCTGTCGAGAGACTTCCATTAGAAATGTTAAAGTACATTCTCATTCACAAGACAAAATTCAATTAAAACAAAAGGTAAACTTATATGAAAAGTTCGAAACTGTAAAATTCTCATTTCTCGAAAGTTGTGCATTGTCTGCTTCGACGTGAGTACTGTAATCTGTCTCTTATTGAATAGTCCTTCCATTCTTCTACCCAATGCCATTTTTGGGCAGTGTTTATATGCAATTCTTAAACACTTTCATACTGACATGAAATTCATAAACAACTAGTATGTCATATATCCTTAAGACTATTTTGAAGTTCTTTTTCTATTTGCAAGTTCCCATATATTTCAAATTAAATCCTGTTTGTAGGTCTTGAAAATACATTGAATTACAGTACAATCATGTACTAAAGTTTTTAATATTTCACGGTTGCAATAAAAGTTTTTTTTAATATTTCAAAAATATGATAAGCGACGTTAACAGTAGGTAACACCCTGTGTTTCTGCTTTTGGGGACCCTGAACTTTTTTTGGGTGATTTGTACATATTTTTGGGTGAATTGTCCGATATAAAATTTGTTCGATCTGACCATTGTACTCGTAATATTCTGCCCTAGACACTAATACTTCAACGTATAATTCACAGTGTTTCTTGAATGACGACTATCACAACTAAATTTATGACTTCTATCATTGCTGAACTAACGTGACTACACAAAACAATAAGTTGTTGGAAAGGTTAAAATTTACCGTATAACTTCATCTCCAGATAAACGATGCGATATTTAAAATACGATTCTATATTCTAGATCATCTGAAGGATACTGAGTTAAAATTGGACAGCCATTGTTTTTTACGAGCTCCTAATTTTAATTTATTTCTTATTCCGCATTTTGTTTTAGTAATTGTGAAACAGCACATTATTTCTTTATGGTATCAAATAATTACTTTTATTTTTAATACATTCATTTAGTACAAGATAATATATGTATATTTTATTATATTAGCCATAAGTTTTGCAACATTCGGTTAGGCAGCTGCCTCTAGTTATTACAGTACGATGGAAGTAGGTTTATATTAGGGATGGGCAAAACCGGTTTTTATAAAAACCGAAAACCGGTTTCTATAAAAACCGAAACCCGAAAAACCGACATTTCGGTTTTATCAAAAACCGGTTCGGTTTTTCACCGAAACCGGTTCGGTTTTCTCCAAAACCGGTTTCGGTTTTCTCCAAAACCGGTTCGGTTTTCACTGAAACCTGGTTTCGGTGAAAACATTTCGAAAACACACAAAACTATTTCTGTGGAAATGGATTCGGTTTCCGGAGAACAACGAAACACCATTCTGGTCAGAAATAGAACAAATTTTGGAAAAAAAAAGGGAATCGGTTTTGAAGAAAACCGAAACCGGAGCAGGTGAAAAACCGAACCGGTTTTGGAGAAAACCGATAACCGGTTTTGAAGAAAACCGAAACCGGTTTCGGAGAAAACCGAAACCGGTTTTATGAAAATTTTCGAAAACTGTTTCGGTTTTTCTAAAAACCGAAAACCGAAAACCGGTTTTTGTGCCCACTACTAGTTTATATTCAAAGTATATCTCCTCTTGCTGAAATTTTTACTGTCACATTCGTATTGGTTTCTCGATTCCGCGTCGATGCCATGACTTGTCCTGAACGACAAAGAAATCACTGATTTTCCACCTCCTGATAGTTGGCATAACATTGTGAGATCAGGAAGTGTCTCATGAACCAAACCTAAACAGACAGTATTCTCAAATGACAAGGTTGAGCTTATATGGCAAGTGAAATGTCAGTTTGATACGATAATGAATTATTTATTACGTTTTCCGAAAGGAGTGTAAGTTTGTATTATCGTGAGTGAACAGCTAATGTTAAGTTGATTCTAGGAGTGTTGGACAAAGCAATAATCTCTATGTTTACTTATAAAAGAAAACATAAAAGAAATGAGCCAACATAAAATAGAAATTATTTTATGTCTAAGCGTGCAAATGAACTGTAGGTTTTGCCGAAAGAAATGGAATTAAAATATAATTGTAACATTGATCTGATAAAATAAAATTCACGTTCCTGATACCAAATAATGTTTGTGGTTTTCACAGAATTTCATTGCAATACATCATATGTCCAACAATTTATTATTATTATTATTATTATTATTATTATTATTATTATTATTATTATTATTATTATTATTATTATTATTATTATTATTATTATTATATCATTCATCTGGACTCCGTATGTTCATAGCAGCCTTTATTAACATTAATACATCCAGGAGAGGCGGTGATATAGAAAGGCAATATTGTGGGAAACCAGTTTATATTCCCAGAAAATATTTGTATATGTAGTGCGTTAATTCCCCATCATAAATTGAGGAAATAATTAACTTTTGTTAATATCTTATCCTCTATAGGTACGATTCCAATGCAATACACAATCCATACTCTGACACGTGAACAATTTCAGATTTCAAGTATCAGTAATTATTACTGTGTTTGTTACTTAATATACTGAATATTGCTCTTAATTGTACAATCCGCGGCAAAAAACCTGCAACATGAGGATGTAAGTTTATTGTGAAACTACGCCTAACAGCACAGGGAATGAACATAACGTTTAAGTGGAACGAATCACGCCAGGATAAATCTCGGCCTCTTCCTGTGCACACTTATTTTGGAGCAAAAGACTTCGTCATTTCACACTAAACTTATATGCTCATGTTGCAGGTTTTTTGCCGCGGATTGTACAATATCGTAAGTTGATGCCAATTAAAGGTTAGTAGTATTTCTTTTTAAAAATGCTCATATAAAGTTACTTTAGAGGTACGCATGAAAGTAGAATATTTGATTTGATTGAATCCATATACATTACAATATATCTCCGGTATTATTTATATGCTAGCTTTTAAACAAAAACATATTGAAGACCATGAACGGTATTGAGTTTAACGGATATGGAGTGATGGAGCGGTAATGGAGTTTAATGGATATAGTTTTTAATGGATATACACACTTTCTTGCTAAGGGATTAAGTAGAGTTGAATGTGTTACTTAATGCACATGGGTTGCATACGTGTAGATAAGGATCAGTTACTTTAACTAAGTACGTGCATACGTTTACGTTTTCCTTCCATCTGCATATTTTGGTTCACATTTTACTGCGAATTCTTATCAAGTGTGATGGAAAACGCTACCACACAAGCTTATCTTTCTGAATTGCATTACTACAGGAATGTAATGGCGGAAAGCTGAATATATACGTAGAAATGCAAGATAACTTAAGAAAAAATAATGGCTACGTGTACAGATAAATGATCATATAGAGCTGTAGACCAATAGTAAATCACCATTATATTCGAGGAAAACATTTGGTTTTCGAGTACCTGTGAGAAACAAATCGTGTATTATAAAGGGCAGAGAAGGTAGAAACTCTTCACGTTCTTGAGGTAATTAGATGGAGGTAAATATTTAGAAAATATCGTAGCCACAAGAAATATATGAACAATGTACGTATTTCTACAAGAATTCGTGTTGAAATAGATTGCGGAAAAGCTAATCTCAAGTCAATTAGACACTTGGCGTATCAACTGTTAGAGAGCAAGAGTCCACCAGCTGTCTTCTGATACTCATGCCTTTTGAGTAATGTGTAGTCAGCATTTAGGATTCTCTCGCTCAATGCTGCTTTCAAACCCAGAGTTACCCACTTCTATCCTTCAAGTAGCTCTCTAATAGTCCCTGTGATGCTGGGTTGAAATCAGAATACCAACAAGTGAGTATGCTATTCTGGTGTGTGTTTGGACCTAATAATTAAGGAATAAGCAGAGTAAATGTAAAAGAGTAAATATACAATGAAAAGAAGATATGCCGATTGCATTCTTTGTTTCAATCTTTTCATAATAATGCTACTTTAAAAAAAGATGAACATCCAGTTAGTGCATCATGTAAAATACATTGTTGCTTTCAACTGCTCGTAATATATTAAATAGTTCCATGTAACAAACTTTTTAATATAACTAAGTAATCAAGTAGAATAGTTAATATATTAATTGAAAATACTGAGTGCCTAAGCATTTATTGATTTTACCATACTATCTATTTTCTATGTTTTTCTTATAAACTGAAATGCTGTGGATATGTTTTTCTAGTTAAATGATCTTTGCTTATTCAAAATAAAGTTGCAATTATATATAAAGTTACATAATATTATTTTAGTCAAATTTGATTATTAAACATTAAGGTTATATGTGAAATAATTAATTTTCACGAAGTGCGTTGCCTTTGAAGGATCTAAACAAATAGATAAAATGTATTTTGGTAACTGCAAGTTGAATTCCTTGTTTTTTTATGAAACACGTCGTGAATTTTGTTTAAGTTTTTTTTCTCGTTGAAATTGGTGAGAGCTGAGAGGATTAAATCACTAGACGTTATAAAAAGTATTTGAAGAACAACATTCCTTTAAAAAAAATGAAATGCCCTGAAATCCAGGAAACATTTTGAATGCTTTCTTTCAGGCGTCCTAGAATGCTTGTTACTTTTGATCAATATTAGATGGCAGCAAGAGACAAATTTACCTCTCGCCCCATCACACACACACAACCACACTTTTCAGAATATATTTTATTGTAACTATCTTTGTTTAAAACATAATAATATTTTGATGAGACAAGGAATATTTAGACTTACTCATACATTTTTGAATTGTAAATGAATTGAATTGAATTTTGAATTATATAGGCATGTAAAAGGCTAAATAAGACGGCAGAATGTCTTAGAGGATCATGTAAAAGAAGGAAAGAGAAGATAAATATCTTTTTTGAATTTTACAAGTTATTGTAGGCTTGCACATTGAAATCGACCACATGGGAGCTTAAGTACGTATGCCCATAAGAACTTTGTCTACATGGAGCCATTGACCTCAAGAAATTTGTCTGTAGAAACATTGTTCTTCGCCCCCTCTGGTAAAATCATTGCTGAGGGAAGGTACAAGGCAAATACTTAAAAAAAGACAATATCCGCTTCATTAATTGGTCAATGGTAGAATTTCTTTTATTACTCTTAAAGGGTTGATGAATTAATATTGCTGCTCTAATTGTAAATACCCCAACAGAAAATGAGGATGGCGATATAAAATTAAGATTTACGAAGAAGTAGATTGTGTATTTGACCAATCCACGCGATACTACATGACAATTTTGTTAGGGTATTTCATTGCGAACGTAGTACTACAGGATTGGTCCATAATATTTGTAGCACATTAAGCCGTGTTACCGTGATTTAATATTTTCCAATGAATTTGTTATTAAAATCGCATTCTCATATATTCCATTAAGTTGGTTTTCATTTGTTTATTGAAGTGTAGATTATTTGTAATAAAAATTATTATATTAGTCTATTATTTTAAGTTTGTTAGTTATTGTTTTCTTTTAAAGATGATTTTGTATTGTTATTGGTGTAAGTGAGATTGTGTGAGGGATATACAAGACACTTGTAAATAATATCTTTGACCGTTCCCACTCGATAAAAACAATCATTACAAAACACGCCATTTTTATCTTCCTTAGGAGACTTTCTTACGATGTTACATCAACTCCAAACTGCTTCCACAAGCTATGTTTATAACAATCCACAATCTAAAATTTATGTGCCACATTCTGTAACATTTTGCTTCAACTACAATGACTATGTTTAGTCATTTTGATAGTAATTTTTGTGTTGATATTGATGGGAAGTTAATCTCACTCTCTAAATTTTGCATTTGTCTTTTCGAGTGATATTTAGAAATGCATTAAGTTGCCAGTTTGGAGGAGACTGAATCTGAGGAAAACAATGTAACAAGAGTATTGATGCTAACCATTTGTCCAAGATGACCAAGGGCCAAGTTAAAGACATATAACAACTTGTACAGTTCTGTAACTAGAAGCTGATTTGCATTAGTTAAGTTTCGGAGAATGACTATACTACGTAGGACTGCACTAGTTAAAGGTCCCTGGTCAGCGATGGTGAGTAAACATGCCAATAAAGTAATGTGTATTTTATTAGATATAATTTAGACTAGATTATTATAGTTTTACTAACGTATAAAGTCATTGACAACTATTAACTTGAAATTATTTCTAGTCAGAAAAGGAATATGTATTTTTTTATCTACCGGTCATATGTATTATTTATTTTTTAAAAACTAAATATAGTTGTGCGTTTAGTTTTCCGTTTACTTATGCGTTTGTTTAACTAATACACAAATGTATGCCATTAATTTGGCACAGTCCAAAGTAATTGTATCGAAGGCACTATAGTTTGGCATAGACCTTAGGCTAAAGAGTTGGTTTAAGACTTAGGTAATATATATATATATATCACTAACTTCAATTTAGGAAGATAAAACAGGTTAAATGAACTCATTTATAAACACAAGTTGACATACTTACAATGTAGAAAAATTACTGTATGGGTAATACAGCATTAAGTGGATGCGACGAGGTAACATAAAATAGTCGTAAACGACCATCATTAGAGTCGAATTCATGGTTTTCGTAGTAGCTTAAGAGGAAGGGTCAGGAAGTGGCTCTTCTGAGATCTGAACGAAACAGTTGTGTTTGCTTTTGATATGTTACAACAAGACGAATCCCAAAGTTATACGTGTCACCGGGCGGGATATCGTGAGTTACAAGATATTTCGTAACGTAAAAGCTAGAAAAAAAGTTACCTGGTAGAATAGTTTGAACCGAGTCATTTGTTCGGAAACGGTTGGGTAAATGGAAAACTCGGCGAACATGTATCCCATCATTTTCAAGGACACACTTTTGGAATAAGAAAGTTTGTCCCAGAGTATCCCGCAGGGTCCCAGTTGGGGTCCAACTCAAAAATTTCAAAAGGCAGGAGTATTAAGTAGTGCATCATTCGAAAATGAAAGAAAATGGGGCAAGTCTCGACTCTCTACGACAACCCTGTGCAAAATGGTGGCGAGTCAAATTGTAATAATAATAATAATAATAATAATAATAATAATAATAATAATAATAATAATAATAATAATAATAATAATAATAATTGAAAAGTCCATGGCGACTTTTATAAATCGGAAACGGTGAGATAAACGTCAAAACAGGAAAGGACGTGTGGCATTATTTTCAAAGTACAACGATTTAAGTTAGAACACCCCCACAGGACCCCCACAAGATCCTAGGTTGGGTCCAATTAAAAAATTTCAACTGGAAAGGGGGTTATGTAGCACATCGTTTGAAAGCCGTTATGAAATGAAAGAAGTTGAAGCATGTCTCGACTCTCGATGATAATCCTATGCAAAATGGCGACGGGTCAAAGTGTAAACACAAACTTAATTGGAAAGTCTATGGCCAGCTTGAATCCATGATAACCGTTTAAAACCTATGTCATTCATAACAGTACAAATCTAAAACTCTATTTTTTCTCTATTATGTATTTAGAAATAATAGGAAGACAAAGAACAATTAGATTTCGATTCACTTCAACTATTATTTCATTCCTTAACAACATATATATATTTTGTGCCTAATGCACGTTCGTCAAGGTTTTCTCGATATCATTTACGTGAATATAATGAATATGCCATGAACACATAACTCTGACTTTCTATTCATACTGCTAAACAAAAGTTGAATACCTTCGGGTATTTTTCTAATTTTGTCATACGTTGTTCATACATAAAGGACTTGTTATATTTTCATACATATATATTAAAAAACATTCATTTACAAGATTGCCGAGCAGTGTCAATCCACGTGTAAATCACGCGTACATGGAGCTGCGTCAAACTTTGTTAGTTTGGTCACAATATTCTAAGAAATAGCAGATTTATATACAAATTCCTTTTTTCACTCTGGCACCCATATTGAATTACAGATATTTTGTTGATATCTACTTTTGACCATTAACTTAAATACACATTTCGCTTCTCCAACACCCGTGGTTTGAGCTGGACATGCGTTCGATAAATAGTGCGACATTTTGAAGTCAAGGTCTTTTTTTTTTTTTTTTTTAACATTTCGCATCTTTTCGTCACCTACTGATCAACATTTATTACAAATTTGGTTGTCTTAGCTTCATTTAGTATGCCTATCCTTTCGACATAGGATTTAGGCGGGCATTTTGGATTCAAGGTGGAAATATATTTTAAATTAAGCTTTTGTTTACATTTTACCCGCCCACCACCATTTTGAATAGGGTTGTCGTAGAGAGTCAAACTTGTTCCATTTTCTTTCATTTTACAAAAACTTTCAAACCATGTGATATTTAAGCTCCCTTGCCACTTGAAACTTGTGAGTTGGACCCCATCTGGGACACTGTGAGGGACCCTGAGGCAGAGTTCTTTTTTAGCCCAAAACGTGTGTTCTTGAAAATGATGGGATACCTGTTCTTCAAGTTTTACTTTTACCCAATCGTTTCTGGACAAATGACTCGGTTCGAACTATTCTACCAGGTAATTTTCCTAGCTTATATATTATCAAATATATTGTAACTCGCGATATCCCGCCCAGTGGCACGTATAACTTTAGGATTCGTCTAGTTATAACATATCAAATACAAACACAATTGTCTCGTTCGGATCTTAACAGAGCAACTTCGTGATCCTGCTTTGTTAGATGAATAGTAACATTTCAAGTGACGGCTAAAATCAAGCTCGGCTCCATCAGCATGCATGGACCTATAAGAAGTTATGAATAATATGTTCAAGATGATCAAGGGTAAGGCTCCTAAGCTGATTGGTGACATTTTTAATAATAATCAAGTCCAAAATTACTCAAGAATATGCATCTCAGCTTGCACGAGAATTGACGGGGACAACGCTTAAGACCTTGCTTTTGGACATTTAGTTTTAGTCAATTCTTTACTTTTGACAGTGTTAGGTTGTCATACTTCAACGTATTTTTTCCAAGGAGACGATAGTCTAGAAGAGACCGTACGCGATGTACTTCTTTTGTTCGTAAACTAAGGTGGAGGAAGGAACTTCTAAGGGAAAGAAATTGTTTAAAGTGTATATCAAAAATAGAGTATCTCACTAACTATTCATGTTACAAAGATGAGACTCAGTATGTAAACTCAGGAAACATCAGGAATAAGAAAATGATAGATAGATTGAAACAATTTAGATTAAGCAATAAATGAGACCATAGAGAAGAATGAAGAAAATAATATTAGTTCATGCTATCAAGATAGAGACATCTAGAATAATATGAATATGAATAGGCAAGATAGAATGAAAATTAAGAATGGATGATGAAATTAAGGTTTGCTGATTAGGCTAGTAGGAAATTAGTAAACAGAATAATTGGTTAATTAACATGGAAATTTGGCGAACCTTTCGACGGATTAAAAGCTAAGTAGGCAGGAAGTGACATTCTCTTGAAGTTGAGGTTGGGGCATTCCACACCTCTCAGAGAATTTTTATTTATAGAAACACATGTCTTCGGTGATAGGAACAAGAAGAGACACAGCAGATGCCTCGTCTATCACTTTGCAATCTTTTTTGTGTGAGTCCAACCTATTTAGAGAAAGGTCTAACGAGTGCTAAATTAAGATTTAAATTAAGTATAATAGTAAGATTAAGTAAATAAGTGTGAAAAAATATAAGACAAATTAAATTTAAAGAATAAGAGAAGTAATATTTAGTAAAACATTAATGGAAAGTATAGGTTTTTATATCTAGCGATATGCTAGATTAGTTGAATGCCTAAGAAAGTGTAAATAATAAACTAGCTAATCATAAACTCTTGATTAAATAAGGGATAAGAAAAGATCTGGATAGAAAGAGAGTAGAAAAATAAAAAAATAATACTAGATAAAGAGATAAATGGATAGCATAGCGATAGACAAATAGAATATTGACTTTAACAGATAAGGATTTGACGTTCATTAAACATGATTATGATAAATAATTTACAATTTTATAATCGATAAAATAAAATGAGTATAGAAAAGAATAGAGTATATATATATAAGCGCTATTAATATGAGATAGAGTAAATAGTTATAAATAGAGTAATAGTGAAAAAGTAAGCTTACTAGGAAGAAATTTAGGGAAGTAAAAATGACGTGGATGAATTGCCGGTCTATAAGTTGCCCTAAACAAGCTAGAACAATTTTGAGACGGGAAAAAGATATCTAATTAGAATAACAGATTAAAAGATACCATTTCACAAGGTAGGCCATGTAACATAGAATATATTGAGAATAAGATGATAATAAAGTTATGTTATTTTAAGTATTTAAGTTATTTTACCTGAATAAGACATAAAATATATATACTGATTTAGACAATGGCTTGAACCGTTTTGGAGTTGGATGGCCACCGACACGGAACATTTGAGTAAGATACATAGGATTATGACAAAACTACCGGAATAGTGACTTTAATTAAAATACTAATTGCTTAATGTGGTGATTAGCAGTTTAATAATTACATGATATAGAATATGAATTACTTAGGAATTTTCTTCTTGAGTAAAAATAAAAAATGATTCGACTCTTCTTTAGGTTGAAATGATAACAACTTCGGTTGACTCATTACATTAAAGGCTAAAATTGACTGGAAAAAATAAACAATTTTGAGTATAGAGAAGAAAATTATTTTTGAAATAAATGAAAAAGTAATTATATGTGTAAATATAGTAATATTTTAAAAATTTTCGTATGTAGGGACTGATGATTAACTGTAAACAAAATGTGTTTATTGATGAACTGCGATCAGGGCCACAGTTTAATAACAAAAAGCCTAATCCGAGATCCAAGGAAATGTGGATCTAGTTCAGTGTAAATTCCCGAATCAGTAAATGTGTTTTGGTTACAGTTAATAGCGATAGGATATAAATAAAGGTTTTTAAATAATAATAAATAAATGGAGAGGTGACGGGAATTAGAAATATTAGTAAAAGACAGATGTAAATATATAATCACGTGATAAAGTACTCAAGTTAGTAAACAAACATGTAAATAGTAAACAATAATAGTAATAATATAAATAAAAAAAATTGATAGGGACTTACCGATTGATATTGTAATATAGGTGAAGTACTAAAAACTTTAAAACACATAACACATTCGCACTCATAACACTTGAGTTCAAAACACTATAACACAAAACAACAAAATCAGATCACGTAAGGGACTTTCTGGTATAGCACTTGAGAGTAATATAGATGTAGACATGACGGAAATTCATCAGGAAGCTGATGGATCCAGTGAAACCGATCTATCAAGGAGGTTGTTAATAGTAACCGTCGATCACGACGGAAAGAGGAAAAAAATCGGTGAAGTGCTAGAAATATCCGAGAAGTATTCCAATGAATATGTAATAAATAAATAAAGTTTTACTTCTTAATTTCAAGTGAAGTTGTCTTGTATTTGAAAATACATTCTGTGAAAGGACGGCATGATTTGACGTACTCGTATAGAGATGCGGACAGGAAATGGACACGTTGATAGCACAAAGTCAAGGTTAGTCCGAAAAGTGTAACATCAGCAGTGAGAATACCAGAAGTTGATGCATAGTTCCCAACAGTATAACTCTGGTTTATCCAAGAACGTGCTATAGTGGTGATTATTTGGTGTATTTTGAAGTTTGGTGTTATAAAATACAACATGAAATTAAAAATATATTAGAATTGAAAGTGTGTTTTTGAAGATACAGACATATGAATATTAAGAATTCTAGTTTTGTGATGTGTTTCAAAATTAACTAAGAAAGGACTTAAGATGTACAGACTGGAAAGGAAGTGCATTACAGTGAGAAAATATAGGACACAATTAGTTATGTGTTTATGATAATAGATGGCAGTTAAATGCTGTATGAGAAAGAAATAATTCATGTCAACTAAAGACTGACAAAAAGTCATAAACATTTGAAAAAATAAAAAATAAAGAATTTTAATTGGATATTGGACAGTAAAGTTTTGACATTAAAATTAAAATTTCTATATAAAAGAAATATATATATATATATATATATATATATATATATATATATATATATAT
This sequence comes from Thermobia domestica, assembly GCF_964235325.1. Taxonomy (NCBI): domain Eukaryota; kingdom Metazoa; phylum Arthropoda; class Insecta; order Zygentoma; family Lepismatidae; genus Thermobia; species Thermobia domestica. The sequence goes on from NC_137455.1 coordinate 63,405,909, forward strand.
ATATATATATATATATATATATGTATATATATATATATATATATATATATATATATATATATGATAGATATTATGGAAAGGAAAATAATAATACTATTGATATGTTAAATTATTATACACATGTCGGAAAGGACGACCTCCTACGAGATCTAATCGGTCATCGAAAATGCCTTAGTTTCAAGCGGGGACGTGTCAATGAAGGTAGATTTTTAATATTATTTTCCTATTTTCAAATTCGTTTTTACTAAAAATATCAGAAGTTAATATTAAAAACAAACTATCTTTTGAATTGGCGTTGTATTTCAAATTAAGAAATTCTGCAGACAGAATAATTTCCAAAGAGGATTTCATTGTGATTATGTTTTGCTTTTGTTTATATATGTGAAGTAATGATACAGACACGGGTCTGCACGTGTCGTCATTGTAACAACAAACATTGAGAAAATCTTAATTGTAAAATTCTTGTAAAATTTTGTTAACACGAAAACATTTTAGAAATTTGTCAAAACTATTGAAAACGCAGACGTAGACCATTTGGAAATTTAATTCATTGAGAGACAATGGAGAAACCAATTGTTTCAGCAAAGAGATGAAACAACACGAAAATGAAGAAAGAGATGACAACGCAACATCGTGGTTTGGATGACGAAATAAAAAGGTTATGTTGGAAAGAATCAGGATCAGAAGTCGGAGAACAGAAGTCGGAGTCGGAGATCAGAAGTCGGACATCAGTTGTAGAGATCAGTTGTTCGGAGTCCATGAGCAGTTAAAAGAAGTCCATAATCAGTGGAAGTTCTTTCCGCTGTTAGTTCAGCGAAGTCACAGAGTCCAGAGTCGAACTAGCATCCCAGATTGAAGACAATCCAATATCATCAGTTCTTATATAATGGTCAGCAAGTATGTGGTGTTTCATCCCTGTTGCTCTCAATTGAGGAAATTGCCAACAAAGTCTATTAGTGTAATCTGATAGTTATTTACAGACTAATTGACGCATACACTACATTACACATCGTAAACCGAAATTTGAAAATACATTATTTTAATAGTATGTGGTCATGTTCTCATTTAGCTAATAATCTCTCGCAATAACATATCAAATTCTGTTATTCCCGTCTATTTCAGATAGTAGACGGAAGCAACTTACTCGTGTCATAACGCAACTACATCCCAGTTTAGGCACGATACGAGTATTAGTTGTTAAGGGATTTTAAACTCTAACTTAAGATAAGAACAACAGTCAAAAAGTTCAATTTGTGGATAAAGAAATATACGATTCCTCCTACATACTAAGCAATTTCATCAATTTTAGTGCACAATCCCCTTCTGGTGCTGTCGTTGAACGTATGATTGATAATATAAAATTGTTGACGCACTATCCGATTTGTCCTAAAAAAAATCATTGGATGAAAACTTAGACTCGGACTATGAACTTCATACTGCCGAAGAAGAACATATCGACCTGATTTCTGATTCAACGCTCAAAATGTTTCCTTCGTCACTGTTACTGGAATTTTTCCAGTTTAAATCTGCTTATCCTAAAATTCCCAAGTAAAGTAAGACATCTATTGCTTTTCGCTATTATGTATATGTGTGAAACATTTGCTCATATAGTAGGTATGAAAATTAAAAACAGGAATACACTTAACCTAACATCGTATCGAACATGTCTGAGATTATCCACACATACGGCAGTTCACGTCTGAAAAACAGCCGGCAGATATTAGATATGTGTTAAGATCATAATATTAGGCCTACATTTAACATTTTTTTCGAATATCTCTATTTACAACAATATTGTGTCCTGATAAATGACACGTTTAGGCGTAAAATTTTAATTTATCAGTTAATTTTTATGATATGTAAAATATATTTAAAAAGCCATGTTCTTTTTTTTTATAATTTCACAGAGGGTCACTACAGAGATTTTGCGACTTCAGAAAGATTAGGAAATGTTATATTAGAGATCTGAATTTTGCAATGAATACTTTTTAAAGTAATTTCTAATTTTGACTTGCAATATGAAAAAAAAAACGCGAAACGAAAAACTGTGAGTGGTTGTACCTTTTGTAGTATTTGCAACATCCTCTTAAAATTTTAAAAGTAAAGTAGTTAGTGCTATTTTTATGTATAGATTTACGTCTCACAGTAATCAGTTTTAAGCTGAAGTAAACTATGAGGAATAGTGGATGATGACAATGAAATGAATGATAAGATATAAACACGCATGCTCTTAGTGGGATTCTAACTTGCAACAGTTTGGTCTCGTGTTGGATAACCTAGCATCTAATCTACTTGTCCATATCTACCAGCAGAATAGGGTCTAAAGTTAAATGGGCTCAGAATGTACATATGTAGATTGAATACATTGCCTCAGCATACTTTCATTCGCTTTTTCCATTTCGTTTCAATAAGTCAACAAATTAGGCCTTATTAAAATCGTGCTTATTTAGCAAAGAAAGTAATCATTTTTCTTTTTTGAGTAGTAAATATGCAAACTTCTGAGTTGGTTATAACCGTTTTTAGTGTAGAAATAGTATTTTAAAAAAACTTTAATCATTTCGAAATGTGATACTCCATTATGGCAAACACTAGGCCCAGTTTACCCTGGATATTTCCTAATTTACATACCCTGTATCCCTAAAATTGTTCAAAAGTCCAAATATCCTGAGATTCCTCCAAAACATAAAATAATATCACCCACGTAATATTTAACAGTAATACTTTTATTACTAATCCATGTTCAACTAATAGATATAATCTACCCTCTGTTATTCACTTTCGGCGAGTGTTGACCTGTAACTTAGTTAATTTTGATAACTGGATAAACAGAAAGCTCACAGCTATCAGTATGCTAGACATGTAGACGATTGATGTAGTGAAATAAGATACAATATTACGATTAGCAGAACATGACAGTTTAGATCAGTGTTTTCCAATCTTTATGATTTCGCTGTAGTTGCTGTTAATTCTTCGCCGTCGATCGTGAAATCAAAAATTATTTATTAAATATAGTTTACATGTCACAAAAATGAAGTGGTAAATTAAACTTTTATGTGTAAAGTGACAGGCCGGTTTTCAGATGTCAAATTCTGTATGTATGAATTAAAAAAAAAAACAAAAAAACCTGCGTAATGTCAGATATAGATATGATTCCACATTGAGTATGTTCTTGTATTTGATTTTCATACGTACAAGATGAGAACATGTTCGTACAGATATGTGGTGGCAAATCACAATGGATCTTACAGCACTTGGAAACTTCAGGATAGGCAGCCGTGAACTGAAAATAAGACTCCAGTAACAAGAACGAACGTCTAATTACGAGACAAAACCAGTGTTATTCTTCTGCCGGAGAGAGTGCACTCCAAGTTTCAAAAGGAAGTTTTCATGGAATAAATTTTCTTCAGAACAGGGGGAAATAGGTCAAGTATATTCCATTTTGAGTCATACGTTCAATATCGCTAAATAGAGGTTGTTCACTGAAACCAAAGAAACCACTGAATGTGTAAGAGGAATCGAATTTTTCTTAATCCTTAAATTTAATATCTTGACTGTTATCCCCATCTTATATTAGAGTTCAGCCTTGTTTTTAGCAGCGAGGCTTTATGAGACATGGTCCTACAACTTAACGTATGATGCGAACCACATGGCTCCCAAAGGGAATGTAACACAGTTGTCCTGCGTTAAAGATGAATACATTACCCAAGTATTCTGCCCTGCTAAGCGAAAAGGCCTTATCTCCATTTCACATTCTCTCGAGAAAATAAGCAAAACGCGTTTTGGCTTAGGCTGTACGTTCAAATTTGTTGTATATCAGTAAAACTTTATTAAATATATTTTCACGAACTAAAATTTATGTGGTAATACAATTAAATATTTTCGCTTATGAATTGCCACTTAAGGTATTTGTGCTTACTTTAGTTACAGTTTTGAATATAAGGTAAGGGTCATGATGTCATTAGCCCCTACCTATTGGTCAAACCACGTCAATTTCACTTTAGATAGATGCAGAATAGTATGAGCATTACCATACCATATTTCGATTTTCGAAAAATGTGGAGTTAAAGTCTTTTCGCTTAGGACGGCAGTATTATTTTACACAGAAAACACGGTAAGCGATGTGCCTTCAAGACTTATGTTAAAAGTATTTAAGAATTATCGAGTACCTCATTGCTGAAACAAACATAATATGTACGGCGTTTGAATTTTCATAAAATTCGCCGCTTACACAACATTTACATAATAATTGGCTTGAATATTGAGTAACTGAGTGTTGGATAAGAGTAAAATAATTATAACGGACTAGTAGAGTCCATATCAAATTTAATTGCAGAAATTGTAAGACTAAAAGTTCAATTTTTATTTGACTTGAAGCATGTCAAGTTAATTTCCTTCTATTACTTATTTGACATTCAAAGCTATTGTACATTACCGACTGAGATAAAACTAAAATAAGTCGTTTCGGGCTATTAAGATTGTATTGTGGAAGACCACCTTTAGAAGGTAGGGTACCCTAGATTGAAGATTTTTTCGCCATAGCAGTTACGCCAACTGCGAATAGACCGGGTAAAATATGGACCTACCTGCATGTCTCATTTTCGTACTTTATTTTTTAGTAAAACCTGTACCACTCTTATAGAATTAGGGATCATTGTCTGAATGGCGTGTTCAGAGTAGAACCTTCGGTAATTAACAAACATTCATCAATATGAAACTTCATATTGAATACAGATCAAAGAAAATTCAAAAATGAACAAAAAGCAACTTTAACATGTGTATGCATTCCTTTATTGTTTAAACTTCGGTAAATAATACTATACATTTATATTGTGTGAGCTAAACATGCAACTTAGAGATAGGCTGCAATTAGGCGATCACGAGATACACAAGGAAGAAGAACAAACACATTTATAGACTATTTGTCACCAGATGGATCAACCTAAAAGATAATTCAAAGTGTCCATCAAATAAATATCGTATCGAAACAACGAATGTATGTATGTCAATTTAAGAAGTTACTTTTAACATGTAATCCAAATACAAATGCAATATTTACTAGCTGTTGCCTTTGACTCCTCCGACAAACATGTGTGGGGTTATTTTTTCATTAAGGCGGCTACGAAAACAATTACACTACTTATTGAAAATTACTGGGAAGACTGGCAAGAAATACTGGGGCATTCAAAGCACAAGAGATTTAAGTAGGGGAGAGATGAGTAAAATGCTCCATACAGGTAAAATGATCCCCTACTCCTAAAATGGAAACGGTGGTGCTGTCTGTGGTATCACGTGGTTGCTACGTCACACAAAATAAGATGTCCACCTTCATCAGTTATCTTTAGATTTGAAACATTTTGTTAGTCTTCCAAAGGGAAAAAAATAACATTCTAATAACATGGTTCTTAAGGTAAGTCTTACATTTGCTGTATTTGTACTAACGCATGCATTAGAATATAAATGAGACACCATTTGTTGAAAACTCAATGCTTAATTCTATACATTTAGCAATGCAGATGGAACTCTTCTCTATGTTTTGTCATACAAGAACGTATTTAATGGAAGCCATATGAAAAGGCAAAATGTTCCCGGGATTATTTTACCTTATTATTATTCCATTATCTTAGAGATCATTTTGACGTTTTTGTTTATTTGGCTCAAGAAATCCAGATGAGCATGATAATGAAATACTTGGAGATAGGCCTACGTTTAAGTGATGTCCAGCAAAAAACATCGAACCATTCTGCTTTTCTGGAAGCTGCTGTTCAAAAATTAATGACGTTTAAAAAGAAGGCAATCATTTTTGAAACGAAAAAGTTGTAAGGTGCAGAAAGAGAAATGTGAAGTGTCATCTGCTTTTGACGACGAATCCATGACAGATACCGAGTGTATTTATTATCATGACATATATTCAAAATCTGCTGGAGGTGAGGGTTGAACAATGTGTCAGAAGTTCCAAGAATGGGCTCACAGTCACTATACTGGTGTTGATGAAGATGAAGATTTCTTTGTGTGTGACATGTGTTCTGACACTTAGGCTACAAGAAAGCTGATCCCCAAAAAAGCATAACAGAACTAAGTGTTCAGAAAACGTTTTTTATATTGAACAATAAGCTATTGCAAATACGTTTTCTATATACACAGAATATACACAATATTATATTAGATTGCTCAACTTACAAAAATTGCTTTGTTATTGATATGGTACACGTTTATTGCTTGGTAAATAATTTGCTACTGCTGCAACTTGGCGTCACTTCGGTCGCGGATGTTATCCAGATCAACCAAGTCAGAAATTTCTTTCTAAACGCAGTCCTAATCTGGTAAATCCGGTTATGTAAATAAACTATTCATTCGGACAGATCTAGTAGCACTGAAGTGGCCGAATTATCAGGTCTACAACATTTTAAAGGATTAATAATGCCGACTGTTCGAACTCAAATATCCACATGTTTGATTTTCGGTGTAACACTGTTTGATCTACCGAGTCTCCGTTATTTCAAATATAATTTTACATTCATCAATCTTCTTACACTAAAAGTAATGCAGGGATTTGAACACACATTACGCTGAAATATTCAACAAAACACTATTTATGATCAGCGGTGTATATTATATTCCAGACGATACGTTATGTTGGCTTACTTGATCACATTTTGACAATCCCTTGTAAGAAAATGATACATCTTATGATTTCTGAAATTCTCACGCTCTTGTAGTATTATAGACCCTGTAGTTATCTTTCAATGTTTTGATATACACATCAATAGAGGAAAACAACTACAGAGTTAGTGAGAAGAGGGGACAGAATTGTGTATGCTAGAATTATATTTAAGACTGAAATTAACGTTAGTGAAAAATTAGTTTAACGTCCCACAATTAAACCCTTTATGCTTAAGGAGATGGATGATTAATGAAAATAAATGATACTTGAAGTAAAACTTTAGTGATACTGTAGTAGGAATCGAATCCGGTACTATGTACACTGAAGGACAATAAACTAGCCACTAGACCAGCAAGAAATGTTAGAGTTTGATTAAGGGTGTCATACAAATTCTCCATAGTATTTTGATGTTTCGTCGTATCCACGTCTGTTCGGGCCAAACCGAGTCACGGATCTGACTGTTTCCAGATCACGAAATTCACAGTGATATGGTCACTGCTTTCCAATACCAATTATAGTACAACGTTTGATTCAACCCCAATGGATAAGAACAAGAACTGACTATGGTCAGATAATAGTTTTCTGAAAACGAATTTCAATTTTTGTCCAGGGCGCATGTAGTTCGGATTGCATCTTATAATATAGATCCAAGTTTCATAGAGCCCCGCTGATAAATAGGACACTAAACGCGAGTCAACAACAATAACTTATAACACATATTCTAGAAAGGGTTCTGTAAAAAATGTCTTCATAATAAAATTAAGTCGTATTGAACAGAATCTATGCCTAAATACAAGAACAAAGATTTTCTAGAACTTTCAGAAATATTCAGTAACACTGGAATGGTCTGATGCAGGAGCTTCCACCAAAAGTAGACTCTAAAAAGGAAAATATGCTATTTTTGACATTATTAAGTTCCATTAGTTGTTACATTTCCTATTGATATGTTGGCGTTACTTGTCTTCATTGAAATATACGAAGACAAGTATAAAAGCAGAAAATATCTTTTGACCTAAAACCCGGCGTGGAATAATAATGTGATGTGTTATGTGATTTATAAACGAATCGAAAAAAAATCTGGTTCAATGAGCCACTTCCTGTATTTAACTCTACTCTAGTCAGTTTGTAACAATATTATTATAGCCATGGGACGTCGAGCCTTTATTGAGTTCCTAAAGGTTTAACGTATTAAAATATTTCAGATTCTGTCGAGAATCGAATTCAAGATAGTATATATTTCAAGTGAATGTTCCCATCTGTTCAAGAAACTTATGGTTAAGTATATAAGGACGTCACAAATCATATAAAACAACAAGGTTGTATGCTATGTATTATGTATTAAAAACAACAAATATATGATGAAATTTTGGGTGTCAATGATTTGGTTGTCTATAACTTGGCCATCGATGATTTTGTTGTCGAAGTTTTGATTGTCGATTATTTGGCTGTCGATGAATTGATTATATATATTTTGGTTGTTGATGGTTTCATTGTCGACGATTTGGTTCTCGATAAATTGGTTGTCGATGACTTGGCTGAGGATGATTTGGATGAATTGGTTATATATTTTTTGGTTGTCGATGATTTGATTCTCGATGAATTGATTGCCTATGACTTGGGTGACGATGATTTGGCTGTCAAGTTTTAAGTTGTCGATGATTTCGATATAAAAGTTGTGGGTGTCAAAGTTATGAACCGTCGATATTATATACTACCGGTGAATTGTATCGTTGATGAAATGCTCTGTTTATGATTTGTGTGTTGGTGTTTTAGTATTCGATGTGTCATCGATGAGTTTACATGAAGAGTTTTATTAAAGCTTCTTAGCCACAGACAGTATTATAATTCTGCTTCACAAAAAAGTGCAGTTTGAGTTTTCTATTGAAAAAATCAATTCCATTTTCTTCCATATGCAAATGAAGTTATGCTGTGGCAATTTGTTATGGTTTTATGATGCCATAAGGAAAACAACTCTTGTCTATTTAACTCTTTACATGCTCACATGGTAAGAATGGAATTTGTGCAACACGCCATAAAAGAATAAAGCTGATCTCTTGGAAAATAAATTCTCACAGAGGACATCAAGTTATTTTTGTCGATGAGTGATAAGAATAGTACGTATTGTAGCTACTATATAATAAGTGTGTTCAACAATGTGTTTAAGGTTATTAAACTACCATACTCCAAGAATGCTGACGGATTGCACTACTTCATATTAATGACCATATATAGAAGTATATTATCCATGAACATATAATATTTTCATCCTACTCTGATAATACAAATATAATAACAGTTATAAACAATATATATTTCCTGGATTTAGTAAACAAAAATTGTGTATGAGATCCATATAAAACTGTACAGCTATTCTGTGATAATAGCCAGGGACACTAGAAAGTAAATCCTGAGATGGATATATAGGGTGTTTCAAAACAACAACGACAACGTTTGAAAGGTGATTCCTGACACCAAGATAAGACGAATGCTTCCGTTCGGACTTATAAGCTGCCGAAAACATAAAAAAATGACGTTCAAAGGTCCATAGCTCCAAAACTATGGGACATAACTACCGCAGTCGGGTCAAGACTGCACTTAGGAACTAGTACGTGCTTTATCCAAACATAAGTTTCGTAATCCTGTTGTACTTCCGTAACAATTTTCATACATGTATTAGGTGAGCAATTCTAATTATATGCCGGTAGCCAAACACTCTCTATAAAAATTGTTGCATGAGTACCTTAGAACTCTGAAACACGTGTTTTTGGATAGCGCAAGTAGTAGTTGCAATGTGAAGTCTTGACCCGACTACGGTAGGTCCTATAATGGAGCTATGGACCTTTGAAGTTTATTTTTTCATGTTTTCAGCAGCCTATAACTCCAAAAGGAAACATTTGTGCACCCATGTTGTTCTATACTTTTTGTCTTATCTTGGTGTAAGGAATCACCTCCCAAACATTGTCGGTGTTCTCGGTGAAACATCCTTCTTGAAAAATACCAATATTGACGTTTATTGGGTTGTTTTGGTTTTCTGCCTGTAAGTATATATTCTTTTTATAAGAGAAATGAATAATAATTCAAAACGGTATTTCTCAATTTCTCTAAAGAGATGTTAGTCATATAATCTATCAAATGCTTTAGAGAAGTCGGTAGATCTAATAGCAGTAGATGTAGAATTAGTGCATTCTTAGTAGAAAATGACATGTCGAAGATTTGGTAATGTCTTATATACTTGATTTTAGGATCAATACCTTGTTGGTGAAAATGGAGCAATTTGTCACTTAATGGTTGCATTCTTACTGAAGAAGTGTTTTAATGTTTTAAAATCCGCGCACAGTAAAGAAAGAAGTCATAAATCTGTAACATCTAAAATGATTATATCGATATTCATTAAAGAGCTTACCGTAAGAAATAGAGCAAAGAATTCAATAAAAATAACATAAAATTCTAAAAATAGAGAGTCAATCCTTTTAGATTTACCTGTTCGTTTAGGCGTAATGGTTATTATGTTCTCATTTACTGCGGAAGAACATGACAGATGCCATTGATCATGTTTTGTAATGCAGTATGTGTTACTCAATTACTTAATAAACCCTTAAAATGAATATGTATTAAATTGAAACTCGGAAATATCAATAGATGCCTACCACTTAAAGTTACAAATGAAATATAAAGTCAGATATGAAACTTGTGCTTAAGATGTTGAATCAACATCAAAAAAGTGATTTCGGTCTTTCCCTTATCGTTTTTATCTTTGTAGTTCAAAATTTAAACTTGGAAGTAGTAATAGATTCCTACAACGTAAGGTTTAAATAGAAAAATAAAGTCTGAGATTAAACTATTCATCCTTAGAGAACAAATTCTTATTATTATTCAACACTTTGCTGATCAATTCTCAAACCGGAAATCAATAATTTCAACCTCTTTCAGTTTGAAGTGGGATAAAGATCAATGGCCGACGGTGATCAATATTCAACTGGAAACGATAGTCGATATCTACCACTTCCGGCTGTAGTAGAAAAAATATTACTGAATATAGAAAAGTAATAAAGATATATTGAGCAAATTACAGAAAACTGCTTATCGCTATCTATTAATGATTTGGTCTATGATGATCAGTGTTAAGATCGTATAAGATTTATTTCTGCCACACACGGTTTGAAAAGTGAGTATTGAGAGGAGATGAAAACTATTCTTACACGGGAAGGTCTCACAAGTTGTCGCTAAATTCTGATTGCCACATTTGTTAGAGTACCGTATCATGAGAAATGAAAATGAGCAAAGTTTAAGGTGCTGTAGACCAGAAGGATAGGAGCTACGGGACTTCAAAATTTGAATATCCAAACAATTATATCATGGAATTATGTACGTTTAAAGTAAATATCTTAAAAACCGTTAAAGCAGTCAAAACAAAAGTTGTACTATATAATAAGAGCAAAATGCACTATCGAAAACCACAGTGTTACCATAGGTAAAGCAGTGTTGCCAACTCAGCATAAAAATATTTTGTTGAGAAATTGCGCCATATACAAATGTGCACAGATATAAAATATACTATTTTCACTAAACATAAAAGTGAAGTGTAGTGGTATAGTATTGCACAGTAAAAACTAAAACTCTGAAAAAAGTCATGTTAAACGATGTTTGTCCACCAAAATCCCAATTGGTGCTAGTTGCAACAGAACCAAAATCCCCTCATACAGCAGCTCTACCACTGAGCTACTCCTGTCCCACTTCCCATATTATGTTTTCTATCTTCTAAATAATTAAATATTAGGAATTTTAAAATAAAATTAGAAATCTCTGTGATCTTTCATTTTCTGAAATGTATAATCTGTAGCCTTAGATTGTACTATCTTTGCTTTCGTCAGAGCTTGTTTTTATTTATGGTATACGTTGACATGAGTACAACAGTACCTTAAAAATGTTTAACCAGACGAAACGAATAATAATTTTTGTATGTTTAAAATCAAAATCGCTACAAGAGGTTGAAATCGTATTTTACTCCGTTCATTGCTTCTATTTCTGGTATGTATTTGTTCATTCATTTATTTCTTTTGCTCCCTTTATAATGAGCATAAAATATAATCAATCTAACAGTTTTAGTATTATGCCGACCTGATCTGGTAATGTGAAATTTCGCTATTATTTAACCTTGATAGTTCTTGAATTAGGTGACTGATAAACTAAACTTCCCCTCAATAAACCTGACACTGAGGACCAGATTTAACATTTTGCTGCCCACAGACTGAAAGGTGTTCCCACCCCTCGTCCCGAAGTACAAAAATTAAATTCTATCTTATTTTGTGCTTAACTTTGTTCCAACATTCTTGTATAAATTTTAATAAAATTTTGTGTTGTGATAAGATGTTACAAAGGTGAACCACATACCAGCACAACAGCAATACGCGCCGATTCCTCCATAACTGTCTACTGCATTAACAATGATTGAAACGAAGAGTCTCGTTAAAGGAATTATTGGTTGAAGGGCTTTTATTCTGACTTTCATCATGTTTATTATTATTATTATTATTATTATTATTAGTGAAATTTTGAAATTTTTGTCTTGTTTATTGCATTTTCGTCTAACGTCTCCCCTTAAGAATGATGTGTCTCTAGAACCAGGCTAGAGGTAAATCTGGTCCTGCTAATACTTGTCTTCTGCAAATACGTATATGTTGATCTAAGCTATTTGTTAAGCCACGATCACCAGTTCATGAATACGTACCAGTATATTCCAGGAAAAGAAGCTACGCCAGCCAAGGCTATAAGCAAGGTCTTTGCTTCGAGTACGAATCTGAACTATAACGGAACTGTACACAGTCAGTCATCGAAGAATTTGTTAATCGGTCCTGTTTGCTGTGAGAGGCGTGTTTTTATATCTTCCAAAGAAAGATGTTGTATATTTTGACTTTAATTAAACAATGTTTGCCAAAAACATGAACGTAAATGGTGTGATTGTCTTATAAAAGAAAAGTTGTTAGCCCACTGGATAGAGAAACTGTCATCCAGTGATAACGTGAATCAACATCAGATATGTAAGTCATAATCATCTGGAATAATCTATTAGTTTTAAGAGAAGGAGAATGATTAGACCATTGATCTACGTAGAAGCTTAACTGCTTATTCTCACATCAGATTTGTTTTAGGACAGTCTACAGATTCTCAGGTTTTATTGTAAATTTCAACTTCAATTTTACACTATACCTATCGGGCTAGCCTTGTAATGTCATTACCCTCACACTTTTGCGAAGCATAATCTTAGATCTGTTGCCTTATTAAAAATAGTTTATGTTTATTTTGCTTGTCTTCTATAGCTCTACCAAATAATTTACCTCTTGCAAGTCAATGAAAAGGGTTTCACGAGATTTACCCAATAACCCTAGTGCAAATATCCGTTTGGAATTTGCTGTAGAGCTTGAGTATCGTTCGAAGTTCTGGGCATGGTCCGGCCATTATATCATTTGCAAATGATCTCTTTATAATCTACCTAATAATTTTGTCTTAACATGTCAATCTATATCTTCAATCTATTTTTATTTGCACATGGTATCTCTCTTTACATAACTGTCTGTGTCATATTTGTAAGCTCTTTGTTCTATGTTCTAATATGCAACACTTACATGAACGCAAAACTCAATAGTATATACACTTATGATATTATACCCTGCACAATAAAAAATACCGGTAATTTCTATTTTTATTATCATGCAATATACTACTCCTAGATATAAATTTAACACTTGTTATACTGTAGTGTATTAATTTTCTAAATTGTATTTTTAATATTTTTTCTTTTAGGGAAAATTTCATACGGCCGATATGTATGAGCTCACCATAGACTCCTTACGATTATTGTTTACCAACAAATTTAAATGGTTCTAAGATATGAAATATATGATGTGAGCAGAAAAAGAAATAATATGAGATTGAGTTTTACAATGTCGTAATTTCATGTCTTTGGATCGTTGCAATGATATTCAATATAATCATATCACTGTGTGTTCTCCTAAGTGTTATGTCATCTATTATTCGAGAAAATGACTCCAGTTCATGTCTGGAAGATCTCGCTACTAGTTTGATAACCTATTACCAGTACGAAAATAGATGCTCTGTAATTATGCATTCTCAACCTTTAACAAAGGATTTTTTTGACAAAATCTACACTACAGCCATACCAGTTATTCATCACACAATTAATGGTTATCAAAACTATGGAACTACGAATGGAAAAATTATGCAAGCAATGAATATCGGATGTTCAACTTTTATTTTGCAAGCATCAAGCAAAGATTTATCAGATCTTCTTTTCTCTGCGTACAATGCAAGTGTTAATTCGATACAAAGGAAACCATACAAGTTCATTGTGATATATAATGGCGATTTGGATTCCACTTGCATACTATTCGATTTGGATTGGATGAAACAACTCCCGTATGTTTACTTTCTAATTAATCAACAAACCAGTAATGGACATCGGAAATGTGACGTATTTTCTCACACAATCGGAAACATGTTGAAACCTGAAGCTTTTCACTCGCTTGCTGTGTTGGATGACGATCAATTAGAAGTTATACAAGACTTGGAAGAAGAGAAAGTAACAAATCTAAATGGTAAGACATTGAAAATGCTGATGAAGGAATACAGTCCCTACACATTAATGGATAAAAAATTTCCTGAAGGAACAGATTATAGGATTATGTTGGAATTTTCGAAGCAATACAACTTTTCGTGGGATGTTGATTATGCCGAAATCGATTGGGGAGAACCAACGGATAATATATCAAGTGGAACGTACCTTGCAGCCCTCAAGACAAACAAATATCAAGCAGGGTGCCCGGCTATTATTCTTGGTGAGGCACATGCTCAATATTTTGATTTGAGTATTGCTTATATTCAATTTGGAGTCAATTTTCTAACTCCAAAACCAAAACATAAAGAATTCTTATGGTCGACATTTTCACCATTCTCGAGCTATGTATGGTTAGCAGTCGGTGGATTTATTCTTTGCTTTTCGATTGTGTTGTTCTTATCTTCGCGATTTACTCTTCTAATAGAACGTACTGTACTCGATATAACTCCGTATGTACAGTACAGCTATTCTCTTTTGTATTCTATTAGTGTAACCATTGGCGTTGGAGTTCCAAATATAGGAGCTAACGTTGTAAGACAACTACTAACATGGGCCTTCTTTACATCAATCTTGCTCGTCACTGCCTACAATTGTAACCTAGTTTCGTTTCTAACAGTGGCAATGTATGATACTCCTATTGATACTCTGGAAGAATTTATCAAAGCTGGTCTTCGTTGGGCAACAACGGACTATTATTGGGTGGAGGCTTTGTCTGGTGCTCAGGACTCGTTAAGAAAAGAAGTTGGTGAGCGGTACCGGGTCGTCCCAGATATTGAAGAAATGAACAGACTAGTAAAGGAAGGTGAAGTTGCAATAGTAACGGAAACACTTACTTCCGGCCTGATCTGCAATGTAGATTATCTTCGTGAAGATGCAATGGGTGAACTTCATTTAATGAAAGAAAGTGCAATTAAGTTTTACGCAGGATTTCCATTCCACAAGGGATCACCGCTATTGTACAGTTTCGACTCTTATCTTAGATACTTAAGAGACTCTGGTTTAATTGTAAAGTGGGAAAAAGACATTGTTGATAAATTTTTGCCAAAGAAAAACTTGTTACCCGTACGAAGTTTCCACAGAATTGAGGAAGATTTTCGAACGCTAGTAATTGATGATGTTGTTGGTGCCTTTATAATGCTTGCAATTGGTTGCTGTCTTGCAATATGTGCTTTTACGGGAGAAGTTACGAAATACAGATGTTGTTTTATCTATCAAAAATTGTCATTGAGAAGAAAGTCTGCTTCTCGGTGGAGAAAAAGCAAATAAGATAGTTTCCGGGTTATTTTTACATATTATCAAAATACATAAAACGTTTAGTGAAGATACAATAACTAAATAAATTAGGAATTGAAGTATTAAAATATTAGGAATTAAAGTATTATCTTGGAAGTACTCAATCTTAGTTTTGAAAGGCATCTAAGGAACGGTAGGACGACAACATTGAGCACAAAAGTGGAAGACAACATTGAATACCTGGCTGTTTTGACTTAATGGTCACGTGTTACAATCTCTTGTTGATATCCTTTCTGTCATGCCATCTATTTCGGCCAGGTTTCACTGAGGCCGATATGGCTGAACATCTTTGATGTGTTTAGAGTATATCTGTTTTTTTTTTTTTCAGCTTGGTCATCAGGACATCCGACTAGACTAGTGCATGCATGAACAACATCCTCATCACTAACACAGTGATGAGTAAGTGTAAGTGTTTAAGAGGTGCTTTGCTCCTTCACGAGAACGTTAAAATTTTGTGTTGCTATATAATCGGGGTATCCGTTTAATCACGTTTCAATTGTACTTAAAAGTATTTTTGTTTGTTTTCAAATATAGAATTATTCGACAGTTTTCCATACTTTAATTGCTTTCAGTACTGTCCTGTGTAATTTTATAATCACTCTGTGACTTAATACCATACTGAACACATATGATTATTTCACATAATACATCAAGAGAAATGTATTGAATTAACAGTCAATTTGTTCTTCTCATTTTTCAATTTCTAACATTATAAAGAAAATAAGCAGAGAAAGTCCGCTTTTGAGCAATTATCAATTTATGTTGCTTTACAAGAATAAGTATTCTGTAACACATCAAAATCCAACCCCGAACTGTACTCTGTCGGTGTAAAATGTTCACGCGTCCTATGGCAGAGTATTACTCGAAGATCCATTTCTTAATACTTTAGAATATTTGCATGATCTTGAAACGGGTTTAGGTACGACGAAAATGTTCGTCATTCCTATTTTAGGTTTGTGTGATTGATAGTTATAGTTAGTAGACAAGGAAGTCGTATAGGCTCAGAAAACATCGCCGTCTGCTGCTTCATAAAATAGACATCTTAGGAGGCATTTTATAGACAAAACTAGCCTTTAGCTAATTGGGAGCTCGCCCTCAGATCCCCGCGTTTGCTTCGCTTACGGCTTCGCATCTTATTTATCAGCCTTTGCATCAGCTGTGAGTTTCGCACATGCTCTCTTAATATTACCTGAATTTGTCTAGCTGGGGGGCTTCGCCCCAGACTCCTACATTTGCTTGGCCTACGGCCGCGCACCTCTTAAACGCACAATTCTACCGAATTTCATGTTTCTTTTCCTATTCCTACTACATAAAAGATGAGTCGCAAGAAAACGCCAGTTTAAATAATATGGGAATTTCTTATCCCCCTTTTCGTCCCTTAAAAACAAAAAAATATTCACTTTTGGCAGTTTTTCTGTGAGTTAATCCAGGAAGGCTACAATAATCATATAAACATTTCATCATTTTAATCACTGTAAAATGAGTTTTGGCACGAAACATTTTATGGTAATGAATCTGGTATATATTCTTAGGACTCTTGTTGCAACTAACGTGTTGTGGTACTTCGGCAATGTGAATATCAAGAGAACAAAGTGAATATCAAGTTCTGTATGTGCTTACGGAGAACTCCAACGGAAATATTTGAGATGCTGAGAAAGTTTCATATTAGCAACAACTTTCTCGTGGCTGAGTTTTACAACGACATTAGAAATTCAATGTTAACTTCGATTTATGTGTAAGCTTACAAATGCCCAGCTCCATACAGATTTGTCAGAACAACTCAAATTAATAACAAAATTCATAACATAATTTTGAAGGAGTATTACCCTGAGATACAAGTCTCAGGGTAATATCAGACCATCGGAGCGTGAAGGGGAAAAGTGACAGTTTGGCGAA
This sequence comes from Thermobia domestica, assembly GCF_964235325.1. NCBI lineage: Eukaryota > Metazoa > Arthropoda > Insecta > Zygentoma > Lepismatidae > Thermobia > Thermobia domestica. The sequence continues at coordinate 63,423,392 of NC_137455.1, forward strand.
TAATGCCAGAAGATTTAGAGAAGTGAATGCTATAAGTGCACGCTTTGTGCCACACTCCTTGATGGAGAAGCAGAAACTGGAAAATGGTTTAGCCCAAAAATGTGTTTGTGTCATACCATACCCCACATACTCTTTAGATCTGTCTCCATGTTTTTACTTTATTTTTCCAAGTTCACAGCATCACTCATGGAATGCTTTGATAATGGTATTTTCAGTCTACAAAACAATCCGTTAACTATATTACAGTCCAGGACATTCATAAATCATCCAATGACTTAATACACCGTGGAAGCAGAGGAGGTTCTTACTTTTAATAATGGTGACAGTTTGATTCCACTTACCATTCATTAGTTTTCTACATAACCTTTCTCGTTTTCAAAGTGCTGTAATGTATAAATATATATATATATACAGACGGTGATCAGAAAAATGGAAACACCTGTAGTTGGCAACACGTCAGATGTATGGGTTGGCAGTGGTGTCGTGGCGCCCGCAGCGCCGGACCGCTGGTGGTGGTGTGTTAGGTCGGTCTCCATACTACGTCACTCGCAGTGGAACAGCAGTGTCCAGTGGCTGCAGCAGATGGAGGTAGTGTAAAATGGAAGACCTCTCAGATTTTCAAAGAGGGCAAATTGTTGGTACGCGGTTATGTGGAGTGAGTGTGACGGCAGTGGCACTTGTGTTAGGTGTGTCACGTGAGACAGTGTCGAAGGTGATGACGGCCAACACAATACACGGGAAAACCACATCGGGGAAGCGGAACAATGGGCGGAAGAAAATCATGAGTGACAGGTCACGCCGTGTATTAAAGCGCATTGTCACGCATTGTCACGGTAACATCGGGATGAAGTTCAACACCTCCCCTGGCCCGCCCAATCCCCAGATCTCAACATAACTGAACATCTGTGGTCCGTCTTGGAAACACGACTCCGGCGACGATTTCCACCTCCATCCTGTCTCACTGAATTGGCCGATGCCCTGCACGAGGAATGGTGTAAAATTCAACTTGCTACCATTCACGACCTCTATGCCTCCATCCCACGTCACGTCAAGGCTGTTCTGAAGGCGAAAGGTGGCCCGACACCATATTAATCTGTTAAGTTGCAATTTCGTTCAGGTGTTTCCATTTTTCTGATCACCATACACACACACACCACACACACACACACACACACACATACACACACACACACACATATATATATATATATATATATATATATATATATATATATATATATATATATATATATATATATATATATATATATATATACAGAGTGGTAGGTAACTCCATCGACAAACTTTGGGAGGCGATTCCTTATACGAAATGGAAGAAAAAAGTTCTAATATACATGGGCCGAAAAATGCCTCCTTTCAGAGTTATGATCCATTGAAAATTTGAAAAATCATTTTTCAAAACTCCCTAACTTAGAAACTATATGACTAGAGAAACTAGTATGTTCTTTATCCAAATACCCATGTTTTACCATCTTCCGTTATCGGTGAAAGGAACTGTGAAAAGGAAGTTGAAGTATAGGGATACTCCTTTAAGTACTAATTGTGCGTTTCGTTTCGCTGGAACCTGTGAATTGTGAGACATGGATATTTAGATAGAGCGTATACCAATTCTTGTGTAATTCGTTAAACCGCTTGGAATAGGCCCTATAGTTTCTAAGCCAAGATGTTTTGAAACGTGATATTTCGAATTTTCGGTATTTCAAAACTCTGAAAGGAATCGTTTTACGACCCATGTTTATTAGAACTTTTTTCTTTCATTTCGTATCAGGAACCGCTCCCAAAGCTTGTCGGTGGAGTTACCTACCACCCTATATACCCTACATATATATATATATATATATGCTTAGCGACACTGGGCTTCAGTAGCCCCTTCTTTTATTATGCAACAGTCGCTTTATAGGTGTGTTTAGTATAAATTATACATTAAGTTGATGATTACTTTACGTCACTTATCTTTTCACTCTAAAGTTTCAAATTAACTTTGTGAGCACCTAAGATTAACCATCTAGGTTAGAATGAATTAACCAGTACGATGTTGTGTATATATAGAATATTAAAGTATGTATTGCATGTATTCTTGTCTATTAATTTAGACTTCAAGATACAGTTGTACTGAAGTGAAGCAATATATTAGCTTTCACAACGAGTAGTATAAGGCATATCCAAATATTAATGTAGTTTGAAGTTTAGTGTAAAGTTTATTGTGATCACTTTTTTTTTATGCATTATTTCTCATTGTTTGTTTCTGTTAAGAGCCTGTATTTCGTGCTTTATTGAGGATGATAGATACAAGTTATATTTGAAACAACTGCTACTGTTTAAAAATAAATAAAAATACACAATTAAACTTAGTAAACACAATATAGTTTTATATTTTAAAATATCTGTATTTTTTCTTAACGAAAATGCAAGTGAGGTTGATTGTAATTGAGGTGTTTGATACATAAAACAATGTAGTTTGCAGCATTTTATTCCAATATTGAATTGAAATGTTATCAGGAGACTAAACATGGCAAAAGCCACAAATGTGTTTGATGCAAAAAGGGCGTAAACTCGCTTCCGCCCTTATTACATCAAACTCCTCAATTGTTCTCGCGTAATCTACGTCGGTAGATTCTACTTCGTACAAAGTTTCAAGAACCAGCAAAATTGTTCTCGTCTTCAGGGTAAATTATGAGAGATCGGAAAGTGCTTTTATTATATAAATCCGCAGGAAATAGGCGGAACTTGATTGGAAAATAGCGATGTCCAATCAACGTTAATCTATAGCCTCAATTATGATTGGCTGGTTGACAGAACAAAGAAAGATATGCTGTGTCCCTCAGTTATACTACTCAGTTATACTATGCTCTGCCAATCGTGATTTTTCTGCTTGCTGTTGTTTGATATAATCGGCAGAGCATATAAGTGAGGGACACACACATCTCTTTCACTGAAACAGCTTTGATAGCAAAGTGTTAAAGCTACTTGCAAAGAGTAGTGAAGGAAGCAATACCAATACTTAAAAAAGGCAGCAACATCAAAAGGGATATCGGTCTTTAACTCAGCCATACATGTTTTCCCCTCATTGGAAGAAACTCTCACTCCCTCTAACTTTCTCTGGCCTATGGAACCCGGAGGTTCAATACCGTGTTCACTAAAGCTCTGCACTGACGTCTATTCTTAGCCAACTTGATCCAGTTTCTACCTGGTATTCCTATTTCTGCGAGATTCGTCATAATATGGCCCTCCCATCTGTACGTAGGTCTTCCTAATGGTCGTTTTGCGATTAGTCTTCTAGTTGACGCTTTGAAAGGGTTCCTACTTTCTTGCATTCTAGCCAGAATGCACAGTTGCATTTCCTTCGCATCTAACTTGCAGAACTCTTACGAGGTCCATCTTGTATTTCTCTAACTAACTTGTTACGCGCCTGTCCTGTAAAGATTTCTAATATGTCATGTTCAAATCTCATGTCCACTTTCTTTTGCTGAAGTTGTGCCAAGTTATTAGTCCTGGACCGAGGCTTCTGTGAATGTTTCTGAAAAAGTACATTTTTTTCTACAGGATGAGGTTGTTAGCCTCATCTGAACCCCAAGATGAAGGACCACTCCTTGCCGTCTGTCCGCGAATGCTTATTCAGTATATTCGCAGCTAATCTCTATATCTAGAGGCTTTCTTCTCGATCCACAACCTGAAGACATGCCATGTCTTGGTGACAGGAACTCACACTACACGGCCTCATTGGAAGAAAACGTTGTTGAGTTGAGTTTAACGTCCCGTTGAGCAGCGAGGCTATATGAGAAGTGGACATACTGATTAAAGTGAAATCCGAACCACATGAGCTCCCGCCGGGAATCGAACCCGGGTCTCCCACGCTAAAGGCGCGTACGAAAACCACTTAACCACGAAGGAGCTCTGGAAGAAAACGTATACAAAACAACCAGTCATTGTTGCCAACCAACTCAATCAACCAGCCAAACACAATTAATGAAAGAGAAAGACACAGATGGACGTCGACACTGACCAGTCAAATTCCGGTCCCTTTCTGCCAGTATCTATATAATTAAGACATTTTTTTATCTCTCATACTTCAGATTAATTCAACATTCACTAGTTATCTTCACTCATCAATGCAAAGAGTGCCTCATATTCATCGAGAAAATTTCTACGTCAGAAGAAACGAAATACTGAAGAAGACGCCGTACTAGTAAACCTTGCGGTGTTCACTGAGGTGTGTTCACCAAGAAAGAAGAGAATACTCTTTGAGAAGAGTGTATTTCAGGAAGAGTTAGTGTGTTGTAATAAAGATTAAGTGTTCTCAACACACTTACACATATTGCTTTCTAAAAAAATAAGCTTGTTCTTCCGTCGGCTGGACCCCCTACTGTGAGTCAAGATTCGCTCTGGTGATATAGGTTGTACAACCTAGGACGACAGACGATTGACGGAAACGCAATACTATCTCTTTGGGATAGCATTAGAAAAGCCGAATACACAAAATTAGAGAAGCCTACCCTCTAGACGTCATTCAACCTTTCCACACTGAAGCAGAAGAGAGGACATTTTTCAGAGCCACCTGACAATCCCTCCACACATCTCATACGGCACTACACCCAAACTATAGTGAGAAAGAGATCAAAGAACGCAACTACCCTGGAAGAAGACGCAGGAAGCAAAGAGGAGTCTAGCCCAAACAACAAACACAAAAAAAAAACATAGAAGAACACAGACGCAAATACAGAAAAACAATTTCACGCTCATACAGAGAAGAATACTCTGGATATGAACACTAACGCAGAAGCCCACAATAGCACTATCGAAGCAGACAGGTTAGCATTTCACCACTTCATTATCACTAACAGGGATGCACACCTGTACGAACACAAAGCTTTCCTCAATTTTGTAAAAACAAAACTATCTGTGAAGTACCGATGTTGCCCTTAGGCGAGATCCATTCATATCGGGGAGAGATTCCATCTCATTATAGAAACCGTACAAGATATCAACCCATTCATGGACAATTTCACATTAGCAGACTTACGATCCATGGCAAGATGATCCAGGCAAATACAGCAGAGGACATACAAAGAGCGGACGGCAAGGTACTTTTCACCCCAAATCAATTTATCAAACGGCCAAAAAGACATACCTACAGTTATGTGGTAAAAGATGTAGATATCAACAACCCGATTAAAGAAATCAAATAAGAGTTCAGCAACAAGAACTTAGACTTCTGCAAGGTGACCAGAATGCAGACCTCCACTTGCCCCCTCTCCTTCTCCGAGCTTTCTCTAATAACCCACAAACAGTCAACAGACTCACAGAGCCAAGAGTCAGCGTATATAACAAGCTACGGAAGTTGGAAAAATCCAGAAACGCTTGAAGACCAAACCCATGCAACAATACACATACCACCACCCAACAAATGCCTGTAATAGTACCTCGGAGCTGTTTCCAATATGGGTAGAATCACACCACACCGAGTAACAAACCCATAAGGAAATGATTTTGTGCCACCTACAAGAAGATTGGCCACAGAAATTCAAGCAGCGATTGTCCACCGAGACCCCGACACAGACCAAACAGCAAGTCATCCCAAACATCCTGGATCCGATTTAGTTTCCAGTTTTGCTAGTGTCCGGCCCTTATAAGATCGAGGAAACCACTCCAGAAGAAGAAGAAAAAGAGGAAGAAGAAGAAGGAGGAGGAGAAACTAAAAGAGAAGGACAATCTCAGCTGCTCAGACCTAGACGCCAAGATCAACATGGTCATACAAACATCCACTGAATCCATCAAGAAATGGGTAGCATCCATACTCACCATAGTCACCGACCCACCTAAACAGGAAATACTACACCAAGTTATCAACAAAGCAACCCGACATATTTTCCGACAAGAAGTCAACATCCTCACAACGATTCAAGGCAACCTCTTCCTAACTCACACAAAATTAAATAAACCCACAAAAAAGAACATTCCACTTCAAACCACTCACAACAGTATACAACATCCACTACTTAAGCATATAACAGATACAGCAACCACACAAAATGAAATACCATTTACAAAAAATCCATACGCAACATACACCAATGCTTTTCAATTAAATGACAAGGATTTCTGACCTTTGCACTCTTCATGAACGTAGGATGATCAACTTCAAACCCAACAGCATTGCTCATCGCCGACAGAAGACACCACCATCAATGCAAGATGCAACGCCACAAGACCTCGGCACTACACACACATGGCTATAACACATCTACAAATACTGACTTCCTTCACTACTACTTTCACCAATATAAGAAATTGTTTATCATGGACAAAATGGCGTCAAGCTCGAAGTCGATGCAAACTGGTGCTTTTATTGTTTACCTTTGTTTCGTGGTTGTGTGTAGTGTTTACGTGCGTGCTCTACTGTCTTCATGTAGTATCAGTGTTGTGACTTACCCAAGTGAAGCATTGCCAATGATACATGGAATGAAGTGTAGTGGAAGATCTTTCCATCGTATTGCTCCTGCCTTCATATCAAGAGGACCGCCATGTGCTCTCTCTGGTACTGCTAACAGTGACGTAGGAACTACCAGTGATTTTGTGCCAAGGTATGAGTCAAAAGCAAAAAAAAAAAAAAAAAAAAAAAAAAACAGTGCCTCATTCTGGTTTGTTTTCTCCTCTTTTGTGGTGATATTCACGTAAACCCTGGCCCACCCTGTCCATATTAAACCAGTGCTTTCAATATATATTATCAAAATGTTCGTAGTATTAAAAACAAATTACTTGAGTGCTCGTTGAAGCTAGGTAAGATAAGGGAACTGGATTGTTTCGCAGTGACCGAATCGTGGCTGAATGAATCAGTGAACGACAGTGAAATTAGCTTTTAATAATTTCACCATTTATCGTAAAGACCGCATAACTCGTGAGGGTGGAGTGATGATTTGTGTAAATAATAAGTGGAAGAGCAAGAGAAGACTGGATCTCGAACCGGATTGTGAACTCATTTGGGTGGAAGTGTTTATTCCAAAGCGTCGTTCTGTGTTTATTGGATGCTTCTATAGGCCGCACAAGAACACCCCCAGCACATCTCAGAAGCTTGCCATGACTCACTGTTACATTCGTTGTCACACGGTGACGTCATCCTATTGACTGATTTCAACCTTACCACCACGTGACAGGACAGCAAACATGGCGTCGCTAAATATGGAAACGACAGTTATTTCATGGACAATTTTATTCACGGACTTGGTCTAGGTCAACATAATATGCATAATATCCGCAACAATAGCAACCTTGACTATATTCTCTCTAACTTAGAACCTCGTTGTGTTGTCCCATGCAGAAATCTTTTTCCCTCGGATCACGGTTTCTTGGAGTTTTCTTTCGTTTTCCTCCCCTCCACTATTACAAATCAACCCCTCAAAAGTAGGTCACAACTTCTTTGGAAGAAAGCCCCGTGGCTTGATATCTGCCGGGCTATTGAATTGTTTCCTTGGTGTTTGTTAGAGGTAGGAACTGTTGACAACGCTGTGGACTTATTTACATCTGTTGTCTACTCAGCCATAAAGAACTTTTGCCGGTGAAAGCATCAAAATCGAACAGGTTTCCGCTCTGGTACGACAACGAACTTCGTGAACTTCTTAAAAACAAAAAGCTTGCCTGGACTCTATGGAAATCACATCCGAGTGACTACACATACAAAAACTTTGCTAAAATTAGAAGTCTTGCCAAGAAGGTACAGCGGCGTAAGTATTTTGAATACATGGACTCAATTGGTGGTTTTACTCTTAGTAAGCCTAAAGTCGTTTGGTCTGTAATTAAATCTAGAGCAAAATCTCCCGGCATACCGGCAACAGTTCAAGAGTGAAAATACTGAAGCGAGTGATGATCAAAGACCCCGACCTCTTCAATAACTACTTCTGCAAAACATTTACTTCCCTTCCCTCTACAACTCATCTTCCCCCTCTTCGCCCCATCTGTTCGGACACCTTAGCCAATCTCTCTACCACCCCGGGGAAAGTTCTGGCTCTCTTGCTATCTTTATCTCCACATAGCTCACATGGACCTGATAAAATTAGTCCTCTCTTTCTCAACAAAACTGCTTTAGTTATTGCCGTTCCTCTATCTATCTTATTCAATAGATGCTTCAAAGAAGGGTATTATCCCACCAGTTGGAAACTAGCTCACGTGACCCCAATATATAAATCAGGACTTAAAGATCATGTAACCTCCTATAGGCCAATATCTCGTCTTTCTGTTATCTGCGAAAAATTAATCAAAGATAGGCTACTTAAATTCACTTCACCTTACATCCACAGTTCTCAGCACGGCTTCCTACCGAAAAGCTCAAGTCTCTGAAATTTAAGTACTCTTCTTTTCTGTACAGTCAAATGTATGAATAATAATACTCAATTGCGTGCTATCTACTTTGATCTCCCGAAGGCCTTTGATTCTGCTAGTCACATTTATCTTCTTTATAAGCTCTCCAATAGATTTAATGTACATGGCAAATTTCTCTGTCTAATTACAAACTACTTGAAGGACCGTAAACAGAGAGTTGTTCTTTCAGGGGCGACTTCTAACCCCCAACCCGTGATCTCAGGGGTGCCTCAGGGGAGTGTACTTGGTATTCTGCTCTTTGTTCTGTATATGGATGATCTCTACACGCACTCATCAGCTCAATCTAGTGGCCTTCTGCTTTTTGCTGATGATTGTAAGTTATATAGAGAAATATCATGTCTCCATGATACAATTGCTCTACAGGAAAACATAAATTACCTTATAGGCTGGTGGGAAATGTGGCACTTGAAACTCAACAGTAAGAAATGTGACAGTATTACTATTACTTTGAAAAAGTCTCCAGTTCCCTCCATATATCATATCAACGATTCCCCTATCACACATTCTGCTAGTCAAAATGATGTTGGTGTCATCATCTTTGATTCAAAATTCGCATTCTGTGACCACATCTCCTCAGTACTAAAGAATTCAATACGCATGTTGGGACTTCTTTATCGATTCACCGAACTACGCACTGTTTCTTCATTAGCAACTTTTTATAAAACTTCAATAGCGCCCAAGATCGAATACTGCTCTCCCATATAGGCCATGGCAGCACCTACACATCTCTCCAGACTTGATTCTGTTCTCAATTTCTTCATCTCTATAGTCCGTTTTCGTGTTCCTGCACTTCGACTATTATCTAAGAAGGAACTCTTGCGACATCTTAATATTCAGAATTATCTCTGACCTGAAGTATCTACATAAAATAGTTAATGGAAACTTAAGATCGGAAATATTACTTCAGGAACTATCCTTACATGTCCCTTCCCGCATCACCCGGACTACCCACCTATTTCATCTTGCCCGTCCTAGGTTGGCTATTATACAGAGGTCTCTTTTTTATAGAACACCAAACTGTTATAATCAAGTAACAACTGATGTGGACATTTTTTCGAGCAAGCCAGTGTTTGAAAGAGCAATTAAACGAGTTTTGACGGAATAGTTTTACTTTTACACTCTTTTTTTCTATGTTCTTGTTCTTGTTTTCTTTCTTTCTTTAGTTAGCATGTCCCTGTGTAAAATGGAAAAGTTATGCTATATCTGGGAATTTGTTCAATAAAAAAATGGCAAATACACGCTAGAGGTCCTTCTCTGTTTAGTGCAGAGTGAATTTGTTTTATGATGATGATGATAATAATCTCATACCTTACCTTGAAGTAGAAAAATTTTACCGGTTATCGAAAAGTTGGACGAATTAGAATTCACCTAGATGTTTGCCCGAGAAAAATTATATACATCACGACACTTGGGAAGCTTCAGTTCTTTTTCCAAGAGAGATTAGTTTTAAGTTATTGTGCCTTTTCAGCATTGAGGCAATATGAGACAAAAATACTGTAGATTAAGGTGAAACGCAAACCTCCAAAATGTATTCAATGCTCTCCTAGCGGAAATCTAACCCAGAGCCACTTACACACAAGACATGCACACTAGTCACTTGCTCAACATGGAATCTTCAAATGTACTGAACAAATACAGTAAGAGAGAATATGTTTACGATACTTCTGGACAAGTTATACAGGTGTAAATAAGAATTTAAATTCATTAGTAGTAGGGCAAAAGGGGAAAGGGAGAATTGGTTCGACTGTATAGATAGTGTTTATGTAAACTAAGGCAATACGTGTTTTTCAAATGTCCATATTTGATTTCCTTCAAATCTGGGACATCAACAGTAAGGACAAAAACACCGATACGCTTTTGCTTATGTGAAAAGACTTTGTAACGATTAAAGTTGCCCCCGCAAAACTATAATATACGATATACGTAGGAAATAAGTAGTGTGAAAAAGTGAACTTTTACCAATAGATAGATTATTGAAAAGTAGGAACCAATGCGGTGAATTTCGAGTGTGTCACGTTTCTACCCTCAAAGGATGAAGTTCAAAGACTGAACATTGCCTCTCCAGACAATCGAAAACACAAACTAACAAGTATTTCCTACTTTCAACCATCTATGCACTGGGAGACTCACTATTTAAAACTAGCCGTTTCTCAACTGAAACACATTTTGAAATATTTCGGAGGATTACTCCCTTACAATATTTTTCCGTTTAAGCAAAAAAATGTCTCTTTTTCGACCTGCTGTTGATGTGCAAAATTTGAAACAAATCGGAGGAGGACACTTGTGAAGCACGTATTGCCTTCTTTTACGGTGGCTCAGTGGTAGAGCGTTCACCTCCGGTGCTTGGGGTCCCTGGTTCGGTCCCAGCTCGCGCCGTGTAGACTTTGTGGTGGACAAACATCGTGCTCGTGGGTTTTCTCGGGTTTTCCCGTTTCCTCCCACTTTCTTCATTCCACCATTTCACTCACCTCTCATCGTCACCGTCTCCTTTAGGGTAACCTGCATAACCGTGGGACCTAAAACTTAAGAATTTCATTTCATTTCATAGTTTCATTATTAAAATGTACAAATATACTGTATGTCGAGTTACGAAATTTTGACAAGGATGGTCCAACCCGATAGATCATCCGTGTGTGCTTCCCTGTTGTTCAGAGAATAAAAATGTGTTTTCATAGTATTAATATGTTTTCTGCAGTTCTCCCTACTTTTTCAATCAGATATCCGAGGTAATTACATTTTTCTGATTGATTACTCATTTCCTTCAAATAGCAGGCAAGGAAAGCAAATCAACGACAGTTTCATTGCGTAATCCGCCTGCTCTTATTGCTTTAAATCAATTTTGAAATTTCAACACAGTTTAGTTTTCATCACCTGATGATAAGTAGTTAATCTTGGTTGAAAATGACTATCGTGACTTGTTTCTAATATTTCAAACCAAAATTTCTAAACTTGCTACAAGAAATTTTCCGAGAACTGTTTCCATTCCAAACAGGCCTTAGCCTCACTAATATACTGAAACCGAATTTCCTATACTCTCAACTGACACCTATCACAGGTCATTAATATTTGCGAATCGATTCTGACGTAATATTTTTGTCACAGATTTGTTACCCTTCGTGCCACAGCTTTTCTGTATTCTTTTCATGCACTACACGTTTGTTTATGTGGCTTAGAAGGCATGTATATTTTATGCAGTGTTGCAACTCCGAAACAGTTAGTTTTATAGCTTAATGGAACGATTCGAGATATCGATTCCACACAAACGCATTTGAATATTTGCGCTAGAGGAAGACTTGCTATTTACATTTCTGTATTATACTGTATCACAACTGACTTCTTCTTTATACGGCTACTCTAACATGTGTCTTTTTGAGGTGAATTCTGTAGGAAGTACGTTAGTCTCTGGATGCTGTAGATGCCGTAGTTTACTCTCCACTGTTCATTTGTTCCTTCCGCAGTCTTTTTGCTGTTGTACATTTGTTCGTTTTCCAGTAAAGATCCCATAATTTCTCAACTTTACAACCTCTTATCTTCCTTATTTGGCAATATTGATAGCAAACCTTTTGCCTATTTTCTTTCACATTTTGTGTTAATTATTTTAATGTCGTAAAATGGTATATGTTCTATTTAAAAAAAAACTTAAGTTTATGTAGGGATGGCAACACTACTTATATGACTCTACTGCCGTGTTCTTGGTCACGTGTCCTTCTCCCGTAGGTATCAGGTTACCTGCATATATTTCTCATTTCCTGTCTTCTGTTTGAGGTTAGCTCGACACAGCTTCACTCGGTCACTGCTTGGTATATGCGTTGTGCATAGCGGGTAAACAAGGCATTTTCGCATCGAGTGACTGTCACCACGATGATTAGTGATCCACAATTAGTCAGAGCATAAATTTTGATCAACATCTACCTGTCCCGGTTCGCATACGTCCCTTGTAAGAAAAGGGGTAGAAATTTTCATCTATCTATACTATAATATAAAAGGTTAGAAGTAATTGACTCACAATTATCCACATCATACTATATAAGTAGAAACATCAGTGTTTGAAGTGTGCAGCACTTTTATCAGAAAAGCAACGGATAAGGAAGATTTTTTGGAAATACCTAAGAGAAAGGGTGTATAGCATATTTCCCGAATCCCTGAAGCCAGACGCAATAAACTCGGCATGTTGAAACCCTTCATTGAAAATGACGAAGAAATTGTTTTGATCATTTTTTAAAAATTCCGATTTTTGAATTCTCAATTTATGGATTTGCTTAAGTTTGAGATGTTAAATTCGATATATAAAATCTTAATTAAAAATAGTAGAAGCTATGTTCCAGCATTTTCAAAAACATCTGTCCTATGGGAGAAAAGAGGCTTACTTTCTCTAATATTGAAATTTCCCTTAATTTATTCATGAAGAACCCAACACTTAAGGATTTTCTTACATTTTGGATGCTAAATTCTATACATAAAAGTTATGTAAATATAACGGAAAATATGTCTCAATGTCTGAAAGAATTCCGCTCCTAAGGAGAAACAGGGGTTTTATTTGTATAATATTTCTCTATTAAGAAGTGCCCAATCTGAAGCACTGCTTAAGTTTGAGATGTAATAATGGGTATACAAACTCTCAATTAAAACTAAGCGAATAACTATTTCAGCCTTTGTGGGAATTTCACTTCTAAAGTGGAGACGTGAGTAATTTCTATAATATTAAGATTTCCCGCTAATTATTCAGAAAATGCTGAATGCAAAGAATTGCTTTAAGTTGGAGTTATGAAAGTTCTTATACATGCTCTAAATAAAAATTAAAAAACACGCATTTGAACGTCTTCACTAATTTCGCTCCTGAAACGGGAAAGCGGGGTAATCTGTATTATTATACGAAACCATGGAAGTGACTCATTCTTAGAAATACGATAGAGATTAATATGTCTACAAACGTAATATATGTATAGATATGAAATTTTAGGTCTTTTCGCGTGGGCTATGTACTGAAAAAATGCTACTGTTTGATATTCCTATTATCTATTGTTTGTGATAGCAGCACTGGAAAATGGAAAGTTTTAATTTTACATGTGCTTATGAAATATGAAATAACATAGCTTTATATCATTTGAATAAAATATAAATTTTCATTACTTTGGCGGTAGTGTTAACTTGATGATATCTCAGAGTAGTTCAAAAGATGCCTCCCGCTTTCGATATTTGAAAAATGTTTTTTTTCTTTTAAATAGTTTGAAAATTTATAGTGGTGGTTCACATAAATTGTGCACCTTAAATATATATATTAGCGGCTCTGAAGGAGATAATGCAGCGAGCCACTTAAGGTAAAATTGTGTTATTAGATGGAGTGGTTTGGGATCAAATCATAGAATAGTAAGTACGTGATTTTAATTCGGAAATGTATCTACATGTTGTATCGATAGCTTGTTTTGAATGTATCATTGCATTGAATTGAATGAATTAACTTTATTTTACAGTTTACTCGAATGGTAGTAAAGCAAAGGTGTTACGTATCAGAGTCGTGACCCTACCCACTCTTATACAAACAGGGTGAATCATTTAACTCGATAAACTCATTAGCTCAATACATTCCAATTTTATTGATATAAACACTGATGCTATTTTTACGAAGGGAAGTCGGAAGTGTAAATCGTGTGACATACTCTATATTTCTCAAATAACGCTACTCAGTATTATTCCATAGTTTAAAATTACGCGTTGACTGCTCTTATAATATCACAGTTATTATTCAACATTGCAATAACTAATGTTCTAATAGTATCACAAACATACAATTTTGAGTATATCTACAACAACAATAAAGCAAATAAGATGGTCAGTATAATGTATATTTAAATATTTTAGTGTCAAATATAATGATCATGATATAACGAATTTGAATAAAGAGGAAGAAAGCTTCAAGAAATTGAATTCTTTTATATTTTTAAGAAAGATTTTATTTAAAAAGAAGACAAGTAAGTTATGCATTACATTTAATGACACAAATGATTACTAATAAACATCACAAAACCGTTTTCAGCAATTTTATATTCGAGGTTGTTTTGCGGATACAATAAACAGCAACACAGTTTACACATCTGTTCGAATTATTTAATTCCATTAGTTTGTAATTAAATTTCCAAAAGCTATTTAATTATTATATAACCGAAGGAAAGATAAATCCATTTTAAATATTTCCCCCAAATTAGTCAATTTGAGCATTATAGCCATACCTCTACCATCTTTACTCGTATTTTTCTCTATTTCCGGATTAGTTTCACATTCAAACTTGCTGTAAATGGCTCTATGATGTTTAAATATTTATAACATGTGTTATTTACATTTAGTATTGTACGAACGATGGGATTAAAGACAATAGACTTCTCCTTTACGGTCCCCAACATAAGAATCCATCTAATTTGCATAATGATTATAAGGAGCAAACAAGCATTTAACATGTGTACATTTTAAGAGACCAAATAAATGTTTCATGACTAAACACTCTGTTGAAACACAACGTAATTTTTACAATAAGAACTAGAAATCATTATTTTAATGTATGTGAATAGTAAGTTACACAACATCATACTTTCTGAAATTAGATATGTAACCAATAATTAGTTTTGTCAAAATGTTATATATATATATGTTACACACGATGTTTAATCACTATAATTACACTATTGATTTACCGGTGGGTAAGCGCTTCTTCATACGTTGAACCCATTTTCAGCATAGAAACTATGTATTATGTATTACAACTATGTATTGTATTACGGCTTGAACATATATAAACATATTATCTAGGTTCGAGTCATTTTGTATCTAAAGTAGGAAGCTCAAATAAGTGTTCTTAGTACGTTTCTGATATAATAGTAATTGTTTTGGGAAAGAAATTCGAAAATTAATTATATGTTTTTATAGAAATATGAACAATATTATATAGAAATATATAAGATAATTATCAACATTAATCTTTAATATATATACTGAATTTGCTATGACCATAAATAGAGCGATCTCACATTTGTGAAATATGATAAATACTCTGGCAAATGACTTCATTATGTTAAAGACGTATTTATTTGTACTTACCACAATTACATATTATCGACTCTTAAAGTGTTTGGATTCTGGGACAAATATTGTTAAAACCTAGGATAATAGTTACAGGATAAAAGATAAAATTATCATGATAATTTTGATAAAGATGGTTATTTCAGCAAAGACGAAATGTATTAAAAATTGAAAATAATACATAAATGATGCTGTAACCTTATCCTATTTTGTAAGAAAGATATAGCTATATCTCTAAATAATGAGGAATTTGCGAACATTGTTCCTTGTTATTTGTGGGTATGGTAATATCGTAATATATATGGTTATACGGAGATTGGTTGGTTTTAATTTTCGAATGCCATTAAACCTCCTGAAAACCTACTTTCATTCGTTAGTATACAAACATATCTGAAGGTGTTCTATGGACTTCATATACAAATGGAACTTAAGTATACATACTAATCACAAACAATATTGCCGACAACTTTATATGTGAAAGCTACAATTTTTATTACGAATACATACTATACACCTTAACTGGAAAATCATCATAGTATTTGTTCAAAAACAAATTTTGGACAACCTGTTCCAGTACACATCAGATGGATCCAGCTGCTATAAAGCAAATATTTCATCCAATCTGCACCATGATTCGTTTTAATCTGTCGCCTCACACACCTATCGCTATTTGTTTCACTTATAAAGCCTATAATCCACAGCTAAGTTTTTGTAAGCGTATCATATACGATACTAACTTAACTTCTACTAGATTGTCCACAACCAATGACAAATCTTAGGAATGTCTACAATTATGGCCACTACACCTACACCTTTAACTATTCTACTAAAACTATTTTTTAGGTTGCTCCACTTTATACTATATCTCTTTTAAGTATTGTAAAAGTGGAGATGCGCTGCAACATCATTCTAATTGAATTTTGTAGTTCCATATTGTTACAACTTTATCTTGTCTTTCTCACTTCATTGCTCATGCAGCAATTCACAACACACACAACCAAAATAGCTTGTATTGCACAAATTGATAGCAATATTCGTCACATTTTGTACATTATATACTGTAATGCGAACACTTACGTACATTTCTAGACAGATATGTTATTTGCACACTTTAAAATTGACATGCTCAGTTACGTTGTCATTTGTTGGTGTTTTCTTTTCTTTTCAGTTCTCTTCTTATCGCGTCGGCAAGCTTTCGTGATACAATTATATGCACTACAGGAATACATACTATAAGAAATACATTGCTTTAAAATTCACTTACAGTGACGTCTTAGCTATGATAACCTATGTAAGAATATTATCAACCTTTACCCAATTTCAACATCAATTAACCAACCACCAAAACACGGTTCTGAGATACAGAAGGAAAACACAAACATGTTACCAATACGTTCCATTTCTTGGCGCTTGGTCGAATAGCCTTTCCTGAATAGCCCCTACGAAATGAATGCATGTTTGGGAAGAGGTGGAATGAAGATGGTGTACTGTCAAGGGAAAACGCGAACTATTTCTTACCCAGGATCGTGCATCTGTCTCGTTAACATTTCAGGTGTTCAAGGGGTGCGTTGTTTTCCAGAAGGAGGACACTCTTTGTCAGCATGCCATCCGCTGGAATTTCATAGAATCCCGCAACATACAATACTGAGGCATAGTATATCCTGGTAATTGTGATACCCTTTGCCTGGAAAGCAAGTAGTAATACCCCATACTGATCTCAAATAAAGTGATCATCGCTTTGGTCGCTCGGAGTTGTAAACGGACTTCCTTTGGTGGTGGTATGTCGGCACGCTGTCATTGGGTTGACTAGGTTTCCCTGATTTTCTTCCCTCCCACCAGGCGAAGGCCGGAACGGTACGTTCTAGAAGAGCATGGGCAGCTCCTTCACAAATACTAGACCTATCTAAAAGACCGATGTGACCCCGGCTTTGGAAGTCCGAATCTTTCCTTGAGTCATTCCCTTGCATAAATACATAAATAAATAATTTTCACAAGCTTTTCTTAGTGCTACAGTGCTAAATGTTTTATTTTATTTTGCCTTTCCAAGGTTTACATTGTAATCTTTGTAGAACGCGTATAACATTAGGTTCTTATAATAGCAATTTGTATGGGAATGGCCTTTTTTAGTTTTAAAGCGAAGTATCCGATTGCTATTTCTTTCTCTCTTTCCTTTATTTATTTATTTATTATGCCACAGGTTGGCTCAAGGAAGGGTTCTGATCTTCAAAGCAGGGGTCACAACGGTCTTTTACGTAATTCTAGGATTTGGAAAGGACCTGGCTATGGTCTTCTATGTGGTACCGTTCCACTCTTCGCCTGGGGTAGTCAAATCAATGACAGCGTGCCGACATACCACCATCAAGGGAAGTCCGTGTTCAACTCTGAGTGACCAAAATGATGATCACGTTTATTTGGGATCAGCATGGGGTATTAATATTTGCTTGAGCTAAAGGGTACCACAATTACCAGGACATACTATACGCCTGTACTGAGTGTATTGCGAGAATCTGTTAAATCCCGGAGCGTGCCATGCTGACAAAAGGTGTCCGTCTCTTGGCAAACAACGCACCTGTGCACTGTTTTCTCTTGCCCGCATACCATCTTAATTCCACCTCTTCCCAAGCATGTAGTCATTGGTTCCAGAATGGAATCACTACCGAAGCAAATTCGTGAGGAATTCAGTGGAACCCTCCACCGTCATATGTAGTGATAAAGGAGTAAGTGGCAAATTTTAAGATAGAATATGCTCCACGTGCAGGAAGGCCAAAATAATGACTGTAACCGAAAACGTAGATGAAATGAATGATATTACTCATAAAAATAACAGTATGTAAGGAAAACGTTGGGCATAAATTGTGGGCATTTCTCGGGAATGCGTCCATATCTTAATTCGTAATGACTTCTTCATACTCAAACACTTGACGAAATTGCTTCCCAATTTATCTGTTAGCAAATTAAAAGCTTGAAGGAACTAGGTCATCAACGGAAGTCATTCAACTTTTTACAGCAATGCCGACCAATCTTTGTCACGAATACTAACCATGGAAGAAACATTGTTGTTCGACTACGATCCTGAAACGAAGCAACAGTCAATGGAGTGTCTTGGACTAATTTCGCGCCAAGAAGCTCAAGAGACAGAATTCAACTAGGAAAGTGTTTGCAACATTCTTCTGGAATAAGGATGGAGTGGAGTCACTCACAGAATACCTGTCCAAGTGTTAGACATTTAATACACAGTACTACTCTGCATTACTCACAGATCTCAAAACCAACTTAAAAGTGCAACGCCGCGGAGAATTAAAGAAAAAGGAATTATGTTCCTTTAAAAAAAAAGTCTCTTGTCCAAAGAGCACCGAATCGTGCATTGCATGGTCTAGGGTTTCAACATCTAAATAACCCTACCCTCGTATCACCTAGATGTAGCTCGTCAAGCTATTACATAGTCCCTAAACTCAACAAAACATTTAGGAAAGAACGCCATTTTGGAACTTATAATTATATTGGACTTCGGGTATAGTAGGTAGAATAATTGTTAAATTTCATCATTGCACTTTTTTTTGTATTGGGCTACGAGCTTGTCAGCGCCTCGTATATATCTATATCTATACCAAGTGGTTCATTTGCACCGTACAATTAGTGAAATTAGACAACTAACCATTAGTGAAGTAACCAGGGGTGTCTGCATTGAATGGATGACACGCCTATAAAACGCTTTGTTTTCGTATAAATAAAAGTATATCACATGTATAAGAATTATATTGGAGATATCATGCGAATAACTTGCACAAATACTTAATAAAGAAAACAATTATTTTCGTGTATTATAAGAACGTGGAAGTTGTTTAGAAACCAGTTACAGCTTCAACAAAGTATAGATTTAACAACGATCCTCATTTACCGTACCTAAAAAAAAAAAAGAAAGAAAAACAATCCAAAAATTCGAGTGAAGAAAATTGCTAATGCAGGTTACGTGTTTCAGAAATTACTTTATTATGGAATCGAGCTCCATGACACATTGTCTGTTTAGCTTTAATCGTTAAGTATTTATCATGAAGTCTAGTCGAAATTTCTGAATAATAATGTAATAGCAATTAGTAATCAAATGCTTAGTAATCAAAGACTTATCCAATGTGTTCATTATTTTTTATATTAGTCAATCTAAATCACACACGTAGTTTCCAATTAGCAGAAATCAGTAGGATCCAAAACCATCACTAAATAAGACTTCTTTCATCTAATATAAATAAACTATTGTTAAATATCTAAATCTTTGATGCCAAATATTTAACAAAATCTCCTATTTTATTTTACTGACTTAGTTCAAATATCTCCAGCTAATAAGTTTTAACACATGAATACGAACATCAGGAATACAAATAAGTTATATAGAAATCATATTGCTTATCAGAAAGCAATTTAAAAATAGCTAACGGTGAGACTTGCAAATTACACTTTAAGGGGTCTGACCCAGAAATCGGTAGGCTACACGATCTTCATTTTCCGAACATTTCTAAAGAAGCATGTATACCGAAGCGAACGATATAGAATACTAGCAACTGGAGAATATTCGTAGATGTTTATTATCATCCCTTTCTGCGAATTCTATGTGTCGCTTATACTATACTACCATCAACAACTTAATTTGAATTACAATTTTCATAGGGAAATGTAGAAATATTCATACATAAGTGTCATTCAAGTTGTACGTAGTTCCACACAATTCACTTTACAAATATGTTGCAGTTAAAATAATACACACTACACTGTGTTGAGTATTTATGCTTATCCCATTTATGAATATTAATAACATTATTATGTGCACAGGATATAGGAACTTTGATTATTGTTATTGATACAACGTACGAAAACAATAAATTAAGCTAATTATACTAGGAATAACCCGTAAGGATAAGAAAAGTACATAGATAAGGGAGATTATGGGAGTCACGGAGGAGGGATATCCCGGGCATAATCGTGAAAATAAAGTAATTTTGAAGGTAGCGGGAGGGACATTTTGTAAGAAAAAACGATGGCAGGTGGACAAAAGCAATTCTTGACTGGATACAAATAGTCACGAAGGGACTTGGGAAACATGCTAGTACGAAGTGTGTGACGAAATTGAGAAACAGTGTGGGTTATCTTGAAAATGGACTGCCTAAGATAGATGGTTGTCGAAATATATTTGAGATACTTTGAGCAGTGGACCGACAACGGTTGATAATGATGATGATTATGAATAACAATAATAATAATTATCTTATTAGAACATACTGCGAAAATATCCTATACGAGTCATTCCATGTCAAATCACCTAATTTTAAAACATGACCGTGCTTCAATGTCTCATATTCTCTTCAAAGTTTTTTCGTACATTAATACCAATGAAATTATGCTAAATTTATTGTTTCCGATTTTTTGGATGAGAAATGGGCCGGGGGGAATTTTTTTTTTTTTTTTGAAAAATGTGAATTTTGCTTCAGTTTGACTTTCCTGCACTCAGAGCCATGGAACTAAATTACTATAATTTCCTTATTTTTGACGTTATTCCGGGTGTCAAATGAAAGCTAAAGGTTTGCTCTTTTAGAAGATCTTAAGAAACATTGCAAAAGATTACACTGTCAAACATTAATGGGTATACGAAGCAAATTTTAGGGTTTTTCTACAAATTGTACCATTGCTCAAAAGTTACAACTATTAAACTTTTGAAATCTCTCTCTTTTTTTTTTTTTTTTTTTTTTTTGTACTTCCATCTTTCCACGTACATGGTATGATTTAAAAAATAAAGACTTTGTTTTTTGTATTTTCGTAATTATTATTTTTTATGCACGGAAATATACAGTTTTAAGTTTTGTTACAAATTGTGTCATTGCTCGTAAGTTACAACTATGAAACTTTTGAAACTTTCAAATAGAATCATCTTAGTACATAAATGATATGGTTAAAAGATAGTGCTTTTGGTATTTTTGTATTTTTTTTTTTTTGTTTTGTTTTACTTGTACGGAAATATACAGTTTTAAGTTTTGTTACAAATTGTGTTATTGCTCATAAGTTACATTTATGACACTCGTGAAGTTTCTCTTTTTAGAATCATTTTATCACATACATGATATGGTTAAATAATGAAAAGGGTGCTTTTGGTATTTTGCAATTATTGTTATTATTATTTGTGTTTTAAATGTACAGAAATATACAGATTTACTGTTGTTAACAAATTGTGCCTTTCCTCTGAAGTACTGATGGCCAATTCCGGAATTTTTACTTTCCGGATTCCGGAATGTAAGATCGGAAAAACTTCGGAGTTCGGAAAAATTCCGATTTCGGAAAAATCTTGAATTCGAAAAAATTCCGGAAAGTGAAATTTCCGGTTTCGGAAAATTTTGATCATCCTTAATCTGGAGTGACAACTGTCACATTAAAACTTTTTCAAATAATCATCTTAGTAAATATTAGGTATGCTTATAAAAAAACTGGTGTTATGTGTAGTTTCAGTATTACCATATTATATTTTTGTACTTTAACAATGACTTTCAACTTTTTTCCCAATTGCACCATCCCTTACAACTATCAAACTTTTGTAGAATTAGTTTACATTTACTAGGTATGATTAAATAGCAAAGAGGGACACCTTTTTTTTTTGTAATAATCTTGCGGTTTTTTGAATGGAAAATATAGGGCTAGCAATGTAAGGGGTTGAGTCATTATTACAAACCTTATCAACAGAAATAAGGAATAATAGATCAATGTACAAAAATGAAAACAATAAACATACATACCGGTAATACTTCTTAGAATTACATAGATTTACATACAAAATGTTGTGTCCTATATTTTATAGCTCATCCTTTTCATTGATGATATGTTTTTTTTTTTAATTTTGCTTTTAGTTTCAGAAGTCCGGCCTAATTGGCTTGTGAGAGATGGAACAGAAACTTCCCAGATGATGTTTTCAAAAGGTATCCAACAAAAGTCTTCATCTTCTGGCCAGTAGAATATAGAAGGCCCCGAGCGATTTATGATTTGCAGTCTGATGTACAAAAATAATAATTACAAAAATACTAAAAGCACACTTTATTTTTAACCATATCATGTGTGTACTAAACTCATCCTATAGAAAAGCTTTCAAGAGTTTCAGAGTTGTAATTTACGAGCAATGACACAATTTGAAAAAATTCTAAAACTGTATATTTCCGTACATTTAAAATATCAAAAAATAATAATTACAATAATACAAAAAGCACCCTTCTCAATTTTTAACCATATCATGTATGTGCTAAGATGATTCTATTTAAAAAGTTTCAAAAGTTTCATAGTTGTAACTTACGAGAAATGACACAATTTGTAACAAAACTTAAAACTGTATATTTCCGTGCATAAAAATAATAATAACGAAAATACAAAAAACAAAGTATTTATTTTTTATCATACCATTTACATGGTAAAATGAAAGTACAAAAAAGATGTCAAAAGTTTCATAGTTGTAGCTTTTGAGCAATGGCACAATTTGTAAAAACACTAAAATTTGCTTTGTATACCCATTAATGTTTGACAGTGTAACCTTTTGCAATGTTTCTTAAGTTCTACTGAAAGAGCAAACATTTAGCTTTCATTTGACACCTGGATGAGCCCAATAACTTCAAAAATAAGGAAGTTATGGTAATTTAGTTCCATGATGCTGAGTGCCGGAAACTGAAATTGAAGCAAAATTCACATTAAAGAAACTCTACGGTCCATTTCTCATTCAAAAAATCGGAAAAGATTAATTTAGCATAATTTCATTGGTATTAATTGTATGAAAATATTTTGAAGAGAATCTGAGACATAGAAGAACAGTGCTCTAGGAGATTTGCCATTTAATGACCCATACACCTACTGGAAATGTATTAAATTAGTTTTAATTATAACGTCAAATCATTGTGCGTGCAATTATGTTCAAATAAGCAGAGAAACACTGAACGCTCAACTAACGGCAATAGAAGCTGTCTTCTGCATATTAGAAAGTTGCTTTATCACTAAGTAAGGCTCTTTGACCAATTCTTGCTTTTCATGCTTGCCTTATCCGTTTTCCCTATCTCGCCAAAGTCCGGCAAACCTGTAGTTTACTTTCATGTCCCTCCCAGTAGGAGCTAATTTTATTATGTTTGGTCATTATGTTGTGTGTTTTCCAAGTGCATATGCATTCTTCTATCTTCCCGTTTGGAAAGGCATAGTTGCTCAAACTACACGACAGTGAAGTTGTGAACTTGTGAATCTAATATTTTGTTTGAAAGTAAGTTTACGAATATTATTTTCCAGGTAAATCGACACCTCCAATCCAGAATCCCATTAACAGTTTTTCTGGGGTGATATCCCACGAGATTAGGGATCCAGTTGTGCTGGATAACATCTTCAGAAAAGTAAATACACAATATACTTTATCAACCTTTGAATGAATCTTCGATACAAAGGATACTTTCTTGAAGACATTTGTATGATTCAATTATTTTTGCTTTACGACAGAAAGAGAAAGAAAGAGGGAGAGAGAGAGAGAATGATAATGAGAATTAACATCTTAAACAATAAGAATTTTCCTGGTTGTGTTTGTGTTAACTCGTCGGCGGCAATTCTTGCATTGTTCACACAAAGGAATGAACAATAACCATGGTGAGGTAGTTAAGCCACATGAAGATAAGAGCTGTTGTTTAATGTAATGTAATACAGAATTTAAACGAAATTTCACAAATCACTACGACTCTCACATTGGGCTGCGATACATCTGGGAGCAACGACGCACACTTTGATATTCATGGATTATTTAAGCAAAACTATCAACTCGTAGTAGTTTATTATAGTTTAAATGCGACGCCTTAAATGTCACGAAATGTAAAATCATGACGAAATAAATATCATTACCAGGGCCCGGATCTTGTTGACAAGTCAACTTTCTTCTGTTACGCATAGGAGAAGGCAAGTTCAAGTAAAAACGTTATCCATCGACTCTAGGTTCTAAAAATATAGTTTTTTAGGATCAACTTTTGGTCTCTTTTTGCTGTTTTGAAATTTCAGGTCATTTTTTAATATTTTAAGGTAACTTTTAGGTCACTTATGGTCTTTTTATTCTTTTTTTCTACATAAGGAAATCTTTAAATGAACACGGTTTACGGATGTGGAAAAGACGAAGTTGAATAATCTCTTTTCTTACTTCCTGACTATTGGAGTGGAAAAACTGCATTCTTAACAAGCTAATGAAAACTAAACTGTAGCTGGTTAACGAAAGGCGGGGGTTGGTAGGTGGCCAAACAGATAGTTTTGGGTTATTGACCACAAAGAATGTTATCGCGTGAATAACTAAAAATGCATTAGAAGGCGTACAAGGGCTGTAAACGTGTTTTTATCTATCATTTTCATGTAGTCTAAACTTGCTGTTTTATTGTTTAAGAGTGCTCCTAGTTTCAACTCGGGAGTGAACTTACGCTTTCAATACTTACAATGCCGTACAATGGACTGATCAATGGACATAAGTGATAAATGGATTGCAACTAACTGAAACAAAACTTTTTGAATATGAGTGAGAAATGTTAATCAAAAATCCAATGGATATTAAAAAATGTCAATGTTTAATGAAATAAAAGTTTGAGAAAACGTAAGTTTTAAGGTCAATTTTTGTGATTTTTAGGGTCATTTTACAGGAATTTTAGTGTCATTTTATAGGTCTCTTTTTAAATTTTTTTAGGTCAACAAGATCCGGGCCCTGATCATTACATATTTACCATGTGTCGGATGTTCTTGAAAATAGCCAACCACTCTTTCTAGATTATATTCGTTCTCGCGTATTACTCTGTGTCTTCTTGTTTATACCCTGTATGAGACGTATGTTCTACGTCTAATTTCTGTACTTCTAAATAGGCCTACATGCACTGATGGTAATCGCTGCATTGGAAATAATTCCTGATATAACCTCCGAGGTTTGAACGCACTTCGCCGAGTTTCACTGTAGATAAGAATGATGTCCATGTACTTTCAGGTGAAATCACCTCCAACACCACCTACCTCGTCACATATGAAGTCATTTCCTATTGATTACCACTAGTAGTGCTGACTATGACCTTATAGAATTAAAGGCTGAAAAAATGCAAGTTCCATTTAGTGATCATACATAGGTGTAATTATTTTTGATATTATTCGCCACCTGTGTGCACCGTAGCTTCAAGCAACTGCTTTTTGACATAAATATGATTGGTCATTTATGTACGTATTGTACAGCGCGAAAGACCACCTGCTATATATATAGGGCAGGATTTTGGGGGTGCACCGGTGCAGGTGCACCCCTCTTCCTTGTAAATATATATTATCTAAACTGAGAAGCTAGCAGTGAAAATAGTACCACTTTCTGAAACTTTCTGTCAACACGTTTCCGTTTCGGTGGTGCCGCGTAGCGTAGTCGCTAACCCTCTCGCCTTCGGTGCGAGCGGTCCAAGTTTCGATTCGGTCGAAAAAGTGTAAAACGCTTTTCCAGGCCAGCAATATTGAATGAGGTTTTCCTGGGTTTTCCTCATTCACAACAGGCAAATGCCGGGGTGGTACTTAACTTATAGGTCCCAGGCCGCTTCATTCCTTCCTCAATCCTTTCTTCCTTCCCTTTCCCCGGATTGTGTGCTAGCCGAGGGCCGTAATCCCTCAAAAACGTGAAGGGCTAAACGGCCTTAGGTGCCGAACGCCCAGAAATATAAAGCCTAACTCCTAACTCCCTAACGTCTCCGTTTGGGTCTTAAAAGAAAGCAAAGCTTTGCAAAAGCAATAGTTTAAGTCGATTTTCCGAAGATTGGATGAAAAGGGTTCACCAAGCAAATTAATATAACATTTGTCAAGTACGGAAAAACATAAGCCAGCAGGAGAGAAGTTTTTTCTGCATAACCCTTTTAAAACACTTTCCTCCCTTCTATGCATCAGCGTTGTTAGTTGTAAGGAATATTATCACATATAACTTTGAAGAGTATAAGTGTAATTGGTTATTTTGGTCTCGGTGCACCACACCAAGAAAATCCTGGATCCGATCCAATACATATATGTATATATATATATATATATATATATATATATATATATATATATATATATATATATATATATATATACGAGGTGTGACAATTAAAAACCGAGACTGTCCACCTCCTGTCGCGCAGGACCGTGGGGGGAGGTTAGCTATTGATGTATTGTTGATCTTGGACTTTCGTGAGCAGCCACTGTTTGTTTCATGATTCTGAAAGCTTTTCTGTTCTTTCCAGGCTTGAATGAAGAGAACAGTGTTCTGTAGTAGAGCCGGAATCAAGGTGAACAGTAAAGTTGAGCAGCGCATTAACATCAAATTTCTGGTGAAATTAAACAAAACACCGAGGGAATGTTGTGCAATGTTAAAAGAGGTGTATGGTGCTAATGCTATGTCACGTGCAAAAACGATTTTCAGAAGGTAGGGAGGAAGTTGAAGATGATGGAGGACCCGGCCGCCCTTTGAGTTCAAGAACGGACGAAAATGTTCAAAAAATTAATGAACTTGTGCGGAAAGACAGAGGTCTGAGCATTCGAATGATCGCAGACATGACGAACATTAACAAAGAGACAATAAGACAAATTTTGCATGACTATTAAAATACGACAAAGGGTTGTGCAAACATCGTCCCGAAAAACCTCTCACAGGAACAAAAAGACATTCGAAAGACCATTTGCTGTGACATCATGGAACGACTCAAAGCAGAACAAGACTTGCTAACACGTGTCATCACATGTGATGAAGGATTTTCCAATATGACCCCGAGACTACACGTCAATCCATGCACTGGAAGACTCCCACATCGCCAAGTATGAAAAAAAGCACGAATAGCAAGTCGAAACTGAAGGCAATGCTCATCGGTTTTATCGATATCAGGGGTATCATTATGACTGGGTGGGTGCCTTAGGGTTAAAAGTAAATGGGACCTACTACAAAGAAGTTCTAATCAAGAGAAAAAATAAGGAAGAAGAGACCGAATTTGCAGAAGAACGATGGATAGATCCTCCACCAAGACAATGCGCCGGCTCATAATGCCCTTTCTGTGAAGCAGTTTTTAGTGCCAATCCCATTCCTGTGCTCGACCATCCTCCGTATTAACAAGACCTGGATCCCTGTGACTTTTATTTATTCCCAAAAGTTAAAAATGAATTGAAGGGAACACATTTTCAATCTGTGGAAGAGGTGAAAGCAAAAACGGCAGAGTTGTTGAACAGTATGACATCTGATGACCTCCAACATTGCTTTGAATAAGGTAAGGCACGTATGCAGCGGTGTATAGATAGGAGTGGGGAGTAAATTGAAGGGGATAACAGTCAAATGTAACTTTACTTTCAATACATCACATTTGTGACATCAGACTCTATATTTAATTGCCACTATATATATATATATATATATATATATATATATATATATACAGAAAAATACCAGGTGGCAGAATGATGGTACTATTTTAAAGTGAAATTGCTTCTTTGTTCAGGAGATGCAAAGAAGATTCTTTTGAGACAGATCGAAACCTTTAGGGGCGGGTAAATGCGTGCGAAAACAGCATTAAAATTACCATTTGCTATTATATCGCATTATATCGATAACAACATAATCATACGAGTTTCCATAGCTTTCTCCTCTGAATTGCAGTGTGCATTAAAGAGGTCATGAATGTTAGTTTTCCCCATTCCTTGTAATTCTGTTTAGTAACGATGTACAGAAAAGCCTACATATATTATTTAACACTTCTATAATAAACATGCATATTGATAGTAAATTACCAAAAAGAAGCATTATAAATGCTCCGATTACATCATTAACTGTGAGCGAACGGAAAGACCCTACAGGTGCATGATGACCTTGCAAAGGCAACAAATTTTTAGTCGGAAGAAACTTATCAACAATGTCCTTCTCCCACTTAATAATTAAACCAGAATCTCTTAAATGTCTAAGATAAAAGTCGAAAACGTCCAGAAGTGGTGATCCTTTGTGAAATGGAAATCCTGCATAATAGTCAATTGCACTTTCCTTCATTAAATGGAGTTCTGCCATTGCGTCTTCTGGAATATAATTCACATTGCATATCAGCCCGGATGTAAGCTTTTCAGCTAAAACGGCAACTTCACCCTTTTTGAGTAATGTGATCAATTCCTGTATATCTGGTATTACTTTATATCTCTCGCCTACTTCTTTTCGTAATGTGTCTTGAGCTGCAGACAATGCATCAACAAAATAATGATCACTTGTTGCCCAATGCATTCCAGCTGCAATGAACTCTGCTAGTGTGTCAATAGGTTGGTCAAATTTTTTCACTGTTAAAAATGATACTAGATTAGAATTGTAAGCAGTGATAAACATGATGGATGTGAAGAAAGCCCATGTTATTATTGATCTTAGTACATCATTACTCATTTTGGGAACTCCCACACCAATTGTTATACCAACAGAATACAGTAAACAGTACACATACTTTAAATATGGATTACTTCCTCGTATAGTATAGCTCAAGATATGACAAAACTGGGAAAAGACAAACAACGTTAATGACAAAGATAATGTGAATACACAAACACATAACCACACTTTGTCTGAGAAGGGTGAAAATGTTGACCAGAAATATATCAGAGATTTTGGTTTTGGCGTTAGAAAATTGATTCCAAACTGTATATAAGCAATACTTAAGTCAAAATGTTGAACATAGGATTCTCCAACAATAATAGCAGGACATCCTGCTTGATATTTATATGTCTTGAGAGTCGCAAGGTACGTTCCAACTGATGTATTATCTGTAGGTTCTCCGAAATCAATTTCAGCATATTCCACATCCCATGAGAAGTTGTACTTGTTCGAAAATTCTAATAAAATTCTGTAATCTGTGCCCTCATAGAAATCGTCATGCATTAATGCATAAGGGCTGTATTCCTTCATAAGCATGTTTAGTGTTCTTCCACTTAAGTTGTCAATTTTGTTTTGGTGGAGAGTTTGCACAGTTTTCAGTTTATTGTTTTCCCAGGAGGCAATTAGTTCAAAATTTTCTGGTTTCAAGTTATTTCCCATAATAATAGAAAATAACAAATAACTTGAATATTGAACGTTCTTTTCAGTGTACGAATTATTACTTGGGGTTATAACGTAAAGAAAGGGAATCTGTTTCATCCACTCAAAATCAAACAGAAAGCGAAACTTCTCCAAGTCATCGTTATACAGAACTAGAAATGTTTTAGTTTTTCTTTGAATTGAATAAATACTAGCGTTATAAGCCCAGAAGAGTGTGTCCTGCAAATTTTCAGTTGTGCATGGCAGAACAAACAATGCACAGCCAATGTTCATTGCTATAAGCAACGTGTCACGGATACGTTCATATGACTCATAGCCATTATGTGTGAGATACAGTACTGGAGTGTATTTGTTCCCTGGTTTATTAATAGTGCTCACGAGAAACTCATTGTTTTGTAAGATCACATAACAATAATTCTCAGAAAAACAGTCTGGGATTTCTTGTATGTATTTGATATTGGCGTTTGTTGTAATTGGGATGGATTCAACTTTTGAAAAAGAGAAAACTATTATAATTAGTGTAGTTATCATCAAACCTTTACGTAAGTGGTCATTATTATTAAACTCCACTAGAAAAAAATAAGTGCATTTGTCTTTCACATCCATTTAAGGTATTCGTATTTAACATTCACTTCAACATGGGCTATTTCTCATTGGCCGACTGAAAGTTTATAATGTAGTACACATTCTATCTCCACAAACTCATCTGAAAGAAAGTACAGTTATATTAAAATCAAAATCATACTATATAGCTCGATTAAGAAAGGTTATTTGAATAACTTCAATTGACAATTTTTTGTCAGTGGAACATTAGAAAAAAACATCTGGTGACCAGAGGAAAATATTAAAATTTGAAAAATAATTGTGAGCTGGACTTTTAGCTATTCCCGTACAACTTGTAGAGTACCAAACTGGCTTCTCTATCATCAAAATAACATATCTGTAGTCGAAGGCTAAGAAATATGCTTCAATTGTTATTACAAAAAGGGAAATCTTGTAGAAGTAACAAATGAAAGACAATTATAAATAATGATAACACAACGCGACATTTAAATGCTTTTGTTATAAATCATTTAAATTACTTGCTTAATACTCTTCTTATTTATTAAAATAGTAAAGGTGAAAATTTGTATATCAACCTTGGTTCTTAAATAGTAATTTCAACTTGAATTATAAAATTGGTAAAACTTTCTTATGCCTAATACTCTACTTCTCCTACACTGAAATTGATGTACATTAAAAACAAACATGTACTGAGGAAAATTTAAATATTGGGTTTTGTAAAAATTTGTGCTATAATATAAATAATATACACATTATTATTCATTAGGAGAAGTTCTGGACTTCTCCCTTGTTTATCGTGCCCTACATATTTTACTAAACTTAATTACTTGTATAGTGGATCGCATATCCCAGATTCCTATTCCACTCGGAAAGTGTGGAGCTTTGAACTCATAACACTGGTTCGACTTCCAACTTAAACAGTAAGTCCGCGTCTAATGTATCCCTGAGTCTGAAAAGTGTCGCTAAAGTTCATTAAACGCACAAACAAACAAAACAGTTTTCTTCGGTGAACACTTCAGTGCACACATTCATCTAACGTGTAACATTGTCGCTAAATAATAATCAATGCATCAGAAAATGAAACTAATGTTCAAATGGCAGCAAGAGGTCATGTAGTTAGGATCCCACATTTATCTATATGTGTTCATCTTACATCATGATTGCTGAAAAGTGAATTTACAAGAGAATTAACCGATTTTATTATACGTATATATCGAATCAACAACTCCTATGATAATTTTTCAAAAGGCAGAAGAACGATATTAAGGACGAAATAATACAAGAAGATTTTTTCGCTAAAAATCTTTCATATTCAGATTTACTGTCAGCAACTGATCGAATACGACAAACGACCTATTAAAATATCCGATTATGTATCCTTTAGCCTGTCATCTAATAATCCTGACGAAAATGCAATAGTTCACATAACACTGTCACTTCATACAAAATACTGCTTGAACGTATCCATGAATTTATTTCAACAAATGCTTAAAATTTGGATAATGAGTTGTCAGCACGCAATGAACATGATGCAAAAATCCTAAAATGTCAGAAATGTCAACATCCTAAAAACAAGTTACTAGGAATCCGAAGTTGTAGGTATCAGTCATCCCGGGAGGGGCTCCTCCAACCCACATCGTAATATGTTAATATGATTCAGTCATTTACTTTAAAAGTTCTTACCCTTTAAGAATACATGCTCTGGTAAGTGAAACACATAGGATACACGCTCTCGAACATGAAACAGTAGTGAATATTTCGTGTTCTCTACAGGAAGCTACTGTAGTCTTACAAGGAGGGTGTCCGAAGTGTGAATCTCACGTTTCAAAAATGTTTGTGCAGATCGTTAGGGAGGCTCATGGAATAAAGATCGGCACAAAAAATTTCGGCGGAACCCCATATTTAAGTGGGGCAGTGCCCCTTTTCGATTTTCGTCATTCGTAGTAAAAATCGACCTTTTGATTGGAAAATTGACTTATTGTTGTCGACAATTGTTATCATTCGTCTTCATTAGCGTAAAGATACTTCAATTATGGGTTGATGATCCCTGTGTTGGGGGTTCCCAGTTTCGGATCTAGAAGGTAAAAACTGGAGGAGACCGACACCAGGCTATGATACTATATCATGAGTTTACTATAAACTTTCAAGAATACGTAAATAATAGCTTCAATTATTGTTGTCACTAAAAAAACTGGTTGCTGCCCCCCGGATCCGGGCTAGATCCGCCACTTGGGTCCCCCTCACAAGTGTGATACATGTTGCTCCTTCATTTAGACGAGCTGAACTCAAATATGTCATTAAAAGTTTTTTGAGGAGCACATGGGGAGGAGGTCTCCACCTAGTTTCTGGGATGCCGAATCACAAATTAAAAGACAACTGAAGGGCTTGAAATAGAACTGAAGGGCTGAAGTTTGGCAGAATTCGTGCTTGCTTTATGTATTGTATGTTTTACAGAAAGGGAACTGCTCGAAAAAGTGTTACGCGAAAAGACTTTTGCAGCACCAATTACATTTCAGGAGCGTTAAATCTTCGCACTCATCACATGTGATAATGTCCTTTAAGGAAAATTAGAAACTCACTGGATTAACAAATTCTGGCGGCCTCACATCTACATATCCGGATTTATACCAACTATATTTGAACACATCATGGTACTTTGGCGATGATAGTTGTTCATAAACTAGCGATTGCAATTTTATAATGTTGTTACGTTGTGAAGTTGTATATCAATTTGGTGTAAAATTACGAAATCTCTCATTTTCCGTACAAAATTATTCCATATTCTAAAGCCCCAAATATCCAGTGGTTGTACAGCTCAAGTTGCTCCCGGTGGAATCTGTTTACATAACGTTTTTTTCTTCCGGAATGTGTTGTTGCGTCTCTTTCTCGTTAAAAGATGATCATGAATCTATGAGCAAGACACTTTTGTCCCCTATGTTAGGAACTAAAACGACACGGATTCACTCCTCCAAATGCAGCTTACCCATCTTTCCAGATTTTGATGCAGAAGCCTAAACATTTGGGGGATGGAATAAAGTTTCTTAACCTGTGCTCCAAATTTTCCTGTCAGTTCTGGGAATACAATCTATAATGGCCCAACTAATTTTCCACTGGCCGAAAGGAGTGTTATTGTATAGCTATGAGATAAGGCATTTTTGGATTGTGCAGAAGCTTCTACTTTTCCCCCCACCTTGTATGCCTAACATACGATTATAGTGCAATTCCATTGCAAAAACACTTTGATCGGAATTGTAAGTATTGTCTATATCGAATTCCGGTAACGTATCCCTGACTCCTAGCTGGAAAGATATGGCCGAAGTTTCTATTTGTTCTGAATGTCAACGTCTGCTCGCGACACGAATTTTGTAATTCTCGCTACACAATATTATGTTTCCGTTTAAAACTGGTGCATCAACTTTTGGGACCCTTAAAGTTTTCAAGATTAATTTCTTTCGCTTTTTCAGTTGCCCATTTCCGAACATCCATGTAATGTACAGGCATAAAATCTCTTTTGGCTTTCATAAAGTAAGCACTGATTCTGGCAAACTTCTTTTTCAAGCCCTTCGATTCTCTTTCAACTTGGTTTTCAGCATCCCAGAAACTAGGTAGAGACCTGTGCCGCACATGTGCTCCACAAAGAACTTTTAATGACATATTTGCATTCAGCTCGTCAAAATGAAGCGGGAACATGTATCACATTTATGAGGCGGAGCCCCTCCCACACACACACATAGGGATCCCTGACCCACAATTGTAGTATCTTTACACAAATGAAGACGATTGTCGACAACAATAAGTAAATTTTCAAATCAAGAGGCTAATTTTTTTACTACGAAAGCCGAAAATCGCAAAGGGGCACTGCCCCACCCCAATATGAGGTTCCGCCGGAATTTGTTGTGCTTATCTTTATTCT
This sequence comes from Thermobia domestica, assembly GCF_964235325.1. Classification (NCBI taxonomy): domain Eukaryota; kingdom Metazoa; phylum Arthropoda; class Insecta; order Zygentoma; family Lepismatidae; genus Thermobia; species Thermobia domestica. Next base: position 63,457,402 of record NC_137455.1, read on the forward strand.
ATGAGCCCCCTAACGATCCGCACAAACATTTTTGAAATCTGAGATTTACACTTCGGACACCCTCCTTGTTAGTTAACTATTATGTCTCATAAAAACAGATTTATCTATTGTTAGTAATGTTTAATATGTAGATATGTAGATATTATTCTATGGTAAGCTGATTTTTTTATTTTAATAATAAGCAATATGGTTAAGAAAATAAAGAAAGATTAAGATCAACAGTCAGAATCAAGAAAAGTTGAATAAGTGCGAATAACATTAACCACACTTTCAATATTGCTTATTTACTGTCAAATTATTAAGCAGATTCCTGTTCGGTTGGGAAATGGATAGTTTGAGGAAAACTGTCACAGTCTGACGTACCTTATGCATTACTAACTGGAGGTATTTTCCATTAATTTAATGCCATTTGTGAATTATATGATAAATTACTGAAATGAGAAGGTAATAAAATCCAATATGTGGTACGTGTATAGAAATGCTAGGTGATTGTTCACCATACAGAACTTAATTCGTAGTAAATAGTCATAGTCTGTTTCTTTTTCAATACCTGCTATATGATATTTTCTAAAAGAACTACTTCTCATGCCAACGACAAAAGTACCGACTTTCTGAATTTCTAATTGCTTCTTTTATACTAATTAAAAACTTGAACCAATGAAACTGTTTTATTACATATTTACCTTCGGATCATGAAGCAGTGACCTCATAGTTGTTATATAAATAAATATATAGACCTCAATTTTGAGGTAATTTTTCTTGTAGCGTAGACGACATCATTTAAAATATTTCCTTTGGGTTCAGTATATTCAAATTAGTGTAAAAGTTCTACTCGGAATTTACTATAGTAGAAATACTTTTATCATTAGCACGAAAGGTATTTTATCAACACCTCTTCGAGAATTCGTTATTATTACTGATTTTAGTGAAGAAGACTCACTTTTGCTTTTCACTCTAAGCTCACATGATTAGGTTCCATATCTCATAAAGCATCAGTACCGAAAGGGATGCTAAGTTCTAACCTAACTAATCGGCATCCAAGACATTAGTTAGTGATGGGATTTAAGTTGTGCACCAAATCATCGTGTCAGAACTGGGCTTATTAGTGAAGCTGTACCTTCTATACGTTGAATAGCAGGATTGGTGCCAGTAGTATGTACTACGAATAAATAGGACTATATTCTGGTTCCGTCAAACATGGCGTTTGAAAAGAATGTTTAGAAAGTTGACGTGACCAGTATGTGAAATCAACATGAGTCGTAAGACGGTGACATAGCAAGATATTTAAATTGTTGCTACCGCTATTGTGGAGAAATAAGTATTTAAATTTAACCCTATAGGTAAGTGGAAACGCAATATCAAAAACTCTTGACATGCCGTATTAGATTGTGTGAAAAAATTTCGAATCGTTCTTCTTGATTGTATATAAGTTGACATGATATTCATACTGACGTTTCGCGCTTAAGTGGAAGTTGACAATCCTTAACCATCGAATATTCTGTGCTGCGACGAGGGTCAAGTTTACTTAAAAAGACTGTGATCATCTACAATTTTTTAAATTAGTGTAGTATATACTAGATGCCATTGCAATGACAAAAGGTTACTGCTTGTGAGAGTTGAGTTGAAAGTTCATCATATGATTGTACTTCTTTGAGCGTAATGATCCATATGGACCAATAACAACGTCTGTCACTTTCCACAGATATATGAATATGCTGATCACATTTATTATTCTTCATTTGGAGGAATGTCGGCGTTTCAAATCAGTAATATTCAGAGATCAGGGAGTGGCACTATAGGTTGCACGGAACAAGCAGCCGGTTCTTCACTAACATTTAACAGATGACAAGAGAATTAGCAGCACTTGTTAAACCTGCAATTTCAACCTATTAATTGACTTTGTTAATCGCAAATCAACAACAACTAATCTAGCAATAGTCGTTCACTTTATAGATAACTCGTTAGATCAAGGATGCCAAGTAGACGTAATACCTGTATATATTGAATTTGTGAAGGCTTTTGACAGAGTTAGTCATAAAATACTGATAAACAAACTTAAGCATTGTCCCTTTTCTTCATTATTCCTCAATTTCTTTCATTATAACTAAGTAAACGCAAGCACACAGTTGTCTATAAAGAATTTAAATCAGACGAGTATTTCACGATTATCAGGAGTTCCACAGCGATAGAGCTTAGGCCTTTTACTATTTCGGTTATTTATCAACGTTCTTCTAGATCACATATCCAACAGTGAAAAATTATTGTTCGGTGATGATCTCGAAATATACGACAAGACAGTCTGTGCATGAAGGTTTTGATTTACAACACGACTTAGAAAGTATTAAGAACTAGTGTTCAGTCAATAAACTTAAAGTAAATATAAACAAACATGACATATTATCATTCGGAAGAAACTAAAATTCCCTTGAATATGACTACAACATTGATAATACTTCTATAAGCAGACCTAATGCAGTTAAAGATCTGAATTATACATCTGTTCCTAAATTAACATTTATTAAACACATTGAGAAATGTTACTCATGATGCTTTTAAATTATTAGGATTCATAATTAGGAATGGTAAGGACTTCGAAAATATTGCAGCAATCTTCAAAATGTATTATTCATAGTATGTATCATTCTAAGTATCATCATGTATCATCATACTATGTATCATTCTAAGTGGGAACATGGTGTCGTGATTTGAAAACCCTCGCAACAAAAGTATCGCCAACAAATTGAAAGAGTTCAATCAAAATGTCTTAGGTTTTGATATATAAAATAATATATTATTATCCCTCACTTAAAAACCATATTACATTGGTAAACAGTTTTAATATTTCCTCATTTCGGCGGCTTTAAGACCTATTGTAATCCCAGAATCATAAAAGGTTGTCTTATAAGTCCATTGCTAAAAATGTTAAATTGTATACGAAAAAACATACGAGAAATGTAATCCTGAGGTGACATCATCTCTACTATAATTTTCTGTAATTTTCATGTATATTATCAATGTAACTATAACTGGGTGGTGTAGAACCAGAGTTAATCAACTACTCTTTCAGCTGACTTCCCCATATGGTTATTTTTTTCTGAATGTCGGCATACTGTTCATACTGGCAGAAAGAATGATACACAATGCTTATAAAGTGCTGTACTCTCGTGATAAATAATGAATTTTTAAGTAAAGCTCATTTTTATTCCATCACTGTAAAGCGAATACAAGTTACTATGGCGTGGAGCTCAAACGTGGGTAAGCGTACGAAGGGAAAAAAGCACAGAGCATATTTAACTGAACCAAGTGAAACAGAGGAGAAATTCATAGTAGTAGTTTAGAGTACATACTATTGTTTAGAGTAGAAATACATGTGCTTACCCTGAAGTGTTATTTATTTGATTCTGTAAGGCATTAAAGCCAATGTATGTTGAAGTTCACGAGCTCTTGTTGTTTCGTCTTATGCCAAAAACCAACCAACTGCACAATTAAGTACAAAATATTCAAACAATAACAACTATAAAAAATAATGAGGAAGGGAAACCATAGAGCATATTTAAATGAAGCAAGTGAAACACGGGAGGAAATTCATTGCAGTGATTCAGAGTACATATTGCAGATTAAATATACAGTTGCGTGCAAGGAAGTGTTATTTATTGATTCTGTAAGACATTAAAACCAAAGTTTGTTGAAGTTCACGAGCTCTTATTCTCTCGCCTCATGCCAAGTGTACCAATTGAACAATTAAGTTCAAAATATTCAAAAACAATATCCATAAAGAAATTAGTAATAGTATATAGTTTCTGAGGGACATATAAATCCTTATGCACTTATATGCTTAATAGAGAAATGTTTAGTTATAACAGAAAATTGGAGACAGTTCATTTTGGGTCAAACCAAATAGCAAGTTTGTTAATTGAACCTTTCTTCGATAATAAGCCATTAGGTATAGAACTGCTGTCTGTGTTCTAAAAAATGGAGATAAATAGAACTCATGTCCACAAGTCTAATGACTACAATACAACGAGACGAACACTCCCAGGTGGCATGACATGTTTAATTGTAATATGGGTGAATTAATGTAACTCTGCTATTTTCAGTATAAAAAAGAAACATATCTGCGCCTCGGCTTGCCGTAGAAGAAATTAAAGCTAGCGTTGCTATTGTACGTAGGTTCTAATATTGAGAGACACTTAAGGTACAAACTTACAAGTATTTTATCCGGAACAGTACAGTGAAGTGGTTTTGCAATCGTAAAAGCGAAACATTTTTGAAACAGTTCCAATGCAAAACAATCACTTTGTCAGTACGAAAAAAACATCTTGAATATTGTCTTGTTAACAGAAGTGATTGTGGTAGTAATAGGATTCCGTGGCTAGAATCTATGATCAGTGTTGAGAGAAAAAACCGGAATACTTTTGTATAAAACCTCTTATAATAGTCCGGGCTACTATGAGGTGAATCTCAATTGAAACATTAAAATGTTTATACGAAACATGGATACTGTTACTCTTCCATTACTTTATCCGTTAGAACATTCTGTCAGCGAAGCTAAGCAGAAAAACTATTTTAGATTTTGTTTGTCCAATATATGGTAATTTCTATTGGCTTCTGTCAACACCTGATAATGATCAAGATACACTCTAAAAAGGAGAACGTAAATTAGGTTATGTAATATGATCTAAACAATGTGTTATGATTCTTTTCTACTATTGATTTTTCGTTAGTTTATTACAAAATACAGAAATACCATAAATGATTAATCTATTTTGAAAAGGTTATATTCTCGAAAGTATTACACGTACACACATGGAAGATATATGAAAAGAGCCACAAGCAACTTTTCCCTTTACACAAGCAACCATTGTCTTTGAATAGCCGATATTACCGCAAAATTCTTTGTTTATATGGCGGTTCTTTTCCATACTCCCTTCTGAAATCGCTTTAGCGCAGCTACAACACACGAATATCTAGCATATTTAAGCACACAAAAAACTTTTCTCTTGTTTCCCTCCAATTTCGACAGGTACTAACCTTGTACTTATACACTGCACACTGCCACACCCGGTTGGAAAGACAATGGACTCGTGTTGCCACACAGTATAAACTTGATAAGTTTGTTCTTCTTCTCATACATCTTTCATGTGTGTAGGTGTAATACTTTTGAAAATATAACCTTTTCGAAACGAATGAATCAATTATGCTAACCCTGTATTTGTTGTCAGCTCCACTTATTTAAATTGCTTGCTATGTATTTAACACAAAGCTTATCTTTTATCATTAAATATTACTTAGAAACTTATTACTACAGTATTATCTATCGCATTAGGGGCTTAGGTAATTCTTACCAAACTAACCTTTCCCGTATATTTGTACTGAAGACCAACTTTAGTGTTTTTAGTTGCTGCTAAACTAAATCATCTCCAATTAGCTTTTTTAAAAATATTTATTTTAATATGAAAAATGTAGGATGCTGTATAAAACTTGGGAAAAAATAAAAAATAACCTATTTTTAATGAAAAAACAAAGCTGTTTTTCTCATTCAAGTTCTTCAGGCGTGCTAGTAGAGTGAAAACTTTACCTCTATGCATATCTGTTGCTTCTTCACCATCCAATTGTAAAATAACAACAAAAATTAGGTCTATTCAAAACTATCATATGGGTGCTCTTTTTGGTAAAAGTACGTTGTCAATATGTTTTTTTAAAAGAAAATATGTTCCTCATTTCTGCTAATTTATCAGACACATTTCGACTCTGAATATTTTGTGTCAGAATATCATTTAATAAACCCAGGGTACGACACTCCAGACCAATTATGTTGTGCAATAAGCCAAATTAGATTTTGTATTCTGCTCCTGAAGCATCAGGGCGAAGCTCACATTCAACACTATTCCATTATGTAGATACATTTTAAACCGTGAGTACAATATTTTTCCTCTGTAAGTTCATCCGTATGTACAGCTAAGCTCGTATTTCTTCACTAGCGTGTTTACATTCACATTCTGATCTCCTATTTCCTTTGTCTTACTCCCCCCGGACACACATATCACGCGTGGTAGCAGGTAGATCACAGAATATTGCAAACACTACTAACTAATAGCACGAAAACCACAGGGGAGATAATTACAGTACGTTTTGTAATTTCTCACTACTTCAACCGTTTCTCGTCTAAAGCACATTTAATGGACATTGTCTGCAATGAAGTTGTGTCACAATTTCCTCTGTTCGTGTGGATAAGAAATAATTTTGTTTACCACACCAATCGTTATCGCATTTTATTTCTACGAAATTTGGTTTCATGTTATTTACCGGTTACGTCTCCTGACTTCTTCGTATTGCGGTCTTGTAATTGTTACAACTTGTTCAATTAAACATATGAAATACAAAAAAATATAAAAAGAATAAATACCGTCTGCAGGATGGAATTTACTTTGAAGTCCAAAGTTGCCATTATTCTTTTTCAGAGATGAAAATTAGCCAACTTCTTCGAGAATATTTGTGGTTATAGTAGCCAGCAATCCTTGACAATATATTTTTGCTGTCTAACATTTTCTTATGACTGGTAAAAAATTAAATCACCTTTCAACAATCAGTTGATTTTATCCATATTGAATTATGTTCCTAAGAACATAAATTATTCTAAACAGTTTCCGTACATATAGAATGCATTTAACATTTGTAAGTAGATTTGAAAATTACTAAGTACTAAAACTTCATAACTACGGAGATCGCTGTCATAATTTAGATGACCTTGAATGATATTGAATCATATAAAAATGTTTCTTTTCCAAGTTATAAGCGTTCAATCAACTGAAAAACTCTTGCAATGCAATGTTCTGTGTCTGAATTAATGATAAATTTAAAATAATTTGGTTTTAAGAATTAATTAAATAGTTCACTAAAGCCTGTGACAAACATCTTGGCATTTCAGCTAAGCGAATAGAACACAAGCTGTAAAAGGAGTTCTAAAGTTGCCGAGTTGTAAAGGGAGTAGCTATGGCTAAGCACTGTTTCTTTCCGAAACAATGTTCCGTGGGGCACACATAACATTCCGGGGGGCATTACTGATACTATTTTATTTATTATTATAGTATAGACGTATTATATTGGTCTGCTCCGGGGGGCAGTGCCTTCCAAAAATACAGGTCTGGAAGAAACACTGTGGCTAAGGGATTGAACTACAACGCTATAAGGTGAGCAGGGGATAGCAGTCGCGTTCTTTGTTTCAACAAGATAAACAAATGCATGCTAAGAAATTATACTTTTATATATATAATTTACTCTTCCTTCCTTCTTCCTTCTTCCATGTTCATGAGGCATTTAAAAATTATTCAACATAGAATACATTCTTTGAATCTTGGAAGTTCCATCTAGACAGTCACTACTACAAATTTGCTCATTTATTATTATTATTATTATTATTATTATTATTATTATTATTATTTAAATCTAGGGAATTTTCGTCGCAAGATAGTTTATTCTTGAACTTGTAACATCGTAACATCTTCACTAACTAACTAACTAACTAACTAACTCTATGGCCTATGGAACCCGCAGGTTCAGTGCCGCGTTCACAAAAACTCTCCACTGACTTCTATCCTTAGCTAATTGGATCCAGTTTCTACTTTGTATTCCTATCTCTGCGAGATCCATCTTAATATTATCCTCCCATCTGCGCCTAGGTCTTCCTAATGGTCGTTTTCCTATGGGTCTTCCAGTCAAGACTTTGAAAGCGTTTCTACTTTCTTCCATTCTAGCTACATGACTTGCCCACCTAAGCCTCCTAGACTTGACGACCCTAACAATGTTGGGTAAGTAGATATGGGACAACTAGTAAACACTCATGAATATTCATGAGTGTTTACTTTTTTGACATGGTAGCACTTCGTAATACACACTCGGTTGACAGTTTGAAAAAATGGATACACCCTTTTACGCATACTAATGACACATAATGTATGCAGGTGCGGCCGGAGGTTGTATAGAGAACATGACACATAATAAATTGGTTTCCGGTCAAAAGAAATGTTAATTGGACAAGCAAAATACAGAAAAGACATTTCGGAAATAAAATATGCAGATCACACACGTAGAACAAGGTAATTCATTAATATGCAGCACATGTAACGCGACAGCTGATGTTGGTCGTCGGAATGAGTGAAAGAAAGCACTAGAAGCTTCCAGGTCTTTTTTCTAAGCTTATTATTGTTGGAATAGGGGAAAGAACACACTCGAAACTTCTGGAAAGATTTCTTGTATTATACTTGTTTACTTTTTATATGGAAAAGGGACATATTGTAATTGTTTGGAGTATAAGGGGGACGGAACTCTTTGGTTTTAATCGGGAATTGATTGCGGATTTTCCGGCATTGAGAATGATATGACTTGGTGTACTTTTATGGAATTATAACGTGACTAAGATATAGTATAATGTAATATGTAGGGAATTAACATTAATGATTGCACTGGGACTCGAATTAGTATTCTCCCACGTGGAGAACCGTACGCTAAATATTTTGCTTGCAGTGCGAACTTGTTACTTATATATAGTTATGAATTGTGTATGACATAACAGGTCAGGTCATATAAATTATATTGTACAGGAAGTTAGCAGAATCCGCTCCCGGGAATCGAATTACTATTCTCCCACGTGGAGAACCGTACGCTAAATATTTTTGCTTGCAGTGCGAACTTGTTACTTATACATAGCTATGAATTGTGTAAGACATAACAGGTATATATAAATTATATTGTACAGTAAGTTAGCAGAATGCGCCCCGGGAATCGAACCAGGGCTATCCCACGTGGAGAACCGTATGCTAATTTTTATGTTTGCAGTGTGAACTTGTTACTTATATATAGCTACGAATTGTGTATGACATAACAGGTATATATAAATTATATTGTATAGAAAGTTAGCAGAATGCGCCCCCGGGAATCGAACCAGAGCTTTTCCACGTGAAAAGCCGTACGACAAACATTTTGCTTAGCAGATGTTGTTACTTATATGTAGCTATGAATTGTGTAAGACGTATAACTGGTATTTAGAAAGTATATGGTAAGAATTATTATTATTATTGTTGTAAACTGTTGTGTTTTGTTTCATAAACGCTAGTGTAACAATGAGGTTATATGGCGACAGAACGTTTAACGTTACCGCAGATTGAACTTAAGGGTTTTTCATATTGAAAGCTAAGGCAATAAAAAGAGACCCGAGATTGTTTGAACATATTACCCAGGATGAAATGTAGTAGTGAAGTTAAAAGGGAAACTTTATACTTATATTTTTAATTGGAAATCGTAATACAGCAAATAATTAATTTTTAATTATTTTATTGTTTTTAGGTGGTGAAGGAAATAAAAAAATTTAATAGAAACACTGGAGAACAAACCTTATTTTCCTGAATTGTTTGTTGCGGAGTTTTTTTTACAATAAAATAAACAATCTCTGAACTCAGAAATGACTGTATTTTTCTCTACAGTGAAAACAAAGAGTAAGCACTGAAAACTGGACAATACAGTACAGAAAACACGCACAATGAAACAAACAATATCTACAAGAGATGACGGGGCACTAAAGCGGATATGAGTTAGGAGTCTTCATCCCGGCGAAATTAAAATACCGCTAATTTTATAGTAATTATGTGATATCTTCAAATAGATAAAAGATAATTTAAATATGGAACAAGAGCGCCCTAGAAAATATTATTTTGCGTGAGGTCCTGCTATCACAAGTCACCTAGTGCTTTTCCGTTTTCAGCTGTTTAGAAACGCGAAAATAATGCCGATTTTCAAAATGGCTCGAAATCGAAAACAGATAAGTGAGTCGTGATAACGGTTTCTTATGTAAAATAATATTGTCTAGGCGTCTTGTTCCACATTTCGATTATCTTTTATCTATTTGAAAATATCACAAAATTACTGTAAAATTAGCGGTATTTTAATTTAGCCAGGATGAAGACTCTTAACAAGTAAACAACAAGGCCGAACGACAGTAAACTACAATGGCCTTCGTGAATCACCGACAAGTCGGAACAAGTTCAGCTAGAGAACGGTAGGATCAACGGGAGTGGCGAACCAGCCGGGGACGGACGAGAGAGGTTGCACTGTACCTAAATTATAATAACTTTGTTTCTCGATCCGAAAGATGTTAAAGAGCTCTTGTTATTTCGGCGTGTTCGTTATTAGTAGCCTTGAAAAGAATAATATTATTGTGATAATTCGTTGCTGCTTCAATTTTCCGAAAAAACAATTATGAATTATACTAAACTTTCATTTTTAATCATTTACACTCTATAGGTGCTCAGTGTTAATTATTTTTAAAAACATCATTTGTAATGAGGATGCAAAAAGTGCTGAGATGCTTAATCTCACTGTTGAAACTGCAATGTGGCACGCAGTCGGTTGTTTATTGTTGATCTTGCAAAAACGGAGAACGAAAGTACACTCATGTCTAAAATGATTGTCGCATATCTATAACTGTCTTCTTGTAAGAATATAAATAGATAATGATTTTGCGGGATACTTTTAATACTGATACTATGTGTATAATCGGGAAATGTATATTTGTGGCAAATTTTACAGAAATAGAATTATAAATACGAAAATTAGAGTGAATAAAACAAAATGTTGCTAAATGGACAAGAAAGTTTTATTTTGGTTTTATTGTTCTTATTTACTGCTCTTTTGACATGAAATTTGCCACATACATGTCTTTGCCAATTATACACGTACTAACATTGTAACGAATATCGGTCGAATTCGTTATCAAATTATATTCCTACAACAACATATTTATATACATGCGACAATAATTTTGGACATGAGTGTACATTCCTCACTCATGAATGTCAGTGTCCCTTCCAAAAGGTTGTTAGTTACGATTTAAGAAAAAGATGGAAGAACTAGCCACGGCTTTAGTTTCAGAAATTTATTTTACTCAGCAGAATTCAACAACGTTTCAGCTTACAAACTTAGATGTTGTGATTGCCAAGGTACCTGAATTATAGAGCCCACACTTCTGTTGTTTGTAGTCCTGGATTCGATTCCAGCTTCCGAGAAGTGGGCTTTGTAGTGGACAAACACCATGTACATGGGTTTTTAGCAGGCTCTTCTGTTTCCTTCCACCATCGATATTAAACCGTTTTCATCCATCTCATCATTACAATTTTCATTAGTCTTGATACATAATCTGCAGCGATAAACTGTAAATAAAAACAAATTATTCTTGTTTTACGAGCCTCTTTGCTCCAAATCTTCATCCAGAACTTGTTCTTCTAAATAAATGAAAATAAATGGAAAATGGAAAATGTACCCCTACAACTCAATCTTGCAATTATAAAAACAATTTTACAGGTTATTATATTTCAATTATTTTTTCTGGAATAAGTTGATGCTATCTTGCCTAAAAAAAAAAAAAAAAAAAATATCATTACATGGTATTTTTCTCGTCTTTGGAAGTGTATCTGCTTCTAATGGAAGAGCTCTGTCTCGTCTCTTGGACAGTCTTAACACATACACATCCTAAAAAAAACTATTTGCCCCTGGGCTTATGAATAACAATGTTACAATACAGCATAAATCATTTTGCTTAAAATTCCATAAGAGGCTGTTCATTGTTGGGGTGAATTCTTTGCGGACGATTTTCTCAAACGTGACTGCAAATCAGAAATCAGGGTTAAACAATGCTTTGGACACTTTATAGAAACGACTTTTGATAATTGTTTGCATGCCGAAACTTATCCTGAGGCGCGTCAAAATGTACCCCTTATAAAAATGATATATATTTAGAAACAACTTTTGAATATTCTTACGACAATCATATATTATCGACATTGAAGTACAACGTATGGCACTTATTCACTCATTGTAAGTATTTAGGGCCTGAAATGAACCAAAGTTTTGTTTTAAGATTTGTTTTAATTAAAAATGGGGTTAAAAACTTAAAATTGTATTTTTGTATTAATGTTAAAATTATCCAATTACACATGTCATAGAGACAAGAGCTTGGATCGAACCACAGGTCTCAGAAACTATAGGTGCACGCTCTACCACTTTCTTTCAAAAACTTTCATGGCTCCTACTTTACTCTTTGTCAACTGTTCAGAATTACCGAACAAGACAGGGAATCAAACACAAAACTATCGAGAACAGTTAAAATTTCAAGAGCTTTCCCTACGGCAATCAAACCCACTATCATCTACACCAAAGCCAACAAGCGACCGCTCTGCATTGTAAGTGAACGTCACTGATACAGTACATATACCTTACAATAATTGCAGCACTTCATACCAACATAGATATCTACCTTAGCATTTTAATCTATCTTTAAAATTGTAATCTATATTTAACTAGCAGAATACCTTTCTTTCGCACAGGGAGAATATTTTTATTTTGGACATAAAGGACTGAATTTGGATTTAAAGTGCATTGGCAGTGCAAATGTTCGTCTCGGCGACCGCGAAAACTACAGACTGACACTAATATTGGTCATTTTCAATAATTCTCCTCCCAACTCCCACAGTTAGGGAGTGATTGACACGGCATCGAACTCATGTTTATAGGAACATTTTGCTTATTTGGATATTCTCAATTACCTTGTCGCTTTTGACCATGCATTTATGTTACACCCTGTATTTATGAACACTCACATTGAAACTTCATGTATCCTAGAATGGGGATCTAATGGCAATTTTAATCTTATATTCATGTTCAGGCTGATTGATTCTTATGAAATAAACACCAATATTAATAGTTTCAATTCGGACCAAAATGTAGCCTCAGTGAGTTTGATTCATTTCATGTGATATTTCTCATTCATACAAGTAGCTAATACTGAAAAAGCATCAATAACTGTCATTTTGCAATTGACTCCTTATTGGTGCTGTTTTTTTTTTTAATTCATAACATGACGTACCCGTGATACAATTTTGGCAAAAAAAAAATGATTCTAGGGTTAAAGCGACATCTAATATTTATTTTTTCATAATTGTGCTCGCGGACCATCAGAGGTCAAGAGGGACTCAAAATATTTAATCGAATTTTTGAGGGGGGGGGAGAAAGATAGTTGTTAAATCTTTCAGACAATTCCTTTGTATACACCTATACATATACCCAAGTTTGAACAAAATCAATCGAGCCATTCATGGGAAATGAATTAATCGCACTTTCATTTTTCGCTATTTCTCATGAACCAGAGTTCAGGTTTGAAATGTGAGGCATTAATGCATCTTGGGAGTATCTACATACCATCCACTTGTAGTTCCAAGATTCATCTTGGGCCATTTCACTATACTTATCCATCTACGCATTTTCTTTTTGGCCGGGTCCAAGGTTTGGAGATATCCAATAAACAAAAAAAAAAAAAAAACACTAAGTATATGTAGTATTCAACAACTTTATTCTACATCAGAAAATATAATAAAATTACAAAGTACTTTCACCTATATTTTCAGAAAGATGATAGAACAAGATTATTTTTGTAAGAAGATAAAACGTACAGATAAACTGTAAGATCAAATATCCGTGCTGCATTAATAGTTTCTCTGCGAAACAAGTGTAGTTTTATTAAGAAAGTATGTATATGCGCATTACGTTAGTAAATCAGGGTGTCTACTAAAATTCCAAAATGAAATTGCGTGACTTCTTATTGACCTTTAGTTTAACAAACCATAAAATTTCGTAACATCCTCAAGAGTTAATTTGGATACGTATTAGGACGAATTCTCATTCATACGACAGAAGCGTGCCTTGCTTGCGATTTGGTAGCCTCTGAAGCCGACCATAGATATTTTTGGTGGTGAATTTTGACGTTTTGTAGGACAAAATTTTCCAGTTTGTACTTATATTTGTACAGATAAAAAAAAATCGTGACCCAAAAGCTAAATTTCGTGACTTTCTCTCGACTTTCATGACCGTTTTCTGATTTCGTGACTTTTTCGTAAATTTCATGACTTTCGTGGCCGATAGACACCCTGTAAATGATGTTGGAAAATTTGGACTCGGTGTATCCCGAAAGTGGGTGCGCCACTGATCTCTTCCTTTTTCCTTCATTTCACGTTTATCCTATTGTATCTTGGAATGTCACTAACCCAATGTCGTAACTTTATTACTTAGAACATTCACCATGAAGACTTCGTTAGATTAAAAAAAATTGATTATGTCATGAAATTTCATATATGTGAATATGAATTCATTTTTACTTCAGGTAAAGATAGCCTTGGAAAGAACTACACTGAAAAGTAAATAATATATTCATTTTTCGTTTTATTTATTTATATTGATTTCTTTTTTATATTTCAGACAATACCTCATTATGAAGCAAGAAACGAGATATATCATTGTTTTGGTATACATTCTTCAGTCAAGCCAAGCGATACCTCGAGGGTGCAAGGAAGATGCAGGAGAAGAAGCCTTCACTTTCCTCATGCGGAGAATGATAAAAGATTATTTTAATAATGATAAATGTTTTCATATTATTGATGACTTTGATATAATTTTAAGTCAATGGGTTACGATAAAGAAAATATTAAGACAAGACTACTTTATAGTTATATTAAAATCAACTGATACGAACGCAGTTGGTGAAAGAGCAGAATTATTTTCAACAACTGTAAAAGAAAATTGCAAGAGCTACATAATCGCTGCCAAAAATAATAAGAAAGTTTCAGAACAAAAGTACTATGCGCTTTTGAATACAAGTAACAGTGAAGAAGGTACATATCTCTGTTGTACCTGTAACGTTATATTTATATTTTAACTTGTTACAATTATTGCCCACAGTTCGAATCACTAAATTGGTAAACACGATTAAATAACTTTATTGTTACCTGTAACGGCAATATTTATTAAATATCTTGAAAATCAAGCGCATTAAATGTTTGAAACAACTAACTTTTATTCTTCTTATTTCATAAATGAATTATTCTGTTACCATAGCAGCAACAGACAAATACCTATCTTCTTTACAACAACTGACATTACATGATTATCTATATATAAAATCAAGGATGGTATAAATAGAGGATCTGCCAATATGTATCTTCATCCTATTAAATCGATGCAGCCAGAAAACAACTGAGCATCGGCACGTCTGATTGGCTACTCTCGTTTCTGTCATCGTCTGATTGGCTACTTTCGTTTCCGCCATGATTGTTGGGTCAAAACTTTGCTATCCTATTGGACGGAGTGGGCAGAGTAAGGGTGGCCAAACTGTGACGTATGGCTTCAAGATTTTGTTGTAAGGGCAGATCCCCTATTTAAATAAGATCCTTGTATAAAATCAACATATATTCTACATTTTTCTTCTTCTTCTTCTTATCAACAAATTGTGCACTTTTAAGCGCCGTTGCGCAAAATAACCACATGAAAATGGAAGTAAGTTACTGAACATATATACAGTCTCGTTGTACACAACAGAAATGAAGGAAATTGTAGCAGCTACTTGCATAGAAAATTCACTCGTATTTCTCGACACTCTTTAATAATAAAATTAAAGCAAACCATCGGCAAGTCTCGGAGAAAATCGCCTCAATTTTAAATACTATCATACGCCATTGGTCATAATTTGAAAGTTGAAAATCTTGGAGTTGTCAATATGTGGAACGCCGACAAATTTGAGAAAGACATCTACTTATTCCAGGATAAATTATCTTATTTTAAAGGTAAAAATATTTCGGATGTTATGATTAACTATCCTCCATATTCTATTGTGCAAGATGATGGCTTTGATGGTACCGAGATCCGAGCATTGCAAGAAGTTTCAAAAAAATATAATTTTACTTTGGACATAATTGTTGCTAAAGGGTTCGGTTTCGAAGACCATGGAAATGGAAGTGTATCTGGTGTGTACGGATCAGTTTATTATAGTACACTTGAAATAGGTATTGGAGGCCTCTGTGCCCTTTACTCTAGAAAGGTATGAGCTTACAACTTCTTACCATCAAGCAGGGATTTCGTTTCTCACTCCAAAACCTATACATATCTTGTATATGTGGTATGCTTTCCTACCTTGTGAATATACTATATGGATTTGCTGTGCTTCTTGCGTACTTATAGAAACAACTATACTACGCTTATTTACTAAAATAGAATATATTATGTTTCAAGTGTATCTGGTGTGTACGGATCAGTTTATTATAGTACACTTGAAATAGGTATTGGAGGCCTCTATGCCCTTTACTCCAGAAAGGTATGAGCTTACAACTTCTTACCATCAAGTAGGGATTTTGTTCCTCACTCCAAAACCTATACATATCTTGTATATGTGGTATGTTTTCCTACCTTATGAATATATTATATGGATTTGCTGTGCTTCTTGCGTACTTATAGAAACAACTATACTACGTTTATTTACTAAAATAGAATATATTATGTTACAAGATAATTCGGAAAATCGCTACGTGGACATTGTATATTCATTTATGAATAGTGTTGCTATTCTTCTATGTGTAGCAGTCCCAATTCCAACGCAAAACACATTATTTCATATTATTGACAGGTCGTACGTACTATCTATTTTACGTTTCACAGGATAGAGCACAAATCTTGTATCTTGCTTAACAGTACCTTCATACACGAAGCCAATCAACGTAAGTAATGATTTGATTGCGATGGGGTACAAATGGCCAATCATGGCTTCTATTGTTTAGTAGTTCAACAGACATTGTGGTAATGACAATTAGCAACAGACACTTAAGCATAACAGATGAAAATGGGCTAAACATACATGCAACTGAAGGGAGAATTATACTTTTAGTGGAGAAAATGCGAGAAAATGTTTACAGAAATGCCAATTTCCTGGCAGCAAGTATTCTTCAAAATTTATATTTGATGAAAGAAAACGTCATGAACCTTCACATTACCACAGTATTGAAACGTGGTTCTCCAATAACCAGGAAACTTGATAATGTTTACAAATGGCTTCGAGACTGCGGATTATTTGTGCATTGGGACAATTTAATCTTTTCTCAGAATATGCCGAATAAGCTTAAAGCAGAATATCATATAAAGTTCAAACTGCAGAAATATTTTATATTAGTGTTGATTTCTTATATGGTGGTTAAAATAAAATGTCCCAAAGTCCGAAATAAAATGCTTCATTATGTATCCAAATACACCTATCTTCAGCCCCCTGAAATCAAAGTCCCGAATGAAAACATTTCGGAGACAAAAAAATAATTTTTAGCTTTTCTATTTTTCTAAAAAAAAAAAAAAAAAAAAAAAAAAAAAAAAAAAGCATCTTTGTAGTTCCATTCAGTCTTCATAATAAAAGTCAGAGCAGCAAATATGGTCTGGAAAGAAATCATGTGGAGAGAAATGATGAGTACAGCATAAATGTTCACAACACTAACACAGTCGATAGCAGAACAGCCAAGGTCAAATAACGTAAACACAGCAACGTCAATGGTGTAAACACAGCATCACTAAGCACATGATGTAGGTATAGAAATCACAGGTACAATGTCCTTATATATATATATCACATAACTGGAAAGTACATTCAGTATAAGTAGATCATAGGAGTAGGGTAGATAGGTTTATTATAGTATCATTACAAAATGTAGGGGATACAGTCAATGACTACCTATGACACTTAAGATACAAGAATGGGGAAAATAATTGGTTAAAAAATGAAACGAAAAAAAATCGACGAAAAATAAGGGGGGATTGGAAAACTAATAGTTTAAACCGTGATCCATACCTATATATCTATATAAAGTAAATAAAAACTCCAACACAAATAAAATTTAACTCTAAAATGAAAATAATTATTACGCGGTAGCAGAAAAATTAAAGGGGCCGCGGTGGCTCAGTGGTAGAGCGTTCACCTCTGGTGCTTGGGGTTCCGGGTTCGATCCCAGCCCCCGCCAAGTGAACTTTGTGGTGGACAAACACCGTGTGCGTGGGTTTTCTCGGGGTTCTCCCGTTTCCTCCCACTTTCTTCATTCCACCATTTAATTCATCACTCATCATCACCGTCTCCTTTAGCCTAACCGGCATAACCGTGGGACGTAAAACTCAAAGATTTTAGAAAAATTAAAGTAGCTACCCATAGAAAGAACAGGTAAAACAATCCAAAAGAATGTTGATTTCAGGTTTTAGAAAAAAGAATTGTGGAGATATTTAGTTCCACAATGACCGACGTATTGCCAGAGTTATAACCTTCTGCATTGGCTATTAAAACGTTAACGAAATCAACATGACAGACTATCACCAAACACATTCCTAAATCCTTAACTAAA
Source organism: Thermobia domestica (assembly GCF_964235325.1). NCBI lineage: Eukaryota > Metazoa > Arthropoda > Insecta > Zygentoma > Lepismatidae > Thermobia > Thermobia domestica. The sequence goes on from NC_137455.1 coordinate 63,475,641, forward strand.
ATATGTGATAAAAAAAAATATTATATTCTTTCTTCTTGCATGAAAGTAAAAGTACGCGGATCCACAGGAAAATGTGGAATCAAGTCCACTCTTCTAATATACAGAAATACAAATGCTATATAAAGCATAATTCTTCTTCAATGAAAAATCGATCATTCAAAAAATCACTAAAAATTACATAAGAGGTTATAACAATGTATATTCCGTTCAAAAGAATGTATTGACTGAGTATGTCTCGAATAACTAATAACAAATAGTAGGATCAGATCAAAATAATCCAGGAAAAGAAAACTTCATTCTTCTTTACATCCACATTCGAATCATAAGATGCATCTTGAAAAATGCAAAAAAAAAAAAAAAAAAAAAAAACGTGGGAATTCCTTCTTCATTACTATCATAACATAGATAACATACAAATATCAATTCACAATTGTGTCTGTCTACCTTTCTTCTTCTGCAAAGCATAGTGTATCAATAAGATGTTGATTTGGCGCCAAAATACCAACTATTTAGGTTATAAGCTGTTGATAAAATAACCAAGAAAAATAGACGAGTTCTACAAAGTTAACCAACCGTTCTAAGTGACTAAGGAAACAATGATGTTTATATGAGCAATCCTTTTTCTTTTCTTCGTCGTAATTGTTATTGCCGGCAAGACTTAGAAATACAAACAAACCAAAACAAATTCTATAATGACATGGCTAGTGTCAAAACAAAATTCGTCACCAACTTCACAGATGTTTCTAATCCATCAAATCCTCCTATGAGAACCGTCATTAAAAAAAAAAAAAAAAAAAAAAAAAAAAACATCGCTTCCGCTCCTTTTCCTTCTTCCAAGGGAAAATACACAGGTAAAAGAGATCCGAATTCTCCTTGTCGAAAATACACAATACAATACGGTCTACGTTGTTCAAATGATCCTCTAAAAATTTTTGTGTATTTAACAACACAATTTCCGCAGCAGGTTCCTTAGGGAAATGAAATGCACCGGCAGCGATGCAGAGAAAAACCACAGTTGATATCTGATTTTTCAACACAAAATCAAAACAATTATTATAACATTTCTCCAAAGTTTTCTTGTTCGCATTTCTTGGACCACACGTCAACAATACATGATCAACGGGGAGATTATAGCCTGGAGCAATCTTCTCTTGTCATGGTTTCAAAGAACGTATTTTCTCACAATTTTTACAAAATTCTTCTCCTGCAGCTTCTTGGATACTTCTATCTGCTCCTCCCAATGGAATAAGTAATTCATTCGTGGGGTTGACAACAGCGTCAGGAATAATCATAGCGATATGTCCTCGAGAAACTTTAATATTCTTGTTGATTGCAGAATTGGGACCAAACTTTGGTTTCAAACCAGAACAATTCTTCCCTGTTTCAGCCCAAATGGGTAATTGGTTAACAATCACATATCTTCTTTTTTCTATCATGTTCACCGCAGGGTTAAAAACAATTTCACAATGTTCTTCTTTTTCTTTCTCTCTCTTCTGTTTCTCTTCCTGTACTTCGGCACCGCAGGCATTCACAGTAGCACCCTCCACTACGTCTTGTATATCCATTTCAACGTCATCTTCTTCTCAATCTACCTCGTGTTCCTTCTCCTTTTTCTCGTAGTATTTCTTCAACCTTTGTACTGCAATCGAATCAACCTTGAATCGTCCTCGCACAGTCTTGAACTTAACAAAATAGGAATTTGGGTGGTCAATATCCTGAATGATTTCTAGACCAAAATAACATCCACTAAAAGCTCTGGTGAATCCTTTCTTCATGGTATTGTCCAAAATCCACACCTTGTCTCCGACCGTGAAATTGGGTTTTGAATGACGTTTGTTATAAAATTTCGATGGCGTCTTATGTCTCTGGAACTATTTGTCATGAAATTCGTGTCGTATTTCTCCAAATTGCCGCAAACGTTCTGCATTGTTCTGAAATTGACAGGGGGTATCCAAAATTGCTTCATGTAGCATTCTACTTCGGAATCCATCAAAAATGTTCAAAAGGGCTGTATCTCGAGGATAGATTGACAGTTAACCCTTTTCCGGGCCGTGGGAAGATATCTTTCCCCAATCATAGTGTCAAAAGTGCATTATTTAGGTTGGTGGGAATAGTATTTCCAACTTGGTTATCATGTAGTACACTTGGTTATCATGGATTAAAGCAGGTCGAAAATGATTCTTTTGGAGAACAAATGCCTGCTTCTGCTGACGTGATTAGCACGCACGTTAGTGCGCACCATCTGGCGTGTAAATAGTAAGCACTTTTTATTGATTTCTGTTTCCATACAATTCGATCCATACCCATTAGCATCGGGAGGGTAGGGCAAGAGGGGGCATTTGCCCTCCTCTGGAAATTGAAATACCCCTAATGTTATGCAATTTGAGGTACTTGACCGCCCCTCTCTAACCTAACCATTATTGTTTATTTCTGCTTGCAATTGCTAGAGACATTTCAATCCAATGTAATTTGTTTTTGTAACAGTCTTGCTAAATTACAAGTGAAATAAATACATTACAGCCAGAAAATATTACGAAATAATAAATAAAAAAAATCTTCATTATTCTACTGTGGGAAAAGCCCCCGCTTAAAATTAAATCCATGGGAAATACATAGAACAAATGGAATCCACTAACATAATTATTCATATTCGCCTGGTGGAGATCTTATTTTAATAGGCATAACACAGCATCATATCTACAAAAAACGGCCCGGAAAATGGTTAAATTGTGGGCCAACCCAACAGATGGTAGCAGTTCGACCCACTTTCCTTGATCTTTATTACACAACACAGATTTTAGTCTCTGTTCAATGTTTGAGATAGCTATCGTAGCAGTCCCATTCGCATAATGAGCATGAACATTTACAAATCGAATCTTAGCTCCAATTATTGCACATAATTCCTTGAATAAGTTACTAGTAAAGCATGGACTATTTCTTTAACTGTGACTATTTCTTTAAAAATATCGTATTTCAAAATTACGTTTCCATAAAGAAAACTACTTACAGAAGACGCTGTTATATCTCCTAGTGAACTACAAATAGTATAACGAATGGCAGCACCGAGAACCACACATATATTCACAATCGTATTTGGCTTTCTTGGAAGATCAGATATGAAAATTTTCAGAAGCAGTGGAGATAGGATCATTTTTAAACTCCAGATATAATGCTCCAAAGGTCTGTGAGATTTTCTACATTGCTAATTCTGAAGATGATGCAGTCTTGTGAGAAGTTGTTTCCGATATATTAGTGAAACTTGTATATTGTACCACACCTTGTCGAAGATTTTTTCAATTCTTAAGGAAAAAGATACCGAGACCAAAGACATTAGACTGTAGGAAAGTTTTCAGTTCCTGTACGCAACCGAAGACCTATACTGTGTCCGGGACGAAACCCGAATTAGTGGTGCGAGATGGTATTGTTGGCTTATATATGTTATAGAGTTCTTCGAATGAATAAGATTTACACTCTCTTGATATCATAGGAGTCTAACTAACCCATAGTTTTGCGATCGGAATGGATTATTTCTGAATAGAGTATGGGGATAAGGCGAGATTCCTCTCCTGCTAAATGTAAGGGAATTGTTTTTCAGATTGTGTTTCTAATTCTTTTAAACAATGTGGAATATTGAGTTTCCTAAAGGTTTATTTATATTATCGGTTGCTTTCCTCTGTCGGTTGGTATAGCGGTTTCTCTGAACATTTCCTGTGAATTGTCTTCTAAAACTTCGCTTCTCTTCTACGTTTCATTCGTGTCCTTGTGTACTTGGAAGCGTCTTAGGCTTCGGAAATGCTTCGTTTGGGTAAATAATTGTACAAAAGGTAAAGATTCTAAGAGTTTGGTCATTTCCGGTAGTATTGTGTTCTACCTCTTTATCTGGAAACTTAGGAATTGCTTCTTCACAAGAGTCGTCAATATGTCCTACAATGTATTGTTATTAGGGTAGCGGATATTCTGATATTTATTTCTACCATGCGTTTCATTAGTCATGCCTCCTTAACCTCTACGTCAAGATATGAAGATATTTTATTAACCGAAAAGAAGCCGTAATGATTTCACACTGATTTTATTTAAGGAAATAAAGCATATTGAGAAAATATTGAACACATAACCAAAACGAATATTGGCAATAATTTGTAGTTACAGCATAACAGTATACAAATGAAACTTTCAATTCTATATTCAATAAAAGCAGTAGAAATAAAAACATGTTTCAAACGTTTAAAATAAATATTAATATCAACTTATAAATGAGCTACAAGCAGTAACATATAGAAAATATATTAAAATTATTAAATATAGGAAAATCTGAATTTAATTAATTCGGAGCGTAAACGCAAGCCATCCAGTATGGAATACAAAGAAACAAAAGTCTAGCAGACAGTCATTTGTTTGCGTTATTGGATGAAATAAACAACAATATTTGACTGATGAACCAAGTCACCACCTGAAATCAATACGAAAACTAGAAATCATAAATATACTAATATCAAAAAAAACATAGAACAGTGACTATATTTTAGAAATAACCTGGATTCAGACCACCAAGTTGTGATGTATGAAATTAACCGCTTTTCTTTCTGTTTATTCCAAAGAATGTGTAGTTAATTAGATTATTTCTTAGTTTCAAAATGAAATGTTTTGATTAAGAACATTTCATACATTGTACTATGAATAAAATAACTTAGCATGTGACGAATTCATTTTTCAACAATTCCAAAAAATCAGACTTGAACACGTTGAAGCAATAAAAGAAACACGAAAACTCTTTAAAATTGCAAACAAGGAAAACATCAAATTTAAACCGTTTAATTATTAGAATAAAATTTAATCCAGATATTACATCACATCTAAAATTGAAGGGAACAATTCAGTCATTGAAACAATATAAATATTGACTAGACACAAATATAATATATTAACTACCAGGGTGGATTGATTTAAATCAGTCTGATTTAAATCACGATTTTAATCAAGATTTAAATCACTTGATTTTTTCAATAAAAATCGTTGATTTAAATCAAATTCCGAAATGAATTAATTTAAAGTGAAAGTAAGTAAAATCCCGTTTTTGTTTTGTTATTTCGAATATGGAAGATAATAATCACAATACAATGAGACTCAAATGTATGTAAGCACAGTATGAAAACGAGTATCAAGTAGAGAACGATCAGGGAAAATCCCGTTTGAACGGGTAACGGGTGAATCCTGCTTTCTTCTTTTTCTTTACACAGGGTTTTAAAATTTCTATTCCAACGGGGAAATCACCATGGACATTTAAGATGAAAACTCTTTTGCCACGTCTATTTGTTTGTTTCCAGATAATAGGGGCGTATTTAGAGGGGTCCGATCCCCTCTCCGAAACAAATAATAATAATAATAATAATAATAATAATAATAAAAAATAAAATAAATTTTAAAATTTTGGGCGAAATTTATGTACTAAATACTAGAAGTTCCTCGGGATCGTAATACGACAAATTTTGGATGCGTTAAAATATCGAATAATACTTTTGATAAAGTGGATACTTGACCCCATTGCAGAACATGCCGCGATCTGCGATGTGATCGCAGAAAATTTGCCGTGCCCGTGCAGTAAAAATTGTCAGAGGAAATAAAATAGCCAACAGAAAAGTATAAAAACGTGCCTGCTATGTATAGATGTCTTAAATGTACGGACAACTCGCATTTGAACTGCTTTTGACGTCACATAAAGCATATTTTTAACAATCACGAGTGTTTCTTCTTCTGGAACTGATCATCTTGATTTTTTTATTTTGGAATTCCTGCAGAATTTTTGACTTACAAAAACTCATCGCATAAAGACAAAGAAAGTTCTGCCATTGGCTAATATACAGGATCAGAAGACGATATTTACGAAGAAATTAAATATCGACTAAAAGCAGGGAATTCGTGTTATTATTCAGTTCAAAATCTCTTATCGTCGCGAATTCTGTCGAGGAATTTCAAGCTTTAAAATATATAAAACGATAATTATGCCTGTTATGCTGTATGGTTGTGAAACATGGTCGCTTACGCTGAGGGAAGAACGCAGACGGAAAGAATTTGAGAATAAAATCGTGAAACGAATATTCGGAACCAAAAGGAACGGTAATGAGGAATGATCGAAAACTTCATGATGAGGAACTGCATAATTTATACCGTTCACCAAAACATTGTTAGGGTCATCATATCTTGGAGGCTCAGGTGGGCAGGGCATGTAGCGAGAATGGAAGGAAGTAGGAACGCTTTCAGTTTTAACTGGAAGTCCAATCGGAAAACGACCATTAGGAAGGCCTAGGCGCAGATGGGAGGACAATATTAAGATGGATCTCGCAGAAATAAGAATACAAAATAGAAACTGGATTCAGTTGACTAAGGATAAAAGTCAGGAGAGCTTTTGTGTACATGGCATTGAACCTCCCATAGGTCATAGAGTTAATTAATTTTAGGCGAAATTTATATACTTTATATGTATTTCGTGCCGCTAGCTAATTCAAATTGTTTAAAAATATGCCCCTCCAAATATCAGTAACTTTCGTGAAAAGAAAAGTGTCATTTGATATACATTGCTTTACTTTTTCCTTAATGCTTAAGAGAACCGTGATGGGTGTTGAGCTTGGAATTTACAGAGCCAGAATAGGCTTATTTAGAATTTCTTTGAAAGAGTCATCATGTTCTGTGCTAGTGAATACATCAGGCTATACGAAGGTATTTTTTGCCTACGGATTAATAATATTTACTTTATTAATCATCGGTGGTGTTGAACAGCATCCTGGTCCTCCAAGCACTCAACGTAATGATATTGCAGAAATCAAAGACATGGTATCATCTCTTCGCGCGTCCAATGAAAAAGTAGTGGCCGAAGTTGCATCCCTTTGTGGTGCTAATGAACGCTTAACAACGGAAATCAAGACATTGAGGGAAACTGTAACGAAATTGGTTGATAGGGTAGATACCATCGAGACGAAATTATTGGAAGTGTCGAGTGAATTAAGTGAACTACATCGATATAATGCATTGTTAGAACAAAAAATTGATGACCTCGAGAACAGATCACGAAGACAAAATTTAGTGTTTTACGGGGTGAAGGAAGAAGAAAATGAAGACTGGGCAAATACAGAGAAAAAAGTGTGTGATTTGTTAAGTGATAGACTGCAATTAAGAACTGATGACGAACTTATACAGAGGGCTCACCGCGTTGGAAGAAAGTGTCAGGGCAGAACAAGACCCATAGTGTGTAAGTTTTTGAGTGACAAGAAAAAGGAATACGTCTTAAAAAATAGAAATAAACTTCGTGGAACAAACATTTACGTGGATCAGGATTACTCTGGTTCAGTAAGACAAGAGCGTAAACAACTACAGTACTATTTAATGAAAGCACGCAAAGAAGGGAAATATGCAAATATCAATTTCCGGTATTTGTATATTGAAGGGAAAAGATTCACGCTTACTGAACTCCAGAACAATGAAGGGAGGTATTTCCAAGAAACTGACCAGGCCGAGGGAGTTTACAATCAGACACCTGAACCGCCTAAGGCACCTGTCAATAAAGAACAAGGAAAATCTGGACAGAACTTGCGACAAGGAAACGAAGCATCCGCTCCCTCCCCCAATCCTCCATCTGGACATTCCAAGGTAAGAAGAAATATATCAGCGTGAGGGGGGTGCACCAAGGACACTTCCGTAAGTACAAAAACATTCGAAGTTAGAGGTGAAAGTGACAACATAGTTAGGGGAAAAGATGATAATTTTAATATATATGTTCAAAATGTTAGAGGAATTCGTACCAAGCTAAAAGTACTGACTGAAAATGTATTAAGTAACAACTATCAGGCAATTGCATTAACTGAATCTTGGCTTACTGACAGTCACAATGACTCTGAACTATTTGATTCGCGGTATGTCGTGTTAAGAGCTGACAGAAATAGTATTACTTCTGGTAAAAAATTGGGTGGTGGTGTTGTATTAGCAGTAAATAAAAAATATCGAGTACAGAAAATTCCTCCCCCAAGCATTCCTAGTGTGGACTGTATTACAGTAAAAGTTTTTGTAGATACGGTTACTTGTATATATATATGTCTTGTGTATATTGCACCTGGGTCAAATCAATCAACATATAGAGAATATTTTGAACACATATTTAGCGTACTACAACCAGGGAGTAACATTCTTCTGACAGGCGATTATAATCTCTCACAGGTCACGGGAACTGATTTTAATTTCTTAGCATCTACTGGAACCTGTCAAGAATTATTTCATTTAATGAATTTTTATAATTTACGAACTCTGAATAATATTAAAAACTCATATGGCAAAACGCTTGACTTAATACTCTCAAACCTTACTAGCGTAGAGGTCATACACGAACACCCTCCCCTTGTATCCGAGGATGCCTACCATCCAGCCCTACTAATCGAATATAAATATATTAACTTTAGAAATGCTAAATGTACAACGAAAAGCGAAGTAAGAGATTATAATTTTTTTAAAGCTGACTTTGATAAACTGTACCGCGAAATATCACAAACAAATTGGGAACCTATCACAGGTAGTTTGACTGTGGACGGCTCTGTGGATTGTTTCTATAATATACTCTATTCTATTTTTGACCGGTGCATTCCGAAAAAAAGAGCTAAATTCAATTATCCTATTTGGTTTTCTAGTGACATAATTAGATTAATTAAGAGCAAATCATATCACCATAAGAAATGGAAGCAGGGTTCTTGGGACGCACTGTATCACTACAACAAATTTAAAGAATTGAGAGCTCTTTCCAAAAAAGAAATTTCCAAGGCATACAATGCATACTTAAACAACTGTGAGGCCAATATTATAAGCAATCCTAAGACTTTCTGGACGTATGTTAAGAATAAAAAGAGTAACTCGGGAAGTAATTTGTTTCACTATAACGATCAAACTTTGAGTGACGATGCTGCTATTGCAAATGCATTTATGGCAAATTTTCAAGTAACACACAATAAATCAAGTTATAATCTTATTCCTATGGAGCAATACAATAATTCGGAAATTCTGGACAAATTAAATATTAACTTTATAAACATCGAAGATGTTGAGAATGCTATTAAAAAACTTAAGCCACGGTCATCTTGTGGGCCGGATAAAATACCACCGTACATCATTAAAGGCTGCTCAGAAATACTGAAACATCCCCTACAGGCTATTTTTAACAAGTCAATAGCTTCTTCTACGTTTCCTATGAAATGGAAGATTGGTGACGTCTGTCCCATTCCCAAGACAGGTTGTCCTACTGACCAAATAAAAAATTATCGACCGGTAACACTGCTATCTGCCCCATCTAAGGTATTTGAAATTATTATATATGAAAAAATTTACTCACATGTACGGTCAGTAATATCTCCCTTTCAACATGGTTTCATGCCAAAAAGGTCAACTGTAACTAATCTCTCAGAACTTACACATTTTATAGCTAATCAAGTTGATAAAAAGGAACAAGTAGACGTAATTTATACAGATTTCTCCAAGGCGTTCGACGTAATTAATCACGATATACTTCTAAGCAAACTTGTGACATTCAATTTTTCACGAAACCTTCAACAATTTATAGCGTCCTATCTTTGCCAACGCAAACATCGCGTTCGATACAAAAATATTCTAACTGAGGAATATGTCGTAGACTCTGGTGTGCCTCAGGGATCGAACTTAGGACCTCTATTATTTATATTATTTGTTAATGATTTACCACCTGTAATAACATCCTCCCACAAACTATTGTTTGCTGACGATTTAAAAATCTATCGTAGTATCTCCACGGAGTTAGACGCTATTTCTTTGCAAAGCGATATAAATTCTATTTTCCAATGGTGTGAATCAAACAAATTGCTGTTAAATATTAAAAAATGTAAAGTAGTATCATACACCAGGAAAATGAACTATGTCCGCAATGTGTATACTATTAATCAAACACCAATTGAAAGAGTGGATTATATAACTGATCTTGGAGTCACTCTGCAGTCAAACCTATCATTTGATATTCATGTCAACAGAGTAGTTGGTGAGGCCTTTAGGAACCTTGGCTTTGTGATGAGATTAGGAAGTGATTTTTCTAACACCGATGTCCTCAAAACATTATACATTGCCTATGTAAGGTCTAAGGTGGAATATGCAGCAATAATATGGGGTTCTGATAGTAAGAAATATACAAGTAAAATTGAAAACATTCAAAATAAATTTGTGCGCTTTTTAACATATAAAGAAACAGGAATATATCCGAAATTTGAGAAGTATGAAGATCTTCGAAGCAAATATTCATTACAATCACTTGAAAGCAGGAGGACTCACTTCATTTTATCTTTCTTACATAAAATAATACATAGTACAGTAGATTCAGAATATTTACTATCAGAAATCAAACTTCACGTCCCACATAGAGCAACCAGACCCCATAATAGCATATTCCATCTCTCAGCGCAAAGGACTAATGCATTGGATGTATCGCCTGTCAGAAAAATGTGTTTATTGTATAATAAGGTGTCAGAAAAGCACCCAGAGATAGACATTTTTAGCTATAGACAGAATTTTACTCTAAATAAATAAGTTGTAGATCATGTTATATGTATTTTAAAGTATTTTGCAATCGTATTATTTTGTTATCATGTGTGTATTTTAAATTATATTATCATGATGGAAAACTGTAATTAGGCATCTGCCTGTTGTTTTCTGAAATAAATAAATAAGAAAAATAAGAAAATAAATAAACATTGTTTGGGATTGAAATAGGTTAACGATTGGGAATTAATTCAAAATTAAAACCCAATACCTTCACTTAAATGGCATAATTAACATTTAATACTAATTCCTAATGTTTTTTTTTTCAGTTCACGACTTGTATTATACGAAGAAAAAGGTTTGATTTAAATCAAAAAAATCGATTTAAATCAAAAAAATCAACAAAAATGATTTTTTTGAAAAAAATCATGATTTTTTTCCACCCTGTTAACTACAGTACAAAGATTCCGTGTGATATAAGACAACAGAAAAGTCTGTCACTTCAAAATATACAACATTTTTAGAACTTGTGGAAAAAATCTATACAAATGCAATTCATACAATATTAGAGTGTATTAAGAAATAATGTTAGATATTAACAAGGAAAATTAAAGTCCTAAAGATAAAACTGTAACAGTTGTCTATAGTTTATTTATACTGTATTTATATCTTTTAATTACTAAATTGTGTTGAACTTGATGTGGAATAAATACTTGTTAATTTTATATAAGTAACTGAAACTTTATTTACATTTAGTAGACTCTTGTTTGTAATATGCCATTACAGTCTAATGAGAATATGTTTTAATAGGAGGGTTCCCGAAATTTTTTGTACCGACTGTACTTGACGTTCAACAAAAAATTTCTGGCTGTTCATATAATTCATAATATTGTTCGTTATTCTATTTCAGATTAACATGGAAAACTGTAAAAAGGTTCATTACGGATTATAGTTTTGGGAATCAGTATCTTTATTTATATATTAAATTAGTTATAAGTCTTGTATATGGATGTGTAAATGGATTATTACAATTCTTACGGTGTCAGTGCTGTCTGAAAATATAGATCCACTATTGGACGGAACTTTCAGATTAAATAACCAATCTAAAATTCGACAGAATTTTCAGGACCAACCTTCACCTCTCTTTTAGATACCTAGGTCCTTCTAAAAAACTAGTTTAATCCAGATTTTACCAAATTTTATTTGTTTCAAAGCCCCACCGCCAAAAATGCTTTGTTTTGATTGGATGATAAACCCACGCTATGATATTAGGGTGCGATTATTCCCATTCCATGCCGGGAAGTGTTACTGAAGACACTAGATTCTGATCGTCTAGCTTAAAAAGTCGAAAAGGAGCTAGAAAAGCTGCAAACAAGGTAATATTTGGGATTTTATTAACATGTACAATCACTGGAAGTCTTGAGGAGCCATGAACTATTGAATTTCATAGTAAAACTGGACTAAAAAGCTGAAATAGTAAGTGCAATATAGTGACGCCATGATTGCATCCACCGATCGCTATGGACAGGATTCAGAAGTAGTGTGATTTCCGTTTTCCTTTTCCTAAAACCGGTTCTGAAGATCAGTGTTTTCCTCTGATATTTTTCACCTTCCAATTTTCCTGCTAATTGAGGGTTACAAGACCTGTCCATTATAGATTTGTTTATGTAGGTAGCGAGTGATTTTTTTTAACATACATGGCGGCATTTAATTTTGTTGTAGTTAGTATAGTAATCACAATGCACGTGTAAATTTTCAGTAAGGGCTCCTATCTGACTCCCAAATTGGGAGTACGGCTTCCAGCGGGATGAGTTGAACATGTAGTTTGTTCCGGGTTCCTGCCCCTTCAGGGCAGGGGTCCTATTGTTAGTCACCACTTCGATATGTCCCCTCGGGGCATTGATTAAACAGGTTGAGTTTCAGAATGTGATTTAGTAAATACAAGGGCCAGTTGGCCCTGTTCCTTTCTTTCCTTTTCCTTTCGAGCCGATTTAAAATGGTAAAATATGAATGTTTTCTATGTATATTTATTAGTATAACATGTATTAATGTAGTGTGTAGTATGGATGTGGCATGTATGTGTATATTTGTAATGTAGTAAACATTTTCTAGTAGTAGTAATTGTGGTAGTTAAGTGATGAAAGAGTGTGTGAGATAACTAAATATGGACAGTGTAGTATTTACTATGCAATAAAATTTTTATTATTCCGTCATTAAGTGAACTCATACACAATATTTAAAAGGGAACGTAATATAGTACAATAATTCCGTGTACAAGGTCACATTCAGTTGTTCAAGGGTTGATTATATCGTCGCTAGCCTCTAGTGTCGAAAGTCAGTACTAACCGTCATTCTCATATCGATGTTCTTAGTGATTTAGTTTCCATGAAATTGACCTTTCTTTTCGAAATAAAACCTAGAAGGTATAATTCACAGCCCATATGGATGTACAGTTAGGTTAAAGGACCCAAAATTAATATATCCTGAAAATTACAACATTCTGCTTAGTCTAGAAATCGAAATATTTAAGTAAATAAACAATACATAATTTCTTAACAGAAGTCGGGCGATATGATGCTAGTTCTTCGCTTTGAAATTATATTAAATGTTCATTTTTCTTCGTGGCTGCAGAATTTCATTGTTGCTGCAGAATTTCATAAACATTAAATATTATCGCAGATAATTCTATTTTCAGTGAACGTACGTAGGATTTTTTTCGTTCTTAATAAAGCTACCAGGTATTACATAGTATTGTGTGTGTGGTGAAAGAGTCTTGAGTTCGAGTGAGGTTGTCGTGCGGTGATCGGAATGGGAAATGTTTGTAGTGACTATAGATTTTAAAGTGTTATGATGAAATGTGTATATAGGCTGGGCGTAGATAGAGGAGACAGGGTGTTTGTAAAATATAGCGACGTAGTAAATGTAAAGATGATGATATGAATATTATATGAATATTAATAAGTATATGAATATTGTAGTAAATGAATATAGAAGATAGGACACCCATATAGTTAAATGTATAGTAGCCCAGTGAATACTTCGCCGCGTGTTGATATATAGATATTGAATAGATACGTGTAGCTACAAACATCTCAGGTTCTGACCCCTGCACCATAATATCACGCGGACCGGAGGGCAATATATAGTTGGACTATGGTAATACTTTGTAGTTTAATGTGTTATAATAATAATCAACCATAGTAATACCATCTGATAGAATGGGTAGCATCATATAATCGCTGACTAGACATATTGAATAATAAATTATGAAAAGACAATAGTTATAGAACGGGGCTGTAGTGAATTATATTTTCTGGTCGGTTTTAAAATAGAATATCCTGCTCCGTGAGATTTTTTTTTCCTTCACGTTACCTACCAGGGCTAGCTTACAATGTTCATGGAGGCGACAGCTCTGACAGGGTTACAGAATCAAAACAATTAATTATTGAAATTTATTATCCCGTACCCGGGCATCGACCTCTCCCCCGTTGAGTACTTTCGTTCTCTTTTCTTAGTTTCCAAACTAGATAGTGATGGAAATTAATCGATGCCTCAGAATTTAGCGCATTCTGCGAAGGGGAGCTATCGGTGATGTTTGGTCATTGAAATCACCGATCCAAAATTCAGTTTATTTAAATTTTTTTATTATTTCGGCAAATCATTAGTTAGGGATATCTTAGCTAATACTTTTACTCTAGTTTCATTACTGTCCTAGAACCTTCTTAGTTCTTCTGAGGAGTCGAATGTTTTTTTTTCTTACTTAGAGATTTCAAAACTGGGGACGCAGTTACCTGGTCCCTTCCCCCTCTCCTTTTATCCTGCTGGTCTGGGCCGGATACGGGGATCGGATTTCAATCTTACAAATAAACTCTTGTGGGATTGGGATCTGATGGACACAGAACTTGCATCCTTGGCAGCAGGGCCTCCCTCTTAGTTTACGTATTTAAGTAAACCACCCTCTTTCGGTATATGTGAATATTTTTGGCTATGAGTTGTTATATATTTAAATTCGATCACTCTTCTGTGTAGTGAGTAGTACTTTAATCTTTCTCCTTTCGTTGGCGCCGCTTTCTCTCTCTTGTCTCTTTCTTCCTTCTTACTTCGAGATTTTTTTTATTTCAACCTTCCCCCCCCCCCGATTTTGAACTTGTCGCTTACGATTTATTTAGCGTACAACTCTGATCTAAAATTACCAGCTGAGACGTTGCAAGACACGATTCATGGATAGAGTAGATAATGATTGGGTCCTCCATCACATTTTGACCTATCGCCGAAATGAACAAAGACTTCATATTTGACGACACTTAAATTACGTTCTTTCACCGTCGTCCCTTTTAAGTTTTTTTTTAATCCGTTGGTCACTTTCCGTTCTGTTTTGGTTTTCGATTACCTTGTAGTTGATCTGGGCCCAGAAATTGTATTTTAGGTTATCTAGTTATATCTTTAGAAATGTTCTGTGTTACGTGCCTGCCTCACAAAGTTTTTTTTTTATTATTTAAGCACGAATTGATTATATAAAAGTTAAAATTTATAGACGCGCGGTATCAGGTAAAAAATCGATTTTCTTTTTCATATGTAATGTCGGAAGTCATTTGTTTTCTTGGACAATGTTTGCAACCTTTTAAAAAAATATTGTTGGGGTGATTAATTTAAATGTGTGCGCATTTATTATAAATATATATATATATATATATAGAGAGAGAGAGAGTGAAATGAATACGTCGAAATGTATATGTACTTAGTATGTGAATATGATTTTAAAGTAAAAGTATGATATTAAATGTATTATATGAATATATGTAAGAGCGCTCGTGTCTGTCCCCCCAAACGTGTATTGGTTGCTATAGTTTACCAGCGAGTTTCTGACGAATTTAAGAATGTAGATTTTGTCAAGAATACCGCCGTGCACTCAAGTAATTTTCCTTTTCTTCTGAATCAATGTAAATGATAACCTCTGTAATTATGTAATGGCATGTATTGAAAAGTAACGGCAGGTCTAAACGTAACCCACATCATAACGAATATTATCCCTGAACTACCAACCTAAAACCATTGTCGAAAGTGTACCTTGAATCCTTCTCACCTGCATATGTATCCTATGACTTGACCAGTTTTTTTTTTCTATCCTCACTTTAAACCATCATACTCCGTACACCTGTGGAAGATTGTTTCTTTTTTTTTTAAATCCGAACCATGTATACAGATATATAAAAGTGATCTAAAGGAAAGGTCTCGTGACGTGTCACAGTGTTGGATAAATAACTTGAAATTATTCAATTAATAAGTTTGGAAATAGACCGTCTAAGAGGAGAAACATCCTCTGGTGTAAGTGATTTTCTCGAAATCCCTAGAGGGGTATAAACGTAGCAGTGTGCGATTGCAGATATAAACTGTTAAGAGTTACAAACCAAATATAGTCGATGAATGTTTTTTTGTAAACCACTATATATATATATATATATATATATATATATATATATATATATATATATATATATATATATATATATATATAAACACCAACTAAGTTAAATGGAGCGAAATGTTTTGGACACTACGACTAGTGCGTGATTTGTGATTTGAACGTTCAAAATTATTAATATTTTATTGATCAATGTGAGGTAGAGACTCATATAAGTTCTAATACATCTAAAAGTTTTTTTTTTCTTTTCTTTCCATTTGTCAATATGATTGAATATACAAAAATTTACTAAAATATAACACTATGTACTCTATTAATATATAACCAAGAGCTTGTGCTTTTAATATTTTCTTCATAATTACTTGTTTTGTCTTTTCTTTTCACTATGAATGTAATAAACTATTTGTACCCTTGTAGCTAGTTGATTTTCCTTTAAACATATATACACTGTCCTGAGTGAGTGAGCGTGTGAATGCATGATAGATTTAATTTAGGTAATTTTAGTGATATCCTTTGTCATATTAACATCTGTAATATATGTGACATGTTTTAATAGATGTGTTAAGGTAAATAACCTAGGTCATGAAGGACCGCTACTAATGGTTTAAATCGGCTCTAGGAGTGAAACAAAAATAGCAGGATGAGCCTAAATACGACATCTTTCTTCCAGGAAGTTGAGACTCTTATTGATACGATACATAAATTTATATTGAGTTTATAAGTCTGATTTTTTTTTCCTCTTGGCTAATTCATATGTGTGGTCGATCCTAGAGAACAGAGTTCAGATGCTGGATGGTTATCAATCACCGGTAGGAATAACAGTACAAAGAATGATTTCACTTCTCTCATTTCCAGGTCTAGGTCTGGGCAACCCCACGATCGTGGTGCCTGGAGCTAGGTCTGGGTGGTATGAGGGAACATGTGTCTATTCCGAAGCATTCCAAAATTGATTAGTCGTTAATAACATTTAGAATGATTCATCTTTCAACGACTTTCCCGACCTTTTACTATATTTCCGGAATTATCCAGTAATCTGTTTTCTTATTAAAATACCCTATTTCTTTTCTTTCTTCTTTTCCTACCTCCTTCTTTTACCCTTCTACTTTCTTCTCTTTCTTTTCTATTTCTAAATGAAAGAAAACGGAGTCATGATTGAGAGTAGTCGCTATTGGCACGGTCAATAAGTTGTTTAGATGAGTTTTCTTCGGGAGTCCGATATGGAATAATCAACAATAACAAGAAAGTTTATTGGAATTTACTTTATTGGAAAATAATCCGGATTTCAATTAGTAGGTGTTGTTTAATAATCGGCCTCGTTCAAAGAGAATTAATTTTAGCGACTTCTCTCCAGTACATTGCACGTTATTATTTTTTATTCGTTTTGTTGTTTTTTTTTCGTTTTCTTTCAATTGGCGATCGTTGACATCGGACAGTTACCATGGAAACAATTGTTTTCCCTGGTAACGGATCTGGAATTATTTATTAAACACTGTTTAGGATCGAGCACATATTGACTTGGCCACAAAAGGTGAATAATTAAAAAGGTCACAGTGAGATTAAATAATCATAGTCATTGGCTGTTCTGCTATCTTTGTCTCTCTCTGTAGAAAGGGGGAAATGAAGGAATTTGTCAAAGTGAATTCTAAAATTTGAAAATGCTGGAAGTTGACCCAAGGAGGGAATTAGATAGGAGTCCCTTAATTTATGAACAGTACCTGAATAATAAGTATTGTTAGTCTATAAGTATATAATTGCATGTGTTTATATTGTGTCTTTTTTGTATGGAAGCTATGGCAACCAATAGAGAAGTTGTATCACACGAGAACGCGGAAGTCTCATGTACACAATGTACGTTAGAAGGTAATGAGAAAAGAGCTCGCGTCTCCCGTAGGCTAGTGAGGTGTCATGAGTGTGGGCTGAAATGGATTCATTTCAGTTGTACCAATTTAGAGGATACTGCTGAAAATGCAGAAAAGGTCCGGGCTGGTGAGATAGTTAAATACTGTAAAGAATGTGAGGGGAAGCTCCACCAGTCGCGTGAACCCATGAGTTTATCCTCTGAGAAAGAAAATGAACATCCCGATTCGGACGGTGAGCGAGGGTATAGTACCCCGAAGAACCGAGGCCAAATATCTCCAGTGGAGATATCTGACCTCGATGATGATGAAAGAAATGGGGATTTTATTGGTGATAAACCCAAAGAAGAGCAAAGGAAGACTGTGTCATCTAATAATGACGCTCTCCTCCTTTCATTGCAACAAATGCTACAAAAAATAGATGAGAAAATAGATAATAATAGCCTGGAGATGAGACGCGAAATAAATGAAAAAATAGATAAAAATAGCCTGGAGATGAGACGCGAAATAAATGAAAAAATAGATAAAAATAGCCTGGAGAGGAGACGCGAAATAAATGAAAAAATAGATGAAAATAGCCGGGAAATGAGACGCGAAATAAATGAGTAATTTGACACTTCGAAACGAGAAACCGAATCTCGATTCGAGGTACTAACCCAGAAAATCGACAACATATGTTCATACTTTGCTTCCTCAATAACTACGTTGAGAGAGCAAACGTCTACTGAAATTGATTTGGTCAGATGCGAGGCTCAGCAATCCCTAAAGCAACTTCAGCAGGAGACTGAGGGTAAATTAGATCATGTAAATTCTGAAATTGAACAAATAGATACCAAATTGCATAAGATCAACAATAAATTAGAAACACAGCAGGCCGAAATTGATAGTTTAAAGTCAACCTTGTCAGATTTATCACTGGAAACCAAACTGGAAGTGACTGACCAAAAAATTTCGAAAATTCAGAACGAAATAGTAACTATTCAAAAAGAAATAACGAAACCTAGTCGCGGAAAACCAGAGGTAACCTATCCTTTCCCCGGTAGCGATTCCTCAGAAATATTACCTGCTATAACAACTACCTGTAGCGCAGGAAAAGAAAATTTAATGTCAGTTGATGCACCGGATATTGCGACGCACTACCCCATGCATCGGTCAGAACCAAAGTCATGGTTTAATTCCAATAGTGTGCCGAATCAGTCGAGTGTTGTGACGACTACGGTCACTAGCGTGAGTGCTCCCTCCTTACATGGAGGTATACAATCACATAGCGTGTTGCCGGGAAGAGGAGATGGGTGCCATTCTGAGTCGTTGTTCACGGGTGCGATTGGTCCGGGGATGGAGCCCAACATATTTAATACGACCAACAGAATCCCTTTTAATTATATGGGTAATTATAACACCGCTACGACGTCGTCGGTGGTAAATCCGGTGACGACCCCGATTGTACAGGATAATATGTTAATTCCCAGTAACTATTCCCCTGCTTATGTTAGTATGGGTTCCAAGGTTTCACTGAGGGACATCGAACGTTTTCCCACGTTTGATGGGAATATCACTAATGGACAGCCTCGTGTTTTCCTGCGTAGATTGCAGCAGTGCTTAGAAATGTATCGGCTGACCGATAGAGAACGTTTGCAAATAGTCGAGAAACTTTTAATTGCAGCATCAGGCGCGTGGTTTGCTTCTATTAAATATAGAATCCATACGTTTGACGATTTCCTGATCCTTTTTAAGGAAGAATACTGCAATGAACATATAGAGAGGCTTCAGAAACGCAACCTCCAATCTTTAAGATATGATCGAGCCAAGTATGGGTCCCTTTTGGACTATGCTTGGAAGATCATAGAATTGTACTACCAGATCGCAGAAAATCCATCGCAAGCCGAACTAGTAGTGAACGCTCTTCCACCAGATGAGTCGCGGGCTATTGCTTCCCACTTGTGCCAAACGGTGCGAGAAGTTACGTCACGCCTAGCTGCCCTGTGTGGAAAACAAACTGGAGGCCCACCAAAGAGGTATTTCGCCCGACAAGCGAACGTTGTGAAACCCGTGAAAAGCAAGGCAACGGCTAGTTGCCAAACGGACTTTCTGAGTTACACCCAAGCTGGATCTCGTTATCCGAGTGGGAGTGGCTCAGAAAGCAATCAATATAATGGTCGACGGCTGTACCGTAACCGACCGATGTTTAACAATCGCCGGGGTTATCGCCCCTATGACCGCACAATAGGGGAATCGAACCCGAATAGGGACGATAATAGGAGGAACTTCAACGGGGCGTACCGGAGAAGAGAAAACGGTAATGGTCAAGGCGGTAATGTTACTAATAACTGTGCAAGTAGATCTCAGAATTCTGCTCCTTCGCAACTACAAACTAATGGCGGAAATGGAATTCTAGCGAATCGAGGGATTGATAGTCGCGAGACCGCTGTCAAATCGACAAACTAATTCCGCAACTACCTGGTGAAATGGGGGAGGATAGTTGCGGGAAAATATACCCCATTATTTTGAAAAATCAGAATGACCACGAATGTAAATCTAATCTATGGACGCAAAATTCGTCATTTCGGGACTCGTTACAATTTATCATAAAATTTGTCATAGATGAGGAACCCTTTGCTTCAAGTGAAGAACGCTATTTTTCTACCTCTCCCAGCCTACGAGGAAGTATCGGCGGCGTTGAACTTGTCGCTACAATAGATAGTGGCTCGGAGCTCTGCCTAATGGACTGGGAGGTGTGGAAAAAATTAAAGCAACGGTTTCCATCCGCAAAATTCAGACCATACACGGGCCTTACACTTGGCGCTTTCGCTGGGAAAGAGAGTTTTTCGGTTCAGGGCGTTCAAAATTTTAACCTAAACATACAGAATCATATATTTGAAATAGCCATTTTCGTCATAAAGTATTTGCGAACGGACCTAATACTGGGATGTCCGTTTTTAGACAAATTTCATTGTATCATTGACCGGGAAAAGAAAGAGATTAGAATGAAAGATAGTTTAGGAAACACTGTTATCATTCCTACAGATCGACCTAACATAATGCTAGTGAAATTACCAGTAGAAGAGATTGCAATCGGTGGATCAGGATGGCCGGTTGTGGATCAACCTATGCTTGACCCCAGTTTAAATTGTCAAGCTGCCTGTGCAGTGACACCTCTCCACTAGGGAGGGGTTAACAGGGGAGATCAGCTGGATCCACTCCTGGGCACCGAATGCAATGTCTCGGAACAAGATATTGATTCATATATTGCGACTCGGGATGACTTACCATTACCGATTAAATCAGGTCTTCGGAAATTATTAATAAAGTACCGTTCTCTTTTCTCTGAGTACCCACGCCGCGTAAACGCGCCTCCCTATAAAATACAGTTGAAGGATGAAGAACCAGTTGTTGGACCATGTTATTCCGTTCCTCAGGCTATACAACCTGAGTTCGAAGCAGAGTTGAATAAATGGTTACGGTTGGGAATAGCAATAGAACAAATGTCTCCATATCGAAATCCTATTCATGTCGTCCGGAAGGCCTCTGGCGGTGTACGTCCAGTTTTAGATCTGAGGGCTACTAATTCAAAAATTATCTCTCCACAGGTGCAGGTAGAACCTATCAACGAGTTACTACACCGTGTTTCGCAGGCAATGTGGTTTTCGTCGTTTGACGCGTCAAGTGCATATTACGGGATCAGTTGACACCAAGACTCTTACCAATGCACCAGTTTTGTGTACAAGGGAAGACAATATTGCCTTACTGTTCTGCCACAGGGGTTGAAAAGTAGTCCTGCCGTATTTCAATCAGTAATGACAAAATTTTTTAATGACTCGACCCGTTCTTTTGTTATTTTGTATTTAGACGATGTTCTAGTCAAATCAACTACTGAAGAAGAGCATTTGGTTCATTTAGAGAGAACTTTCGAAATCTTTAAACAAGCAAATTTTTCATTAAATTTCAAGAAATGTAAGTTCTTTGCACGGGAAATCAAATTTTTAGGACATATAATTAGTGGCAGAACAATAAGGGTTGACCCTCGACTCAATGAGCCAATTCGTTGTTTTCTAGTACCGAAATCCAAGAAAGCATTACAGAAGTTTTTAGGGCTTATAGGATGGAGGCGAAAATTCATCCCAAACTTCTCTGGTCTCACTGCTAATCTGTATCAACTCCTGAAAAAGGATCAGAGATTCGTACTGAATAACGAAGCCTTGGAAACTTTCAATAAACTGAGAACTCTTCTTAGTAATCCACCTGCATTAAGTCAGCCGGATTTCTCCTTGCCTTTTCACATCCATAGTGATGCGTGCATGGAAAATTTGGCTGGCCTACTTGCACAATATCCTTCAGATAAAGATAATCCTAACGTCATTGGATATGCCAGTCGACGGGTGAAACCCTATGAATTGTCTCTTTCAATATCTCAGCTGGAACTCCTGTCAGTCCTGTTCCTTTGTGAACATTTTGAGCAGTATATCATGGGTCGTACTACTTATGTCCATACAGATAACGCGGCAGTTACACATGCATTCACCCAAAAGAACCTTGAGCCACGAACCACCCGCATTCTATTGAAACTGCAGAAATTTGATTTAATTTTCCAACACTGCCCAGGCAGAGAAAATTTTGTAGCCGACACAATTAGCAGATACCCACCTGAGGTATTGCTTGAGCCCGAAACACATTATGTTCATTTTTTAACCAAAAAGCAGGATGCCGATATTAATCTAGACTTTATTCGAGAAAATCAAATAACAGATGAGTTATGTAAGAATCTGTTAAAGCAATATGAAAACAACCGTTATCTGGACAGAGTAACAATGTACTGTGGATTAATTTATATTAAACCTTTGCGTATTCAGAAATGGCTCTTAATGATACCGCAGAGTTGTATACCCCAAATTATCAGTGTCGTCCATTCTACCGGTCACTTTGGAGTTCAAAAGTGTTATCGTTTTTGTCGAGCTATATTTTATTGGAAGAATCAAAAAACCACGATTAAAAACTTTATACGAAATTGTATAGAATGTGCCGAAACAAAGTTTACAAACCGTGCTATAGCTAAGCAAAAATATCATATCCAAGCGACCGTACCCCATGAGAATCTTGGGGTGGACCTAATTGGAAAATTGCCACCCAGTCAGGGATATTATTATATTTTATCTCTAACAGATATCTATTCTCGTTTCGTTACTTTTCTTGCACTGAAAAAGGCTCATACTAAAGAAATAATCACAGTATTAGAGAGACGATACTTTCATCTATTGCCTTACCCACAGGAATTCTTATCCGATAAAGGACCACAGTTCCAATCTAAGTTATGGCAGGACTTTTGTAACAAATATAAAATTAAACATAAGAAAACTTCCAGTTATTCGCCGCAGGCTAACGGCGTTACAGAACGTAGCCATAAAGAACTCAATAGATTAGTAAGATTATGGTGTCATGAGGATCAAACCACTTGGCACAAGTACTTAGTCAAAATTCAGGACCTTCTGAACAATTCATATTATTCCAGTATTGGCTGTACGCCTGCGGAACACTTTCTTAGTTATTCTGCCGTTGATAGCTATAGGAAAGTGTTCCGATGGCCCAAAGAGTTAGATTCCGTAGATAACCGTTTCCGATACGCTGAAGTAGAGGTAAAATTAAAAAGTCATACTAAACAGTCGTCAAACGCTATAAATCTGCAAGAAGGGCAATTAGTGATGTTGAAACTGCATAACTTATCCTCACTTATAAAGCATGAGACAGCAAAATGGATGAAAGTCTATACCGGCCCGTTTTTAGCAGTTAAGTTATTGAAAAATTGCGCCGTATTACACAATCTAAAAGGTGAAAGTATCGGAACTCACAATTTCCAGAATCTTAAGCTTTTCAACTGTACCGAGGACAAAAAACGGGAACTTCTATCTCAATACCCAAAGTGAATGTTACACTGTCTCATTTGAGTGCATGAGAGTATGAGTGGGTAGTTAGTTTATTAGTATTAATACATGTTAATTCTATTCAACAAAATTTTGTTATTCAAACAAAAATTTTTTTAACGACGCCGGGGAACTATAATATGCCATTACAGTCTAATGACATTATGTTTTAATAGGAGGGTGCCCGAAATTTTTTGTACCGACTGTACTTGACGTTCAACAAAAAATTTCTGGCTGTTCATATAATTCATAATATTGTTCGTTATTCTATTTCAGATTAACATGGAAAACTGTAAAAAGGTTCATTACGGATTATAGTTTTGGGAATCAGTATCTTTATTTATATATTAAATTAGTTATAAGTCTTGTATATGGATGTGTAAATGGATTATTACAATTCTTACGGTGTCAGTGCTATCTGAAAATATAGATCCACTATTGGACGGAACTTTCAGATTAAATAACCAATCTAAAATTCGACAGAATTTTCAGGACCAACCTTCACCTCTCTTTTAGATACCTAGGTCCTTCTAAAAAACTAGTTTAATCCAGATTTTACCAAATTTTATTTGTTTCAAAGCCCCACCGCCAAAAATGCTTTGTTTTGATTGGATGATAAACCCACGCTATGATATTAGGGCGCGATTATTCCCATTCCATGCCGGGAAGTGTTACTGAAGACACTAGATTCTGATCGTCTAGCTTAAAAAGTCGAAAAGGAGCTAGAAAAGCTGCAAACAAGGTAATATTTGGGATTTTATTAACATGTACAATCACTGGAAGTCTTGAGGAGCCATCAACTATTGAATTTCATAGTAAAACTGGACTAAAAAGCTGAAATAGTAAGTGCAATATAGTGACGCCATGATTGCATCCACCGATCGCTATGGACAGGATTCAGAGGTAGTGTGATTTCCGTTTTCTTTTTCCTAAAACCGGTTCTGAAGATCAGTGTTTTCCCCTGATATTTTTCACCTTCCAATTTTCCTGCTAATTGAGGGTTACAAGACCTGTCCATTATAGATTTGTTTATGTAGCTAGCGAGTGATTTTTTTAACATACATGGCGGCATTTAATTTTGTTGTAGTTAGTATAGTAATCACAATGCACGTGTAAATTTTCAGTAAGGGCTCCTATCTGACTCCCAAATTGGGAGTACGGCTTCCAGCGGGATGAGTTGAACATGTAGTTTGTTCCGGGTTCCTGCCCCTTCAGGGCAGGGGTCCTATTGTTAGTCACCACTTCGATATGTCCCCTCGGGGCATTGATTAAACAGGTTGAGTTTCAGAATGTGATTTAGTAAATACAAGGGCCAGTTGGCCCTGTTCCTTTCTTTCCTTTTCCTTTCGAGCCGATTTAAAATGGTAAAATATGAATGTTTTCTGTGTATATTTATTAGTATAACATGTATTAATGTAGTGTGTAGTATGGATGTGGCATGTATGTGTATATTTGTAATGTAGTAAACATTTTCTAGTAGTAGTAATTGTGGTAGTTAAGTGATGAAAGAGTGTGTGAGATAACTAAATATGGACAGTGTAGTATTTACTATGCAATAAAATTTTTATTATTCCGTCATTAAGTGAACTCATACACAATATTTAAAAGGGAACGTAATATAGTACAATAATTCCGTGTACAAGGTCACATTCAGTTGTTCAAGGGTTGATTATATCGTCGCTAGCCTCTAGTGTCGAAAGTCAGTACTAACCGTCATTCTCATATCGATGTTCTTAGTGATTTAGTTTCCATGAAATTGACCTTTCTTTTCGAAATAAAACCTAGAAGGTATAATTCACAGCCCATATGGATGTACAGTTAGGTTAAAGGACCCAAAATTAATATATCCTGAAAATTACAACATTCTGCTTAGTCTAGAAATCGAAATATTTAAGTAAATAAACAATACATAATTTCTTAACAGAAGTCGGGCGATATGATGCTAGTTCTTCGCTTTGAAATTATATTAAATGTTCATTTTTCTTCGTGGCTGCAGAATTTCATTGTTGCTGCAGAATTTCATAAACATTAAATATTATCGCAGATAATTCTATTTTCAGTGAACGTACGTAGGATTTTTTTTTCGTTCTTAATAAAGCTACCAGGTATTACATAGTATTGTGTGTGTGGTGAAAGAGTCTTGAGTTCGAGTGAGGTTGTCGTGCGGTGATCGGAATGGGAAATGTTTGTAGTGACTATAGATTTTAAAGTGTTATGATGAAATGTGTATATAGGCTGGGCGTAGATAGAAGAAACAGGGTGTTTGTAAAATATAGCGACGTAGTAAATGTAAAGATGATGATATGAATATTATATGAATATTAATAAGTATATGAATATTGTAGTAAATGAATATAGAAGATAGGACACCCATATAGTTAAATGTATAGTAGCCCAGTGAATACTTCGCCGCGTGTTGATATATAGATATTGAATAGATACGTGTAGCTACAAACATCTCAGGTTCTGACCCCTGCACCATAATATCACGCGGACCGGAGGGCAATATATAGTTGGACTATGGTAATACTTTGTAGTTTAATGTGTTATAATAATAATCAACCATAGTAATACCATCTGATAGAATGGGTAGCATCATATAATCGCTGACTAGACATATTGAATAATAAATTATGAAAAGACAATAGTTATAGAACGGGGCTGTAGTGAATTATATTTTCTGGTCGGTTTTAAAATAGAATATCCTGCTCCGTGAGATTTTTTTTTCCTTCACGTTACCTACCCGGGCTAGCTTACAATGTTCATGGAGGCGACAGCTCTGACAGGGTTACAGAATCAAAACAATTAATTATTGAAATTTATTATCCCGTACCCGGGCATCGACCTCTCCCCCGTTGAGTACTTTCGTTCTCTTTTCTTAGTTTCCAAACTAGATAGTGATGGAAATTAATCGATGCCTCAGAATTTAGCGCATTCTGCGAAGGGGAGCTATCGGTGATGTTTGGTCATTGAAATCACCGATCCAAAATTCAGTTTATTTAAATTTTTTTATTATTTCGGCAAATCATTAGTTAGGGATATCTTAGCTAATACTTTTACTCTAGTTTCATTACTGTCCTAGAACCTTCTTAGTTCTTCTGAGGAGTCGAATGTTTTTTTTCTTACTTAGAGATTTCAAAACTGGGGACGCAGTTACCTGGTCCCTTCCCCCTCTCCTTTTATCTTGCTGGTCTGGGCCGGATACGGGGATCGGATTTCAATCTTACAAATAAACTCTTGTGGGATTGGGATCTGATGGACACAGAACTTGCATCCTTGGCAGCAGGGCCTCCCTCTTAGTTTACGTATTTAAGTAAACCACCCTCTTTCGGTATATGTGAATATTTTTGGCTATGAGTTGTTATATATTTAAATTCGATCACTCTTCTGTGTAGTGAGTAGTACTTTAATCTTTCTCCTTTCGTTGGCGCCGCTTTCTCTCTCTTGTCTCTTTCTTCCTTCTTACTTCGAGATTTTTTTTTATTTCAACCTTCCCCCCCCCCGATTTTGAACTTGTCGCTTACGATTTATTTAGCGTACAACTCTGATCTGAAATTACCAGCTGAGACGTTGCAAGACACGATTCATGGATAGAGTAGATAATGATTGGGTCCTCCATCACATTTTGACCTATCGCCGAAATGAACAAAGACTTCATATTTGACGACACTTAAATTACGTTCTTTCACCGTCGTCCCTTTTAAGTTTTTTTAATCCGTTGGTCACTTTCCGTTCTGTTTTGGTTTTCGATTACCTTGTAGTTGATCTGGGCCCAGAAATTGTATTTTAGGTTATCTAGTTATATCTTTAGGAATGTTCTGTGTTACGTGCCTGCCTCACAAAGTTTTTTTTATTATTTAAGCACGAATTGATTATATAAAAGTTAAAATTTATAGACGCGCGGTATCAGGTAAAAAATCGATTTTCTTTTTCATATGTAATGTCGGAAGTCATTTGTTTTCTTGGACAATGTTTGCAACCTTTTAAAAAATTATTGTTGGGGTGATTAATTTAAATGTGTGCGCATTTATTATATATATATATATATATATATATATATATATATATATATATATATATATATATATATATATATATATATATATATATATATAGAGAGAGAGAGAGAGAGAGAGAGAGAGAGAAGTGAATACGTCGAAATGTATATGTACTTAGTATGTGAATATGATTTTAAAGTAAAAGTATGATATTAAATGTATTATATGAATATATGTAAGAGCGCTCGTGTCTGTCCCCCCAAACGTGTATTGGTTGCTATAGTTTACCAGCGAGTTTCCGACGAATTTAAGAATGTAGATTTTGTCAAGAATACCGCCGTGCACTCAAGTAATTTTCCTTTTCTTCTGAATCAATGTAAATGATAACCTCTGTAATTATGTAATGGCATGTATTGAAAAGTAACGGCAGGTCTAAACGTAACCCACATCATAACGAATATTATCCCTGAACTACCAACCTAAAACCATTGTCGAAAGTGTACCTTGAATCCTTCTCACCTGCATATGTATCCTGTGACTTGACCAGTTTTTTTTTCTATTGTCAATTTAAACCATCATACTCCGTACACCTGTGGAAGATTGTTTTTTTTTTTTTTAATCCGAACCATGTATACAGATATATAAAAGTGATCTAAAGGAAAGGTCTCGTGACGTGTCACAGTGTTGGATAAATAACTTGAAATTATTCAATTAATAAGTTTGGAAATAGACCGTCTAAGAGGAGAAACATCCTCTGGTGTAAGTGATTTTCTCGAAATCCCTAGAGGGATATAAACGTAGCAGTGTGCGATTGCAGATATAAACTGTTAAGAGTTACAAACCAAATATAGTCGATGAATGGTTTTTTGTAAACCACTAGATATATATTTATATATATATAAATAAACACCAACTAAGTTAAATGGAGCGAAATGTTTTGGACACTACGACTAGTGCGTAATTTGTGATTTGAACGCTCAAAATTATTAATATTTTATTGATCAATGTGAGGTAGAGACTCATATAAGTTCTAATACATCTAAAAGTTTTTTTTTTCTTTTCTTTCCATTTGTCAATATGATTGAGTATACAAAAATTTACTAAAATATAACACTATGTACTCTATTAATATATAACCAAGAGCTTGTGCTTTTAATATTTTCTTCATAATTACTTGTTTTGTCTTTTCTTTTCACTATGAATGTAATAAACTATTTGTACCCTTGTAGCTAGTTGATTTTCCTTTAAACATATATACACTGTCCTGAGTGAGTGAGCGTGTGAATGCATGATAGATTTAATTTAGGTAATTTTAGTGATATCCTTTGTCATATTAACATCTGTAATATATGTGACATGTTTTAATAGATGTGTTAAGGTAAATAACCTAGGTCATGAAGGACCGCTACTAATGGTTTAAATCGGCTCTAGGAGTGAAACAAAAATAGCAGGATGAGCCTAAATACGACATCTTTCTTCCAGGAAGTTGAGACTCTTATTGATACGATACATAAATTTATATTGAGTTTATAAGTCTGATTTTTTTTCCTCTTGGCTAATTCATATGTGTGGTCGATCCTAGAGAACAGAGTTCAGATGCTGGATGGTTATCAATCACCGGTTGGAATAACAGTACAAAGAATGATTTCACTTCTCTCATTTCCAGGTCTAGGTCTGGGCAACCCCACGATCGTGGTGCCTGGAGCTAGGTCTGGGTGGTATGAGGGAACATGTGTCTATTCCGAAGCATTCCAAAATTGATTAGTCGTTAATAACATTTAGAATGATTCATCTTTCAACGACTTTCCCGACCTTTTACTATATTTCCGGAATTATCCAGTAATCTGTTTTCTTATTAAAATACCCTATTTCTTTTCTTTCTTCTTTTCCTACCTCCTTCTTTTACCCTTCTACTTTCTTCTCTTTCTTTTCTATTTCTAAATGAAAGAAAACGGAGTCATGATTGAGAGTAGTCGCTATTGGCACGGTCAATAAGTTGTTTAGATGAGTTTTCTTCGGGAGTCCGATATGGAATAATCAACAATAACAAGAAAGTTTATTGGAATTTACTTTATTGGAAAATAATCCGGATTTCAATTAGTAGGTGTTGTTTGGTAATCGCCCTCGTTCAAAGAGAATTAATTTTAGCGACTCCTCTACATTAGCTTTTCTTCGTTTACTACTATTTTTTTTCGTTTTCTTTCATGTTTTAATAATAAACAGCATTTTGAACATTAATATATATTTTCAAATAAAGGCAAAGAGGCACCGAGATAGCAAGTGGCGACTAAATAAGAATTAACATTATTTACAGACTGAGACTTTTACTTTTGCAATAAAGATATCCGCATATGGAGTATATGCCTATACACACGAGCTAGATCCAGATTTGTTCAAATAAATTTCAATAATTTACTATTTTTATATATAACCAAGTGGATGCAATTTAAGATAAGTATCAATAAGTTACTATTCTTATATACAACGAAGTGGATGCCATTTAATCTAGAATGGGAGCCAAAATTAATGAATACAGTTTCTTGCATCTTTGCTACTAAGTGTCTCGTTGCTAAACAACAGTTTTAGAAAGTTAAAAATGCAAGTACTACCGCTTAGTTCTACTAACGATTAATTAAATACTATTGTGGAAGATTTAGTTAATTTTAAAAAATAACTCACTTAATAAAAAACTATTTATTACAGGTTCACAATATAAACTGATTTTCCCCTTCAAAATTTTAATGTTTTGAAGTACATACCATTGTTATCTCAAGAAATTTTATTTATTCCCATGCAAACTGCAAATGTTTGGGGGGGGGACTGACAACATTTCAATGCAGAAGAACTTTTCCAATCTTTTTTCACCAATATGTGCATAAAATTTCCTCATACATCGAAAGATATCTATGTTGCAGCGACACTATTCTGAGTGACACCTTCTTTTCACAATAATGAACATTTTGGAATACTAACGATCTTATACTAATGTGTCAATCCAGTTGGGGAGGAAAAGGAATGAATCGAACTTTGATTCCCTAGGCAATACGATAAACGCATTCATAATTCCGTATTTAGTAAGATGAAATCCCTTTCAGCAACATAGCAAAGCAATGTCAACCAGGATGACAGGTTCTGAGGGTCACTGCAACCAGCTTGGCATTGCACCGAAAATTAATACGTCACATCTCTCTGTTGAGGAATTGTGGAGTTTCCCAGTATAAGAGTTCAAGTGCTAAGTAGCTAGCAAGTGTACAGGTATGAGATTTGAGAAATTACTACATGTTAAAAGCTTTCCTGGACAGAAGTCTATAAAAACAGTTGTACTCCTGTTGGTTTATTTAATTAAAGCCAATTCAATTACATGTTCGACTAAAGATATTAAGCACAGCAAAGATTATATGTTGTGGAATTGAAAAGAGCAAATTGTGTATAAGAAAAACTTTAGAATTCTGTATTGTAGAGAAACAAAATTCATATTGATGTACCAGGAAGAAAGAAATGTACGGCAAGAAAGTGTTTTGAGCTTCCAAATCATCCTAGAAGTGTGTACATGAAGAAGTAAAGAATTATTACTGATTCTTCATGCGCTATGGGTTACTTTCCTCAGTATTTAAAATACTCTCTACAAGAAAAATCATGTCTCCAATTATTGACAAAAGAAATATTGAATAAACACATATTATAATTTTTGCTTAAACAAAATTAATAATTAAGTATTGAAATAAATACAGCCTACATACACACTTCATAACTTGAGATAAGTAATGACAAAGAAAAACCTTTACTCAGAAATTTTGAAACTTTTCACGCTATATTAGTAAAGTAAATATTTATACAGTCAAAATCACTATTGAATTGTCAATCCTAAGCTTCAAAAAATGTGAAGAAAAGTTCTCATACCTCCTCAAGGTTGCAGTTGGTATATTTCTTTTAATAGCTCCCGAGATAAATAAGAGTAGATAACTATATTGGGAAGCTACATACATAATCTTGCATATTTGGGAATTTTAGGTTGAAATAGGTGGTACTTCTCCGTGAGTATACTAACACA
Organism: Thermobia domestica; assembly: GCF_964235325.1. Taxonomy (NCBI): domain Eukaryota; kingdom Metazoa; phylum Arthropoda; class Insecta; order Zygentoma; family Lepismatidae; genus Thermobia; species Thermobia domestica. The sequence goes on from NC_137455.1 coordinate 63,507,413, forward strand.
TTTAATGATCTCTTGAAAAGAGTATATTACTTAAAGCATCTACACTTGGGAAGATTACAGTCGCACACTCAAATAAAATGAGAGAAATAAAACAATCCAATATACTTTAAAAAATTAAACACGAGAAATTAACCTAATAGACAGAATAAGGTACTTTTCATTTCATTGCTAATAATACCGCTTCTTCTTAATAAGTTAGTAAGAAATAACTGCAATATAAAGGTCACATTACTTGATATATTATTAGACAAAAGACTAATACCAAGAGTACATCTAACTAACTAACTATATGACCTATGGAACCCGGAGGTTCAATGCCGCGTTCACAAAAGCTCTCCACTGACTTCTATCCTTAGCTAACTGCATCCAGTTTCTACTTTGTATTCCAATCACTGCGAGATCCATCTTAATATTGTCTTCCCATCTGCGCCTAGGTCTTCCTAATGGTCGTTTTCCGATTGATCTTCTAGTCAAGACTTTGAAAGCGTTTCTACTTTCTTCCATTCTAGCTACATGACCTGCCCACCTAAGTCTCCTAGACTTGACGACCCTAACAATGTTGGGTAAACCATATAAATTATGTAGTTCCTCATTATGAAATTTCCGCCATTACCCATTCCCGTTCCTCTTAGGTCCGAATATTCCTCTCAGGATCTTGTTGTCAAATACTTTCAGTCTATGTTCTTCCCTCAGAGTAAGTGACCATGTTTCGCAGCCATACAAAACAACAGGCATGGTTATCGTTTTGTATATTTTAAGCTTCAAATTCCTCGACAGAATTCGTGACGACAAGAGATTTTGAACCGAATAGTAACACGAATTCCCTGTTTTTAGTCGACATTTAATTTCTCTGTGAATCTGATTTTCGTCTGTTAATATTGATCCTAGATATTTGAAACTACCCACTTTATCAAAAGTATTATTTAATATTTTAACGCATCCATAATTTGCTGTATTACGGTCCCGACGCACTACCATGTATTTAGTTTTCTCTGCATTTACTTCTAAACCCATGTCCCTGCAAGCGTTTAATAAGATTTCTGCATTTCTTTCTATTGTTCTCCTATCATCCCCTATTAAATTTACATCATCAGCATATGCCATAACCAGGTGAATACCTTTCAACTCTAGGCCCTGGTTGCTATCTTTGATTTTCCTTATAGCGTATTCCAGAACGAAGTTGAATAATAATGGCGACAACGCATCTCCTTGTTTCAGGCCATTTTCGACGTGAAAGCTCGTGGACAAAAATTTTCCTACCCGGACTTTACTTTGGGATTCATTCAAACATACCTTAATTAATCTAATTAGCTTTCTTGGTATTTCAAGTTCTGTAAGAACGTTGTACATTGTTTCTCCCCTAACTGAGTCGTACGTCTTTCTAAAATCAATAAATAGTTGATGTGCCGGGGTATTGTATTTCCACTTTTTTTCGAGTATTTGGCGAATGGTAAATATTTGATCGATAGTTGATCGATTTCGTCTAAATCCGCATTGATAATCTCCAATAATTTCATCTGCGTATGGTGTCAGTTTTGCTAGTAGAAAATTTGAAAGGATTTTATAGGATGTTGAAAGAAGAGAAATGCCTCGATAATTATTACAGCCAGTTTTGTCGCCTTTCTTGTGAATTTTAACAATGATGGATTCTTTCCACTCTTGTGGCAATTCTTCCTTGTTCCAGATAAGGAGAATGAGTTTGTGTATCTGTTCCACAATTTTTCGCCTCCAGCTAAAATTCACTCAGCCGGAATTTCATCTACACCCGGAGATTTGTGTTTCTTTAATTTCTTTATGTCGGTTTCTACTTCTATTCGGTTCGGTTCTAGAATATACGGTTCTGCGGTGTGTATCTCCTTTTCTCCACGCACACTAGTTTTTGGTTGCGTGTTAAGCAAATCGTCAAAGAAATCTTTCCATCTATTTAAGATGCTATCCGTGTCAATGATAACTGTACCGTTAGATTTCTTTAATATATAAGGACTTTGTAACCATGCTTATATTACGCTATTTTCGGTATCTTAGTAATTTCAATTACATCATATATAAGCTCAGATTCGAAAACTAGCGTATATGTATGGATGGGAGAGGAGAACACATCGATCGGTTCCCCCGGATATTAGTTTTAGTGGTTTCGTAATTCCACACTGAAATATTGAAAGGATACGTAATCTATTATCGCTACTAACAAGCAATACTATGAAAATAAACCTCTGAATAGTAGTAGTAGGATTTGAGTTCATAAAATAATACTCTTACAACCGATCTCCTTTAGAAATTCAAACAGTATATTTAAACTTTCAAGAACCCAATAATCAACATATATTTAACAATTCAACAATCAGTATTTCATTATGGTCTTCGTAATAGTGGAAAGAGAATTTCAATAGGTTCAATCTTAGATTATTATCCAATTAACAGCGTAAACTATTTGCCTCAGTACCAGATAACTTGTTCTAATTAGTCACGCCGATTGGTAATAATGCAGGAATCTAATTCAATTTAGAAAAAAGGTAGAAAAGTTATAGGCAAAGTGCCTAAAACTAACAAAATGGCAAACGGCCCTTTAAATGCAAGAATAATATAATGAATGAAGGAAAAGCATGAAACTTGCGTACCTCGCTGCCTTATTAAGCCAATCCGTGCTATCGAATAGAACAACTAGCTGACATGAGGTTACAGCACTCCACTTTAAACTTCATGATTACATTCGAATTTTAAACTTTAACAGAATTATACTTCGAATATCACTCGTAGATTATGTATATAGAATAACTTTTGATACAATAACTCGATCACAAATTATGATAATAGTAGCGAAACAACCATTATACTTCCTCCCTCGGACGTTCCAGCACAACTATGGCCACCTATAGAGATAGCTCATCCGTGGTGCTAATACGTCCCACCAGAGGGCATAACTAACAAAAACAAAAGAATAGGCAAAAACGAAAAAGCTTTTTCGGTACAAAATAATATAATATAAATTATTCCTAAAGACACCTTTTCTATAAATATTTAATAACATATAATCTATGGATTATATGTTACACCCTCGCCCCGACCCACTCGCAAGCAAAAAAAGAAATTTTGAAAGCGAGCGAATCGAGAAATAAAGAGAATTACAGATAAGGACATATTGTGGACGATATTAGAAAAATGTTAGTATAGGAAGAAAAGAACAAACACTCATCCAAACAATCATACTAAAAATTAAAAAAATCCCCTTAGATCAATCATACAAAATCACTCATACTAGGAAAAGTTAAGAATAAGAGAAAATAAATTATCAATCCACATACGCGCATCTGAATTCACCGTGGATCCAACTGGTAAAACTATTTGCAAAAGTTTCAGAAAACATTAATTGTCATTATAACCTGAGACAAATTAGAATTTTAAGATCCAAATAATATGTTAATAAATAATATCAATTCCTATGGAAAAATTACTTTCAATATATAATTATTTCTTTTTAAGTGCAAAATAAATTCTAACGTAGGTATAATCTCCAAACAGATTCTAATAACATAACACAATACCTGACGAAAATAACATGAATACAAATTCATGTATCCGACCTTCAAATTTCATTTCATATCCTCCTTCCAGCAATCCATAAGCATACCAAGAAATCATGGGTTCCCATTACGTTCACAACAAATGGAGACGAAATACACAACAAGCCGAACAAACGTGACTAGATTAGCAGGTGGCCACCCTACATAAATATAAAAAAGACAAACAGTACGAAAAACACCAAAGGCAATTTACATACATATACATATAATTATTTATAGTTTACTAAAAATTTCAATATTACTCTCATATCATTACTCACAGGTCTCTCTAAATTAGTAACCGTACAGTACTAAAAATTCACGGTACAGACCTCCTCTCACGAAATCTCTTTACTAACGCCACATGCATTCTTCTCACATCTCTCGGATTTTCTACATTCCGAACGAGTAATGTGTTGTTCGTCAACAGCTTAACGATCTCGAACGGTTCAGACCATCTCATAGATAATCCTTTATTAATTTTATCTGTCAATGAAGATTTCAGTTGGGATTTTAAAAGAACTTTCTGCCCCACCTGATAATCAGTGGGGACCCTATTTTGGTCATATAACCGTTTACGATTTTTCCACGCTCTCTCCATATTTTGAATAGCACATTGCAAAGTATCGCGATCTGGTTTATTCTGAAATAAAATATCGATCCTCCATTTCACGTCTAACGGATCATTGACGTTATAATTATATTTCATCTCCATGGGAGAAACACGTGTCTCCTCGTGGATAGAATTATTCAAAGAGAATTCTATCTCTCCCAACATTTTATCCCAATGTTCCTGTTCATCATGAACATATGTTTTCAAAATATCTTTAATTACTCTTATAGGACGTTCCGCTGAATTTGCCGCTGGAAAATAAGGTGATACCCGACAATCTCTAATCCCCAATCCCGCAAGAAAATCACGAAAAATCTGGGATGTAAAAATTGACGCGTTGTCATGGGAAAGAATATGTATATAACAGTGTCGGTTCATCAATTTACGTAATATCCTAATGACAAGAGAACTTTTCAATTCCCTGAGAGGCTCTAACATTAAAAATTTACTGCATCTATCAACAATTATCAATATGTATCGCCCAGCACTACTCCTTGGAAGGGGACCTAGGGTATCAATGTCCCAATGGGAATTAATAATTTTGCTTACTTCAGAGATTAACTCTCCCCGCGGGGTAACATTACTCGCTTTCGCGCGTTGGCATAATTCACACGAAGTAATATAATCATGAACATCCGTAAAAATCCGATCCCACGTGTATCTCATGGCGATTCTATTGATTGACTTATAAACCCCTAAATGTGACCCCAATAGTGGGTCATTATGGTACAAATCCATAATCATAGGGCTAAGAGCGTTCGGAAAATATATCTTAAACGGACGAATATGAGCCTTGGTTTTCTTGCAAAGAATACCATTAACTAATTTGAACGATTAAGGTTCCTTACCTTGCTGCAATTGTTCAATAATCTGTAAACATTCAGGGTCCCGCAACTGATGTTCCTTTATGGAAATAGAAGAATTGGGATTATTCCAGAAATTTATATTTAACAAATTTGTCTTAATTTCTTCCTCACCTAGAGTGGTATCATAAATATCAAAATTGAAAGTATCATAAATCCGTGAAATCAAGTCTGCACCGATATTTTGGACTGATGACAAATGTTTAACATCAAAATTAAAGCATGCTAACCTATACAATAAGCTGCCATACTTTTTCATCCGCCTTACGTTACTCAAGGCGTACGTCAATGCTTGGTTATCTATCAAAAGATCAAATCGATTACGTAAATACAATTTATATCGTTCAAGAGTTTCTACCACTGCCTGCAACTCGAGATGATACACACTCTTATGAAAATCCGCTGGCTTAAGAGTTCGCGAATAGAAACTCACAGGCCTAATATTCCCGGCGCTATCCATTTGTTCGACGACCCCGCTAAGGGCCCGGGTGCTTGCATCCGTCCGCACTATGAACTTCCGGTCTAATTCTGGTAACTTTAAGACAATCTAAGTTTCAAACAACTCCTTTATTTTGTCTAAAGCGGCCTGCTGCTCTGATTTTCAAGCAAATTTTGTCCGTATACTGCGCAACTTATGTATAGGATATATTATTTCATTAAATCCTTGAACAAACTTCCCATAAAACTGGAGAAATGCTGCTAAAGATATTAAAGCTTTTCGATTTTTTGGTGGGGGTAAATTTCGTATAACATCAATTCTTTTAGGATCCATTTCCAAGTTTCCATTTGAAATCACAAATCCTAAATAATTTATCTTAGTTTGAAACAATAGACTTTTAGTTGGTGATATTGTAATCCCATTATTACGGAAAATAGTAAGTACCTTCTCTAGCAAGACTTTATGTTGTTCTACATTTTTACTAAAAATAATTATATCATCACAGTAATATTCAATTCCTTCATCCTTCAACTCATACAATAACTTATTAAGTACTTTCATTAAAGCATAACTACCCATTGTTAATCCAAAAGGTAACTTTCGGTACATATAACTACCGCGATGAGTTACAAAAGAAGTATATTTTTTGGAACGTTCTGACAATAATAATTGTGAATACGCTGAAGACATATCGACCACGGAAAACATTTTTCCTTTGCTCAAAGTCGAAAGAACGCCCTCCATAATGGGAGAAGGCTGAGAAACAATATTTAACCTTTTATTCAATTTAGAGTAATCGATTACAAGTCTCTTATTTCCCGTCTTTTTATCCACCAAGAAGGCAGGAAATGCCCATGGACTTATTGATTTTTCTATTATGTTATCTTTTAATAAATTATTCAAAATCTTATCAAGCTCTTTCTGGTCTTGGCGGGGCAAAGAATAAGGTTTTAACTGTATTGGTGATTCATCGTTTACATGAATATCTAAAGTATAGTTATGTACTGTGCCTACCTTTTCAGTAAAAACATCGGAGTACGAAGCATATAACTGTGCTACATAACGTTGAAGCTCTCCCTCCAGATTATCCAATTGAGGATCTATAGCAGGTGACTCTCCTTTTGTGGAGGCCTGGGTACCATCAGTAGACGAAAACAACTCTTCAGTTACTATCCTCTGAAGACTGGACTGCTGACTCGATCCTGCGACCGGGGACCGACTCGCCGAACTCGTACTATCAACCAAGGCATGAACCACTGGACCATCTTTTCTCAGCATCACACCGCGATTTCCTACAGCTCCCTGGATTCCATTAGTGATCTCCCTCTGGAGCCGCCTTTTCGGATTAGATGTGGGCCAAAACAACTCAATCCTCCCCCTCCGGTTCCGCTGGACTGGTCCACTAACAAAAGACTTAGAAGACTCATTAATGCTTGAACTTGATGGTATGTAACGTTTATAAAATATAGGGGCACGCACTTGTCCACCCTTCAATATCACTACGTCGTTCAGCGTATCGATGACCATATGATTAGCTTTAACGGCATCAATACCCAATATAAATTTTGGAGACAAACAAGGGCGAATGAAAAATTTGATATTCATAGTAACAGAGTCAATCCGGATAGGTATTTCCACAGATTCATTAATAGTCACTGTTTTCCCGTCTATTCCCGAACCAACAAAACTTTCTTCCTTTTTATTTCTTTATTATTCTCCAACAATTTTACTGATGCATTGTCGATCAAACTAACTGTCGAACAAGTATCAATTGCACCTTCAACATGGTTTTCATATATAATTGCTTTAACAAACACTGCAAGGGGGCTGTGCACCATTTTATCATTAAGTGTCCGCACACTTCCTTTCTTAAAATTACTGATGTTATTGTTAGTTCTTTTTTCTTGACCAATACCTTTATTGTGAATAGGTTGCTGTCTATGGGGACAATTTACTAGTTTATGGTTTCCATGACAAAGATGACACTTAATTCGCACTTATCGAAGGATTTCTAGAAGCTTACGTTCATAAGTTAACACTGATTGTTGCTGCAAATTATAAGTTTGTAACCTATCTTTTAGTTCCTCAAGACTTCCTGGTTCAGAATACCGGAAAAGTTCATAACGCAATCGGGGATTCATACCTCCCAATATGTAATACAATATGGGAATTAAATTATATTCACCAATTAATATATAATAACACTCAGACACGTGATCATAATATTCCATTATATTTTCATCCCTGTCCTGCAAGCGTTCTAAAAATGCTGTTTTATTACACGTAATCCGGTTTCTGAAATTAAAGCTTCTCGTATACGAGTTGTAACCCATGCCACTCACAATTATTAGTAACGCACTCTAAAAGAATTTGTTTTAAAGTGCCTCCTGTTCTAGAAAGTGAAGCAATTAATACAATGTCAAAAGAATATAACATTGTCTTTACAATTTAATATAAACCTAGCAGCCACTCGAATAATAACACTTCATTGTGTCCATCACAAAAGAGCAAATTCGCAATCATTCGTTCAAAAGGTATTATGGCTATTGAGTTCATTAGCTTATCAGATTTAAAAGGAATAGCAACAGATTTGTTTTGAAAACCATGCCCTAAAGAAAAGTTTTTATATTGTTCAGTAGGTTGATAGCCTCGAGGCAATGAGTGAGATAAAGAAAAACCTGTTTGAAGGTCGCGAGCCTTGGCCTGCAGGTGTGGCATACTCGATTCACTATGACGGTTGATAACCACAGGATTTAAAATCCTTTGCCTCATCTTATCATTTCCACTTTTATAAACAATTTCACACAGTTTTGGTTTTGACAAATCCATTGGGGCTTCTAACATTATTGCTCGGTGTTCTGGGTAATCAGTTCAAGGTCCTTATCACTATCGGAGAAAGGAACACTCCGGTCACCTCCAATAGGTCCGGCGACATTCATAAGACTAATCTCGTCGTCCACTGTTATATGTTTTTGTTTACCACCAGTTTTTTCGTCTTTAGACTGATTCATGTTATGTTTAAATCAGGAAATAAACTCCGATTTAACAAGGATAGCACAGTCCATGTAATAGTATACAAACTAATAAGCTTTTACAAATGAGAAAATCCAAACGCAACATTTGGATCGAACCCGAGACCTCTAGTGTCAATCTCACACACCGTATACTTTACTCTTTCATTGCGAGCAATACTGAAATTCTTATACACCATAAATTATGCAATACTGAACTTTTTCTTTTGTATATCTACGAGTGATATTGCCCGATTACCACCCCTTCCATATACAGAAAATTAATGAGAGTTGTGCTGGAATAATGTGTAACCATACTTATATTACGCTAATTTCGGTATCTTAGTAATTTCAATTACATCATATATAAGCTCAGGTTCGAAAACTAGCGTATATGTATGGGTGGGAGAGGAGAACACATCGATCGGTTCCCCCGGATATTAGTTTTAGTGGTTTCGTAATTCCACACTGAAATACAGAAAGGATACGTAATCTATTATCGCTACTAACAAGCAATACTATGAAAATAAACCTCTGAATAGTAGTAGTAGGATTTGAGTTCATAAAATAATACTCTTACAACCGATCTCCTTTAGAAATTCAAACAGTATATTTAAACTTTCAAGAACCCAATAATCAACATATATTTAACAATTCAACAATCAGTATTTCATTATGGTCTTCGTAATAGTGGAAAGAGAATTTCAATAGGTTCAATCTTAGATTATTATCCAATTAACAGCGTAAACTATTTGCCTCAGTACCAGATAACTTGTTCTAATTAGTCACGCCGATTGGTAATAATGCAGGAATCTAATTCAATTTAGAAAAAAGGTAGAAAAGTTATAGGCAAAGTGCCTAAAACTAACAAAATGGCAAACGGCCCTTTAAATGCAAGAATAATATAATGAATGAAGGAAAAGCATGAAACTTGCGTACCTCGCTGCCTTATTAAGCCAATCCGTGCTATCGAATAGAACAACTAGCTGACATGAGGTTACAGCACTCCACTTTAAACTTCATGATTACATTCGAATTTTAAACTTTAACAGAATTATACTTCGAATATCACTCGTAGATTATGTATATAGAATAACTTTTGATACAATAACTCGATCACAAATTATGATAATAGTAGCGAAACAACCATTATACTTCCTCCCTCGGACGTTCCAGCACAACTATGGCCACCTATAGAGATAGCTCATCCGTGGTGCTAATACGTCCCACCAGAGGGCATAACTAACAAAAACAAAAGAATAGGCAAAAACGAAAAAGCTTTTTCGGTACAAAATAATATAATATAAATTATTCTTAAGACACCTTTTCTATAAATATTTAATAACCAGTGACATAAAATCCATAAAATCTATGGATTATATGTTACAACTTGGAAGTTTCCCGCCTGATATCTGCGAAATTTTGTGTAGTTATTTCATTCGGCTTTTGTAGCCAGCATAATTTTGCTTGTTTTCTCTTCTCTGCTAGTTTTATGCATTCCTGGTCGAACAATGGTTTGTTCCTACGTATTACCGCGTGTCCCAATTTTTCTACACCGCATCTAATTGAATGAAAACATAGCGAGATAAAATATATTGTCTCTCTTATTAAAATCTCGGTTACGAAGCTACAAATGATAATATCACAATTTAAATAGTTAACCTTATTATAACATTCTAATATTATAACATCATTATAGTTTCCCGCGCAACTAATGAATTTCACTTTTACATATATACATCATTAGTTAATCGTTAGATTACACTAGGTTTGCTAAAACTGTATTTAGTTGCGTAAAAATACTGCGTATTAAAAACTGTTTTCATACTTTTCCATCTCATGTCGTTAGTTTTCCTTTACACTGTGACAATTAATGCAACATGAATGAATGAAGATATATTTTCTGCATGACAATATTTATCTTTTCTAAACGATGAAGGTTCATTTGGTTGGTTGAATTTAACTCTCCTGCAAGATGAATGTTATCTCATGGTTGAACATAAACCCCACAGATACTTCTTCGAACAGGTTGAACTTCTCTTCTACAAATATTATAATGTCCGTGAAGTAGGGATGGCCATTTCCGGAAAAATAATTTTCCGGTTTCCGGAAATCTTATTTTCCGTTCTCCGCTTTTCCGGAAAATTTTCTGTTTTCCGTTTCTCCGGAAAATTTTCCGTCTTCCATTTTACCGGAAAATTTTCCATTTCCGCTTTTCGGGAAAATTTTACCTCTTCTGTTTTTCGGAAACTTTTCCTTCTTCCACTTTTCCGGAAACTTTTCCGACTTCCGTTTTTCCGGAAAATTTTCCATTTTCCGCTTTTTGCGGAAAATTTTCCCTTTCCTGCTATACTGACAGTGGTATAGTAAGAGTAAAGAGGAGCTTGAAAATGCTTTCAGACAACTTTGGGTCAGACTGCTGTTCTCATTTATATCTCTATCTTATGTTCACTTTATATTATTCACTTATATTGAATGTAGTTTTCAATTCGAACTTAGCTTAAGTTCCTTCGGCAATTTTGACTCGATCTGACGAAGGATGATAGGATGATTGGTGAAAAGTAGAAAATGGGAGGTAACGGGAGAATACTGAGAAAACCCCACACATACGCTATATATATATATATATATATATATGTTTGTGTGTGTGTGTGTGTGTATTATGAAAGCACCTAGAGTTCGAAATACGTCAAATGTCTTGGTTGATTAGATGAAACGATTAGGGTTTCTAAGTGTTGACGTTGGTGTGTTACGGCAAACTCTATACTACGAGAAGAATAATAGAATTGCAATGAACTGGGCAAATGGCGATTGTTTAAAATGGTCGATCTTTCTGATTTGCAATGAGACATTCTTGCTTAAGTGAGTTTTGTGAGTTCTTAAATACACGTTATAACTCTTCAGTCTGATTTTTCACTGTTGTTCCTCAATTCTTAATTTCATTTGCTAATTTTTTTTTTCAATTGGGAGCCATGAATTTTGGAAGGTTTCATTGTTATTCCACTCACTCATTATGTTTATATGAATAAGACGCTAACACTTAAATCTGTGATGTTAATGTATACACAGGTTCATACAACTACTAGTCCTAAGTATTAACTGAGACAGCAAGACGTTCAGTGGTAATGCAAAACTATAAACTGAAAAAAGTCTAGTGTTGACGGATCTTGAGACTGAATAGTAATAAAACAAGAATTAAAGTAGTTTCGAATATGATAGTGTTAGGAAAACTATCGTTCATTATGAACCGTACACTCAACAAAGAAAACTTTTATTGTATTATACGTATAAAACTAATAATTTTTGAATTTATACAGGGTAGCCCATTTTAATCTTTCCACGATAATATCTCGAAAACGGTTGAACATGAATAAACTGAATAATAACTCAAATAAGAAATGCCATGAAGCAAATCGAATGATAATGTCGCGGTGCTTCCCCAGGGCTGCTCTTCAAGGGGGGCCAACTTTAAAATTTTAAATCGAAACATGGGGCGACTGACACCTCGTTCGATAGATCTTCATACACTAAATATCGTTGTGGCAAAAGATTGTTCATATGCGTCACCGTTTTCAAAATGACCGCCAAGACTTGGTGCCTTTATCAGATAAAACGTTCAGTGCCACTAATATGAAAACGTTTGAAGATAAATGAACAGGATAAAACTTGTACAGGAAATCACAGAGAACATTTATCATTCCACGCCTTGAGAATAATCCAACGGAGGAAAAGATTATTAAACTATAAGTGACATAATGCTAAAGAGGAAATCTAATTGTTAGAAAAGTATCTTTCCGATCTCCCTCCGTAAGTGGGTGAAGCTGGAATAAATGGTAAATCTCAAATGAGAACCTCACTTTTACTTGCAATAGGTATGGTTTGTCTGAAACACTTGGGTGTACAAGTGGCTGGTACTGTAATGAACCGATATTGTGCAGACCACTTTTCTGCAAAATTAACGTTAGTACACATTATTCTAAAATCGCATTGTGAAACAAATTGATTTCGCATTTCTGTTGATTCATTTGTGCACTAATTATTGCCTGCAATCAAAATGGAAGGTAATGTTTAACAAGAATTTTACCTACGTTTTCCACTACAGACATCTATCTCGTATAAAAACACATTTCAGATAATTTTGTTGTGTAGATACAATTTGCAAAAGCTAAGGTTCTTATTTGGAATTTCACCGTTCCTTCCCGTCCCGCTTCACCCACTTACGGAGGACGTTGGAACGATGAATTTCTAGGAATTAGATTTCCTCCTTTGCATTATGGCACTTTTACTCTAATCATCGAGCTGTGAAATGATAAATATCCTCTGTGATTTCCTATAAGAGTTTTATTCTGTTTATCCGTTATTATCTTCAATCGTTATCATATCAGTGATACTAGACGTTTTATCTGGTATATGCATCATGTCTTGGCGGCCATTTTGAAAACTGTGACCCATATGAACACTCTATTGCAACAACGCTGTTTAATGTATGAAGATCTATCGAACGAGGTATCACTAGATCCATATTTTCGTTTAAAATTTCTAAGCTGGTTTGAGCCCCCATGAAAGGCGCCCTGGGGGACACCGCGACAACATTATTCGAATTGTTCCATGGCCTCGCTGTTTGAGTTTTTGTTTGGTTCATTTATGTTCAACCGTTTTCGAGATATTTCCGTGGAAAGATTAAAATGGGCCACCCTGTATATGAAAACAACGAAGTAGTGCACTCATAAGAGTTATAAAGTTATAACCAACAGATAATTAAAAGCAGCCCAAAAGTAACGTGTCGCCCAATTTAAAATTTTGATAGAGAGGGATCTCTAAAAATCGTACCAAATCTAAAAATATTAATAGAAAGTCATATATGTACGAAGTTTAATTGAAATTAAACAAAGGGTTATATAATTATGCAGGAAAAATTATTTTAAAGAGCTTGGCAATACTGACGAACCTGGGTGTTTGGGAAACGGGTACATCTAAAGTATGTTTCCCTACACTGTTGAATTATGTTTATGGAAAGTTAGGTGTATATACCTCCAATGGTACAGAAACTATTCGAAAAATATATTTAGGTTGCCAACACTGGCAAAGTTGGTTTAAAGTAAAACGTAATAAACCTCTTGGAGATATAGGTCTAATAATGTACTAACGAAGAACATGGTACAGCTGTTTAAGCGTGATGCGTGAACATGGATCGTACCATTCATTTTTATTTGTAGGTCTATAGGTTTACATGTATGTGATATGTGTGGGTTGATTCTTGTAAGATAATTTTATGATATTGGTTTCCGGAAAATTTTCCGTCTTCCGTTTTCAATTTTCCGGTTTCCGGAAAAATATTTTCCGTTTTCCGTTTTTCCGGAAAATATGGCCATCCCTACTGTGAAGTTGTCCCGCGCAACTAATAAATTTGACTTTTTCATATCTACGTAATTAGTTAATCGCTAGATTACGTTAGTTTTTCTGAAGCTATCGTCAATTTAATAGGAAAAATACATTTAATTAAAAAAATGGTAAGGTCAACTTGAAGTTACCCCATGTACAAACGAATTCCAACATTTCGACACTTCATAATGTTAGCTTATCTTTAGTTTACATTAGTTTTGCTAAAACTATCGTCAGTTTTGTAAAATTACACGTTTTATTCGAGAAATAAATTTCCCGGCCAAGTGCAAAGTTAGCGCATAAGCGATTTTTATGATTTTCCATCTCATATCGTTAGTTTACGTTAGTTTTTTTAATGCATTTTTTATTGCAGAAGTAAAGTTTCTGGTAAAGTTGGTTTGTCCATAATCAATTTTTAAACTTGCTACCTTACATAGTTAGTTTATCGTTAGTTTACGATAGTTTTTTTTTATAATATCGTTAGTTTCGCAAACTCGTGCGCTTTATACGAGAAATAAAGTATCCCGCCAAGTGTGAAGTTAGCCCGCCCATAAACGATTTTCAGAATTTTCCGTTTCATATTGTTAGCTTACGTTATCTTTGTTAAGACTATCTTTAGTTTCAGAAAAAAAAATACATTTTTATTGGAAACCTAAAGGGGTTGACCAATTTCAGGGATAAATGGGTAGACCAACTACAAACATATTTACACATTCATCCACTTTAAAGCGTTAGTGTACGTTAGTTTTGCTAAAATTAAGATTAGTTTTGCAATAGTACTTGTTTTATGTGAGGGATAATTTTAATCCCGAATTGTGTAAGTTTGCCCATAAACAATAATTTTCCATGTCGTATCTTTATGCTAAAACTAGCATTACTTTCTCGAAAGTACACGTTTTACTCGAGAAATAAAATTTCTCCCTAAATCGCGAATTAGTCCATCATAAACCATTTTCATAATTGGTAGGTGTTATGCAACAACCACTTAACCCACAACGTGTCAGTTTTGAGGAAATGTCAAATTATAGGATTTTCGACCCCATACGATATTCTGTATGTGGGTTGGCTTTTTTCTTCATAGATGGCAGACCGATCGCAAACGCGTTACCAGAATTTTTTAGTATGTTCCTTCCTTACATATGTCCAGACGTTCCAGCAGGGTTGTCATCCTTTTCACTGCCCTCTCTCCTATTGTTTTCAGTTTCCATTATGGTTTAGTCTGAAGCTCGTTGCGCGTACACTGTAAACAATTACAGTCACATTTACTGATCGATTACAGTCAATTTAGCTGCCACGAATTACTCTAAAAATTTACGGTATTACTCAAAAATTTATGGTTACAGGTTAAAAAAAAAAGGTCGTATTTATGCCCTATTGCTATAACATCAACACTAATACCCTAAATTTTAGGGTAACCAGGTGTCAGCCAGAATTGACGGTAATCGGTCAGTAAATGTAACCGTAATTGTGTACAGTGTATGCAGCCGAAATGGTATTCAAAAGCAAGAGTTCTGTGAATACTGTGCGAAGAACTTCTCGCTTAAAGCTATTTCGCGTAAGATTAATTTGCAGTGAATCGAGAATTTTCAGACAACGAGCTCAGCGTTGAAAGAAAGTAGTCTAGCTGATCTACAAATGCTCGTATGTCTTAAAATATTGAGCAATTACAAACTGCAGCCTTCAGAAATAGTTTTGTCAATTGAGGCGTTGGACAGTAACCCATTCAGCTATTTCCGTAAGACATTCAGTTATTTCCGTGAACTTGAAACCATAACCTGTTGGATGGCAAAGTTGCGTATCTCAGAGTTAAAAATAGGCCAGGAGATGGAAGCATAAAAAACAACGTAAATTCGAATTCAAGATGACCCTGCACGCAAATTGGAGTAAGTCTTAATATCTTATAATGTCTCAAAAGTGACTTATGCCATTTAGTCATTCAACGCCTCAATTGTTTCATTTCATATCATATCAAAGCGATTACGAACTATTTTCAATACCCTTTGATATTTTTGAATAAACACATTTTTACCTGCACTACTTTTTGTTTTATTAACCTTTAAAATGAGCACGCTATATAAATTAGAATTTGCAGTAAACATAAACTAAAATGGAAAGCATATGCGTCCGCTTCGTTCTATACGGCTGAGCGCACCCCGTAAACTTACACTCATTCGGTAAAGTTTACCTGCATACAGTATTCGTGGCACTGTGTTTCTGTTATTGGGCGTTCTAATCATGTACGATCTAACGATTTTCCAATTATGGATTGAACGGACATTCACCTTTAGTTATTTGAAAGTTGTGAACCACTATTCATGGTGATACTTGAGAAATTGTCAAAGAAGATTACTACAATTCAAGACAATTTATGAATTCGGTACCTGTTCCACGCTCCACAGTAAAATTCATTGCAGAAGATATCCGTAAAATTCACAGTAAAATTAAATCCGTAACGTTCATCCAATACCTGGATCCATCTGCATCCAAAACCTAGAGCTGCATCCATAAAATGGATGAACCAAAGTTAATTCACTTTTTGTTTGAATGTGTAACTTTCGAAAAGGATGAAGATTCATCTGGTTTGTTTTATCTTCAACTCTTCTAAAGGATTAAGGTTAATCTAGTTGGTTGATCTTTTAATTCTTCTGCAAGACAAAGGTTCATCTAATAAATTGAACGTTCATTCTCGTGAAATTTCCGAGAATGGGTTGAACATTTAGTTATGCTACTGTTAACAAGAAACTACAGAAAATGAATGAAGGTTCATCTCAATATGCCCACAATAGACCCAGTTTTCTCCGTTATTTTTGACGAACATTAGATGGGTATATAACGCTCAAAAACTTTCTTCTGACCTAAGATTTGATTTACACTCTTACATATTTTGTCCTTAAAACTGCTAGACCCCAGACTCGTATTTCCAGTCGATACTTTATATATGTATATATATATATATATATATATATATATATATATATATATATATATATATATATATATATACCTATATGAATATGAAATATGTAATAGCATGGTGTTATTCCACTTGAACAAAATATCTTTGCATCAATTTGGCAATAGTGTTAACTTGGTAGTATGGTATAGTTGCTCAAACAATGTCACCCGCTCTCGATATTTGAATAGTGCATTTTTTATTTTCATTGAATAGTTTAAAAATTAAAGGGATGGTTCACGATAAATTGAATACCCTGTATATATCATCGCCTTCGGGGAAGATAATGGTAATCATCACTTCAGATGAACTTGACTTATTACGTTGAAAGGTTTGGGATCGAATCACAGAATAGAGTGTATGTAATTTTATTTCGAAAATGTACCTGCATATGTTATCGAAATCTTATTTGGAATGTATCATTACATTAAATGGAATACAGATGCTTAACTTTATTTTCCAGTTTACTCGAAATTTGAAAAATTTTACTTACCATCGTCTTGCTCCGAGCAACACTTTTACGTACTCGTACAGGCTGAATCACTTAATTTGATAAAGTCATGAGTTTTCATAAAGTCCTGTATTTATGGATGTTAAACATTGATGGTCTTTTTACGAAGCAAATGTCAAGATATGTAATTCGTCTGACATATTCTGCAACACCACCAGATTAACAGTATTGATAACCTAATCTAACGATGAATTTCTCAAATAGCACTACTCAGATTTTAAGCCTGCGTGTCGAACGAACTTATAATATCACATCTATTATTAAACATTGCAGTAACTAATGTAGCAATAGTATCACTAACATACAATTTTGAGTATATCTACAACAATAATAAGATGATCAATATAATATATATCTAATTAATGTTAGCGTTAAATGCTATGATCATGATGTAACAAAATTCAATAAATATGGGGAAACGTTCAAGGAATTGAACATCTGACATTTTAAAGAAAGATTTTATTTAAAAAGAAGACTTCAAAGATATTTATTACATTCAATCACACAGATGATTTCTAATAAAATAGAGATCATAAAATCGTTTTCAGCAACGTTATATTCGAAGTCTTTTCGAGAATACGATAAGCGTTAACACAGTTTGTAACTCTGTTCGAATTGCTTAGTTTGTAATTACATTTCCAAAAGCTATTGTAACATCACATAACCAAAAGGAAAGTTAAATCCATTTTAAATATTTTCTCCAAATTAGTCAATTTTACCATTATACCCGCATATACCTCTCTACCCATATTTAGTACATCTCCGATTTAGTATATCTCCGAATGGTATCCGATTTCCAACTGCTGTAAATGGTTTTATGATATTTACATATTTATAACATGTTATTTACATTTAGTATTATACGAACGATGGGATTAAAGACAATAGAATTGTCTGCTACGGCCACCAACATAAGAGTCAATCTAATTTGCATAATGATTATAAGAAGGAAACAAATATTTAACATGTGTACATTTTAAAAGACCAAATAAATGATTCATGACTAAACACCCTGTTGAAACACAACGTAATTTTTACAATATGAACTAGAAATCATTATCTTAATGTATGTGAATACTAAGTTACACGGTATCATACTTTCTAGAATTTAGATATGTAACCAAGAATTAGTTTCGTCTAAATATAATATAATTTGATAAACACTATATTTAATCACTATAATGACAATATTGGCTTACGGATGGGTAAGCGTTTCCATCATACATTAGACATACTTTCAACGCAGAAAAGTTTTTATTATATATGTTATTAATTTTTTTATCATATTTAGTTCTTTTCTAGATTCCAGTCCTTCTCTATCTAAAGCAGGAAGTTCCAATCGGTGTTCTTAGTGTGTTTCAGAGACTATGTCCATGGTATTATTAAAGAAGTGCAAAGGTTAAAATATGTTTGTTATAGAAATATGTACAATACTATATAGATACATAAAATAATTATTGAGCTCATGTGGTTCGGATTCCACGTTAATCAGTAGGTTCCGTCTCATATAGCCTCACTGCTAAAAGAGACGTTAAACTCAAAATCAACTCAACTCATAAAATAACTATTATCTTCAATATATATATATATATATATATATATATATATATATATATATATATATATATATATATATATATATATATATATGTATGTATTCCGTATTCGCTGTGTAGCTAAAGGCAGTGATCTCACATTTGTGTGAACGTTAAATCCTCTAGAAAACGAGGTTTGTATGTTAGACACGTATAGCCCTATAATTGTAATTAACACCGTTTGATATTATGATGTTTTGTTTGTTTTTGGGATGTTTGTTTTCTGGAACAAATATTGTTAAACCTCACGATAATAGTTATTCGGTAAAATGGGATATTATCGTGAAATTTTTGACAAAAATATTTATTTCAGCAAGGAGGAATAAGTTGAAGAACGTGAAAATAACATATAAATGATACAACTTAAACTAGTACTTTGTAAGAGAAATGTAGATATATATTTAAATAATGACGGATTTTTGGATATTATTTGTTGCTATTTGTGAGTATGGTAACACCGTAATATGTTTATTCGCTGATTTGAGAAACGATATATGTAAGTAGAGAAAAAGGGAAAGACTTACATACGAGGAGTTGCTAATAAGTTCGCAGTCCAACCCAGAAGGAGTGCAGGTAGAATGAAAAAAAATGTAAAATATTAAAGATCATGTCTCAGTATGTACAGATACAAATTTTCATATCAACTACAAAATTCTTATTGCGTTTGTCAGGTGTTCCCACCAGCGAATTTCACGAATATCGATGTCAGAGTTGTAATCACATTTTGGTTTCACCACGGAATCATCGAAGCAAATTTTAAGAGTAGTGATTTTTTAACACACGATACTCCACATGTCAGAAGACCTAAGGCTGTCCCCTAAATGACTGTCCCCTAAATCGAGAATGAAAAGCATAATATTGTTACCTTATACATGGTATAATGTAACATGGCCCGGAAGTTTTGGGCAACCAGTATATATATACATATATCTATAAATTTTATATTTATTGAACTTTTGCAAAATATATCATTAGTCGTTTACTCAATTTTAGATAGATCGCAAAATTTGCGTTAAGTTACTTGAAATGATAATTTTAGTGTATTTAGTAGAAAATATAAGGTTATATATATCTACATTGGACAATATTCGTATATTTAGCCAAAATCTAATGTTATTTTAGGAAATAAGGTCATATGTGGTCGTTTTGAATCATTTCCAGTTTATTTGCATGGATATTTTTGGCTTAGTGGATCCTCAAAAGATATCAACATTTTTACTTCAAAAATCTTCTCTGAAATTTCACATTTGTAAACTCAGCCATAGTAGCTTCTTGAAGCATCTCTTTGTTTAATCCAAATTATCTGGGATTGGATCTTCCTCAATCAGAGTTGCGGTTGAGATTTTCGGCTTTCTTTGATCTTGAGAGATAAACCTATAATCATGTAGTTACGTCAGAGTAATCTTCCAATTGGGAATCTTCTTCCAGTTGTCTTTGTTCTTTTCGTTAATGAAGCCACCATGATCAGATGTGTAAGGCGTAGGTCTACAGAAAATCTGCAATTTAATTCAGTGTAGTTAGCTGCTAGTGGATCTTTTTTTTTCTTTTTTTTAAATATGAACACCTGAGGACTGCGGCGAAATACAAATTAGTTTCGACTTGCTCATTGTGTAAGGGTGAGAGAGAGCAATCTGCTGGCGTCAGGTTTGCACGTTGTCCCAGAGACCGTGAGGACAGTATGAAGGCATTCCAGCTTTAATTTTTTTTTTTTTTTTGCCGTCCCAAAACTTACCAGGAGGTAAGGGGACGAAGTGAATTTAACAACGACAGCCACAGGACCATCCATAACTCCTAAGGTAGTTGTATGTCACGGAGATGAACAAGTAAGTGACTATTTTATTCATCCAAAAATTCTCTTTTCGGACGAGTTTAACCTGCAAAATTCCATCATTAACTTTGGATTTAAAATGTGTTATGTTATTGGTGTGGTGATGTTTCACATAATGTGCTAGCTTTGCGTCGTTTTTCCTTAAGTTACATAGTACACAAATCCAAGATATGACAGGAAATGCTCGTTCAATGGGGGTTTTTCTTTCTTTGAGTTTCAGTGTTAACGATTGTCATAAACAGTCCATGAAATGTGTGTACTTTTCGAATACATACATTTCATCCCAAAAGTATATTTTGAATGTGTAAACCTCAAAATTGTCCGTACTGCTAAATGCTACAATCAAATCCATTCTCTGGTTTTTGTCTCACCTTCACTTTAGATTGGGTATGATGAGAAGTTTCGGCTCACATTGATGACAAGGATGCAACGTACGGCTACTGATAATGGGAGATGTTCAATAACGGTGAAATATTCGCTCTGTATTTTGAATTCCTTTCACTAGTAAAACAAAAGTCCAGATTTTAAAACATATTTAGATATTTTTTTTAAACATTAAAAGAATTTGAAGCTGAATGATAAGTGTTCTGTACGTCCTTAGTAACAGGCTGTGCATATTATACTACGAATATGTCTGATAAAAGTGAATTTTATATGTGTTAGGTTAAGTTAGGTTAGATAACTAGGTTAGGGATTTAGGTTAAGTATATTTTTATTATTGAATATTCTAGTGTGTGTATTTTCTCAGTGTCATGAAAAATTGTTTTGTTTGTGAAAGGCAAATGTGAATAGGCTTGAGCTTATACAAAGAGGTCACCCGACCTTTATAAATCCTCTGTGCTGGCCCCACTAGCACAACAATGACCGACAGAAATACGAAAGAAAAGAAATTCAGTATATAGCACAGTGTCATGGATAGTAGTACATGTGTGTAGTATAGAGTTTATGTAATCAGTTTTCTTCTTGTAACAAATGTGATAATATACAATTTGTTTCATAGTCGATAGAAATTGAAAACACATAAAAGTTACTCACGAGATGTGAAGAGAAAATGTGATTCTAATCACTTTGTGTACGAACTTATCCATTCAGCTATGTTCAAACTTTTCACAATTTCCAACCATTGCGACTGTTTTTATTTTATTATTCTGTTTTGTTTAATTTTCTTGTCATGCAGAAAAATTCGTGTAAATAAAATGTACGAGCCGAAACAAAATCTTTTCTTTTCAAGTGCAAAGCTTATTATTTAGAAATATGTAGTAAAAGTAAATTCAGTGGTATTGTTAGTACGTAGTATACAGAGTTTTGAAAAGCAGTACGTGAACAGTGTAACGAAAATCAAAGTATAGCATTTTGAAAACATACAGAATTGATTTCACTTAGGGTGACCGGGGTTGGAATCACAGACTTGACAGAAAATTTCACTTCGTTAATAAATCAGCAAAATTCAATTTTGGGCATTCAGTTTACAAAATTCTAATCCATTGCGCTACTCAGAATTCAGTTTTGAGATTTTTTTAATCTGGGTTAGTAAATACAAACATTCAGATCTCCGAAGCACTCATTGTCAGTTTCACTCTTGGGTCAGTGTCTTATATCTGTTAGATTGTGGTTTGCAACCTATCTCGCGATGGGATGCAGACGATGAACTGCAGATCTGGATACTGGACTGCGAGTGAGAATGAAAGAGGCTTCGAAGTCTTCACATTTTTCTGGGTCAAATTTGAGTTCAATTTTCCGGGGATGATTATATTTTTTTAAAAATTTTATTTTTATTTTATATTTTTATTTTGACTTTATTTTTTTGTAAAAATATTATTCTTGACAATCACAGTATCTCAGAAAACTTGTACCTGAGATTGTGGACGTTTCGCGGGATTAAGTCGGTAGCATAATTCGAAACAACTTGGACATACCCAAGCTCTTGACAAAATTAGTTCCCAAAAATCTGTCAGCAGATCAAAAGCTTGAAGGAGTCAGGGCCTTCAAGGGAGGTGATTTCCGATTTTTCAGCAATGCCGACCAAGCTCTGTCACGAATAGCAACCATATATGAAATATGGTTGTTCGAGTACTATTCTGAAACGAAACAACAGCCAATGGAGTGTCTTGGGCTCCCTACGCGCCATCAAATTCAAGAAACAGAAGTCCGCTAGGAAAGTGTTTGCAACACTCTTGCGGGAAAAGATAGAGTCACACTCATTAAATATCTGCTCAATGGTTATATATTTAGTACAAAGTATTACTCTGCATTACCCTCAGAAATAAAAGACAACTTGAAACTGCAATGCAACGGTTTTTTTTTTTTTTTTTTTTTTTTTGAAAAAGCGAATTCAGTTCACAGAACAAAGCCTCTGCCCATCGAGCATTTAAATACAACTGGTATTGCATGATCAAGAGTTTCAACGTCTAGATCATCTTGTTTATCCGCTAGAGGTAGTTCCCTCAGACTGTTCCTTATTCCCTAAACTCAATAATGGAAAGCATGCCAGTTTGAATCTTATAATTGTATTTGACTTCCAGGTAGGAGTATGTAGAAGAACCGTTTAATTTGATCATTACACGTGCACTTCTTATATGTTGGGCTACGAACTTGTCAGCAGCTACTCGTATATATACCCAGAGAAAAATACCAGACATCAGAACGATTATGTAATTTTAAAAGTAAAACTGTTTTGGGTCAGGAGATGTCAAAAGTTTTAAATTGAGATGGATGAAAATGTTAGGGCGCGGGCACATGTGTACGAAAAGGACATTAACGTTGTCATTTTCTATTAGATACATCAAATCAGAAACATTATAATCATACGAGTTTCCATAGCTTTTTGCCCTAAATTCTAGTATACATTAATAGCCCAGTAAATAAAGGACCGCGAGCTGAAATAATTTAGAAAAAGCTGAAAATTTCAGGATTTGTTTTTCATGTGATCTTAAATGAAATATCAAAAGTCCCCTAAAATCCCGTGTGCGCTTCATCCTCAAAATGGCGGCCAAAGATGGCGGCCGTCCGGAACGCGCATATCTCCCGATTTTAGCCTGTAACTCTGAGACTATTTAAGATATTCCAATTCTGTAAAAACACTTTTGTTCTAGAAGCTCTAATCTATAACTTTTCTTAATACTTCTTTCTCGTAAAGTTTGACACAAAGCCACCATTTTCCATTAAAGTATAAAGTGATACATTTTGAAAGTCCTGTTCTTGGATTGGTTGTAGAAAATCTCCAAAACCGTTAGGAATTCGCAAACAATGCTCGGAATAGTTTAGATTGAACATTTAATTAGCTTTGTTTTAAAAAAAGAATCATCCAAATCGGAATATAATTAGTCGAGAAATTCGACTTTTTTGAAAAATATAGGTGGACAGAGCTGCTTTGTTGTCACCCAATTGTCCATATTGTGTTCCTTTAAATCTCCTTTTTTTTTCTTTTTAGTAGCAGAAATAATATATATATATATATATATATATATATATATATATATATATATATTCAGTAGACTCACCCTTAACATCATTGGCGTAACAGCTGGTAGTCTATATATTATTATATTCTAAACATACATAAATTTTAAGCTAATGTGGTTCATAGTGGTATAAAAGTAAACAGCAAACCCCTGCCTTCTTATCTCAAAGAATGAAGCAAACAAGAAAAGAAAAGCAGATCATGTCAAAAAATAGAAGCATCAACAATGCATTCGTATCGCGTCTACCTAGAAAGAAACAATTCGTTCATTGGAAAAAGTTACTCCCGAGGATCCACAATTAGTAAATTTTTTTGTTGAAAATATAACTAGAAGTAAGAAAGGTGATTCAAATATGTTATCTCGGATGCATATCATGATCTGCCATTCAATTATTTCAATGTGTCAGCCTCGTACGTTTATATCACCAATCCATCTAGCAATTGGAGTTTACTGTTTGCGATACTATGGATTTCGTCAATATATATATAGATATACTTGCATACGGTAGTTTTGGAATATCAGCGCTGAAGTAAGAAGATATGAATATTCTAGAATGTGTTCTATTATTCCAATCCAAACCGATCATTCTCAAAATTTGATTCAGGTTGTTTTTGATAATGCAGCGAGAACATTAGATGGTCACGGTACTTTCCACAGTATGGGTGGGATTAAAATATGCACACCTAAAATAAATAGACAAGATTTACGTATAGAACGTGCTGCACTGCCTTCAGCAGTTATGGTATCCGCTCTTACTGGAAGGAATATTAAATTTTATAACAAACCAACAAACAATGAATTTTTAAATATTGAAATAGAGTTTGATACCGGCAGAAAATATGATAGTACAAAATCTCCGATATGCTAATTTTCACAGATGAAGTTTGATTTCTCATGCATCTCATAAAAGATTCACCTAAGCCAGGGTGGAATGGTTTCATGCTCACTATCACTATGACCCTGGCAGTTTGGAATGAGCAGCATAACTGCAGTTCCTTTTCTCAACTGGAAATCATAAAATTTCTGTACAATTTACACTTCCTTTCTATTTACTTGTGACGAAAGCAAGAAGGCGGGATGGGATTCTTGTATCGTTACTTTTGAACAGCTTCTGCATTGGAAGGCAATGGAAATAAAACATCTGCTCAACAAGATAGTGATTTAGCTAAATTAGTTGTCAGACAGGGGGGATTTCACCTTCTAATATCATACTTAGGTGTCGTTGGACATATTATCCGGTACTTTAATTGAAGAACTTTGGGGCTTGTTATATGCGCAAAATACTGTGGTACACATGTTAAATGGAACTACATATGCAAGAGCACTGGGAGCACTAAGCACGTTTTGACTTATGTAGCACCATCAACAGATTTGCAGTTTAGTTAGGGACCTTGAAGAGAGTAATATATGTTTCAGTATCTATGAGTTGACCATAGGTACAAAAACCGTAAACGACTTAAAGGATAATCCAGGCATTTAAATACTTATGACCTATCTAGCCGAGTCAAAGCTGAACTGTGGCTTCAAAGTTTGGAACAAGTAAGATTAATAATACTTTATAATTATAATATATTTACTATATATTCGAGCGGAGCGTCCTGGAGACTGGGACTTTCATATTTATACGGTGAAATGCATGATTCCAAACTTTTACGCAGCAGGAAATTTGAACTATGCGAAATCTACACAGTTTTATCTGCAACAGATGGAAGAATTTGGAATTACACTGAAACCAGCAGAACTTGAAAGATACTTTGATGTGCGAAGGAAGGATTGCTTTTGGAGTGGAAGTGCAACAGATATGGTAATTGAACAGAGTTTGATAAGGGCAATGAAAGCTTCCGGAGGATTGAGCTATGGGCGGGATATTGGCTGGCTCGGTCTTATCTTTTCCAATTACAATGGAAGTGAGTGAAACCTTAGAAAGTTTCTGTGAAAAATGGTCGTCAGTGTCTGAACAGCATGTAGAAACTAGACCTTTCGGTCAGGAGACAGATGACCAAGACATCAGAAAACTTGAGCAAGCACCCTTTTTACTAAACTCTGAAAATAAAAGACGTTTGATTGATTTCTTCAAAACCCACTTTAACTCTTCAAGCATTACAGTGTACGAAGTTGAAAGAAATGCAGCTGTAGTAGTAGGAACTGACTCTGACGGCCATCTTAATTGCTCGAACAATTCCAGACACTACAGAGTACTTTGTGAGGCCGAAAACAAACAAAATTGAATAGAAATGCTTCCACATTTGCAACATCCAAAGGAAACTAGAGTCACTGAAGGACATCTTTCACAGGGTGTCTTCATGCTATCACAGGGTGTAACACATCATCATCTTTTTTCAACAAAGGCTGCCATCAAAATTCTTCAAAGTAGCAAGAACTATCTAAAGCGGTCACAGTCTTCCATCAACCCAATTTAGATCCCCAAACAGTCATTAAAATAGGAGAAAAATTGGTTACGTGGTTGTATGGAGAACACAATCAAATTTCTTTAGACGAACTTCGATATAAGCCTACAACAGGATAATGACTAGAAAACTATCCTCAAAATTCAATTTGGCAAATTTCCCTCTTACAAGTGCTGCTGCCTCTCAACACAGTGTATGTGTTTACCTTCAAGTACACCAATGATTGGGGAATTATTTGAACCCAACAAAATGGGGGGGGGGAATTAATAGAAGGTAAACTGTTTCTAGTGGCAATTAATAGAAGGTAAATTGCTTCCAGTGCAATAAAATTGAAAGTTGCTCCTAACAATCTGCTGAACCTTGTATCTTGCCCATGTAAGATAAGAACACAGAAAGACTGTGACAGCAAATGTGAATCTAGAAAGGCAGGACTGACTTGTTCCAAACTCTCTTTCAATTGTCGGGAAAATATTTGTTTAAATATGTTAATTCCTGAAGACTCTGAAGACCATGAAATTTTCATGTATTAAAGAAGGTAGGTGTAATACATATTTTTAAAACTTTTTTACTCCCTTTTTGACTATTTACAATGAAGAATCTACTTTACAAGGGAGTTCAAATAAGATGTAAAAACGGATAATTAAGTTTCAACAATGGTGGCTCGTTGGTATGTAATCAGTGAGGCACACTACATAACTGTAAGTTGGGTTGTGTGTCTACAAGTAGACTCAATGCAAATTGACCATTTGGTATCCTTATGAATATACAATCAAACTTAGTTATTCCGTGTGCACCACCGGTTGCATAACAACTACCCGCCACTGTTTTCAATGTACTTAAAATTATATTACTCTCAACAAAATTTACAGAATAGGGTTTTCATTTTTCATAATAAAAGTGTTTTTACAGAATTAAAATATAATAATCCATTTTTTTTTGGGGGGGGGGGAATATCGGACAAGTGTCCTCTTTGGTCGCCATTTTTGTATGAAATTCACATAGGTTTTATGACAGTTTTGAAATTTGAGTTTGGAATCCAAGGCATGAATGCCATAAATCCAGCACAACTATGAATTTCGAAACTTTAGGTGCTGGATTAATAGCGATTAATTTTTATCCAACTACATTTAATTTAAAACATCGAATTTCTCGACTAATTGTATTCCGACTTAGGTGATTCTTTTTTTAAAACAAAGCTAATTAAATGTTCAATCTAAACTATTCCGAGCATTGTCTGCGAATTCCTAACGGTTTTGGAGATTTTCTACAACCAATCCATAAACAGGACTTTCAAAATGTATCACTTTATACTTTAATGGAAAATGGTGGCTTTGTGTCAAACTTTACGAGAAAGAAGTATTAAGAAAAGTTATAGATTAGAGCTTCTAGAACAAAAGTGTTTTTACAGAATTGGAATATCTTAAATAGTCTCAGAGTTACAAGCTAAAATCGGGAGACATGCGCATTCCGGACGGTCGCCATCTTTGGCCGCCATTTTGAGGATGAAGCGCACACGGGATTTTAGGGGACTTTTGATATTTCATTTAAGATCACATGAAAAACAAATCCTGAAATTTTCAGCTTTTTCTAAATTATTTCAGCTCGACACCCTTTTTGGTCCTTTATTTACTGGGCTATAAAGAGGTAATCAATGTCACTTTTGTCCAATCCTTGTAATCCGATTCAATAAAGATGTACAGACAAGACTCCATGTATTATTTAACACTTCTCCAACAAACATACATATTGAAAGTAAATTACCAATAAGAAGCAATACAAATGCTCCGATTACATCATTAACAGCGAGCGAGCGGAAAGACCCTACAGGTTCGTGGTGATCTTGTACAGGCAACGAATTTTTAGTCGGAAGAAATTTATCAACAATGTCTTTCTCCCACTTTATAATTAAACCAGAATCTCTTAAATGTCTAAGATAAAAGTCGAAAATGTTCAGAAGTGGTGATCCTTTGTGGAATGGAAATCCTGCGTAATAGTCAATTGCACTTTCCTTTATTAAATGGAGTTCTGCCATTGCGTCTTCAGGAATAAAATCCACATTGCATATCAGCCCGGAAGTAAGCTTTTCAGCTAAAACGGCAACTTCACTCTTTTTGAGTAATGTGATCAATTCCTGTATATCTGGTATTACTTTATATCTCTCGCCTACTTCTTTTCGTAATGTGTCTTGAGCTGCAGACAATGCATCTACAAAATAATGATCAATTGTTGCCCAATGTATTCCAGACTCAATGAACTCCGCTAGTGTATCAATAGGTTTGTCATATTTTTTCACTGTTAAAAATGACACTAGATTAGAATTGTAGGCAGTGATAAGCATCATGGACGTGAAGAAAGCCCATGTTATTAATGATCTTAGTATTTCATTACTCATTTTGGGCACTCCCATACCAATGGTTATACCAACAGAATACAGTAAACAGTATACGTATTTTAAATATGGATTACTTCCTCGTATAGCATAGCTCAAGATATGACAAAACTGGGAAAAGACAAACAACGTTAATGACAAAGATAATGTGAATACACAAACACATATCCACGCTTTGTTTGAAAATGGTGAAAATGTTGACCATAAATATATCAGAGATTTTGGTTTTGGCGTTAGAAAATTGATTCCAAACTGTATATAAGCAATACTTAAGTCAAAATGTTTAACATAGGATTCTCCAACAATAATAGCAGGACATCCTGCTTGATATTTATAAGTCTTGAGAGTCGCAAGGTACGTTCCAACTGATGTATTATCTGTAGGTTCTCCGAAATCAATTTCAGCATAATCAACATCCCATGAGAAGTTGTACTTGTTCGAAAATTCTAATAAAATTCTGTAATCTGTGCCCTCATAGAAATCATCATGCATTAATGTATAAGGACTGTATTCCTTCATAAGCATTTTTAGTGTGCTTCTACTTAAGTCGTCAATTTTATTTTGGTGGAGGTTCTGCACATCTCGCAGCTTATTATTTTCCCAGGAATCAATTAGTTGAAAATTTTCTGGCTTTAAGTTATTTCCCATAATAATAGAAAATAACAAGTATTTTGAATATTGACCGCTGTTTTCTGTGAACGAATTATTACTTGGAGTTATAACGTAAAGAAAGGGAATCTGTTTCATCCACTCACAATCAAATAGTAAGCGAAACTTCTCCAAGTCATCGTTGTACAGAACAAGAAATGTTTTACTTTTCCTTTGAAAGGAATTAATACTAGCGTTGTAAGCCCAGAAGAGCGTGTCGTGCAAATTTTCAGTTGTGCAATGCAGAACAAACAATGCGCAACCCATGTCCATTGTTATCAGCAACGTGTCACTGATGTGTTCATACGACTGATCGCCATTATTTGTGAGATAAACTACTGGGATATATTTGTTCTCCAACTTATTAATACTGCTAACGAGAGAATCTTTATTTTGTAAAACCACACAACAGTAGTCTTCGTTAAAACAATCTTGGAATTCTTGCATGTATTCGATATTGGTTTTTGTTCTAATTGGGATGGATTTAATTCTTGACAAGGTGAAAACAATTATAATTAGTTTAATTACCATTCTCAACCACCAAACCTTTAGGTAAATGGACATTATTACAAAACTCCATTAGGAAAAACAGAAGTCCATTTGTCTCTTGTATCCATTGACTAACATTCACTTAATCATGGGTTATTTCTCACTGGCTTATTGAAAATTTCAAAATGAAGTGTACGTCCTCTCCATTAACTTTTCTGAAAGAAAATACAGTTATATTAAAGTCTACTACATTGCACATTTAAGAAAATTTATCTTAATGATTTCAATTGATAACTTTTTTCACTACAAAACTTTACGTAAGAAATAAAATCTGATAAAAGGATGAAAATATTGTAATTTGAAAAAAAATATTAACTGACTTTCCTCTATTGTCGTTCAACTTTTACTGTATTAAATTGTCTTCTCTATCATCAGAACTAGATAACAGTACTCCGAAGCTACTAAATATGATTTAAAGAAATGTTATTTCAAAACAGGGAAGCCTTGTAGAAGGTAACGAATTATAGAGGAAAATAAATAATGATAAAATACTACGAGACTTTTAAACGTTTATGATATAAATAATTTAAATTGTTTACTTAGTACTCTTCACATTTATTAAAATAGTAGACTCGAAAATTTAAACATTAACCTTCGTTCTTAAATACCGATTGTAACTTGAATTATAAAAGTCTTCGTCTATATTAAAACTGACGTGCATTTAAAATAAAACATGGATTGAAGAAAATTCTGATGTATCTTGTAAAAATATGAGCGAGAAATATAAATAATAAACACATATTTTTCTCATCTGCAGGGGTTCTAGGCTTATCCTTTGTTTTTCTTAACTAACATATTCTACTTCACCTTAACCATTGATCGAGTGGCTAGCGAATTCAAGGTTCGATTTTCGTTGGGAATGTGTTGAGCTTACAACTCAACATAACAATTCTATTTTCACCTTAAACATTAAGTCCTTGTGTCATTTAGCCTTGATGCTTAAAATAGTCCCTAAACTTCAATAAACAAACAAATAAAATAGTTTTATTTAGATGGACCCTTTAGTTCACACATACATCACTATGTTACACATTGTAAAGTGAACAAAAGTTCTGCATGTTTGCACATATTTGCCATATATAAAGCTATCTTGTGGCTAAATTCTGTACAAATCATCGGAAAATGACACTTATCTTCGATTGGCAGTGAAAGCTTATGTAGTTCTAGACCCGCATTTAGCTATTGACGTTAGACTTATGTTTTGACCATTAAAAGCTATTGATGCTGAACTTATACGAAGGCAGTTTAAATCTATTGACGCGGAACTTAAACCAGGGCCATTGAAAGCTATTGATGCTGAACTTAAACCATGACCATTGAAGCTATTTATGCTAAACTTAAGCCATGACCATTGAAATCTATTGATGCTGAACTTAAACCATGGCCATTGAAAGCTATTGATGCTAAACTTAAACTATGGCCATTGAAGGCTATTGATGCTGAACTTAAACCATGGCCATTGAAAGCTATTGATACTGAACTTAAACCATGGCCATTGAAAGCTATTGATGCTGAACTTAAACCATGGCCATTGAAAGCTATTGATGCTGAATTTAAACCATGGCCATTGAAACTTATTGATGCTGAATTTAAACTTTGACACTATTTTCAGAAAAATTCGTTAAGGTGGGGGAAGAAGTTAAAGCTAGGTCCAGACTTTAAATCGTCCATTACTTGCTAATGAATGTGGTACAAAACTTTTTATTGCTGGTAAAAAACGGTACAAAACTAGTACAAAACTTTGACAATATTTTCGGGAAAATTCGTTATGGTGGGGGAATAAGTTAACGCTGGGCCCAAACATTATATTGTCAATTACTGGCTAATAGATGTGGTACAAAACTTTTTATTGGTGATACAAAATGGTACAAAACTAGTACAAAACTTTGACACTATATTCGGGAAAATTCGTTATGGTGGGGGAACAAGTTAACGCCAGGTCCAGACTTTAAATCGTCCATTACTGGTTAATGGATGTGGTACAAAACCTTTTATTGGTGGTACAAAACGGTACAAAACTAGTACAAAGCTTTGACACTATTTTCGGAAACATTCGTTATAGTGGGGAACAGGCGTTAACTTGTTCCCCCACTTTAAATCGTCCATTACTGGTTAATGGACGTGGTACAAAACTTTTTATATGGCGCGGGAGACCCGGGTTCGATTCCCGGCGGGAGCTCATGTGGTTCGGATTCCACGTTAATCAGTAGGTCCACGTCTCATATAGCCTCGCTGCTGAACGGGACGCTAAACTTAAAATCAACTCAACTCAAAACTTTTTATTGGTAGTACAAAACGGTACGAAACTAATACAAAACTTTGACATTCTTTTCTGAGTAAATTTTAAAAGTGGGGGAACAAGTTAACGCCCAGACTTTAAATCGTCCATTACTGGCTAATGGATGTGGTACAAAACTTTTTATTGGTGGTACAAAACGGTACAAAACTAGTACAAAGCTTTGACTTTATTTTCGGGAACATTCGTTATAGTGGGGAACAGGCGTTAACTTGTTCCCCCACTTTGAATCGTCCATTACTGGTTAATGGACGTGGTAGAAAACTTTTTATTGGTGGTACAAAACGGTACAAAACTAGTACAAAACTTTGACATTCTTTTCTGAGTAAATTTTAAAAGTGGGGGAACAAGTTAACGTAGCAGAATTTCCGAATGGCAGTAAATAATCATAACCAACAATTCAAACATGGCCTAGTGCCAAGAAAGACGCAAGACTGAAGCAAAAATGAGTGCATATTTTGATAAGGTATGAAGTGATAGTAGATGCTTTTAGCAGATACGATAGCATAAAGGACCCAGATTTTGTTGTTAAGTCTGCCTCTGGTTCAAGTGATGAAAAAAATTAGGAACAGGCATATTTATAACACTGTTCAACAACGAAAATGTAAACTGAACAAAATCAGCTAATTCTTATTGACTTTGTGGTGCTGATCACGAATTTGAAAGTTATTTTCGAATATTAGCTCTACTTTCCGTTTTACAGGCATGTCTAATAATAACGCTTTAAAAATAAATATATTCGCTTCGTTTGGGGTAAAATGTTACACTGATCCGGCAACACTGGAGAAACTATATGAACGCTTGGTTTCATTGTGTTCCTTATCTCAGTAGTGTTCTGCTATTGTTAGAAAAGACAGGTTTAGTGCAGTTATCAGCGTTTTGGGTGTGACGTTTGTGTAGTGCAGGACCTAAAAATTAAAACTACAAGTACGCAAAAATACTGGTATTTCGAATGTATATTTTTAAATAGTTATCGGAAGTATTTCAAGTGACATTTTGAGGATTCCAATAAACAAAAATGCCGCGAAATTGTGTAAACAGTGCGGATGGCTTCTGCTACGTGTGTGGGGAAGTGACATTTTCCTCACAAAAGCAGACTATAACACCACTAATAAGAAAAGCCTATCAATATTGCTTTGGTTGTAAAATTGGAGACCAAGATAAGTCTTGGGCACCCCACATTGTGTGTAACATTTGTGCCAGCAATCTAAGAAATTGGATTAATGGGAAGGGGCGCTCAATGCCTTTTGCAGTGCCCATGATTTGGAGGGAGCCAAGCGACCACATCAGAGACTGTTATTTTTGTATGGTTTCTTCCGTCAAGAAGGGAATTTCCACGAAAAAAAGCGGGCCTTGATCTATCCTAACATTCCTTCTGCAATGCGCCCTGTTCCACATGGAAAAGAACTACCTGTTCCTGACCCACCTAAAGAATACGATCTTTTTTCTGATGATGATCAAGAAGTCGAAGCTCCTGAATCAAGTACTTCGAAGGACCCTACGTATGTTGTAGAAGAACCTTCATGTGAACCACATAGACTTACTCAAGAGGAACTAAGTGATCTAATCAGACACTTGGACCTCTCGAAAAGCAAAGCCGAAATTTTAGCGTCACGCTTAAAGCAATGGAATAAGTAAATATTCCAGTGTATCGGAATAGGGAGAAGATGTTCACTTCATTTTTTACTATGGAAGACATACTTGTGGCATGTACAGATGTAAATGGTCTCATGAGGGCACTTAAAATTAATTATGAACCTACGGAGTGGAGGCTCTTTATAGATTCGTCCAAGGCGAGTTTAAAGGCAGTGCTTTTACATATTGGAAATGAACTTCCTTCAATTCCTGTAGGTTACGCAGTTCATATGAAGAAATCTTATGAAAACTTGAAACGTTTACTTCAAGCCATTAAATATTACGATTTTCAGTGGCTCATTTGTGATGACCTTAAAGTAATAGCATTGTTGCTAGGTATTCAGTGAGGGTATAAAAAGTATTGTTGCTTTATATGTGAATGGGACAGTAGAGATCGTGGATCTCATTACCGCAAAAGTGAATGGAGTACCAGAGAAACTCTTCAGCCGGGAGTGAGAAATGTGCAGCATGAACCACTGGTAGATAGTAACCGAATTTTGCTTCCCCCTCTACATATTAAATTAGGTCTTATGAAAAGTTTTGTTAAGAGGATGAGGCCTATGAGTACCTAAGAGGACAATTCCCTCGATTCAGTGATGCCAAAGTTAAACAGGGTGTTTTCATAGGGCCACAGATTAGGCAACTATTCAAAGATCACAAGTTCGACGAAATTCTCCAAGGTGAGGAGAAAGCTGCGTGGGAAAGCTTGAAGAGTGTTTGTTCACAGTTCTTGGGAAGACACCGAGCAACAAATTACAAACATCTGGTAGCAAAGTTGTTATTCTGCTACAAAAATCTTGGTTGCAATATGTCTCTGAAACTCCACTTTCTTCATTCACATCTAGACTTCTTTCCCGAAGATTGTGGAGCAGTAGGTGACGAACATGGTGAGCATTTCCATCAAGATATTGCAGCCATGGAGAAGAGATATGAGGGAAAGTGGAGTTCTAACATATTGGCCGACTACTGTTGGACTATTGCTAGTGATGCTCCAGATGTAACCTACTAAAGACAAGCCAAGCGAAGACGCTCAAAATAAAATAAACATAATCCTGTACAAGAGATCACTTGAAACTTTTGTCTACATTGCAGTGTAGTTCTTGCACAAAAAGGTATTTGTACATATTTTTCAAGTTTTGATGTTAATACTGATTTTTATTACGGAATTGGTAATGTTTAACTTGACCACGGTTACTTTATTTTCTCTATCGCTGTGAAATTGGTATTTGCGCAATTTTGAAAAAGGAAGTATAATGGTATAGAAAGCTATAGGTTAGGGTACTTCTTAACTCCCCAGCTTATCACATCACAGTGAAATAGATAAAAAAAGTGAAATGTAGGTTTTTACAAGGATTTTGCTTAAATGTTCTATAAATATTAATACATTTGTATATATACAGCTACTGTTGTACAAGGGCGTTTTTTTCACAACCTGAGCGAAGAAAATTCTTCTATTATCATTTCCTTTCATAAAAATCGCAATTTCAAAGAATTCACATACTTTCGATCAAAATTTGTTGAACAGTATAATAGTTGATCTGTTGTGTAATAAACATTGTGGAGCTGTGCGGCTTATAATTGTTTTCGTGCAAATTATTATTATTATCAGTATTATTATTATTATTATTATTATTATTATTATTATTATTATTATTATTATTATTATTATTATTGTTAATTATCGTTTAGTTGCTTCGTGCAAATTCAGGTTTGTGGTTTTCTGAATATGGGCAAAGTATTCTTTAAGGTTAAAAATAAGAAATAAGAAACAGTGGCACTGAAAAAATAAAACAGTATTGCTATTCAACGTTTGTAGGTTATCACTTTTTCCTACACGGATTTAGTCAGTACTGCGTCAGTTAGCAATGTAATTTTACGAAGAAAAAACTAATGTAAATGTTTTTCTTACAGAAGAGAATTTAAAGTATTACAGTCTCTAAATAATAATTTTTATTTACTTGCAGCCAAGTGCTATGGAAAATCAAGATCAGAGTGAAGTAGTTTCAAGCTTTT
Source organism: Thermobia domestica (assembly GCF_964235325.1). NCBI lineage: Eukaryota > Metazoa > Arthropoda > Insecta > Zygentoma > Lepismatidae > Thermobia > Thermobia domestica. Next base: position 63,543,567 of record NC_137455.1, read on the forward strand.
ACGGTGCCAAAATTTTGAAGACATTGCTTGCAGCTTTAGACATAAGGATTTACATGTACTAATTTTATAATTTGTTATCATACATAGGTAATAGTGTGGACATTTAAAGCTTCGTTACAAGAGAATGTTTCTCATAGCAAATGTATGTTCTATTTAATGTTTATTAATGTTATTATTCTATGTATATACGTCTTCCTTGTTTACACAATAACCTGGTATTGCAGAAAGTGGTAAACGTTTTATTTTCTTTCTATGAATATCATTTTTTCAGAAAAAAATATTGACGACATATAGGCATTTAAAATACTCTCGTTGCTAACTATCGTATCATTAATAACTACCTAACTATTGTTCAGTATGTCTTAACTACTTTTTACTTGCATTTATCATACTTACATTAGCACAAATAATATGACATGGCCTGTTTTTTGAATGTATCTTATCTTGAAATATTGTTAAGGATCCCAATGAACTCGTGTTGCACGTATAAGAAAGTTTGTTTAATCTTGGTTAAGCCATAATGATGACACCAAGAAGAGTGCTAATCTAAACGCCTAGAGAACAGTCCAAAAGTGCAGGGTGTCTTTACAGGAAAATGCTGATATTATGTTATAGTGTTGTAGTTTCATTATCGTAGAAAGGGATAAACTTCAACTTTATGTTATAGCTATTTATTATTATTTACAAAACGTACATATATTTACTCTAAAATACTTCGTCTATCTTACAAAAAGCCCGTCAAAACGCGAAAGTTATAGTTTATGAGCATTAATGTATGTTTTCCTTATAAGTTTCTCAATAGTATCCGTATATACCCAAACATTCAAAGCTTTGTGTCTCAAAATCATGCCAGCATGGAATATCATTATTTTCTCCCTAGGTCTTTAATTGTGGAAGTTACTTTAAATTTTCTTAGCCTATAAGGGTACATGCTTTCGTACATAAATCACAGGGTAAATTTCGTGTTCTCTACTGTATTCTTACAGCTGCCCTTATTAGTCCAGTATTCGTAGTTATCTACTATGACTCATAAAACAGATTTATCTGCCGCCAATAGCACAAAATTTTTACTTCGTTGGTAAGATACATACTTCATTTAATTCGAACATAAGCAAACATATTTACGGTATTCAAATGAAAGGGGTCCTCGTAATCCCAAGAAGTGCTTCTCGGACCCACTACACTATTTTCTAAAATACATATAGATTTTTCTATTACTCTATCAAATTGTCTAAGTAACCGCAACTAACAAATAACTAAAAAGGAACAATTGACATAACTTGTTGGAATTTTTAAGCAAAACTACCTTGTGTATTCCAGGAGGCCCCTTGACGTCCCTGTTGTTAATGTGAATTGCAAATCATATTTGTACTCTTAAGAACGTTCAAGTACTCCTAATAGCATAAATAACGAAACTAAATTATGTGGACTGCATTACCAGCACAGAAAGCACTAGTAGATAATGCTAAATAATCATATTTAAATAAATGAGCGTAATATTTGTGAAACGGCTACTCAAAATAATTTAACAGCAAATGAAAAAATGTTATGATCTGGAGAAGGAACCGAAAAACGAATATTTTTGCATTTTTAACGTGATATCAATTAGGGTCTGAGCCATGATCTACATTATTACTTTTTATTCCAAAATTTCTATTTTGTATATAACTTATTCCGTCACAGCATTATGTTTGTGAATTTAATATGGCACAAATGAAACATATTCCTTCAGATCCATAATCTGAGGACATTTCGTTGAAAACATTTCTATTCATAGCTGTACACTCTTCTTTAACATCATGCTACATCACGTTCATTTACGGGAATCTAAGAAATAAAGAGTAGTTCCTCTTCACTCTACACATTTCGTCACTAACTTTTGTCACTGAAAGAAAAAGAAAGAAAAATGTAAACAACAAAATTAACATTGTGGAAGAATAATTAATAATATTAGATTTACACAAAAACGATGTACTTCCTCCACTGCATTGTCGGTAGTAATATACAAAAAATACATAGTAGTGTTTACTTTCTTTCACTGGAATATACAAAATTTTTGTCAGAATCAAAAAAAAATATAATGAGTTCGAATAACATTAACCACTAACTAACGAATTAATTCTATGGCGTATGGAACCCAAAGGTTCAATGCCGCATTACAAATGCTCTCCACTGTCTTTTTCTTAGCCAACTGGATCTAGTTTCTACTTTGCATTCCTATTTCTGCAAGATCCATTTTAATATTATTCTCCCATCTGCGTCTACGTCCTCCTAATGGTCTTTTTCCGATTGGTCTTCCAGTTAAGACTTTGACAGCGTTCCTACCTTCTTCCATCCTGGCTACATGACCTGCCCACCTGGGTCTCCTAGATTTGATGATTCTAACAATGTTTGATAAACCGTATCAATTATGTAGTTCCTCGTTACGAAGCTTCCGCCATTCCCAATTCTCGCTCGTCTTGGGTCAGAAAATTAGTCACAGGATCTTGTTCTCAAATACTTTCAGTCTACGTTCTTCCCTCAGAGTAAGCGACCATGTTTCGCAACCATAGAGAACAACAGGCAGGATTATCGTTTTATATGAATAACATTAACCACATTTTCAATATTGGCTCCTCAAATTACTAAGCAGAGTGCAATTTCGTTTAAAAATGGATAGTTTGAAGGAAGCCGTTACAGTCTGACGCATCTTATGTGTTGTTAACTGGGGATATTTTTCATTAATTTGAAACCGTTTGTGTATTCCATGATAAATTACTGAAATAGAAAGTTAATGAAATTTAGTAGATGATACGTGTATAAAAGTCCTAGGTGATCATTCATCATATGCAATTTAATTGGCTTTAATTAGCCAAAGTCTGTCTATTTTTCAGTAAATGCTATATGGTATGATCTAAAATAACTACCACTCACATCAATGACAAAACTGCAGACTCCCCGATGCATTTCTAATTGTATCTTTCATAATAATATGTAACAGAAATCAGTTGAACAATTCTATAACATGCGTGTGCTTAGGAAATGACCTCAAGGTTGGGTTATAAATAGTATACAAACCTCAATTATGAGATTATTGTTCTCGTAACAGCACAGAAGGATAGTTTTAAGATAGTTCCTTTGCGTTCAACAGCTTCAAAGTAGCATAATAGCTCAAATAAAAATTTATTCCAGCCTGGGCACTTTTATTGTTAGCACTTTTTTAAATACAAAACCTCGTTGAGAATCTATTAGTATTACTGGCATTAGTAAAGGCGATTCAAGTTTGTTTTAAATTCGAAGCTCACATGTCTAACTTTAATTCAAGTCATATATAATCGGGAGGCAGAACACGAGGTTATTAAGTTTCGTTCAACCCAAGAGAGTAAAAGCAGCAGGTGGTTCTAAATCATCAAGTTCATTATCCTGATCATTTCTAGGCCGCCGGTTGCTTGATGCGAGCGGAAGATCCCCCGTACACCCCCAACCCCCTTCTACAAAAGCTAGAAAATGAAGGTTTCAAATAAAAAGCCATATCTCCGAAACTAATAGAGATATTAATGAATTCCTTTTTCCGGTTTTATCTCTAAGATGTGCTTTACGATTTTGTCTATTCATGCATTGAACAAACCCAACGGAGTTTCGGAATATTTAACTTAAACATTAAAAACTGACATATTTTGCTTTTAATATTTTCTTTTTTGCTCTGTATCTTTCAAATGAATTGAGATATGGAAAAATATCCGTAATTAAATTTGTAGAGCATTAAATTATCTTTCCAACGGTACCAATATTGTTAGGTTTACTTCCAAACTTGCTGTACATCGAGATAAGATTAAAGAAAAGTGCACTTTGGTACGAATGCTGATACTCCGAATGCCACCACTAAATTTCAGTTTACGTCAATCAATAAAGGTTTTGTTTCCGAGATTAAAGTCGATTTTTCCCAATATTTGAAGGACAGTTCTCACCATTCACCCTTGAGCTCTCCTGCACTCTCACAATTATTTCTAGATCTCCGGTCACTTGATAGGACGGTGCAATAGGGATCATAAAATTTTGAGAAATGTAGAAATGTCTTTTATAGTGTTAAGATTCATTTACAATTGGTTTTCAGGTTGATTCAGTTTTTTCAACTCTATTTGCAGTATTGAAAATAATTCCTTATTTCTTTAACAAAAAATGTTTAGGTTACCATAATGAAAAAGCAGAAAATATAAATAAAGTAAGAACATATGTAAATATGCCTTAAGTGAGGGCAAACACCATTTACAGGTGATTTATAGGGTGATTGATAACATAATTGTACACGTGGAGGGTATTTCAAAATCAAGAATGGTCTGTATTTTCTCAATGGTCACTTTAAAGAAATGTTTTTAAAAAAAACATCAATAACTATATTTCTATGTCATTTATGAGAATATTACATCGAACTTCATTAAATACTTGCTAATTACTGGAGACAAGCAAAACTATAATAATATTCTTCATTATCATACCAAATCTGCGCACAATTACATAGTTCTTTAGTTTTTTGAATTCTCCACAGATGAATCATTTTCTGGTACATAAGTGTTTATAAGTAAGTTAATAACACTTGTTGCCATTACAGCTACAGGTTTTGATGCACTCAATTGAAGCCCGCACACACTTGCAATTGTTTGTGTCCCACATATGCTTACATGTACAAGACTTTAACTCTGGGCAACTTTTAGAAATAGACTCTTGAGTGGTCCATCTGGACACCAATTTTCCATTCGTAGTTTGCCAACCAAAATGTTCGGGTTGAAGGAAGTGAATATTGGAGTCGCTGCCGTGCCGCCAAATATATGTTTGAAAGTGTACTCATTTGATATTGGGCATTAGAGTATCCTTTGTTGGTGGAAGTTAGTTTCAGTTGTTGTAACCGACCAAAGCAGCACAGACAGGATTGATCGAGGTTTCTTTGTGAGTCGGTGTAGACCTTCATCGCAAATTCTTTTTCATGTGCTATCGTCTCATCATCCACATTACCAGATTCTATGTTACTTAGTAAAATTTTTTTACAATATACATTCCACGCTTTCCTTTTTTCCAATTCCTGCAAACTGACTGCTGGTGTCGCTTCCAGTAAGTACATGGAACGTTGGTAAGAAATGACATATTTCATCGTTGAGCTCATTCCCAATTGTGTGCATTGGAATAAATTGTAATTTTATTGCTGTGCTAATAGACATCCATATTCTTCTGCTATAATTCTTTTAAAAAAAACGTATAAGAAGAACAAGAACATCATTTTTTTTTTTTTGGGAGTCACTGAGAAGCTGCTTATAACCGCGTGGTATGCGTGAAGTATTATCCTCGTATCAGCCTATTCATGATTATTTTTCAGAAGGTAGATCTTTTCCCAGTGATGATCCCACATGAAGTAAGTTTGTAAATCCACCCGATATAATAACTAACTGTTCATCTTTCAATGATGCCTACAGAACCTAATCAGCTCTAAAGAAAGAAATGCTGCGAGGTCAGATTTGTTTTCAGATAAATCAATAAAACATTTCCAATGCTGAGGAAGCGGACAATCTCGACCTTCAATATTTCTCCTGCGCTGTCAGTAAATACTTGCTGTTCGCCTAAATTTTGTTTCTCCTTTAGTAGAACATGGATTGTTATGGTCGAATAAATCAATTTGTGAGCACGTCCTGTTTAGAAAGTTCAGCACACATTTTACAAAAATATCTACCAAATCAGCACCAGTGAGTTCGCAGACATTGGGAAACAGAAAGCGTGGAATGTGTATTGTGAAAAGTCATACTTGCTAAGTAATTTAGGATCTGGTAATATGGATGATGAGACGATAGCACGTGCAGAGGAATTTCTGATAATCTCTACACCGATTCACAAAAATCTTCGATCAGTACCGTCTGCGCTGTTTTGGCCGGTCACAAAAAAGACCATCTTCCAGCAATGGAGTATGCTCAAATGCTCCACATCAAGCGAGCACAACTTCAAACATACATTTAGCGGCACACCAGCGACTCGAATATTCACTTCCTTCAACTCGAACATTTTGGTTGGCAAACTACGAATGGAAAATCGGTATCCAGATGGACCACTCAGAAGTCTATCGCTAAATGTTGCCAAGAGTTAAAGTCTTGTACACTCCGCAGCAAAAAACCTGAGCATGTAAGTTTATTGTAGAAATACGCCTAACAGACTAGGGAATCAACATAACGTCTAAGTGGCACGAATGACGCCAGATGAAACCTCGGCGTGTTCCCCTGCACACTTATTTTGGAGCAAAAGACTTTGTCATTTCACAATAAAATTACATACTCATGTTGCAGGGTTTTTGCTGCGGACTGTAGATGTAAACATACGTGGGACACAAACAATTGCACGTGTGTGCAGGCTTCAGTGGAGTACATGAAAACCTTTAGCTGTAATGGTAACAAGCGTTATAACTTACTTATAAACACTTATGTACCAGAAATGATTCATCTGTGGAGAATTCAAAAAACTAAAGAGATATGTTATTTTGCGCAGGTTTGATATGATAATATAGAATATTATTATAGTTTTGCTTGTTTCTAGTAATTAGTAAGTACTTAATGAAGTTCGATGTAATATTCTCATAAATTACATACAAATATAGTTATTGAGGTTTCTGCAAAAACATTTTTAAGGTGGCCATTGGGCAAAATACAGACCATTCTTGATTTTGAAATACTCTTCAGGTGTACAATTATGTTATCAATCACCTTATAAATCACCTGCAAATGGTGTTTGCCCTCACTTAAGACATCTTTACATATGTTCTTACCTTATTTATATTTTCTGCTTTTTCATTATGGTAACATAAACTTTTTTTGTTAAAGAATTAAGGAATTATTTCCAACGACCGGTGGAAATACAGCACACAAATAGAGTTGAAAAATTTGAATCAACCCGAAAATCAACTGTAAATGGATCTTAACACTTTAAAAGACATTTCTACTTATGTCAAAATTTTATGATCCCTAATGCACCGTCCTATCAAGTGATTGGAGATCTAGAAATAATTGTGAGAGTACAGGAGAGCTCAAGGGTGAATGGTGAGAACTGTCCTTCAAATATTGGGGAAAAAATCGTCTTTAATCTCGGAAACAAAACCTTTATTGACTGACGTAAGCTGAAATTCAGGTGACATTCGGAGCATCAGCATTCCTACAAAAGTGCACTTTTCTTTAAACTTATCTCACTGTACAGCAATTTTGGAATTAAACCTAACAATATTGGTACCGTTGGAAAGATAATTTAATGCTCTACAGATTTAATTACGGGTGTTTTTCGTATCTCAACTCTGGAGATACAGAGCAAAAAAGATAATATTAAGGACAAAATATGTCAGTTTTTAATGTTTTAGTTAAATATTCCGAAACCCCGTTGGGTTTATTCAAAGCATGAATAAACAAAATCGTAAAGCACATCTTAGAGATAAACCCGGAAAAAGAAATTTATTAATATCTTTATTCGTTTCGGAGATATGGCTTTTTATTTGAAACCTTCATTTTCTAGCTTCAGTAGAGGGGGGGTTGGGGCTTACGGGGGACCTTCCGCTCGCATCAAGCGACCGGCGGCCTAGAAATAATCAGGATAGTGGACTTGAAGATTTAGGACCACCCTTTGCTTTTATTCTCTCGGGTTGATCAAACTTCTTATTTTGGAAACTTTTCCAGATTCAGCCTCTTGATTAATAGCCTCAATTTGAGAAACGAACAGTAAACAGAAAAAACATCAATCTCAAGAAAACCTCACCTATAATTTCATGCATTATTCTATAAACGAGAAAAGATATATTTTTACGTCGATCTAGTAACTACGTATATATCGAAATTCTCCTGAATGGGTTATTAGCAACTGGTATCAAAACGTACACACGGAAAAGAAAGTAGTCTTCAGTTTTTTCCCAATAACTCGGGAACAAATGAATTAATCTTGATATTTTTGTCGTTATCCTTAGAATAGTTATAATTTTGATAACTTGCCAAATTTGTACTTTAATAGATTAATTTATTCTTGAGTTATTAGGAAAAGAAATGTTGCCAACTGAAGAATACATTCTTTCGTGACTGTACTAGTAGAAACAATTTCCTTACGTAACAAATATAATATATTTGTGACTGATTATTTATGTATTGTCCTACAATGAAGCTAGTAGACTGCAAATTTTTGTGTTACTATATATGCTCATTGCCATCCCTTATACCAACAGATATAGTCTGACTTTCAATCATTGCTGAATAGCAAGCATGTCTTGTGCAATTGAAGCTCCTCCAAGTTTGAACTACATGACATAATTAGGTTTATCCAGGTGATTGCTTAGTTCCCAGAAAATTCAAGATCAGAAGTTTAGGAAGCATACTCGTAATATACGCTCTTCATAAACAACATTATTTACACTTACAATTTCATATGCTCTGTAGATTTCTTTCCTTGACTACTTTCGCCATACTGTGTGTCACTAAGTCATTCTTTAAACAACAATCGTGTACACAGCCATTAGTCATAAAACTCCCGGCGTAAATCTTACACATTTGATTTTGAATTGCGGCGGCTATATCATGTCTTTCCTAGCGAAATTGAATTACACCACGCAATTAAACTTGACAAGCCTTTTCATTGCATTCGACATGCTATTACACTCGCTAGTCAGCAATCATCGATTGCCAGTCTATGCATCGATATGAACGACATATTTTGAACAAGCTAGTGTCATTCCCATTTTGTCGTCTCAAGTGGTTCTCCTCTGGTTTAATTGTGTTGAAAAAACCTCCTATAAAACTATTGGAGTAGTGGGAGTACAGTTGATGAAGTGTTTATCTATTTGCTGGGCAAGTTGGATGCGATCATCGGTGAAGGCGGGATTTATTTTCTCATACCATCGTTTCAAGAAGACTCGGAAATTCACCCAGTCCAGATAAAATGCATATCTGGTGAAACTAAGGGTAAGAACAGCAGTAGTGTGGAGTTGATATATCACATTTTGTAGTAAGTGACTTACCTACACCAAGCATCATATATGCATATCCCACATTATTTTCTTTACCTTAGTACATTGGTGAGGAAGAAAACTTAATATTGGTATTTAACCAGGTTATCATAATTAAAGATTTAAATATTCAGATAACTCTGGACATGTATTCAATGGACGAAATTCAAACACATGTAGTAGCAGTATACTTGTGAACATGCAGATGCGATTGGTGTGGTAACCGAAACTAGTTCCAATTCTTACTACCATGAGATAATCTGGCGCTGGACAACGCCAATTAAATGCGCAACAGAAAAAAATATTGGATTAGGTAACAGGGATCGCGGTGGCTCAGTGGCACAGTTCACCGTGAGTCCTCATGGTGTGTGTGGAGGTGATTTTGAGCGCTCCGTTCAAGCATATACTGAGTTTCAATTGTTTTTTCTTTAGTCTATTTCTTTTTTCCTGTGACTAGGACTATGAAGTAGTGTTGATTACTGGAAATTGTGTCAAGTAGTACGACGTCATGAATACCGTTGGACAAAACACGTTAAAATTTGAGCTTGACAAATATTTCAGACAATCACGACCTTCACCGGCTGAAATATACATATGGTTAAGTGAACATTTTTCCGATCTGATGAACAATGTGATTGCAATTCAATTACATAACGAAGACTTCTATGTAAGTGTTAAACTGAATACAGCTCTGAATTTTGAACAAGCTTTACGTATTTTGTCAGACTCTGTTCCCTTCCGTCATTCAACTGATGTTTCCTCTGTGGTGAATATTTTGGATGCTACTATTAACTATACTAAAGTCCGTATTTTTCTGCCGTAGAAATCAGCCACAACTACTGAATCTACTTTGCCCTTTACGGGCTCGTCACGTGCTCACGGAAATCAACTACGACGATCGTTACGTAAAAAACGAAAGTGCTCGCAAATAAAACAGACATAATTAGCTAAGCAATCCAAGATAATGTGAGTGACCCGAGAACACATAGCGGCGGTGGTGGTCTTGACTCTGACATGGTTTGTAACAATTTCTCTGCTACAATCGAGTCTCTTGAGAAGGGAGATGATACAGAACCTACTGCTTGGTAAGTTATTGTGTATAGCTTCTTCCCAGCACCGTTCACTTGCCTTCGGTTTCTTATGGCATATGCTTTATTTTTTACTTTTCCTGCTGTGCAGTTCTCACGTGATGTTTACCGGACTGTTTCTATTTATGTTTTTATTTTTCTTTATTTTCAAACTTCAGGAAGATTGGTGGAGATTATGTTCCAGATGGATGTAATATTTCTCGTCTCCCCCGTCTGTAGTAAGGTGTATTCTTGCACAACTTATCTAGTTTTTTGTGGTATTGTTTCACATTGCTTTCTTATTTATTTATTAACTCGATATCACGTTCTCGTCTCCTACTAGACCTAACGTGCGCCGTCTATGCACAATCAATATCGCTGGCATTCGCCATCCAGCGAAACAAAATAGTGTAAAAACTTTTGTGTGCAAAGTGGTTACGACATCATTCTTCTGCAAGAGGTCCGATATAAAAGTTTTGAATTTCTGCCTATGTACAATACAATTGTGAAAATCGGACCCAACAATCGGGGTACTGCTATCTTAATCCAAAAGTGTATTGTCGGAGAACGCATTAAGCGACTTCCCTCTGGCCGTGGCATCAATTGATATTGTGATGGATTTAATATTGTGAACGTTTATAGTATTTCTGGAACAGTTAGCAGGCTTTCTGGTGATAATTTCTATAATGAGGAAATTGTGTAGATTTTACCAGATAATTGTGATCCTATTATTATGGCCGGTCACTTTAACGTACTTGAACGAAAAGTCGATACCACTGGCATCTTTCACCCTAGTGTCACTTTTACCCTTCTTATCCGCCAGTTGCGGCTCAGGGATGTGTGGTGGCAACATAGGACCGCCCCTAAATTTACTTTTAAGAATAGTCATATGATGTCCAGGTTAGATAGATAGTGCATAACGTGTTCTCAGTGTTCAAATATAGTTGGAACGGACATACGTCCAGTTTCATTAGCGACCATGCATCAGTTTATTGTGTTCTTAAAATTCCGACCAGTGTCTCGCATACACATGGTAGAACGTACTGGAAATTAAATGCTCAACTACTCTATCCAGCTACGATTAGGAATGATTTGCGTCCACGTTGACAATTTTGGCTACATCAACGACGTTACTTTTCGACTACCTCTCAATGGTGGACTTCTTACGTTAAACCCAACATAAAATGTTTTCTTTTCAATAGCACGGAAAGGAAATTAAGAGCAAGACTCATCAGACATTAGAATATTACTGCGCTGTATTAAACGATCTCTAGTCTCAACCTAGCAACCCTCAAAATCGCAGTCATATTCATAGGGTCAAAGAGCAGATTACACGTATAAAACTTCAGGCTCTCATTTTGTAAATCTAAACGCATCTCCTTTTACCACTATACTCAATCGTAGAAGCGACGTCAACAGAACTATATTGAAGCTATTACAATGGATAGTGCTGGCGAAGTTACAGATCTTAATGATCTTAAGACTCATGTGTATGAACATTTTTCTTCGTTATATCGTTCTAGTGAAATCAACGCTGCTGCACTAGAGACATATTTTTCGGAGCCCGAGTCCTAATTCTCTCCCGACGTACATCAACAATTAATGGCGGACATTACTCCGACGGAAGTCCGAGAAGCATTGAGTACATGTAAAGACCGCAAGAAGCCCGGTCCAAATTGAATGATTTATGAATTCTATGTCGGCTATTGGGATATTGTTGGAGCGGAGTTATGCCACCTTCTTAATGAACTCTTAAGCCATCATAATTTTATTAATAATCAAGGTGCCATTGTCCTCATACCTAAAAAGAACTGTCTAGTGACCATACAGAACTACCACGTTGTTCAATACTGACTTGAAACTTTTCTCTAAAGTTTTAGCACAACGCTTGAAACTTGTTGGTCACAAGATTATTAGTGATTGCCAGGCAGCAATTCATTCCACCAAGAACGTGTTTTCTGCTCTTAGCAAGATCCCTGACATCACTGAATATTTTAAATTTAAGCGCATTCCTGAATGTTTATTATCAGAAGACTTCCAAAATGCTTTTGACTTTTTATCCCGCGATTATCTCTAAACTGTTCTACGAACCTACAAGTTTCCTGATTCGTTTATTGACCTGATTAGTGCGCTGTACTCTTCAGCCACTTATCGTGTGCAAATAAATGGCCACCTGACAGCTCCGTTTTCTATAGGTCGTGGAGTAAGACAAGGATGTGCTCTATCTATGTATGTATTTAGTTTAGCGCTTGAACCTCTGTTATATCATTTAATGTCTTTCCCCTCGTCAGTAGATCATAACTTTCAAAGTATCAACGTTCATGGTTTTGCTGACGATGTGACACTTCTCATCACTACGATTGAACAGTTTGCGCATATTGAATAATGTCTACAGACTTTTGTGCAGGTGAGTGGTGAAAAAATCAATATAAGTAAATCGACGTTATTGTTATATAATGCTTCCATGGTCCAGTCACCCTTTTCTACTGACACCATTATCTCAGATGACCACGTCAAAATACTTGGTATTACCTTTACCGTTCGAACTGACGTACTGACAGATATAATTTGGGGCCCTATTCTCCAGAAATTACGCCTACTTAGTGCAGACAAAAAATGTCGGAGCTTGAATTTCATCAAATGCACCTGGTTTGTTAATACTTACATGCTTTCTAAAGTGTGGTATGTAGCTCAGATCTTTCCTCTGCCTGAATGTTATGCGAGGAAGATGGACTCTCTCATAGGCTGGTGTCTGTGGACTGGATTTTATTTTCGACTCGCACGTAATGCTACCTATTGCTCATATTTTAAAGGTGGATTATAAGTTACTAATGTGAGACAAAATGAGAAGCTCTTTATATGCGTAATAGACTGAAGTTATTTTTTGATTCTGCCTCACACACATCCCAATGGATATCGTGCTAGACTGTTTCTTTAATTGAAAATAATTCGCCATACATTCGATTTTTTCCTCATTGCCCTGCATATTCGATTTTTTCCTCATTCCCTCATGGGCATATGTCCTACCGTTACCCGAGGCTTGCACCATGTCCACTAAAATGTTGTATGTCACTTTAATCAACAGTGTTGTGTGTCCTTCTGTACCTCGAATTTCTAATAAGTTTCCCACCTTTGACTGGCATGCGATCTGGCGAAATGTGCACAACAAAATTTTATTTCGCACATTCGTAGTGTTTGGTTGAGCTTTATTCAGGACTTACACCCTACCAATGAACGGCTTCATACTATTCGTCGCTCTGAATCTCCTAATTGTGTGGACTGCGGTTGACTGGATACACTTTTGCATTGTGTGTCTGACTGGACTGATACAACTCGCATCTGGACCTCATTATGTGGATTACTTGTAGTGATCTGTCGTAAACCAGCTAATTATTTTGACCGCCGTATACTTGCCTTTCCCGACAATGTGTGGTATCCCTACACAAAACTCAATGGCGTTAATTGGCTTATCGGGCATACTATCTATTATACTATGTCCTCTATGCCGAAGTTTACCGTGGTAGAATATTATTTGTACTTAAAATATGCTCGTCACCAGACTTTTCATATGACCAATCTGAATGAAACATCTGTGTTTGCTAATGTTCTCAAAGTGATCCTGTAAGCTTCCATAGTATACTTGTCAGATATAACATCAGTGTTTGACATGTACTAGTTATTCCAGTTCAATAAATGTATTTTTAAAAAAGTGGTAGAGCGTTCACCTCCTGTGCATAAGTTCCTGGTTCGATTCCAGCTGGGATTTGTGGTGGGATTTGTGGTGGACTTGTGGGATTTGTGGTGGACAAATACCGTGCTCGTGGCATTTCTCGGGGTTCTCCGGTCTCCTTTCATTTTCTTCATTCCACCATTTCATTCATTTCTGATCTTCACCGTCTCTTTTACCCTGACCGGCATAACCGTGGGGCGTAAAACTTCATTCATATCATTTTTTTATGGGGTAACAAATTTACGATTTACTTTGACACAATTTAGAGCCGTATTTCTTATAATTAACCAGAATAATCGTGTTATCGGACTCATAGTAGATCTGTCATATACAGTTGAGTCTATTAGGTAATATATATCGGTGATTTGACGAACTTTGTGTTTTCGTACGTACAGCAGAAATTCGTTTCACACACATCTGCTCCTCAAGTTCACCGTAGAAATTTGTTTTTGAGTTAAATTATAACAACGCGCAACTAAGTAAGCATATCTCCGTCACAGCATAATATTAACTAATTTAAGACACAGAAAATACACTTGTTACTTACTTGCACCTTCAACTGTATGCAATTACTAGATTTATGTCCATTCCACGCCAAGTGGCAACTTACAAATTCTGTGGATACAACACAATGAAAATTTAATAATTAAACTACCAAAAGAAAGAAAATGCCGAAATTATTTTCTTTAAAAATATTTTTAAATGTGTTTTCTGATACCGCGAAACACAATCCTGAAAGAAAGTAATCAGATGTGTACTCTAATAAAGCTTTCTCATAATTAACAATTATTATGAACTATTATGGTGTTATTATGAAATAGTCATTATCTAATTATCAGCTAAACGATATTTAAGAAGTTTAGGAAAGATCTTACAAAGTGGGACAAAAGGACAATATTGTTTGATTAGGCATTAATTACGTGATCATAATTCAAAATTAATCAACGGAAAGTACAGAAGATGATGCTATTTCAGGTGATCAAACTGGTGCAGTGTATTATTTTAAACAGGATAGCGATTGGTTTTAATGTTGAATGCTAATGGACTCGATATTGTAAGGATTCTCACATTCTAGCGTATATTGCTTCTGCAAACACACGTCATAACTGTGAACAAATGCTACTGTTTATTACCACAGTTACAAGCAGATGCTAGTAGGAAGACACGAAGCCAGTTCGGAGGAAACCCAAGATGGACTAACATCACACAGGACATCCATTAAAGAGGACAAGAGTATCAGTTCTTGACTGATCGCTAACTTTACAATACTTGCTCGCTTTACAATGAAGTCGCTTGGACAAAGGAGTTCCTAATCCTACCCTATCACCAGGGGCCGCCGTGGGCAAAGGGGATATCCTAATTACAAACTACCTCCCGAGCCTGCAAAGGAGGTTCCTTACAAACCGTCTTCCAAGGTCGCAGTGGACAGAGGAGAAGCTATCAAATACACCCTTGATGATGCAATGAGAAAAGGGATTTTCGTAGAAACATAAGTTAAAAAATCCATCATCCGAAGCCACTTTGTGAGCTAAGGATACACTTAGAAACACTTTTATTTTGTATTTACAAAGAAACTTTGTTAACAATGTACAGAAAGTTATATACATAAAATTTCGTGCTAAGTTTATGGGCAATATTTGGTTGATTATTGTTAATTTAAGGTCCCTTTCAGCAGCGAACTATATGAGACGTGGATCTACAAATTAATATAGAATCCAAACCACACACGCTTCCACCTCAAATCAAACCCGGGTCTCGCGCACCAAAATGCGTATCTTAACCATTCTTTGGATATTATATATTACGTAGAATCTACGCACAATATCAAACTTTATAATTTTCTATCAACTCGAAGACAACTATGTATCTTTGTTAAAATTATAACTACTTCAATTGCACTTGAAATCCTTCAAACACTTTGCATTTAAAGCTTATATTTCATAATTTTATTGCAAGTCAATGACAACATAGTTCAATAGTTACTATTACATTTCTTTTGCTATGTACTTGGAATTTAGTCGTAGCAGTCCTGCCTTGTAGGCAAATGGAGACCGAAGTCTCAGTAAAAATTAATACTAGAACGACGTGTCCCAAAACTTGGCCAGATCTTACCCTGTTACAAAGGAACTTTTAATTTGTCGTTTCCCGTCAGAAGAAACTTTAATTTGCTTTTGGTTTTGCGTTATTCAATTCTAACTTCATTTTCTTACTGCATTTGACAATTAGATATTACGGATTGGAACAACTTCTTCTCAAATTTGAATGGTTTCTTACATATCGATAATCTGTATATTTTTAAGTGTTTAAAGAATTTGATCTATATACTGATTCGCTCATCATTTGAATAATTTCTAAAAAAAGTATTCATTATATAGGGGAAATATTTCTTTTAACATATCCAGGATATCAATGAAATACGACTCACCATTAGAAGTAAAATTAAATATTTATAACACGAATTGCCCACGATGTAACATTTTGGGAGCCTTAATCGACAACGCGCCGATATCTTACAGCAGGGTTTCTCAACCTGGGGGTCGCAACCTCTAGAGAGGTCGAGAGAGAGTTTCATGGTGGTCGCGAAGACAAGCGGAAGGAATAAAGATTAGAATATGATTAGAATCTAGTACCGGATATTACTCAAAGTAGCGGCTCCTCGAAAATTAAAATACTCAACTTTTTATGAACTGTAAAAGTTCTTTATAACCAATATCAGAAAAATGAGCTCCTTTGTGGCTAAGCGGTTACCGTACACGCCTTTTCTCGCAGGAGCACATGTGGTTCCGTTCACGGCGGGAGCTCATGTGATTCGGATTCCACGTTAATCAGTAGGTCAACGTCTCATATAGCCTCGCTGCTGAACGTGACGTTAAACTCAAAATCAACTCAACTCAAAATCTGAAATTACTTTAATTTTTATTACATGACTCAAAATTAAGGGAGTTGTGAAGTTTTAAAATTTTCAAACGGCATCCATTTTGAAACAGTATGACGCATCTGATTCTACATTTGTGATATGAATGAACTGACCAAAATTTGGTGTTAATCCATTCGCTTTTAGGGAAGTTATTGTATCTACTGTATACAAGAAATGGATTCTCATATTGTAGAAATAAATGGATATCGGGAGACACCCAAAACAGGTACGATGGTCATTTAACTCGAACTGGCAACACTACTACGATTGGAGTGTCATGTGGGTAGGAGACAAATGACGAACGTAGTGTATTCCGTAGATGTGTAAGAGTCAGTTCAATGCTACTATGGTCTCATATTACGATGTGTGTGGCGAGTAGGCATTGCTAAAGTGATTATTGTGTGATTTACCGCCCTAACGCAATGCTCACGCGTGTCGAACATCGTGGGTTTATCAAATTCCAGGTGGCACGAGGGCGAAAGCTAGAACGATTTCAGGCGGGACGACAGTCAATACACAAAATGCACCGTGGAGGGCATATCCGAACGATTACAGACAAAATGCATCTTGCAAGACTACGGACACTGCTTGACGGTGATTGGCGCTGCACTTGTAGTGAATTGGCGCAGGAGCTGAACATTTCTTCCGGTTTAGTGTCCCGCATGCTAACACAAGATGTTGGCATACGGAAAATTGCAGCCAGATGGGTACTGTATGCTCTGACCGAGGTTCACAAGTGGCATAGGTAGGAATGTGCGCGCCTACAGCTTCAACGTTACAATGAGGAAGGTGGTAACTTCTTACCACATTATTGCAACTGACGAAACGTGGGGAAGATCCTACGAGCCTGAATTGAAATGTCGCCCAGAATGGCGCCACCCAGAAATCTCCACAACATAAAAAGCTTAGGCAAGCGCCAGCAAACGTGAAGGGGTTGCTGATAATGTCATACGAAAACGAAGGCATTATCCTGTCACATCAAGTTCCACCGGGCGATTCCATCAATGCTGCATACTATGCTTCATACCTCAATCAACATTTGCAACCAGCATTGCGGCGCAAACGTCGACACCTCCTGGAGTCTGGATCAATTCTCCTACACGACAATGCCAGAAGCCATACAGCCAATCCAGTACATATTCTGTTACTACGATGGTGTTGGGAGGTATTGGAGCACCCGCCATACTCCCCGGATATGAGCCCTCCGATTTTGATATTTTCCCACAAATGAAAGAACCTCTCAGGGGCAAACGTTTCAGAGACATTCCCATTATTATTCGTGCCTCAGGGCGAACTGTCAACACCTTCTCACAAAGTGCGACTTTGACAGGTATTCAACGGTTACGAGACATCGGGCGAAGGATTCAACAGGTTGGCGGAGACTACATCGTAGGACTGTAAGCTCCTTGAGGTGAGTGATTCACTACATTCCAGTTCACAAGTATGTTGCCACTTCGAATTAAGTGACCCCTGTATATTAAAAATCCCACACAAGCTAATTACAACCCAGAAATTATAAGGGGATCGCTGGTAAGAGGATGTGATAAAATGGGGGTCGCGATAGGAATTAGGTTGAGAACCACTGTCTTACAGTATAAGCATCTTGATTTTCCAGTAATAATGTCGCACATGTGTAGGCTGGTCTCAATATAAATGATACAATATACTCAAGCACAAATATTTTTCGAAGCTTAGTGCAAAATGAAACAAATCGTTGTAAATATCTGACATTTTTGAAGAGAAAAACAGCAAAAACGTTATTGCACGTACGCATAATTGTGTCACTTGGATGGGAATTTATAAATTTTAAAAAATCATGTTTATGTCATCGCTTGCTAGACTGGTTCCTACGCTGGTACTAGGTTCGAATCCTTACCATTCTTGTTACTTTACGTTTTAGCTATACTTAGTTTGTTCATTCTAGAACTTCAAGTCTGAATCAAGTGTAATAGCACGTAGTGAATTAAAAGTACCAGAAATTATTTTTAAATGTGAGACGTTATTGTTATATGTTTTTCTTTAACTTACAACGTTTCAACTTTGATATCGAATCTGAACCATAGCTAAATTGTGGTATTTTTCACGAAGAGACGTTGAATGGGACACTGGCAGTGAAGCAAGTTTATTTCTATTGTGCAGAAGAACACTTTTGAGATTTCTTTTACTCCAATGAATAAGTAAACGCCAATCTTTTGCTTGATAAACAATTGCAAGACAAGGAATCGAGACAATGATATCACAGCTAAACACAGATTTCTATCATGAACAAAAAGTTGTCTGAATTCTTCTTCCCGATTTCTGTAACAATATGAATTTGTAACACAAAGTAAGAGACGTTTTAATCGTGATCCTAAAAGTCTACACTTTTCTTTAGCATGACCTAAATCGCGCACCAAATCTTTTAAGTCACGCTTACTGGAAAGCGTTTATTCTTCAACATTAGATATAAAGTCATCATTACTAACTTCCTCCACACTTGAAGATGCCGAAGAAACACTCTCTGGTAACTTTATTGGTAGTATTCGAATAGGAATACTGTGCTTATGTGGTACAAATGTTATGGCTGACGGATGGCTCCAATAAACCTTTTTTTGTTTTCCTTATTCAAACCAGACTGTCTACATACTCAAACATAACAGTCATCAACATCATCCCTTTGTTCCTTCCAAACCATTAGAATTCCAAATGGCATTGATGGCAACAACCTATGGTACCATTGCCTCAGATTATCTACACAAGTTTTAGGCACAATATGAGTGCATAATCCTTGTCCTGATCATCTAACGTCTTGTTTAAAAAATGCCAAACACAAGCTTTCCATGAATGGCATAGTCTTTCTATTTTTCCTCTTTATTGTATAAAACAAACAATTTGGCTTGTTCACACATTTTCGCCTCCCTACACCACTGCCACTTGCTATTTTTGTAACAAAATCTTACATACTTATCGACTTTAAGTGCTTGTTGTAACTTCTAGACAAAGGAATGGTCCACGTTCCCAGAACCTCCACGCAGACAAAAATACGAAATCTGGGTGCATTGATCTTCTTTGGAACTGCGCATACGCGAAATAATCTGATTCTATTGGTTGTTCAGGTGTTACTTGATCATTAGCCAGAACAGAGGGAACAAAATCTTTTATCTTAGATATTTTCATACCTGCCCCATGCAAATGTTATGGGCGAAAACGAAACTCCGTTAGCATAAACATGATTGAAACTCGTTAAAAATTTTTAAGTGTTACGCAACAGCAAGAACACTAAGTCGAACTTAAATCACATCAAATTATTCTTCCTGAAAATCTTTGCAGGCCGATATGAAGTTTTCTAAAAAATTTCTTACTTAAAAAAATCTATTTATGCATGACTAGACAGGTATGCATGGGGAGCACCGCACATACAAACAATTAATTTACTTGAGAATTGAAGAATTTATAAAGTGATTATTTATTAGGGTGGCCATCAAGCTTTAACATTTAGTCACCAATAAATAGACAATTCTTTTAAAACTAATTTTCTTGAAAGCAGAATTATATTTTTCATTTTTTTAAAGTACTATTTGTTTTATTATGTTTCTTTTTTGTTGAAGGAGGTATGTTTTCCAATATAGACTGTTTTCGTACATTTTACTACGGTCAGTGGTTGAAGAAATAATCTTTTTTTCATGATCTTTAAATGTGACATAAAGTCGGATATTTCAAACGCACCAATTCAAAGTAATTTTACGTTGAGGTGAAAGTATAAGAGATACATTATTCCTTACTGGAGACAAACAAATATTCTCGTGATTTAGGTAATAACATCAAAACGAATTACAAAATTGAAAATAAAACATCTTAAACTTACAAAATTTTATCATTTGTTTCTTCTCTTAGTACGACAGACAACTTGCTTCGAGGCTATGTTCTCATTTAGGCACCCAGCCTGTGTAGGACATACACCTAAAGACTCAAATGGCTTTTCTAGCTAAATGCAGCTCTTAATTGAGGAGAGAGTATAATAGAA
Organism: Thermobia domestica; assembly: GCF_964235325.1. Classification (NCBI taxonomy): domain Eukaryota; kingdom Metazoa; phylum Arthropoda; class Insecta; order Zygentoma; family Lepismatidae; genus Thermobia; species Thermobia domestica. The sequence continues at coordinate 63,564,270 of NC_137455.1, forward strand.
GCAAACTTCTTGCTATAATAAACCAAATATTCTTATAGTTTTAGTAATAAAATTAGAAAAAGAGCCACTAAGTTTTTAAAAAATGCAGTAAATAAGCCATTGTTATAAATTGTACCACTTCCCTATTCTCTCAATATGAAAGAGAACAGCTTGTTTAGAGGCTATCTTAACGATTTCACCATCAAATCACACACCTACAGACTGAAATAGGTTTCCAACTAAATGTCAACCTATAGTGACGCTAACAACGCTGAAAAACAACCAATGAGATACCAGGGCGCTTAAGAGTCATTAAATAATCATGGATCCGATTGTGAATAAGCTATCTGGAAAAATAAAATAAATTATACCGATTTTTCCTATCTAGTTATTGCATGATTTTTAGACTAGAGACTATTATTTTCTCACGCAAATATTCTACACGTAATTTATGAAATACTTTGAGAATGTAATGAATTACAAATGAGTTTAGTTTCATAGTTGTGGAACTATGGTAAATTTTCTAACTACTTTAAGTTAATAATGGAACAGATCTATAACTTATCTATTACAATTATTACCATATAGAAATGAATATTGAAACAAAAATTTCTACTATTTTTTACTACTTCTGGTTTCAACAGAAGAATAATCTTAAGACAATATATATATTCTTAGGATACTAAATTTTCGTTCTATGGGAAGCAATAGTAAAATCCAAAGTCATGGTAGAATACTACTATTTTCGCTTGCTATAGAAAATAAAGTCGGAGATACAAACTATTCTGGAAGTACTGAGGGCATATCGAGAATCTACTTCTCGCTATCTATTAGTGATGTTCACTATGGTAATCATCGTTGAAACTCAAAACCCATAAAAGGGGCCGCGGTGGCTCAGCGGTAGAGCTTTCATCTCTGGGGGCCGCGGTGGCTCAGCGGTAGAGCTTTCATCTCTGGTGCATGGAGTCCTTGGTTTGATCCCAGCTCACTCCAAGTGAACTTTGTGGTGGACAAAAACCTGTGCATGTTTTACCGGAATTCTCCAGTTTCCTCCCACTTTCATTCCACCATTTCCTTCATTTCTCATCATCACCGTCTTCTTTAGCCTAGCCGGCACGTAGAACTTTAAAACTTCATTTCAGTTCATTTCCAGAAACCATAAATTACTACTACGTTTAGTTGACACACACACGAATAAAGAATGAAATTAAAGGTTATCCTGAGACGCTCAACTGATTCCGGAAAACTTCTACCCGCTATATCTTTCCGCTTTTGTTTCATTATAAACAAAATTATCATAGGTATTCTGCCATTATCGACAGGTTACTTGCTGCAAACTGAGAAGGTTCCGTGTTCCACGTGCCTTCAGCTAACCCTTTTGTTTTAACGTGCTATTTTTCTGTTCTGATACCGTCCATCAATTGTAGTAGCTTTTGCCCCTTCATCTCTTTCCTGAAACCATACATACTTGCATATCCCTTATGATACAGTTCCTTCTTAGCCAATAATATCTGAATTTTTTCCTCCTGCAACATTTCTAACACCCTATAAATCGTTTTCCGCTCGACTCGTCTAACTCTGTACACCTCAACTCGTTCGCTTCCAGTCTTTTTCATCACTTTGACGCATTGTCCATGTTTCTGCCCCGTACAAATCGATACTGGACACAAAATAATTTATGAGTCTTTTAGTCTCACAAAATAAACTGTTTTTCCTCCTGTAGGTATTCGTTCCACCATAGGGATGAAGTGAATAGACTTAAGATTAATGATATGTGACAACAAAACATGACATTCGCTGACCTTGCAAAACCCCTGTGTCTTCAGTATAATGTCTGGGACTGACGAAGAAGGTAGTGTACGGGGGAAAGAACCGAACTATTGAATGCAGCGATTACGGACAGCAGGGAAGGTGGGTAGATTTAGAGCCTCTTTTGTTGGTATTTTAATATGAAATAGTAAGAAACTAGGACAATTCTTTCCTAAAGTAATCGTGTTGTACCCAATATTTCCACAGCAGCATGAGGCGATTACTAGGTACGCATTTATGTAGATAAGCCTCAATATATTGCGAACATAAATCTACAAAGCACGCTGAGAAAAAATGTAGGTGGTTTATTTAAAAAGGTAGGTTACGTGCGTAATTCCTGTAGTTTTTGGACTTAACGTACAGCAGACGTATAACTGAAAAGGCATGTTTCATAATATTTATCGGATAAGTGTTCCATGTATACGTACTTTCAGTAAGAAACAATATAGGCAGTCACGATCTCACATAAAAATGAACGTATATAAAATATAGCTGAGGAATTAACATAAGTATATGCATGTGATATACGGAAAACTGTTAGATGTCAGACATCATTCAACGGTATGATGTAACATCTAAGGTCAGTGGGTATGTAGCATACGGATAACGTACACTCAATACTGATTTCTGTATAAGCAAGAGGATTCCGTATACTTGTACAATATACCGCTGTTCGGAGAACGGATTTTTCTCAGTGCATGTTTCAAAAAACAAGAAGAAGAAGAAGAGGAGGCGTGAAGTAACTAACATATTTTGGGGTGATCTGAATAGCTTCTTGAAGCGGTAAAAGAATCTTTTGCCCATTGAAGCGATAGAAATATGAAAAAAATCAATTGGTTTAATGTGATTGACCTTAAAAACTTATAAAGCTGTGGATCCTGGTAAAACAACAAAATATATTACGTTTGCAAATGCAATTTACACAACAAGTAACACAAATAGTGTAACAAACAGGGAAAACAGAGAAATTGTTATACTGAAAGACGACAAATACAAAAACCATAAGCTGAACGTTTGAATTGTATATCAAGAAAACAAGCACGTGTGTGTATGGCGTAGTAGGTAACGTTCTATCCTACCAATCACCTGATCCATGTTTGAATCTTCGTCAAGCGCCCTTTCTTCTTTTTGTCGAAGGAACAGCCATTGCTTGTAGTATTTACTTCTTTTATTTTTCGTCAAAGGAGCAGCCATTACTTGTAGTAGTTTTTCCGTTGAAAGAACAGCCATTATTTGTAGTATTAGAGTTTTATACAGGGTGTATCAAAACAACACCGACAAAAGTGGGGAGGTGATTCCTGACACCAAGATAAGACAAAAACTATAGACCAACCTGGGTGCACAAATGCTTCCTTTCGGAGTTATAGGCTGCCGAAAACATGAAAAAATGAACTTTAAAGACCCATAGTTCCAAAACTTTGGGACCTAACATAGTCGGGTCAAGACTTTACTTAGGAACTATTATGTGCCTTATCCAAATATCCATGTTTCAGAATCCTATGGTACTTCCGCAACAATTTTTTGAGGTAGGTGAGTACTTCAAATTATATGGCCGTAGCTAAACTCCCTCTATAAAAATTGTTGCGTGAGTACCTTACATTTCTAAAACAGACTTTTTAAGGTCACATATTAGTTTCTAAGTGAATTCTTGACCCGACTTCGGTAGGCCCCATAGTTTTGGAGCTATAGACCTTTAAAGTTTTCATTGCATGAATGCATGGTTTTCATTCAATTTGCATGATTTCGGCAGCCTATAACTCCGAAAGGAAGCATTTGTGCACCCAAGTTGGTCTATACTTTTTGTCTTATTTTGGTGTCAGGAATCACCTCCCAAACGTTATCGGTGTTGTTTTGAAACACCCTGTATATGGAGTCATTCTGTTAATTTTTTTATTCTTGTCTAAGGTAATAATATAAGACTGCAAGTATGATTCTATCTAGGTAGATCAAAAGTAACTATTTCTTTCCATTAATAAAGTAAGAAAAAAGCTTACATCCGAAACAAAAAATATACAAGTAATCGAAAGTAACAGGTTATTGCAATATAACCTGAGGGCAGAAAAGCAAAGCAATACAACCTGAAGCGCTTTCAAGTGGCTGTCTTATCACTGTCTTAACTGTGAACTGACCCCACCTTTATTTAAAACACAATGTTATCAATGAAATACTGGTATGTATGAAAACATAAAAAGAAGAGAAAAGAAACAATATTAGTATATTTTGTTTTTATTATTAGATGTTTCAGTATGTTGAAAAAATAAATCATGTCTACTATATAATGAGAATATGATTAATATACTAGTGCTCATACCGAGTGTAAAGACAATATGTATTCTGGAAATTAATATTCTATATGGGAATACTCATGTGAGAATGAAGAGAATGTAACATTTATAGAATCAACCCTATCAAGAGACTGATTTCTAATGGGAGTTCATTTACTTTAGGATTCCAAGTTAAGTTGTAGAACCATGTCTCATATAGTCTCGGTGCTGAAAGGGATATTACACTCCCAATGAACCAACTGATCAGTCTTAGAACTGTCAGTTTCAGGAAAGATGATTGATTTGTGAACTGTGAAAGGTCACTATTAATCTACAAGCCAAGCTTAGAGTAATTTCCACGTAACCCCAAATTAATTAAAATCACGAATCTGCATGTAAAAGTTGATCGCTCACTGAACTATTGTAACCCATATTTAAACGTGACTTTTAGCTTCCTAAAATTGTGCTTCTAGGTTCGTTGGAGCAAATCCTGGGGGAATGAGAGGGACATATCCCCTCCAATCTTGGAACTGAGAAAAAGTGATGATTTTTGTCCGATTGCCACAAAGAAAAGTAAGATGAAATTGATGTTCCCCAGAATAAGCCTCAAATCTGCATGCCTTCCAATGTCGAGAACAATTCTGCTTCCTTGTTCCACCACAGCATTGTGTTTCAACTTCATAAATATTTTGCACATAGCTAAAAAAATATGTGAATGGTCTTACTCTTCCCCGCAATGTTGAAGGCAGGTTTGCGCCTCTGTCTAGGTTCCTAATACGGGTTCAAAAGAACTTTAAATGTATTTAAAAATCAAAAAAGATATTAGTTCCTAAGTGAAGTCTTGACCCGACTATGTTAGGTCCCATAGTTTTGGAACTATGGGTCTTTAAAGTTCATTTTTTCATGTTTTCGGCAGCCTATAACTCCGAAAGGAAGCATTTGTGCACCCAGGTTGGTCTATAGTTTTTGTCTTATCTTGGTGTCAGGAATCACCTCCCCACTTTTGTCGGTGTTGTTTTGATACACCCTGTATAAAACTCTAATACTACAAATAATGGCTGTTCTTTCAACGGAAAAACTACTACAAGTAATGGCTGCTCCTTTGACGAAAAATAAAAGAAGTAAATACCACAAGCAATGGCTGTTCCTTCGACAAAAAGAAGAAAGGGCACTTGACGAAGATTCAAACATGGATCAGGTGATTGGTAGGATAGAACGTTACCTACTTCGCCATACACTCGCGTGCTTGTTTTCTTGATATACACTTCAAATGTTCAGCTTATGGTTTTTGTATTTGTCGTTTTTCCGTATAACAATTTCTCTGTTTTCCCTGTTTGTTACACTATTTGTGTTACTTGTTGTGTAAATTGCATTTGCAAACGTAATATATTTTGTTGTTTTACCAGGATCCACAGCTTTATAAGTTTTTAAGGTCAATCACATTAAACCAATTGATTTTTTCATATCTTCTATCACTTGAATGGGCAAAAGATAGTATCCCGCGGAAAACATGCGTAAACTTATTTGACAGACAATACTATCCTAATATATTATCAATTTCCAAATTCTTCGATTCTCAAGTAAATCAAGTAATTTATATGATTTAGGATTTAGATTTAAAGCCTTTCGTCTTCTATAGGATTTAGCCCGTCACGCGTGAGGGATGACGACAATCGGAGAGCGCATTATCCGGGGAAAGGGAAGAAAGGAAGGATTAGGGAAGGAAGGAAGCGAGCTGGGACCTATAAGTTAGGTACAACCCCAGAATTTGCCTGGTGGGAATTAGGAAAACCTCATTCAGGACCACTGGCCTGAAAAAGATTTTAAACTTTTTCGACTGAATGTCCCACCGAGAATCGACCCCGGAACCGCTCGTACCGAAAGCGAGAGCTAGCGTTAGCGACTACGCTACACGGGGTCTCATGGTTGTATATGAGGGTGCTCTCCTTCCTTTTCTTTTTAGTTATGCATAAATAGAAAATGGTTTTTAAAAACATTTTTTTTCTCGAAAACAGAATTACTGTTTACTTACGATTTGTATTATATTGTTTATTAATATTTTCAAATAAAGTTTTTTTAATTTTTTTTTACCTTTCAGGGCAATTTGTTTTATTTTGTTTGCTATTTTTTTTTACTTGTATCAACTGTTTTATGAAAAATCGTGAATATCTGAAATTTTGTTTGAAATTGTAAATGTCAACTTTTATGTACTATATAATCCCGCTTTACTCAAGAGTAAAGGTGGTTACATGCCTTAAAGGGGATCGATCTCAAATCAAGCAAGAGATGTAACTTTAAATATATGTGCATTTATATACATACGAGGGACAGTCAAAAATTCGTGGAACTTTGTTGTAACTTTATTATTACAATATAGGCACATATTCAGTTGATCGCCTTCAAAATAGGCTTGCGGAGAGCACACACACATTTGTCTCACCGCTCCTGCCATTGCTGGAAACATCACTGAATGTCCTGTTTAGTATGTTCTGAAGTTCAGCTGTCGCATTGGTTTGGATGAGTTTTACTGTGGCAAAATTGCACCTTTGAGGCTCTTTTTGATGCTGAGGAAGAACGAGAAATAAGAATGGACGAAATATATGAATAAACGGAAGAATGAAACATCTAAACACACTATTTTGTAGAGCACGTAATTCTCTATCGAATACCATAAAATGCATTGGAAAACATTTAATTTTTAACACAACAATTTCACTTAAAAAAAAAACGCCAGGATTTATGTACCAACCCAATATTTACTAGATTGCAAGTATGATATTAAACAAAGAGCGTGAAAATTCTGTAAAACTATTTTCCTTGTGTACTAAGAATTAGATAAGACAGGATTTTGCAAAAGGTAACTCCTAAGAGAGGAGTAGCTTGAGCTTTTCAGCATGTAATTAATTACGCTCAAATTATTAAGAGTACTACGTTGAACTTCTGTACAAATATTTTCCTTACATCGAAGTAAGATAGAATTTTGCGACATGTGGTTTGTAAGTGTGGAGGACGACCTAATATTTTTATTCTCTTTTAAATCTCGAAAATTGTTTAGGTATAATATTGAACTTTTGTAAAAATATTTTCCTTGACTGCTAAGCTATACATAAGATGGAATTTGCGAAATATGATCCGTACGTAGGGATGGAGAATTAATTATATTTTTTGTGGGAGACAATTACCAAATTTCCGAAATTATTAAGCTAGAAACAAAATTTTGCACAAACTTGACCTTTGGTTCTAGACAAGGGTTTCTCAGCCTAGGGGTCGTATCCCAACGAGGGGTCGCGAGAAGGTTTCATGGAGATCGCGAAGATAAGCGTAAAAGAGAAATATAATTAGAATATAACACTGGAAAATATTATTAAATCATATCCTCAAAATGGGTCTGGAATAAATTTTGAACTGCTCCTTAAGTGACGACTCTAGCATACAAGCATCATTACCTGTTGAATAAGGAGATCTTGGTATTCGACGAACCATTGATATGACAATCACAACATTTTTAGCGTTCTACCACGGATCTCTTTAGCCGAAGCTCTCCTTTCACAATGTTACCACGTGGACCCAGATGGAACAGTTCGAGAAGGTTCTAGAAAATGGAAAAATATTACAGATACGGACCTCCCAGAAATCAGCAAAAGACATTCTCAGGCATCTTGGTACACACCAATTGCACCACATTCCCATTAACTTCTTTTACAACCCGTTGCTGTTCCAGAGAATAAAGCCAGACTCCTTTCTTCTTCATCCCCTCATGCTGGGGCATTGTTGAATGCACTACCCTCCCCCCCCCCATTAGGTCTTCACATGTCTTATGAAACCTTTCGAATCGCAGCAGCCTTAAGACTAGGTTCAACTGTTTGTGAGTCACATCGCTGTCCAGACTGCCGGGATCAAGTTACACTGTAAAAAATGAGGTTTTGAAACAACACAAAATGACTACCACTTTAGCGTGTTACTTGTGTGTTAATTCAGCACCAAGCACATCGCCTTTCGAGCATATCAGAAATAACTCGTTACTGCCTGAGAGAATTTGCATTAGTATTTATCATTTAATATGAGCAAAGCTTGTGAGATATATTTGACACTTATGCTAAGTAACGAATAACATTCTATGTTTTCTGTAATCGGTCACAATAATATTGTTGTAAACCTGTGAATCGTCTGACAACAGTTATATAGGCAATAGTTCTGCCATCTTCTGTTCATACGTCCTAGGACAGAAGAATAACAGATAAAGAAAATAGATGGAAGCACTGCTATCTGTGTGACAGTTGTCACATGATTCACAGGTTTACAACAATATTATTGTGATCGATCCATCGTGGCAACGTTCCGCCAGTACTAGGCGCCTTGCTGCCCGGAAGGGAGCTGGAGAAGGTGTTTCCTCTCTAATACAATATAAACAACTGAATAATAACATAATAACAAATGTGTGAAAATATATTAGGTTGGAGCACTTACACAATGTATTTATATTAAAAGCTAGAGTGTGAATGTGACATGATAGGCACATACAGAATATGGTAACTGGCATGGATATGAAAAACGAAACGAAATCTTTAAGTTTTGCGTCCCATGGTTATGCCGGTTAGGCTAAAGGAGGCGGTGATGATGAGAGATGAGTGAAAATGGTGGAATGAAAAAAGTGGGAGGAAACGGGAAATGCCCGAGAAAACCCACGAGCACGGTGTTTGTCCACCAGAAAGTCCACACGGCGCGAGCCGGGATCGAACCAGGGACCCCAAGCACCGAAGGTAGACGCTTGAATGAATTGGAATGAATTGGTTTTTGAATGAATTGGAAACCCAAAGTGACACCTGTGACTCAGCAAGGAACAGACGTAGTTTACAACTTTAATTTAGTACATGAACAATTACTATTTTACCAAAGTAATTATTGATCCCTTTAGATATAGGAAAAATAAATTATTAGGGAGTTAATTATTTACTTATCATAGGAATAAGTAAAATATATCCGGAAGCTGAAAGGCGCTCGAGAACTCCATGAGCCACATGCAGCTACTGACAAGAAAAGTTGAATTAAATTGCTAAAACCTGAGAAAAGGAACGAAACAAAGCTTGCTACAAAGGTTTATGTGTGACTTATAAAGTGCAATGGGTATTTGTGAAAACCGTTTGAAACTAACTTTATAACGTCAACAGGAAATCAATGTGACACCTGTGATACTCTGGGGATTTGTGGGTTAATTTTGCTGACTGTAGGATAGAAGGCGCAAAGAGGTCCCTCACCAGTCAACTGAAAAGCATTGGAGATCCAGGGGGGGGGGCAGTAGAGGAAACTTTCTTATTTTATATAAAAATAAAACCCATAAATAAAGCTCTTAAAGGTAACTCTAAGTAGCAGTATTACACCGTCCCCCCTCCCCAAAAGTCCGTCGTGAATCCTCCCGTGCTGAAGAGTAGGAAAACACTTCTCAACACTGGTACACAACAAAGACAATGTGTCTGAAATGAGTGTTCAGAGATTTGTGTCAATTTTACATCATTCTGTAAGCACAAACATGTCCCATTTGTTTTGTATTCTAATTCTGTCCTCCCAAAATGAGAGTTTCTCCCTAAATGAGCAAATGTTGTCACTTGAGGTTAGGATATTTTCGTTTTTGTCCTTCGTGCTTTTGTTCAGCGCATTCAATGATTGGAATATCCTCGCAAGAATTGCAACTTTATGACGCCAAGTATCATCACTAAGGAAATCGCCATACTCATTTTCTTCTGACAGAGAGAATAGGAGAAGTTGTTTTTTAAGTGCATAAACTCTTGACAATACGCGACCACGAGACAATCCCCTCACTTCTGTGTGAATAAGCAACAGTGTATTCAGAATCCACTGCAGAATACAGATTTCAAAATAATCTAATTTTAAGAGGCCTTTCTTTTAAGTAATTAACCTTCTTTACCACATGGTTTAAGGCTTCTGCAAGTTCAAGAACAAGTGATTTTGGAACAAGTGCTTCTCTATGGAGAAAACAACGTGTAAATATTATTTCCGGATTATTTTGCGTTACTAATGTAAAAAATCTCTCTACAATCCTGTCTTAGAGGGAGCGCCATTTGTGCGAATACTCAAACAAGATTTCCACGAAAAATTTGCTGCATCAAAACAATCACTTACTAAATCAAATATATCTTGTCCCTTAGTTGTTTGGGAAAGCACTTTACAAAATAAAAACTGTTCAATTTTAATGCTTTCATTATGAATGAATCTGACAAATGCTATTAACTGTACTTGATTTGTGACGTCTATTGTAGAGGTTCATAGTAATGTGAAATACAAATGTATATACATATTTTCTTGTATTTTGCAACTTGGTTGTTACTGAATTAATAATTTTTTTTTTCGATTTCCTCGTGGCACACCAGCGGCTCATTCGCGGCACACCAGTTGGGAAACGCTGGCGTATAGTATAGTGTCACAGTAGATATGACAAAACGTAGCTTAAGGTTAAGCAAAGCGTTCCACAAAACTGAAACCAGCTAACTGGGAAAAGATTTATAAAAAAAATAAGAAGATTTATAACTAACTAACTAACTAACTCTATGGCCTATGGAACCCGGAGGTTCAGTGCCGCGTTCACAAAAGCTCTCCACTGACTTCTATCCTTAGCTAATTGGATCCAGTTTCTACTTTGTATTACTATCTCTGCGAGATCCATCTTAATATTATCCTCCCATCTGCGCCTAGGTCTTCCTAATGGTCGTTTTCCTATGGGTCTACCAGTCAAGACTTTGAAAGCGTTTCTACTTTCTTCCATTCTAGCTACATAACCTGCCCACCTAAGCCTCCTAGACTTGACGACCCTAACAATGTTGGGTAAACCGTATAAACTATGTAGTTCCTCGATATGAAGCTTCCGCCATTCCCCATTCTCGTTCCTCTTGGGTCCGAATATTCTTCTCAGGATCCTGTTCTCAAATACTTTCAGTCTATGTTCTTCCCTCAGAGTAAGTGACCATGTTTCGCAGCCATACAGAACAACAGGCATGATTATCGTTTTGTATATTTTAGGCTTCAAATTCCTCGACAGAATTCGCGACGACAAGAGATTTTGAACCGAATAGTAACACGAATTCCCTGCTTTTAGTCGACATTTAATTTCTTCGTGAAGAAGATTTATACGCATACAAAATGTCTTTCTGGGAAAGTAGATATGCCATATAACCCTATTGCACGTGTCAGCAAATAGACCAAGGCCGCCTCTTTGTTTGACATTCACATTGCGTTAGACATTGTTTTGGAAATCATTACTAACTATAGAAAAAGCTTTTCCATCGTGGTGAGAAGCGTATTGATTACAGATGCGTGACAAGTATGAATGTATCACTTCATGGTTATTTCATAACTTTTATTTTCCTCAGCAGTGAAATCAATCGAGATACGTGAGAAGTTCGTATAATGAAGAATGATAAAGAGCTCAAAGTGCGTTATTTTGTTAGGTATTATCAATATAACGTTCTATTTCTAGGCCACCAAACAAGGACACGATCATGTTATCGATCTAAACAGGACGTCGTTTATTCAATAATAGCAAGTCAGTCTTTCAAAACCATATACCGGGTGGCTCAAAAAAGTGTGCACCGTTTAGTTACGAATTGTGTAATTGTGAATAACTCTGAAATGGATTGACGAAAAAGTCTCATTTTTGGTACTGTTATAGTTTAATGTTTGATGTTCTCTTATTACATTGCATCCCGAAAATGCTGACGTTTAAAGACAGGAAGGGGATCTTGAGGTGGTACATGAAGTACGAAACCATCCGTGTGGTGCAACGCCAATGGTGAATGAATTTGGAATATAACCATCAGCATGCTTAACAATTCGTGATAAATTTGTGTTACAGATGTGCACAAAAACTGTGCTGGACGACCTACCAACAGCAAGAAGTCTTGCTAACTCTCATTTTGTGTTAGAATAATTCACTCGCTAACTGCAGAAGTCTGTGAGACAGGTGCCCGTGGAAGAGAGATTTTATCTTCACCAAGATGCTGCTTCACCCCACTTGTCAGGGAGATTCTCAATGAAAATTTATCCGAACGATTGATAGGTCGAAGATAATTTGTCAAGTATTTCCGACTTTCTTCAGACCATACTCCTCTAGACTTTTACTTATCGATAAATATCAAGGGGGTTGTGTATGAACAAGACCCTCGTACATTGTATGACAGAGGAGCAGCCATCGAATATTTCTGGGAAGATATTAACACTTTCGAGTTGGAGCCCATTCCTGCAATGTTTCTCTCTCAAGTAGGCAGGTTTTGCGATACTTTTTGATTTTTATAAAACATAATGTAAAAATGTTTGAGCAATGAAATTATTTATTTTCTTGAAATATGAAACAACATTATCAACTTGTTTTCTCATTTTTGTGTACCTTTTTATATTGTTTTATAAATGTACCTTTCTCAGTTATGAAAAAATTCTGACAAGCAATATGATTGATTATATGTATGCACATATCAGATTTTTTTTTTTTTTTGGCGCATTACGGCCTTCCAAATGTTACAAACTATCAGTACAAACATTAGATACTTTGAAATGGCAGAAAAGTATAAGTAGAAAGTAAAAATATAGTGCAAGAACGATTATTTCTAATTTTCGTCTGGAGTCGGCGTTTTTTCGTTTGCCATTTTTGCTTTTGCTTTTCTGTCGTACTACCATTGCCAGAAAATGTATAAGAATATAAATAAATAAATATGATTGTTGTACCTAAGGAAATATTACAAAGAGATATTTCTCACCCACTCACATAAATGCAGTCACCCTTGTTAGTCAGTCATTACAAACTTTAAAAAAAAAACTCAACTTCCTTGCTATAGAAGCGCCGCCAACATAATCTGGATCAATATTTGAATCATCAATTTCAGATTCATATATGAGGATCAACTGCAAACTCATCCAGCATATTCCATATTTCTTCTTCGGATAAATCTTCCATTTTGAGTTAAAAATGCATATAAAGACGCGGGAAACGTATGCTGTTGTCGTTCTAACTCGCTCTGCACCGGATGCACTGACACCTAGATTTTTTTACAAGTACTAAAAGGATCACAAAGTATATATGAGAAGTCTAAAGTCGTCTATGAATAGCTATCCAATGTTCAAATTAAAGGAAATTTCATCACGTCGGGGAGACGTGAGCCGTCCACTGAAAAAAAAAAGTCACGGCTATGTGACGTGCTGAAACGCGAATGAGTTAAACTTGGCATGTTGCAGTCGGTAGTTCGTGCTACAACTCGGTGTCATCACAGGTGTGTTGTTGCTAACCATCAACACTTGAATACATAAACTAATATAAGTTCTTCATCACACAGTGCAACGTAATAACAAAGCATTCAACTATAACACTACCAAACATAAGACGGTTCCATCAAACCATTTGAGAGTTATTCAAGTTAAAATTTAAGAGTGTATTTATGAGCAACTCTGATCTTTAGTTTTTGAGTTACGAGTTTTCTTAGTCTCACTCCCTAAAATTACTCGATACCAAACAAAATAACCCATGAGAAAATTAGTTTAATTGAATAATATGAAATGATGCCCCAAACAACCTCAAGTTTTCAATGCATTTGTAGTGTGTAATATGAGAGAAAGGTACTTTGTAATTTTTTAAAGACAGTTGTAAGTTCATAAACAAATATTAAAAGGTAATAACTATCTATTAAACTATTGCTGCACTTTACTGAAACGATCGATCCTCTCTCTCTCACTAGTTTCAACCCTGAACTAACAGAGAGATGATTCCATACCTGGACCAAGGATCTGGATAAAATCTATATATCGTCTGAAAGCTCTTGCCATGAGAAATACGAAACCGTTTTCAAATCACGGGCAAACCCACAACCTGACCCTATGAGGGCCAGTTTTTTGGTGTTCGTGATCCTATGTATGGCATATCCGACAGAAGTAAAAATGAATGTTACACGATGCATCACGCTTAAGCGCCTCAGCTATTCATGTTCGTTTTTGGCTCATTGCTAAAATGTGACTCGGGAAATGGTTTGATAATATCACTTTGCACCCAGACGTACCCATTTGGTCAGTGTTGCCAACGAATTGTAAATACAATATGCCAGATGGATTCTCTACCACTGGATGTATCCATGTAACGTGGCATAAACATCATTCGTCAGTAGAGAAAATATACTGTGGACGTATTCCTGTCTCAAGGACCTCAGTTTGTCAGCGTTGTCAACCAATTGTAAAAATGAAAAAGTGTAAAGCAGCTTCCATAAGATAAGCTGTTTATTCATCAAGCTTGGCAGAAATATCACACGACACTATAGCAAAAAGACGTTGAGTGTGACCGTCTCCCAACCATTCTAGGTTGTCAGTGTTGCCAACTAAGTGTAAACATCAGAATGTTGCAAATGGCATGCGTGCCACTGAACGAATGTATAACAAATGTGACATAAGGAACATTGGACAATGGAAAACCTAGCATGAGTCATGGTGTAATTATGTCCGCCAATGCTGTAGACTTCATGCAAAAATCTTCAATGTTCACATTGGTCGGCAACACTGCTAAACTTGGGTGTGCTTGTGAGACGGGGACACTCATACTATGTTTTCCATTGTCTAATTCTGCTTATGTTGCAATTGTTACATATTCGTTCAGTGGCACACATGCCATTTGCAACATTCTGATGTTTAACACTTGGTTGTCACACTGACAACCTAGAATGGTTGGGAGACGGTCACACTCAACATATTTTTGCTATAGTGACGTGTGATGTTTCTGCCAAGCTTGGTGTATAAACGTCTTATCATATGGGAGCTGTTTTACACCTTTTCATTTTTACAATTGGTTGTCAACACTGACAAACTGGGGTCCTTGAGAGAGAAATACGTCCACAGTATATTTTCTCTAGTGACGAATGATGTTTATGCCACGTTAATATAGATATACGTCCAGTGGAAGAGAAACCATTTGCCACATTATATTTACAATTCCTTGGCCACACTGACCAAATGGGTACGTCTGGGTGCAAAGTGATATTACCAAACCCTCTCCGGAGCCACGTTCTAGAAACGAGCCAAAAAGGAACATAATGGGCTCAAATGCTTACGTGTTATGGATCGTAACATTCATTTTTACTTCTGTCGAATATGTCATACATAGGGTCACAAACACCAACAAAATGGCCCCTTATACGGTCAGGTTGTGAGTTTGCCCGTGATTTGAAAACGGTTTCGTACTTCTCATGGCAAGAGCTTTCAGACGATATATAGGTTTCACCCAGGCCCTTGGTCCCGGTATAGAATCATCCCTAGTAAGTGTATTTAATTTACGACAAAATACGCACAATATTTTATAAAAATGGGCCGCGGTGGCTCAGTGGTATAACGTTCACCTCTGGTGCATGGGGTCCTTGCTTCGATCCCAGCTCGCGCCAAGTGAACTTTGTGGTGGACAATGTGTGTGGAAGTTTTCTCGGGGTTCTCCTGTTTCCTCCCACTTTCTCTCTTCATTCAACTACTTCATTCATTTCTCATCATCATCGTTTCCTTTAGCCCAGCCGGCATAATCGTGGGACGTAAAACTGAAACATTTAATTCCTTTTCATATTCTATAAAAATCTGAACGTGATGAATAAATATTCAAAAAAAAAAATTTAAAAAATTAGAAAGAGTGCGCTCCTACATTATTGCTCATTTCATCAGCAAGGAAAACAGAGATGATTGGAATTCTCAGGAAAAAGACCATATTAGGATATTTTACGAAAGTTATCATAGAAGTTATCATATTGTGTTCAAATCGAATAACATTTACGAAAGCTATATTATAAAATTGAAAGTGACTATGTTTGTCACTCTTAATCTCTTGAACCGCCTGGCCGATCTCATACATAAATTTTGACATACATGCTGTTTTGGCCTGGGAGTGTCTTTAGCTATTTACTTTGACAGTAGAATTTAGGGAAGGGGGAGGAGTGGAAATTATAAAAATAAATAAAACTTAATAACTCTTGAACAAAAGGACCGATCTCGATCAAACTTGCAACATAGATACGGTTCGAACCTGGGATGCTTTTTATCATTTCACTTTGACAGAGCAACGTAGGGGAGGGTCAGGAGGGTGAGATATACAAAAATCAATGTATATATATAAACAAACTATGTTCCTGAGTTAATAACTCTTGAACTACCCGATCGATTTCAATCCAATTTTTAACATAGATGAGGTTCAAACCTGGAAATTTTTTTATTGTTTCACTTTGACGATAGATCTTAGGGTCGGGGGAGGGGAGAAAGGGAAATACATGAAAATGAATAAAACTTAATAACTTTTGAACCACCCGACTGGTCTCGATCAAACTTCCAACATAGATTATGTTCGGGCCTGGAATGTTTTCGTCATTTCACTTTTATGGTGCAATGAAGGGAGGGGGAGATATTTGTTAAAAGATAAGAATAAAAGTGACTGATTGTGACATAGCCACCTAACCGATCTTAACCAAGTTTTCAGCATAGACGAGGTTCGGACCTGGGGTGGTTTTTATCATATTACTTTTAAAGTAGAAATTACTGGAGGGGGTGGGAACGGGAGAGATCTATAAAAATAAATAAAACTTAATAACTCTTGAACCATCCAACCGATCTCGATCAAATTTTCAACATACATGAGGTTCAGGCCTAGGATGGTATTTATCTTTGACGATAGAACTTAGGGGAAGATGATAGGAGGGATATATATCGGTTATCAAAAAATTCCACCGACAAACGTCGGGAGGTAAATCCTCTCATACGAAGAAACAAAAACGCTTAGTAAACATGGGTCCGGAAACGCGTTGTTTCGGAGATATAAGGCGCCGAAACCGTGGGAAAAGAATCTTCAAAAAGAATAAACCCACTACCTTATCATTTACAGATTTTTAACTTCTTACAGAAGGAATGATTGGGAAGTCTTAAGGAAAATAAATGACACATACGCCAAAATTGAATAATATTTAATAGAAAATATCATCGAACATATTTTTCAAATTGAAGGGAAAATTTCAATCCTAGGGATATTTATAATGCTATCGGGAAAGGATATAATAATGTTTGTAATAATCGAAAAAGAATTATGTGAATTATATTGGAAAATAGTGTTGAATATACATGTATAAACCTGCAACATGAGGTTAATTTTACCCCAATTTACCCCTTATACTTGATATATTACATTTCCAAAAAATCAGGATTATAGCTGCAAGCAGAAACAAGGCACATGCCAAATTTCATCAAAATGTAATAAGTTTTGCAAGAGTTATCGCGGTACAGACGGATGAAGATACAAATTTCAATCGAGTCGAATAGTAAAATCTTCGCTAACAGTCGCTTTAATTATTACATAGAATTTAGCAATATTGCCATATGTGGTTTTAGTTAAATATTGCCCCAAACGATATGTCACGTGGCTGCTTCCTATCAAAAATTTTGAACCTGAATCCACAATAGTGGAATTCAAGATGACCACCATAATGGTACTATCCAGTAATATATCCTGTCCGGAGGCATGGTGGTCCAGTAGTAGAGGACTTACCTCTGATGTGTGTGGTTCCTGGTTCGATCTCTGGTAAAGTAACTTTATGGTGGACAACATTGTGTCCGTGGGTTTTCTCTGTGTACTCGCATTTCCTTTCACATTCTCATTCCAACAAATCTTTCATCATCATTCACTTGTTTTAATCCTGCGACTCCGTTACACAAAGGGCATAATCGTGGGACGTTAAACTGAAAGACTTCCTTTTACTTTATTTTTAACAGGTGTGGCTTTATCCCTACCCAAAATATGGTGTTACTCTCACCAGCCATTCCAAACTTACAAGGTACCTTGGCCACATATTGCATACTGTAAATGCATTGAAAACTTGAGGTCATTTGAGGCATCATTTAATATCATTTAATTGAGCTATTTATTGTCTCATGGATTACCTTGATCACCTAGGAAATCATTTTATGAAACCAGACTAAAAAGAAAATTAAAAGCGAAAATTAAAGACCACTCTAATATATACAAGGTTTTACAAAAAATTGTCACCATATTTTAGCAATAGATTTCTCACATCAAAAAAAAAAAAAAAATCATATGGACTTGTGGTCGGAAGTGCATAGTTTGGTACTTACAGGGTGCCGAAAACTTGAAAAGATGAACTTTAAAGGTCAATAATTCCAGTACGTAGGACCGGTGGTAGTCGGGTCAAGACATCACTGAGAAACTAGTATGTGAACTATCCAAATATCCATCTTTCAGAACCTTCGGACTTTGCCTAATCATTTTTAGAGATTGTTCAGCAATACTTGATCGCTCTTCAACTAGTTCTCTAAAATTGGTCTGCAAATACTGGAGCATTCTTAAACATGGACATTTGGATAGTTCACAAACCAGTTCCTCAGTGGTGTCTTGACCCGACTTCCATATGTCCCATAGTAGTGAAGCTACGAACTTCTAAAGTTCACTTGTTTCAAGTTTTCGATACCCTATAACTCCGAAACTATTCACTTTTGAGCATAGATCCAAGTAAACTTTTTTCTAATTTTCATTAAGGAATCTGCTCCCAAAATGTGGCACATTTTTGTGACACCCTGTATATAGTATATAGATGGTGGACTGCTTATCTTGATATTGTTTTGTAACTTTGAAACTAATAGGAACAAATGTTGAGATTTTAGACCATGGGAATCTTGACAAGGTAACATGTCCTGCAATACAACCGGATCAGCAGTGTTGCTAATCCAACATAAAATAATATTTTAGAAATGGCATTCAGTCATGTTATTACATAATTCAAATCTATGCATTGAACAAAAACTTACAACACCACACCTGTTACTCTATGTTGCAAAATAAGGACTAAAGAGCATAACAAACATCGTAAAACAACCAAATTTTGGAGATTTATAGAATAGTAATAACCCAAATAAGGCGGATGAGGCAATGTGTGTCTAAAGTACCATACTGTTGAATACTATGGTCATCATATGATGTGTTTCGAATAAGTAGAAACAAAGTTATAAGAAATTGAAAATTAACTTTCCAAAAATGAATTCATTTTGAAAATAATAGTATCATCCAATTACGCAAGAGGTTTGTGAGGAGATATAAAAATCATAATTCCGTTTACAACAATTTGATATTTCAAGCCGTTTCCCAGATATGAAAATTATAAATATCGCTATATTGCTTAAACTGCATATTTATGGGAACTTTTTAAAATAATTGTTAATTTATTTTACTTCAAAAGCATTAGAGCAGTGTATTTAGGTATGTGTAATTACTACAAGTAAGCAGGGGCAGCGATTAGAGGGAAAAAGGGGGCAGTTGTTCCCCCAATTTTTTTTGAAGTAAGCCCTTAATGTATATAGTTTCATTTGGAAATGTAAAGTTTTTTTGGATGTATTACTGGTTCATAGAAAAAATAGTACCATATAATATTTGTCGTTGGGTGAATACGTATTGGTTATTTGTCTTCCCGTGGAGTTAAGAAAAGTACAAGAATTGCGTTTTAATTGCCACGTAAAATGGCCCAAAAATTACCTATTCGAGCGCAACAATTCCGGCATACTTTCATTTCTTCTTAGAAGGGCTCGATATGTTAGTCAGCCGCTTTCAAACTAATTGAGAGAACATTTCTTTTTTTAAAAAAAAGAAAAAAGAAAAAAGTCTTTCACAAGTTATTCTTTAATTGCACAAAAATTGACAGTTCCTTGAATGTCATTATTCACTACTATGATGGGATTAATATAAGTTGTACTTTTACTACATGTACTAATTAGCTCTTTCTAAAACTAATAACAACAGATTGTTTGTTTTTTATTACTATGATTAACATTATCCTTTCTATTTATTTGTTTTGCAAATTTGTTATTAAATAATCTGATCACAATTTTCCAGACAGAATTATAGGATGTTCATAAGCAATAAATCTAATCTGTTTTTAGACCTTCGTTGTTTAAGAGTACAAAGGGCCAGTACCTACTTACGTCGCTCTTGTCAATTTACTTAATAAGATATGAAACACAATATACGGTACTTTATTTTATTTTCTATACAACTATTCGTCAAACAATGTGTTGAAACAATCAGGATAGCTAACACTGATATACAAATATTCAGATCATGCCAATAGCTGCCCTTATTTTAAGCACTGTCGCAGACTTTACTTTTTCCTTTTTCTAGAGGTACTTTGTATGAGGAATATGTATAAAGCTTTAAACCCCTTTATATTTTCAAGTGTTGACTCTCGTTACACGCAAAGTGTACTTTTATTAAGAATTTTATACTGGGTGTTCCAAAAGTCATGATTCCACCTTACATCTAAGAAATAATGAATATTTGCGGAAAAAATAAATAAACCAACGTTTCAATAATCTGAAGTATCAGGATTGAAGCAGTTGCGTTGCGGAAGGAAGATAGACTCCAGGTAACTTAAAAGATTCACATGCCAAAGGACATTAGTAATATATCGTTTGAAACGTTTTTACTATGTGGCCTCTATTCTTAGTGGCAGAGAAATACTGTATATTATAAACGTCACCTACAGTTAATTCTTACTTCATTCTATCTCTTCAATTATCATTTAAAAAAGAGAAAAATAGTGAAAGATGAACTCTATTAATATGAAAAAGTAATATACAGGGTGTTTCAAAACAATACCTACAACGTTGGGAGGTGATTCCTAAAACCAATATAAGACAAAAAGTATAGACCAATCTGGGTACACAAATACTTCCTTTCTGAGTTGTAGGCTGCTGAGAACATGATAAAATGAATTCTAAAGGTCAATAGCTCCAAAACTATGGGACCTACCGTAGTCGGGTCAAGACTTCACTTTGAAAATAATATGTGCGCTATCCAAAAATCCGTGTTTCAGAATCCTGTGGTACTTCGCAACAATTTTTATAGAGTTAGTTGGTGAGTACTTCAAGTTGTGTGTCCGTAGCCACATTCTCTCTATAAAAGTAGTTGCGTGAGTACCTTAGGATTCTGTAACATGTATTTTTGGATAAGGGACATATCAGTTCCTAAGTGAAGTATCATTTCATTATTGCTTAAAATTCTATGCAAGTAAAAAACGTAATTTCCACTATCTTGAACCGACAACGGTAGGGTTCATAATTTTGGAGCTATTGACCTTTAAAATTTAGTTTTTCAAGCTTTCAGCAGCCTATAACTCCGAAAGGAAGCATTTGTGCTCCCACTTTGGTCTATACTTTTTGTCTTATTTTGGTGTCAGGAATCACCTCCCGAACGTTGTCGGTATTGTTTTGAAACATCCTGTATATACTAATGTGATTCCACCACGGCAAGACAAAATGCTTAAAAAGAAAATCGAATCAAGTAATATATTGTTATTTCTAAAGTTTACATCTTCGTCATTTTGGATATGATTGCCACACAAACGTCGTAGTTGCAATAAAATAGTTATTCTTAAATATATTTTAAGCGATATATTGCTCGAGCCTCTTCATCATTTAAGAAAGTTTAGCGATTACTGTATGCTTTGTACCGACACTAATGGTCGCCCTTTGTTTACTTTAAAGTGTTGGCCTCAAATTAATCGATTACAAGTCTCCCCATTTTACAAGATTAATTCATAGTTTCTGAAATAAAATAGTAAAACTTACTGTTATAACATCCTGTACCAGGTTCAATACCCATATAACAAAAAAATAATTATTGTCTTCATTTAATAAATTTAGTTTAGTATGTAATAAACAACAGCAACTGAAAACAGAAACCAAAGGACACATGAAGAACCTTTGAATAAAGTAAGTTTGATTTACACTTGAAAGAAAGTGAAACAGATACGCCCTACAATTGTAGTGTTTTCAATACAATTCTGAAGTTTCACTATACTTATTAGACTATATTTTGACATGGATAATTGCATGCCTATTTTTACCACTATATTAATACTATTGTCTTCTCATCATAGAATTCAAAGCTATAGGTCGAACGTATACACTTGTAACTCGGAAATCTATAAAGCGTATTGCACAATATTTCATTATTTTCAGTATTAAAGAGTTCATAGTTTAAATATTAATTCAATTGAAAAGCACGTATAATCTTAGGTAATCCTCTTCATTCTTCATGTACCAAAAAGAAAAAAATCAGGAGTAATACATCAACAAAAATCATTACCTTACTAGTCGTCTCCCTTTGCGATAAGTCATTCACAAAGCATGTTCATTTAATTAAGCGATTGATAGGTTCCTGAGGCTTATGACAACACATACTGCTTAATACCTATAAAATGTATCTGCGAGTGGTCCTAATAAATGGGTATATTGTATGGGTCTCGTTTGGTTACTTCTCTTCTCGAAAGCACAAAATGTTGGAACGAGATGAAACTTGCATATAAAAAGTATTAAATTTTCAGTACACAATCATCTCTTCCTTCTAATGTAGCTTCCTGAAATCCTACCAGCTTTATCCTATATTTTTCTACCTCATTCTTTGTATATATAATGCACCTGTGCTATAAAGACTTCTTATATTCTATGTTCCAAATCTCATGTCCATTTTACTTTTCTGATGTCGTGCCAAGTTATTAGTTCTTGTTCCAGTTTTCATATAACGTTTCTGAAGAAGTGTCAATATTACAGCATGATATTTGCCTTATGGCAGAGCCTTAAGTTAGAGAGCCAAGTTTGTCGTCTGTTTATTCAATATATTCTCAACTAATATCAAAATCTCGCGAACGTTTCCTCGACCCACAATGAGGGGATGCACCATGCCATTGTAACTTTGACGTAGATTCCAGTTCTAAATTTAAGACACAATTCCAGACTGTGATATAGGGCCGAGGAGGACAGTTCAGCGGTCGCAACGAGGCGAGTAACATCGTCTCTGCCGTCGCTCCAGTTGCGCGTGTTTCTTTACATCGCTACTTTCTTGTGTGAAGTTAAAGTTTCAGTGTGACTTATTTTCAGTTTAAAGTTATAACTTTATAAGCATTTTCAGTGCATATTTATTATTGTTCATAGTTTGGTAACGTTTATCGTCGAATTAGTGCCATGAGTTGTATACGAGCTAATACATTGCGTATCAACTTTGTCACGGTGAGTTAAAAGCCCACGTCTATTGCCGTTCATGAATGGATACGTAAGGTATTTAAGTTAACTGTTGATCAGGTGTTGTCCATTGAAATGGACTTTATACGTAAGAACTTATATCTGAAATTAATTAACAAAGTGTTATGTGAACAAATCCTAGCTAATACTAATGGAGTAGTGACCTACTCAGATAATAATGGGGACCATGTGTTGCCTATTGATTTGGCGGATAATTCTGTGGTGATAGTCAAGGTGTCCTTATGCCCCATGGAACTTAGTGACATGCAATTATCCCGTGTGCTCTCCCAATATGGCGATGTCACTAGTATTGTCGACGAACAATATTCAAAGGAACATGTCTATGCTACCAGAACGTGTCGTAAGCTTGTTAAAATGACTATTAAACGAAACACTCCTTCGTTTATCACGGTCTGTGGTTTACGTTTGTTTACCAGCTTTCCTGGTCAAATTCAAACTTGCGCCATCTGCAACTCCCCGGACCATTTTGTTCAGGGGTGTTCCAAGAAGAGGAATTCACGTCTTACTGTGCCTTCTACATCAACCAATTCCATTTCCCCCATTGCACGAGTACCTTATAATTTACCAGTGGATCCATCAGCTCCTGACACCGGTAGTTACAGTGTTTTTCCCGTGCTTCATAAGAATGTTCTGGAATCAACTTCTTCAAATCCACCGAATAAAGCAGACAACCAGCTAACAGATCCCGACATTCACTCCGAATCGGCTCCTGCAGAAGCTGCACCTTCTAATACCATGGAAGTGGAAGAAACTCAGGATACTAAAATTATTCCAGCACCCATAACACCCAGCACCGCACCAGCTGTTTCAACAGTCGTAACATCAGTTTCTACGGTAAGTGATTCTGGTTTAGTCGAAGAAACTTGTCCCGTCTCTCAGACTGTACCTTTAGCTGTTACACCAGAATTAACTCTCAACTTACAATCCGCTCTCGCGGTAGCGACTCCACAAGTGACTCAGATACAGAAATGATTCATAGTGATAAACGCAAACTCAGTAAGCAAAATGTACTCAGTAGTGTGTGTGGTAAGGACTTGCGTCCCATACACGATCTTCCTCTCAATCATGCACGCCAAACGCGAGCTTTAACAAAAAAGTTGAAATCAGTGGTTAATTCCGAAGGAGGGGGTCCCTAAAATTGTAGTGGCATCATAATACTACTTTGTTTTATTTTTCTATATTCTTTTTGCAGTAATATTACATCCTATTTCTCATGTGGTGTTGTGCTTGCATATATTTCTGGTCTCTCCTCGTTTTTATGTTTACGTTCCGTTTAGCGACTGTTAATCTCAATAAGTTCACTTCTCTAGTTAAGCAACATGCCCTGAGTGATTTTATTCATCAAGAAGAAATCGATGTTTTATTCGCTCAGGAAGTCGCAGTCACGGAATTCCATTACCTACCCAATCATTCTCATGTTACCAGTGTTAGTGAAACAGCTTCAGGAACCGCCATTATTTATCGCAGCGATCTCAATTTCTTGGCACCTTTACAACATCCCAGTGAACGTATTACCACCGGAGATTTACAAAATATTCGTTTGTGCAGTGTCTATGCTAAATCTGGATCTTCGTATAAACGAGAACGAAATAATTTCTTTGCTACTGAACTCCCACCGGCTTTGTATAATGGTCGCTCCCCATGCATTCTTGCCGGGGATTATAATTGCACCCTTTCTCCCCTCGATGCTTATCCTCATTTCAGTGATTCGTCTGCTCTACGTCAACTAATAACAACCTATGACTTTGTGGATGTGTGGCGCCATTTTCATCCTAATGAACCAGGACATACATTCTTCACGTCTGGATCGTCTTCCTCTCGATTGGACAGATTCTATATCAGTAAGTCTCTTCTTCAAGGGGTTCGAGATGTACAAATTACCCCCATCTGCTTTAGTGACCACCTGGCAGTTACAATGACCATCGATCTACCCGTCTCAAAATTTTTAAAACGAAGTGGTTTGTGGTATTTTAATACATCCATCCTCCAGGAGCCTGACTACATCCATCTTATTCACGAAGAATGGGCAACCCTTTTACACCGTCATCAATATTACAAAGGATCCCTTATGCATTTCTGGGAACAGAGAGTCAAACCGAAGTTTCGTGTGGTTACCCAACAATATTGTCGGGATCGGAACGCTTCATATTGTACTCAGTATCAATATTACACCAATCTCTTAAGAGACTACATGAAAGAACAACTTCAAGGTAGCAATTTGTGACCTCAAATTCAAGAAATCAAAGCCCACTTATTAGCCATGCACAAACGCCGCATCCAAGGTTTCACGACTCGCAGTAAAATACATCAATATGACGACTTAGAAACTCCCGGAATTGTACAAATCAGCAAAGAACTCATGCGCGGAAAGCAGAAATTTATATCTCAACTTAAAGATGCCACAGGTCACGTGTATGTCGGTGAGGAAGTAATACATTATGTCACAAATCATTATAAACAGCTTTATGCCAAGCCTACTTCCTTCTGTGACAGTCCTGAAATTCTCAACTATCTTCCTACAGTCTTACAAGAACAGGATCAAGAATATCTATCTAGTCCATTTACAGTCGACGAGGTTAAATCAGCCATTGCTTCCGGCCGTCGAGGAAAATCTACAGGGATTGATTCCCTACCTCTAGAATTCTATATAACCTTTATCGATATATTAGCACCCTTTCTTACAAACCTTTTCAATGAATATAGGCAGACTCTTGTTCTAGGTGAATCTCTCCGCACAGGTGTTACAGTTTTAGTATCTAAACATTCTCGCACTTACAGTGTTCATGATTTAAGACCTATTTCCCTTCTGTGTACGGATTTAAAAATTTTAACACGCTGTCTTACTGCACGAATAAAAGTGTTTAGTGACAAACTGCTAAGTTCACATCAATATGGAATAGGCCAAAAGAACCCGATCTATAAGGCTTTATCAAATCTTAGAGATTTTATTTCCTACCACGAACCCACTGATCCTTCACCCGTTGCTGTTTTAGCCACGGATTATTCTCAAGCTTTTGATAGGATTAACCATGAATACTTATTTAAAGTCCTTGAGAAATATGGTTTTGGGTCCTCCTTTATTTCTCTTGTACGAGGAATTTATACGCATAGATTGTCAAAAATCAAGGTTAATGGTGGCTTAAGTAACCCAATAAACATTAATAATGGTATTTTGCAAGGTGACCCAATGCCAAGTTTATTATTCGTTTTGTCCCTTGCACCACTTATATACGCGACTGAACGTTTACTCCCTGGTGTCTCTGTCTACAATACCAAACTAACTGTACAAAGTTACATAGATGATTCCCACTATTGTTTACAAAATCCGGCCGACATGACTTGCCTACAACGTTTATTAACATTGTATCAACAGGCTTCTGGAGCGCAACTCAATCACAGAAAAACAAAAATATTATGTATTCATCCAGAATACAATGCTCCATATAGCAACTACTATGATACGGTTCAAAGTGTCAAAATACTTGGTGTATGGTGGTACAATAATATCAAACAAACCGTAGAACAGTCATATCATCTTACAGCAAATAAAATACGAAGTCTTCTTGTTATTCATAGACAGCGAAACATGAACATTTTTAATAGAAACTTATTTCTCAAAACATCTGTTTTTAGTATTTTCAGCCACATTGCACAGGTTTTACCAATGCCAGTTAAAATATCTAACCAGTTAACCAGTCACGCTTTGTTTTTCTTATGGCATTCCAAAATCTTACGCGTGGCTAAGAATCAACTCTACCTCCCCTCACGTGAAGGAGGAATAGGCTTTCTGCACATAGAAGCACAGGCACGTGCCCTTCTTCTGCACAGAAGTTGTAAGCTTGTCTGTGAACACGAGACTTCGATTACGGCTGCTATTATCAATGTCTGCTTTCACTGTTTAGACCTTCAGGCGCCAGTACACGTGTTTCCTTGGAGCTACAAATTTCCTCATTTACGTGATGTCATACTTGATATGATATATGCCTTGCTAGGAAAAGATCCCATTGAAACTGGTTCGGTCAACAACCTTTACTGGCGCTATGTTCGCTTGTGGGTTCCTAGTATACCTAATGTCGTGTTAAGGCACCCACACAAAAATTGGAATGCTATATTGAAAAACATCAACGCTTCATTTCTCACCCACAACCAACGTACAACCTGGTATTTCGTAGTCAATAATGTATACGAAACATTGGAAAAACTTCACAATATAGGTATCGTAAATAGTAATATATGCCCATACTGCAACAATCTCGATACACTAGAACATAAGTTTCATGCCTGTTCCAACGTACCAATCATCTGGACGTATTTTTGTATTTTAATTAGTAAAATTTGTCGTCTTTCACCTCATAGCTTTACTGTAACAAAACTTATCTTGTGGCCTGATTTTAATTATTTTCCGACATTTAAAAATAATGCTATTATCTGGATTACTATACAGACAATTATGTTTCTTGTGCATACTAATAGGCCGTATCATATAGAATTATACAACCAATATTTGAAATATCAAGCCAGCCTTCTCTCTCCTGCACGAAAAAGGAAACTTTTTGCTAACTATTTAACTGTTCTTACAGAGTCTTTGTCCTCGCATAAAATAAAACACAGATGAAGCAAAAATAAAACAAAGAAAACGTAATATTAACAAAAAAAAAGAAAGATGAAAACTCTATAATATACCTTCGTCACATCAGCTCCTGATAATGTAGGAATAACTCCTGGTAAAACTACTACTGATAATGTAACTTGCCTGCCCCGTGCAGACATCTTTGTACATGATACATTGTTTTTGTCCATTGTTATTTTTTTATTTTTTTATTTTTTATTTTTTTTTTGTTTTGTTTAATTTTACCATATACTTTTTTTTAAAAAATGTATTGATTATATATATGTATATTTTTCTTTTTCAAAAATAATTCTTAATATGTTCATGTATTTTGTTTGTTGCTTCTCAATAAAGAAGATTTACAAAAAAAAAAAAAAAAAAGTGGCTCAATTGCAGAGCGTTCACTTCTGGTGCTTGCGGTTCCTGGCTCGATCCCAGCTCCCGCCAAGTGAACTTTCTGGTGGACAAACAGCGTGTGCGTGGGTTTTCTTGGGGTTTCCTGCTTGCTCCCACTTTCTTTATTTCACTATTTCATTCATTTATCATCATCGCCGTCTCCTTTAGCCTACATAGCATAACCGTGGGACGTAAAACTCAAAGATTTCATTTCATTCTGCAGGCTGCGATACAATATCGCTAGGTAAATTTGATCATGAGTGAAAGGCATTGTTAAATACTACAGAAGTGTCATTTGAGCTTTTTCTTGTTAAACTACTCTTACAATGGTCACATCCTCATGAGATATAACGCTGAATTCATCTTAGTTTCTTCAGTGAAATATATTTCGTTTGTTAGACTGATAGCAAGTCATTCGAATATTACCCATAACCACACAATACTCACTATTGGTAAAATTGATTCAGATATCTGTTCAACTCAGATATAACAGAGTAAAAACCTAAGATATTATGCAAAAAAATAATAATTAAAGAATTGAAAGAAACATAAATAATCTACAGCAGTGGATATTCTAAGTTTATCTACCTAACTGTGCATGTGTGTGACGAATCAAGTGAAATAATAGAAGTAAAGACTCTGGCCTGAGTACCTTATAAATAGTAATGGAATACTGTTTTAAATACATAAGGAACATATTTTATTTTGAAAATCATGTTATAGTAAGTTTGCATTATAGCAAAGTTAACGAGAAACATTAATATTGGCAGCTAATTATAGATATAAAATTTAAGTCATTCATTTTATACCATTTTATAGTTGTATGAAGATAGTGTAGCATATAACCTTAACAAAATATGTTTTATGTTACATACGGCGCAACTAAATTTGTATGCTTTTACATTCTCTATTTCTGACTTCTGTGGCTCAAGGTTCTTTCCATCAATAGTGTTTTCAACTGTTTCAAAATTATAAAATTATAACTTAGGCAAAATAAAGATGAGATCATATGAAGAGGAAGTTCTACATATCATCGTTCTTGTAGGAATCATAGGGGTAGCTGATATTACAATCACTGCCGGTGGCTTTTATAAGTTGAAGTATATGTAATATAAAAGACATATGAGGTTGTAATGTGATATTACGCCTTCAATTACCTATTTTGTAGGCATATACCTTGTTGTGCAAAACTATACTTCAAGTCCATGTAAATATGATGCTTAAGTAAGTTATATAAAAGTGAAATGAGCGGAAAACGTCAACACCTCTTTGTAAGAGAGATCATTTCACTCTAGCGGAAGCATAGCTATCAAATTTTATACTAAGTGTTCTTTAAAATTATGAAAACAATGTAGCACAGCACATATTTCTCATATGTCTTCGTCTATATCTAATAAAGAAATCCAGATACTTATAAGATTCACATCGCTACGTGCGTAGTAACCACATAACAAAATTTCAATAATTATATAATGTAATCCTTGTGTATTAACATGAAAAACATAGCATAGGAGATGCCATGGTGTACCTTAGAGATCCCAATTAAAAATAAGTAATTATTAATGTTTAGTACAGAATTTTATACAGATACATTTCAAAACAATACTTTATTGCTTTTCACTCTAACTCAGACTGTCATCTTCAACATCACAGACATCATCGTCATCCAAGAAATACTTGACGACCTAGTCTTCAGATAACAGGTGCAACTACAACCCAGAAATCAAATCATATCATCTTCTTGCGACTGTTGCTTTAGCCCTTTAAAACTAGCTACTTTGTTATTCGCAATCTGTTCAAAAATGCAAGCAGATTTGAAGATATCTATTGCTTTAAACAGTAACATTAGGACGAAAGGAACAATGTCACAAACAATATAGCGCAATGTAAGAATACTTTTTCCTTACTACACATCCAACTTTTTACTTTATTATGTCAGTAATGAAGTAATTTTGAGAAACAATATATTAGCAGCTTCTACAGCGTGCCCCATAAAAAAGCAGGAAATTTGGATTTTCTACAATAAGAGCGATTGTATGTGCAATAATGTGTGTTATGTGCATTCGTATAATTTTGTGCTGTAGAGACGAGATATGCACCCAGATGTTCCAAGAAATTAACACAGTTATGGGTGATCACGAATAGCAACAAGACGGTGCGAAGGCCCATACAGCAATCGGTACTGTGACATGGAGAAGAATTAATACTCCTGACTTCATCGAACCTAACGACTGGCCGTCTAAAAGTTCAGATCTCAACGTGATGGATTATTGCATTTGGGGTATACTGCTACAGAAGGTTCAAGAACACAGGAGAGAAATCACAAACATTGATGGCCTGAAAGCTGTACTGACAGACGCCTGGAACAACGTTACACTTCAAACTATCCAGAATGCCACCGGAAATTGGTTACGTCGTCTACGCCGCTGTGTGGAACCCGAAGGGAATCATTTTGAGCACTTACATTGATTACGAACATTCATGTGACAGAGGCGGTAAAATATGAATGAATATATGTGTGTCCACCTCATATTACAGAATCTACAATAAATTTCCTGTTTTTCTTTTGTAGGGCACCCTGTACCATCTGTTGAGCATTATGTAAATACTAATTTTTTCGTTTAGTAAAAAGAAACAAAATAGAAAATTAATTGATTATTTACGTGGCTATTACTTTGGAGTCCTTTTACCACCCAGTGGTAAACAATCATTTTTACATAACAACAGAACAACAGGAATTGACACTTTGTGCCTTGTGCAGAGTCGTTTGACGAGTGATGAGTGCCATACCAAAGAGGTCGACTAACATATGTTTCCTGCAGTTGTCAGGCCTTTAGTATGACGCTAATCATACGTCAAAACGATTCTGAATAAGGCGGTTTGTGTTCAATATATTAAACACAAACAGAGGAGAAATTACAAGAACAGTCTTTTAGATACTCATGTTCATTTAAGATATATAAGGACCCCACGGTAATACACAAGAGTTAAACATCAAGTTATATGTTTCTTTTAGTCGAAAGGAAATAACTAGTAGTCTTTGTAGCTTTCCTTGTACAGAATCCGACAATGATTTCACAAATACAACTAATACATGAAATGATAACCCCACTAATAAATAAAATAAACGTTCCATACAAATGTTCCATTTTAATATCAACATAAGGATGGTCATTTCTGCTGTGTGACAGTACCAACGAAAATTTCTTTGGCATATTGTACGAGAAAATTTGTTTGTCCCAGTGAATTAATATACCTGTATCCCGAAACCACATAAATATACTATTTAACTTTGATACCATTGGTGACCCACGTTTTAAGATTGTACTGCAATAATATATCATGGCATCTTCTCTCATTATATGTAACATTCTGAATGAATCCTCTGTTAAGAAATCTGCATTCGTAAAAGCACCTGAGTGCAACCTTTCCACTAGAACACCCGCTTTACCTTGTCTAACATCATTGTTTAGAACTTGCATATTCTTGTAATAAACATAACGGTGTTTGATTTTTTGAATAGAATGGTCCATTGCTTCCTCAAAATATGTGGTCCAACTCAAATCATCAACTGCCCATTTCAAATGCGAAACAGCAAATTCCTCAAGAGTGTTTATAGGTTTCGAGAAATGAGGTATAGTAAGAAATGATACTAGATTCGAATTGTATGCTGTAATAACAAGTGTTGAGGTAATTAACGACCAGTTTACCAAATGGTGTATTGAAGCACGATGAGGCCGTGGTATAGGAATACCAACAAGGATACTAATACTGTTTAGAAATGCATAATTAATGCTATTATAACGGGTTGTAGATTTATGAGGAATTAATCTGTGTTCCAAATACGCAAACACACGGAGCAAAGCCATTGTCATAAGCATGTTTAACACCACCAATAGCCAAAGCAAATTTTCAAATGGTAAGAAGGAGTACCACAAGTATGATATTCGTCTAGGTTTGGGTACAAGAAATGTAATTCCAGACTGCAAGTAAGGTGTTGTTACGTGAAATCTTTCATGGGTAAAAGCATTGTTAAATATCCCAGCAATACCAATCTGTGCTTTACCATGTAGAACCGTTCCACGAAGTCCTGTAACAGTTCCATCATCATGAATCACAACTCCGAATCCGTCCTTAGCAATTTCAACATCCAAAGTGAAATTATACTTTCTCGAAGCTTCTTCAAGAGCTCTGATTTCAATACCATCGTAAGACTGTCCACTCACAAAACAATAAGGAGGATAATTCAAAATAGCTACGTGAATGCGTATTCCTTGCAAGTTCTTGAACTTATCTTCAAAGAGATCTGTGTACTTATCAAAATTAGTACTGCTCCATGTGGCTAGAACAACGAAAGATCCCGGAGTTAGATTATTCTCTATTGAATGAGTTAATACGTTAAACGTCGTTGAGCTGTCCGTCTGAGTATGTGTTTTTTCCACCACTATCAACTCAGGAGCTATAAACTTAAATTTCTCATAAATACTCCACTTTTTATTGTTATTGTTTGTAGAGAAGAATACATATTTGTTGTGTCTGCTGTTGGTACAATTCACAAAAGAGTCATACATACTTTCAGAAATATTGAAGTAATCACTGTTAATTACTATGTACTGTTGGCAATTTTCTGGAAGTAATTTAATTAAAAGACTTTTCCTTCTTTCCAAATTTTCATTAGAAATATATTGCATAACAACCAAAGGAACTTTTAATATTTTGTTCACAGTTACGTAAATATCGTCAAGATTTTCACTGGTATCTCCGAAAATGATGAATACACATCCTTCATTTGAGAAATATCTTCTAGCAATGTTAGTCAATAAATCTACTGTATAGTTAGGACACATCAATCTTCTCAGTACAGTTTGAAGCAATGCTGATGAAGTTTGTATGATCATAAATGTTAGGAACAGGTATTTAAAGTTTTCCCTCATTAGGATGTGTTTATCTCTGGAAGAAAAAGGAAAAGACAGTTAATACTCTATACATATTGCCAACAGTCCCAGTTAATATTTTACACTATCACCGTCTTATCAGTTCACTTTACACTACATGTCTACTACTTTTTATCTGATGCATTTCCAGTTCCAAGTGCAAGAATATACAGTGCGTTTCACGAATAACACTAACACCCGTCTCCTGAAGAAACCAAAGCAGAAAGAAACATGAAACATTTTGTAACCTTCAAGGGACATAAAAGACATTATGCTGATAAAGAGAATCCCCTAAGAGGGGGACTTAATGAATTTACGTTATAACTATAAAATTTTAAATACGAACCCCAACCGTGTTGTACCTCGTTTGAAAGCTAATGACGTGTAGATATCAATTCTGGAAATTGCTTGTCGCTATCGCGTCTCTGTTTATCATGGCGGCCATCCGTCAGTATGGTCGAAGTACTCGTAGTTAACACTCGTAACCCTCTTAGGCCCCCTCATCGGGGATTTTCCTTATAAACATAATACTGTCTTTTATGTCCTTTGAAGGTTACAAAAGGTTTCATGTTTCTATCTGCCTTGGTTTCTTCAGGAGACGGGCCTTAGTGTTATTCGTGGAATGCACTGTATATAATTAGTAGAAGTACATACTTAGAAAATAATTTATTTTTATGTTTGGAATACAAGAATTCAAATCCGCCACTTTTGCAGGTCAAATTCGCCCTTTTTAATATCCAAATATCGCAACAGTAATCAAGAGCACAGGGTAGAAATATACATGTAAAAGATGAGACAATGCTGCGATGGATGATAGGGGTGACGAGAAAGATGAGGATCTGGAATTACTGTATTTTGGCAGAGGAACAGTTAAACTAGGATTCAGAGAATAAGGCTCGAGTAAGTGAAGAAAAGAGATGAATACTACGTGATAAAGAAAGTTGATAAATTGCAGATGAAGGGAAAGTGGAGAAAAGGAAGGCTCAAAATACGATGGAAATGCTGGGTTGAAGAGAATTAGACGGGAAGGGAATGAAAGAAGGAAGAGACAAGAAATAGATGAGTATGGAGAAACAGAATAAAAGAAGGAAAAATCGATTTAATATAGACATGGGATTAAATTACTGAGAAGAAGAAAGATTATTAAATAACTATATATATACTTACAATAAAGTAATTAGAAGAATCCACCTCGAGAACTAATACGTTTAGAATCCAGTGAGACATTGACGTTATTTTGTCGATTTCAGAACGATAAATCACTGATAAAGATTAACATTAACCTGGGTTTACTTTGCGATTTTAGTAATAAGAAAAAAGGATGTCAATATTATGCAAAAGAAAATATTGTGATCGACAAAAGTAGTTTCATTTATTACTAACGATAGGAAAACATGACAATAGGAACAACAGGAAACATTTATAATGAATGAGAAATCAATGTATTCATGAAATTCTGTGTCCATTAAAAAATATTACTCGCATACCCAAAAGCATTAGCAACCTACATAACAAATAAAGAAAAGAAGCAAAATTGTATAAATCACTGTGAGGGAAAACCATTGCAACAGGAAGTCGTACATTCCCATTGACTTGGTATTGAACAAAAAAGAAAAATAGTCACTAATGTCCCCATTAAACCTTTAGTCAATTATTTAATCTACCCACTAGCAAAAGTCCATTACATAATGTCCATTACATAAAGTCCATTACATTATAATAGCAAAATCAAGACACATAAACAGTGACGAAGTCTCAAAAGCTTTTAAAAAATGCTAATACGAGGTGCGTTCGGAAAGTAACCTCCGATTGGTCACTGTGCGTGAAGTACTAGGGGCAGCACTACCATCTTTCCATGGTAGGTCAGTCTGTATCCATCCGTGGTATAATGAAGGTTGTCTAATCATTAGTTCCACTTTTGTGGCGTCCCAAAATAAATAGAAAACCTCGCCAAGTGCGAGCGGTTGTACGTTTCCTTACCACAAAACAATATATACGGCAGCAGCTATTCATCGGGAACTTCGTGCCGTATATGGACTAAGTGTGATGAGTGAAAGAGTTAATCGTGAATGGGTTCGTTCATTTAAAAGTGGACGAACCAACATTCATGACGAAGACAGCAGAGTCAGGTCATCATTGGTCCCTGATAAACTCGTTCAGAAAATTGACGAACTTAGTGAAAATTAATGTTTCACAATTTCAGAGCTGTCCGATGAATTTCCACAAATTTCAAGGATTGTGTTATATGACGTAGTGACACAGCTTCAAGGCACAGGCGGGAAATTTTTATGTTGATGGAATTTCTAAGCTAGCGCAGAGATATTATAAGTGCTTGAATGTGTTATGGGAACAATGTTGAAAAACGGAGCAAAGAAGTATTTTTCAGATATATATATATATATATATATATATATATATATATATATATATATATATATATAAAATAAATTCTTGTTATTTACTTTGATGTTTCTTTTTTTTAACCAATCGAAGGTTACTTTCCGAACTGCCCTCGTGTTATTTCACAGAAAAATGCTAGTTTCCAAAGGCTTTACTGTAATCAAAATAAAACTAATGGCATCGTGCATGGCAGAAGCGAAATACCTTTACTTTTTATTTTGAATAACTTTAAACGTGAATTATCGCGAGAAAGTCTCTAATCTTGAGTATTTTTACACACACACACACACACACACACATATATATATATATATATATATATATATATATATATATATATTACATTTACAATCGGGTGAGAAGTTGAGAGAGAAGATCACTCTCTTATTATTGACCCATTTTAAGTTGAAGCACCCGATATGACTCAGAATTCTCACAAAACTTTACGCCATATTCATCCAAAATCGAATGATTTTATTTTGCGAATGCTATTCTAGAATATAATCTTAAGGGAGAAATGGATAAAGTAACATAAAATTTGGTGTAGTTCGTGCAAATGAATGAAAACAAGGCAGCAGAGGTGCCCTACACTTACACACGGAACAGAATGTTGCATTGTGTGACGTCAGCGTGATCATCGCACCGAATGGGTCTGCTCCTCTAACACGAAACGGTTGAATGAAAGAGACGAGACACAGTGTTTCAGTTAGAGAGCTATTAAAATAAAGAGCATAAGTCTAAAATAAATATAAAAAAGGTTGTATAAAAAAAGTAATGAGACGCCAAGTTTGTATCGGACTCCAGTTCGACAACCTGAATTGGCCTTATACTTAATAACCTACATAGTGCTAGCTACCCCCAATAGTGCTCGCAGTGACTAATCTTAATATGGCTTGAACTGCTATTCGCTCCTTCGGATTTAGGCTTACTATCCTGAAAAGAAAACAAGCCTTGGCTAATTTAACCAACTTTCTGTTCTTTCGTTCAATGTAAGTGGAAAAATTAGTGACTAATAAACAAAAGTGGAACCAAAAAATATAAAGATTTTATGTAATAGTGAAATGTAAAACGCAAAATATCGAACTTAATATTTGTACAGACAACGACAAAAGTTATTTCCGTTTAATGAAATTAGTTTCGTAACTAACTTCAGAATGCAAGGACAATTTGAGTATAATTTTCAGCAAATTAAAAGAAATGTTTTCTGTACGTTCCAGCCATTTCCAGCCGCACCATCGTTATGCCCCCCTCCTTCAAAAAATAACCAAACGGAGAGATCTTTTTGTCGCTGACTGCACAAGGTATTGTTTCCTTGCAAAAACTTAACATTATTTATTCCAAAACAGAGAATGGTTTTTGCATAGTAGAGAATAGCGCACATTTGGCATAGGGGTGTCGTTTGGGAATGTGCAGGGGGCAAATGTCGTGAAACTCTTACCGTTAGAGAATGTTGGCCCCTCCCTCAGGTAAAACCTGAAACGACGCTGTTATTATAGCGATGTAAGCTTCTTGAAATCTTGAAATTCGTTGCTCTGGGGGTTCTGGCAGTACGATAATGCACTATTCTTCATTTTAGAAATTCATACGTAGGGATGCGCACGAGACGAGTCGAGACAGGATTTTTCTGACAAAATTCGAGTCGAAACACTGCTCTTTCAATAGAGAAATATACATTTTTCGAGTCGAGACACCACTTTTACAGCACATTTTCGAGACGAGACAGCCACAAATCTTGTCTCGTGCGCATCCCTATTCATAAGAGTCTCAAAGACATGCTAGAATATTGCAAAGGAACTTTGTTTCATGCGAGCTGAGGTAGCTAAATAGAAAAGTACATATATTCCTTTCGGTATGTGGATCCCTACTTTGATCCCAGGTCAGGGCACGTTTTTTTGGGATGAAAAAACACCGTGTGTAACGATATTCTCGGGGTTCTCTCGTTTCCTCATTTCATAATTTCATAAATTATCATCATTACCGTTTTCCTTAACCTTGTTATATAATAGTGAGGGGTAAAACTAGGAATTTCATTTCATTTTATTTATTCTGTACTGTCAAAATATAATCAGAGGGAAATAAGTAATCACTAGCTTTGGTGATTGGTGAGCCTACAGAAGTTGAATTCGCAATGAGATTACCCAAAACAATGTTTAAAACTCGATTTCTTCCGGTGTTTCAATAACGAAACAAAAGATCGGTGTTCACTTTTGCTAAACTAAATCAGTTTCGACAACGGAAATTCTTGTTTTGATTTTGAAGTTTAAAATAGATATTACTGAAGTAGTTGACTTAATTAGACAACAAAGTGTGTGCTCAGAGGAGAAATGCTTGCTGCATATATATTTCGGTATTTCTTTCGGCTGTGCCATGAAAAGGAAGAGCTGGGTACAATTTTTGAATTATCATTCAGAATTTCTCTTAATATATAAGCAATTTGTTTAATTTCATAAAATATTTGTTTGAAAGGTGATGTAAATCAAACGTAGGATATGACATCATAAGTTTAGGAATTCCAAAAATGGAACACCAAGCTCAAGTGGGAGTATGCATTAGCAGTATTCTCTATTGAAGGATCTAGTATTTTGAGCAAGTTTACATTGAACTTAGGACTTTTTATATATAATTAAACATATACAGAATTGACCCAACATGTTTCACCCTCATTTCTATCAGTCTGCTGGACATACTACACAATTGAAAGAGTTACAGTTTGAGACATTTCTCGTAAGTTCACGAAGAAAAAAAAATCAAGAACTTGAAAACTCGATCAGCTGATTAGTTAAATAAACTTGTATATGGAAACTTTGGCTCTGTAGGTCAATGTCAGGGTTTTGAGATTCGTTTGTTCTAAGCGATTAAAACGCCATCTATCTTTTCTAATCGGCTCATACCTATTGCGTTTCCATTAGATTGGAATATGAGGTAAGCAGAAATAGGAGCCTAGAAATTGTGTCCGTTAAATTGATAATTAGTTAAATGTGATTTCGGTATAGTTTTTGGGTATTAGTGCTCCTACTCCAAAGGTAGCCGGAATTATGTTATAAATTTATGTAAAGTGCCAACGATATATGACTCGTCAGAAAATTGTAAGTATAAATTTTAATCTATTTTTTTCTTTTCATTTCGGCCCAACTGTTACAACTTTTTGGTGAGTGGTATGTCTTTGGTCACTAGGTTAATATATATTGTTATATTGGGGATTAAATTCAATTTGTATAAATATTCGATATATGAAACCTTTCAAAAGTATAACCAGTAAATTTAATTTGGAATATAAAATAGTGGAATGCGAATGTATAAAATTTCCGGACTACCATTTAAAAAGGGAAAGGGTTTACGTTAATGTTGAATATGGTTGTTAGTGTTAGCACAGTTATATTGTTATTGTTGAATTTACAATATGTTGAAGAAATTATATAATAAATTGTTCGAGTTGAAGTAGATTTATAATTTCCAAGAAAAAGGATTACTTGCCCAATCTATTCCGCATTAAGGGGAATCCTAAAATACCCTTTCATAGGTAGTGGATTACTTGGTAACAAGACTGCCGCTACAAGTTTTATTTGTCATTAAATTCAAACGTTCTTATAGTGTTTCTTTGCATTTAAATCTGATAAAATGTATCACTTGTTTAGAATAATATGTGCACGCGCTCTTATAAATATTTTAGAACAGACATTTTCATACGAATCAATGAGGACTGTGTAGATAACTGGCCTATAACACATATTACAACTTTAAATTAAGTTAGATCAGTTTGCTTTAGAAATAGTCCGATGTGAGGAACGGAATTTAGTAACACTTTGGTTTTCCGCTTAAGAAAATATGTTACACA
The DNA here is from genome assembly GCF_964235325.1 of Thermobia domestica. NCBI lineage: Eukaryota > Metazoa > Arthropoda > Insecta > Zygentoma > Lepismatidae > Thermobia > Thermobia domestica. The sequence continues at coordinate 63,603,603 of NC_137455.1, forward strand.
TATAGTGGTTCAGTTATCGACTCCATTGTCGAATAAGTTACATATGGAGAATAATAGTGATTATTCAGATTCTTAAAGTTCCTTGTAATGTTTCTCGAAATGGCCAGTTCCTTGTAATGTTGGCAGTTACTTGAATAAACTGAATCTTTTTATTTACAGAGAGTTAACTGTAGATGAGATCTTGGCTTCGTTAGAGGGAGATGAGGACTTTACTGAAGCTAATATTACTCCTACTGAAAATGGTATCGATAGTACTGAAGACAGCGCAGATGAAGACTGGGTTGCCAAAGAACGAAAGTGCCAATATTATAGCCAAACATTGATGAATGCGTAAAAATATACGGAAGGAGCAGATCAAATGAAATAGAACCTTGATCTGTACAGAATGTCAGTGAAGTCTAAGAAGTGGTGGTGGCCGACATTTGCTTTCTGCATAGACACCGCTCTTCACAATGTTTGACAATGTGCAGAAAGGTTGAAAAGAAAGAAAAGAAAAAGTATAATCATCTGCATTTTCGAAGAGAAATAATGGTTACATATCTACGGAAATGTGGAAATCTACCTACAATTAGTAGAAAACCGAAAACATCGAAGAAACATCTTGCAAGAATACCTAAATCATTCAGATTTCATACTGAAAGACATCCGCTAGCAATAAAACAAGGATAGTTTGCAATGTGCGAAAAGAGCACTACGAAAATGAGTGGGAAGTGTAAGGTATGTCTTCATGAAGCCTGTTTCAGGATGTACCTTGGAGTGAAACTTTAGCAGTGAACTGTAATATGCAAGGATATACTTAGTTATGTTTTATATTAACGTATGCCAACTTATTGCTTCGAAATCCGGACGTCGACATATGCAATTTATATCCACACACAGCTCATGTAATAATAATCATTTTAGCATGGGGTCAATTTAGAATGCATTCTCATAATAAACTTAAGCACTTAATTTTAGGTAAAGCAATAATTTGTAAAGATGGTAATGTCTTAATTGGATAAATAAAACTAGAGATATCAGATTAGATAATTACCCAAAACTGGTGCTGTGGCCTTATGACAAAGATTAATAAATGCTGTCATTTTTAATTGGAAGTTAGATTTTGATGTGAATGAAATTGGTACTGAAATCGAATAATAGAAGTGTGTTATCAATTTGTAACCAGCATGTACTCACCAAGATCTCATATTACAATAGTACATTTTGAAACAAACATTTCAAAGCTACCGCACGTTCCCGCGTTAGTATATGAAATTTTGATAGATGAAAATAATATCGTTTAGTCAGTCACATTTGTATCTCAAGTGAATACTTTTTTTGAATAACATTCATATCACATATAGAAAGTAGAATAAGATCATGAGATATTTATTACGGTGTGATGTTTCAAGAACAAGACCCCACTTTAGCCTGGTGTTCCAATAATCAAAGAAAGTTTCTAATATAAAACGCACTCTTTCTTGCCTGGTATTCCAATAATGGAACATTAAAGTGAAAGAACTATACTGTGCATCTTTTCTTTTTCGTCTTAAGGACCAAAATAATGAAATTTTAACTAAATCAAAGAACAGAAAAAAGCTTGGGAAAAGTGGGTTTTAAACTTTCACAACTAGTTTCAGGTTTTCACTTCCGTTACTCTATTAAAAGCAATATATGGTTCATAAAATGAACATGAATATTGAAATTAGTAAAACACACGTGGAAATCAATTTATGTAATAAGGAGCAGCAAAAAAAATTTTTTTTTAATCTAATGTAATTACTCACATTGTGAAGGAACTTGACTGGAAAAGAAATTTGTATTTCTGTTCTTTTCTTGAGCACCAAGGCTACACGGGATGTAAAATATAGTTGAAAGTGGAATCTGAACCATTAAGTACTTCTCTCTTCCAACGAAAATCAAACCTGGGACTTCGTGTTCCAAAGGCACGTGCATAGCCGCTGTACCATCAAGAAGGGCACATTATGAAGTTCCATACTTAAGTCTAACAAGAATTCCAATAGCAAGTAATATTGAACACACATATTACATTATTATATACGTACATCAATTCTGAAGATGTTTGGAATACATTGAAGGAGAAACTTGATCCTATTTTTTCTTGCTTTAGCAAGTTAATGAGAAAACAGGAGAAAGTTCTAGTGAAAGTATTGGGCATATACGTAAATTTGTCAAAGAACAATGTACACTATACAATGGTTATTACATATTTTTATGCTAATACGAGTGTTAATGGCTTTAATGGGAATTTGATTACCTTTTTCTCATCGGGAAGCTGTCAACTAGCTTTTAGGTTATGCAAATATGAATGAGTACCAAAGAGAAGCATGAACCAGAAAATGAACAGTTATAAGGAGTAATTTGTTATACACACTTTTACACTCTTTCATTATGCAATTCCACTCTTTGTTCTCTTTCTTTCTTCTTTGAATTAAAACTGCATTTCTAGTCTGATGTATGTAAATAGATGACGGATGACAAGAGAGTTTCATTTCACAGTGTGTTTTTTAATACATTTCAGGAGTTTTTTGTTTTTCTTCTTCTTCTTCTTCTTCTTCTTCCTCTACAAATAGAGCGAGAATTTCACAACTTTTACCTCGGTGGAATCTGTGTTCCATAACCTTTCTAATGAGATAACAATCATGACTCTGGGATAATTAGAGATCACCAGACACTCAACATGAGGGCATATTCCTGGCGTTCGTAGAAAGGTTAAGGGATTCTGTGATATGAATATCATATTATAATAATTGCTACTCCCATCTCTTTTCCTTCTCACCTCTTCTTCTAGTCTAGGCCAAATATCATAAAACGATACATTATGTATTTAATCATAAGATATTTCGAGATATGGACATTTTAATATATTAATTGTAAACCTTATTTGCGTCTTCCTCGTGGAATTTCCAAAGTTCTTTCTTCGTGGTATTTTGTTCTGTTCAACTTCTAGTTTCTAGGTTAAGTGGTTTGGTCTGGAACGTTGATCAGTCACTTGGTCATGACTTTAATTTATGTGTATAGTATTGCACCCCATTATTTATATCAAAAACAAATTTAAAGTAAAGTATGATTAACCGAACGATAAAGCATAGGTAATTAGAATATAGGTTGCCCTAGTTATAATTATAGTGGATAAGATGAGAATATGAAATACTTTTTGGTTTTTCATCAATTGAAAAGTTGGTGATTCTGAATATGTACGCATATGGCATAGGTAAGTTTACAGTTTTAAGTTTGTATTTATTTATGTATTCAACAATCACCAGATACAGCTCAGAGGCCGTTTTATACTGGATATCCAACAATAACAACAGCAATGAAAAGGATTTGGGAAGGTATTGGCCAGGGACTGTTTAGTAGGTACCATCCCGGCATTTGCCTGGTACGACTGAGGGAAACCCTGGGAAACCTCAGTTAGGATGATCGGCAGCGGGATTCGAACACACGACCTCCAAAATGCGAAGCCAATGCTCTACCGCTTGAGCTACTTCGCTCCCGAATACATATTCTAAACAGTATGTTAAGTATTGAATTATACACTTGTGGGAAAATCTTTGAGGACTTGTACACTTGTAACCAAACTTTGTACACATATTATCGACAGTTTGGAAAATAGTATGACCCTCCTAGCACGCTTACGTGGGAAGTGAAAGATGGAGACATAAAATTGATGGAAAATGAGCAATATTATTGTCGAATCCATAGTTTTCATTGTCACTGAGATAATTGAGATGAACAGTGGTATTTCCGATGCCATTTAAATTTCAATTCAGCCCCTGTTAGTATTCCTAAGGCGTGGGTCGTGATATACAAAAATAATTAAAAATGACTTATATTAGTGGCGAATCTATAGTTTGTGGGGTTTCTTTGATAAACAGTAACACTCTCGTTTCCGTTTAACTTCCATTTAAGATCTCATTAGATCATGGTGGGTGAAATCGTGACACATAAAAATGTCAAAAAGGTTGGATGGATATTAGTGTCGAATCATTAGTGTTCAGTATCGTTAAGTTAATTGGTGGTATCTTGATACCATTTAAGGTCACAATGAACCTCCAGTAAGGAGCAAGACCATCTGAGCACTTCTAGGGGAAGTGGGAGGGGCAGATAAAATGATAAGAAACATTCGATATTAGTACAGAATCTATAATTTTTTAGGTCGCTTAGATAAAGAGTGATAATCCAGATTCTATTTAAGATGAACTTCAGCCCCTTAGTACTCTGGGAAGGGGAATTGTGACATGTAAAAATAGTTGAAAATGATTGATATTGTCGAAGAATACATAATTTTCGGGGTCACTAAAATAAATAGTGGCATTTCTAATATCGTTTAAGTCCAAGTTCGTCCCCCTCTGCAGAAAGTAGGGTGGGAGAAAGGAGAAATAAAATGTTAAAAGTGATTGAGTTTTGTGTCGAATCCATAGTTTTCCGGGTCGTCAAAACATCTGATCTCTTTGAAATGACTTTTGGAAGATAGTTACCCACCTCAAGCTGGCTTTTATAATGATTCCAATTTCATTAAAGATTTATTCTGTGGGACTGGATTGTTTTAATATTTATGCCAAAAATAGAGTGTCTATGTATTTTTGTAATTACACTTTCATTGAAGTAAGTATACTAAGGAGGAAAGGATTCAAATTTTCTCCATAAACGTATTCTCACGTGCGAAGAACTGGCATATCAGCTAGTTTTAAAGTAAAATCTATCTTATCTCATTTTTATCTAACTTATAATTCTCTTTGATACTGACATAAGCCTGATTTGCATATGCAGCTTTATTAAAGCATTGAGTCTGAAGAAACCAATAGACTAATTAAAACTTAAGTATTAACATAGTGAAAAGCACAGATGCACACATTCACAACTGAAATATGCCAATTATCTTTGATGTTTAAGGCTCTTAAGAGCAAAATGCACAATGTAGGTATTTTTGCCACATAAAGAACAATCAAGATGAGACCAACACTAACACATTATGCACTGAACTCATTTCACACAGGGTTTTGATTCCGGCCACTTCTCATCGCAGAATAAACATTCATATTTTTTGGTGTCAAGAGCGGCCTTTCTAAAAGCTCAGATAGATATAAGGATCCAGGAGAGATGGAAAAATCGTTACAAGCTTCTAAATCCTCTCTCTTTTTACTTTCTTTTCTTTTCTTTCTCTTTTCTTTTATTTGTTTCTTTTCAAATTTATTTTCATTTTCATTGAGGCAGTTGCAGGTGTTCTTATCGCGTCGCACCCTTTGACTTTATGTCCACTGGAACTTGAATTTACTGTATTTGAAAATATTTGACAACGTATTCTGTTTGACATATCGTTTTCGAACTTAACAAATAGGTTCTATACTTCCTCGCTGCTTCACAGGATTTTCCTTTTTGTTTATGCATAGGCTTTATATTCCTTCGCTTTTTCAAAGAACTTTCTTATTTGTTTTTTCTCTGAACGTAGTAGGCCATTCTTATATGCAGAGTTAGCTAAAATAGTCTCTGACAAACTTTTGTGGCCTCCATGTAACTTCTTTATTTAATTATTTATTTTTAGTACGAATACCGGAGCCATTTCTTCGTCATGTAATCCTTCCAGAAAGTTAGATTTGCGAAATTCAAAGTGTTCCATATTACAACAATCAGGCATTTTCCAGACAACATTTTAAAAAATTCACCACCTATACACGTATTTAGGTAAGTGCTATTCTGCGTTCGAGCACAGACCGGTAGAACTTAGGGAGAGGGAGAATTTTGAATTTTTTTAAAAAAATCACAATAAAGTAATATTTAAAACTAACAAACGGCAGAGTCCCGCGCAAGCACGAGAAAATATGTCAATGTATTTAATTCACTTTAATTACAGTAATTACTAATTTTTCAAAAATTATCCTCTCCCACCTCCATTCCAAGGGGTGAGGATGAACTTGAACATCACGAAAACTAATACCGTTAAACTCAGCGACCTCAAAAACTATTAATTCAACATTAATATCTATTGTTGTCGATTACTTTTAACATCTTGCCCCTCCCTGGGGAGTGGAGTATGGCTTTCAATTGGATAAAAAGTGTCACTATTCATCTCGGCAACCCCAAAAACTATGAATTCAATTCTAATATTGGTCGTTTTCGATTATTTTTAAAATGCCCCATGTTATTCTTTAGCTGGTATGTTTGCAAAATCACGGCTTGTTTCCTTGTTTGAGACATAAGTTTGTGGGGGGGAGGCAAATTATTTAGAGCACAAAGACGCACAATATATAAATACGGGTCTGTCTGCATGGCACTTCTCATTCCCTACTAGCTCAGTGTGAAAGCCTCATATGAATACTTTTGAGATCATATACCTATGCTTTTCTACATTTTTCTTACCTATGGTTGTCTAATCAACCAATTGTCTGATAGTAGAAGACTTACGCTCTTGCTCATGAAGATGATGCTTACTTAGCTACAGTTAAAGCGCTCTAGTCAAGCGCACGGCGAATATTTTGCAAGTATTACCAACCGCCAACATGAGGTCCCATCACTGTGTAGAAAATTATAATCAATTTCGTATTACAACCTTGTTCTATATTACTACCTTCTCCTCTACTAAGAAAACCTTACGATTTAGGAGAAATTCAAACATTAAACTGAGATCCAAGATTCTACTAATCAACTACTTCAAAACTTTAATGCAGAAACTTGTCTTAGTCAATTTTCAATATCAGTCAATAAGCATGCGTATATTTCTTGTACATCATTTCACAAAATAAAAGAGTTACTGAAACACAATTAAGTAGCACGTGTACAATAAAGCACCCTATTATATCTTGCACATTTAGAGGACGAAATGTATCAGTATGGTGGTAAAAATAACCTAAAGGATATAAATATTCTTTGGGCTGGAATGTATCTGACACTTCTCTTTCCCATTGACCTACTATTCCGGAATCCCGTAAATGTCCGAGGAAACTATTGAAAACTTTTATGAGAGGTAAATCTTTTTGAAATAATATTCCTACTTGGTAATTCAATACACTTGCCTTCATCAAATGTAAGTTTTTGAATAAATTGTTCTGAATAGAGTATACACTGCACATTCGTCCAGAAGCCAGCTTCTCAGCTATAACAGCTACTTTTCCGTGGCCTATTACGGTATTGAATTCTTCACTATCTTCCGCTAAAATATGTCTATCACTTAGCTGTTTCAATAGTGAATCTTGAGCCTCTTCGAACACATGTACCCAACTAATAACGGATGCAACCCATTTTAGATTAGAATCTAGAAATTCTTGTAAAGTGTTTATTGGTTTCTCATACGTAGGAAACGTTAAATATGATATTAGATTACAATCATAAGCTGTTATTATCATTAACGAGACAGCGAAATTCCACATCATCATATGCTTTACAGATGACAAGTTTAAATTCGGAATGCTACTTCCTAGCATTACTCTGAATGTATTGAGTAAAGTATAAGCAAAACTAGTGAAGTTGCTTTTCCTTGCACCATGTAGGAAAGAAAATTCTAAATTGGCCAACAAACAAGTAAATATAGAGCAAAATATCCAAAAACCAAAAAGAGATATCCATACTGGACATTCTAGTGGCAAAAATATAGACCAAATATATCTAAGTCGTTGAGGGTTTGGAACAAGAAAAGTGGTACTTGCTTGTGTGTACGATACACTGATATCAGTATATTTGTAGCGTAACGCTGTTATGAACAACCCCGGTATTTCAGCATGATACTTTTTGTGATGTAAACTGCTAATGTAACCAGGAATATTATCTACAGTTTGTGCTGAATCTGCTACCCAGTCTCCTTCAGAGATATCCCACGTGAAGTTGTACTTGTTTGAAAATGCCACCATTAGTCTGTAGTCCAAGCCTTCCAAATAATCCCTTCCTACGACTGTATATGGCACGTAGGGGTACATAATTAATTTGAATACTTTACCATTGAACTGTTCAATGGCCGGGATTTTTCTAATTATGTTATCATAAGAAAAAGTGAAATTACTGTTTTTTGAAGGTGAAAATTCCAAAGTTCTTAAAAGTGAAGACTTCACGTAAACTACACATAGTAATATTATTGCCAGACAATACGATTTTTTCATTGTCTGGGAGGTCTTTAGAAGAAGCCAAATCAATACCATAATACATAGTAACTGCCTATGAAATAAAGCGAGCTCCCTCGCTTGACGGAGAAGGTTATAGGAAAACCATTATTCTCAATTCATTACCATTGCATTTCAAACATAACAATAAAAGTGATACATAAGTTTCATGCATATCTAAAAAAAACACGTAGTATAGTCCTTTATCACTGCTAATGCACGAAAATCAAAACCCATTATCATTAATCAAAGACAAGATTTCTTAAGAATCATTAATAGCTATAAAATGTTTATTTATTATTAGTCCATTCTTAAAAATGATATATAGTCCTTATATTGTAGCCTAAATATGTATAGGTAAATGTGTCTGTCTGTCTTATAAGGTGTCAATTGTTTGTTTGATAAAGCTTTGTGTACGCGTTTTCTTACCGAACCTATATGATACGTAACAGTTTAGGGTGAAATATGAACCAATAATGCGTTCCCTGAATCGAACACGGAATCATATGCACCAAAATCGCACAAGCTGGCTACATTTTTAGAAATAAAATTCATCCTAACTGGGACAATTGTTTCCGTCATCATAATTTTTTTCTACTTACTCCAACTCGATGGCGACATAAACATAGAAACTTAGAAGACAGATTAAAATGAATGAATAGTACTACAGAAGAATCAATCTCCCAACGGGTTTCATCCATTAGCCTAGTACCTCAGATCGATCGACTACACCCACTGACTCATAAACATAAGGATGAGGTACAATGGTTCATTTGACAACATAATCCTCCGACTTCAACATTAGTCACTAGAGCAGCATGGAAAGCAACTTGACAACTATGTAATGTGTAAGTGTCGGAAATCTTAAAGAATGGCTTTAGACGTTCGTCATTCCGTCTATCAACAGATATCAGAGCCAAAACAGTATGATATGTCGAGATGCGGTTTTTTATGCAATCGATTCAGCGTTCCAAAAATATATTCCATCTCCGAGGTTTTCCCGAGGTTCTCTCGTTTCCACCCACTTCCTTCATTCCACAATTCAATTAATTTCTCATTATCACCGTCTCACTTAGCCTAGCCGGCATAACCGTGGGACGTATTCATTTTCTACTATTAATTCTGGTTTCAGTATTGATTTTCATAGAGCAAAAATGGTAAGAGATATGGCGAAGCAATTTTTTTTTTTGCAATAGATTCAGCTTTCCAAGAGTAGATTATATCTCGTCCCATAACCCACACTTGAATCTGTAAGTAGTTAATGCTAACCAATTCCGATTTCAACATCACGGCGTCGAGATGTGGCGTCCCCATTGTCCAGTTCTTCGGAATTCCAGTCAGCCACTGGTCCTCCAGGTTATTGGTTGTGCCAGGCCGTTCACCCAGTACTTAAAGCCGACGATCGAGCAAAATACAAAGATAATCCTCGGATGTGAGCTGCTTTCTCTAGACACCAACCTCGCTATGGTCTGTTTATAATATTTGGGTTCGGGATTTGGAAGACGCGGGACCCCGAACAATGGAATGAAGCGCATGCGCACCCAGCAGTAGTGGATAGAGTTGGGCCCTAAGTAATTAGTGGGAGTCTTGTTAAGTGGATGGGCTATGGATGTCTCCCCCCATCCGGAGTGGATGTGCAAACATCCCGGCCGTATGTTGTGTGTATCCAGTGTTTGTGTTGTCAAATGTCCAAGTTTCTGAAAATATTAAAAAAATGATATTAAAAAAGGAAAACAACACTGTCGTTGTAATCTGACACAGCTTTGGGGAGTGGGGAAAGGAACACATATAAAAATGATCAAAAAGATCGATATTAGGCAGGAATCCATAGCTTTTGGGGTCTCATAGATAAATGGTGATACTTTCAAGCGGTTTAAAGGCAATTGAAGCTCCCATTTGCAACAGAGGCTGACGGAGTGACATAAAAATATGGAAATCGACTAATAGTAGTATCGAATCATTAGTTGTAAGCGTCAATAAGTTAATTGGTGGCAGTTCTGATGCTGTTTAAGTCCACGTTCAGCCTCCAGTGGTGGCATGGGCCCCTTAGTTCTCCTAGGGGGAGTGGAAATAGTAAACATAAAAAGATTTAAAAATACCAAAATTAGTGTCGAATCCATAGTTATGGGGGTCACTGAGATAAAGAATAACATTCTAGTTGCCATTTATGTTCAAGTTCTGCAATGTTAGCATCCCGAAGAAGATGTGTAATTGTGACATGTAAAACTAATTTAAAATGACAGATAATAGTGTGAAACCTATAGCTTTCAGGTCCCTAAGTTGATTTGTAGCAGTTCCGATGACTTTTAAGTTTTAGTGCGGCCTCCCGAAGGCACATACAGGGAGAGCGAAAGGGAGTAACATATAAAATGATCAAAGACGACAGATATTAGCGTAGAGTCCTAATTTCGGAGTCGCTGAGATAAATAGCAACACTTCCTATTCCATTTAAATCCAAGTTCAACCCCATTTGTAGCCTTGGTTGGGAAGGGGGCGGTATGGTAACACGAAAAATTATGAAAAACGACTGATATCACATTCACAGTTTTCGGGGCCCCTAAGTCCATTTTCGACGCTTCCTATACCATTTAACTTATACTTAACTTCTATATGTAACCCTGAGGTGGTGAGAAGGGGTTTACATATACAAATAAGCAAAAACGACCGGCAATAATATCAAAATGAAGTGAAATGAAATCTTTCATTTGGGAGGAAATAGGAATATTCCAAGAAAACCCACGGATACGATGAAGTCCAACATAGACGAACCAGACACCCACGTACCAGAGGTAATCACTCTACTACTGACCACTCTGCTCACCGATATTATTGTTGAATCCATATCTCTCGATGTTGCTGAGGTAAAATCTCGATAGGGTTGAAGTTCAACCCCCAGTAACATAAAGAGTGAGAAGGAGTGAAAAATAAAATGTCTCAAATGACTGACTTGAGATTAGTGTCGAATCCATAGTTTGGGTTCGTCAGGCTATTATATTACAATCGCGATGACATTTAATAACAAGTTTGAGCATGAACGAGCATATCAGTTGGATGAGAAATTTACAGAGGCATTGCTCACACAGTTACAAATGTTTGGGTGAATGTATATGTCTAATTCTAGAGTAACTTTAAACAAACAAGGTAGATATATGACTTTTAATCTGGAAAAGATACTGTGGTAGTAAAACATCCGACAGGACAGGAGCTGAGAGAAGTGATATGTAAAAATAATGCAAACCGACCGATATTAGCGTGCAACCCATAGTTCTCTGGGTCGTTGAAATTAATAGTGACGCCCTCAATGGCATTTAAGTCCAAGTTCCTAATCATCGGTAGATGATGTGAGTTAGAGGTGAAAAATAACATGTTGCAAATTACTGATTATTTGTTGAATTCAAAGTTCTTTTCAGGGTCGAGAAATCTTCTCACCGGTTTTCAGTGACTTTTGGAAAGTAATTAGTATCCAGTTCAAACTAGACTTTTAAATTTATCAATTTGAATAAAGGCATATTTTGTTGGGGTAAGATGTTTCAATATTTATGTATTTTAAAAATAGAGTATTTTCTGCATGTTTTTTAATTACATTTTGATTCAAATAAATATCCTAATGGGAAGGGGATTCAAATATTTGTCATAAACCTATTTTCCCCGTGCGAAGAATGGGCAGTTCAGATAATATATATAATTATGTACTGTATATCTGTCTCCAAGTGAAAATTAAGGAAAATTATCGTAATAAATGAAATATAGCTAAAAAAAAAAAAGACATGCGCAAAATAAAACATTTAAATTGAAAAATAACTAGAGATAACTCAGATATAGATATAGATATCTTAAAATACATATTTTTTCTAACGCTGAGAGGTTCCACATATTTTTTCTAACCTCTAACAGTGAGAGGTTCCACCAAGATGTAAAGGTGATGGAAGAAAGATATCAAGGTCGGTGGGACACTCACATAATGGCTTATTATACTGAACCCTACAATGTGACTGTCCTACTGACGAACATAGGCGAAAATCCAGCAAAATGACCTTTTGTATGTGTTAAATTTATTCTTGTGTTACGTGCAATCAGGTGCAAATTCTTTTTTGTCTTATTATGTACAACGATAACATCATATATACTTGAGCAGAAAGAGTTTTAATATATGCAATTTTTCAAAAGAAGAAGAAGAAAAGAAATCGTTAAGTATTACTTACTTAACGTAATTAGTATTACTTACTTGTTTATACAGATAATTACAAAGGAAAGCTGATATGGAGATGGAAAATAAGCGTTTCCTGTTTTAAAAAATGAGGTTTGATTAATTTATATAATACGAACCAGGTAAATAAAACGAATATTAGCAATTGTTTTCGTTTTTTATGGTGCCGAAACCCGGGACTGTGGAGTTGTGCAGAAGTTTCAGTAGGCACACACCATGATAGAATGTATTCCGAGAAAGGGTTCTAAGACTGAAGAATATAGTCAGAAGATAGAATACAGTTTCAAAGGACCTCAAAAATCTTCGGAAATGTTTCAAAGTAATAACCACAAGATTCCAAAAATAAAAAGACGAATTAAGCTTACTATAGAGCAGAAAATCTCACAGTATCGTTGTGATTTGATTGAATATGAAATAGGCGAAGAGTTGCGTAAACGTCCTTGGTTGCATAGAAAGAACATTCGCTTACCGGATGACACTAAACTCATACTAGACTTCATGGTCATAAATCCTGAAAGACAACTGAGGAAATTGGAAGAACGGAACCGAATTAGTACTGAAGAACAGTTTGCTTTGGACCCCAAAATGTGAAAGAAATAGAAAAGTATAATGGTTCTTTTCAAATAAGAATAAATACGATACGGTATGAAAAGCCTGCTTGCAGAATAATCAAGACGTCACAGAGTGTGAAAGAATAATTAGGAAATGTAAAGAATATATATGCGAGAAAGAATCTGAAGAAAAGCAAAAGCAAGAAACTGAAAGAGAAAAGATACACTCACAGAAAGAAGAAACTCCAGTTACAGTGTTGGCTATATTAGTTGCTAACAACTCCAAACATGCTGCTGAAGTAACGACAATGGACAAGAAAACATCGCTGTCGTTTGTTCCGAAAACAGACCAAGATGTGACGGAAGCAACAGTAATTGAAGGCTCGACACAATCAAATGGAAATCTTATTACGGCTAAACCTTTACCTTCACAAGTTGTACAACGGATGGAAGAAGAAATCAACAGCATGCTTCGACGTTTGAATGAACGTCTCCAGCTATTCTTTAAAAATAGGACGGAACCATTTCTAAGATCACAAGAAATTGTTTCCAGCCAGAAGAACGTGAAACAAACCTGTAATACAGACAACATGATTAATGAATCAATAAGTGCACGCACGGAGTCGGAATACAAAGATGAATTCACGAATTTTCTAGTCAACTCGAACAGCAGGATAAGAATACCAAATTCGTACATGGGGCGGAAAAGGAATATATAACTCCCGTACAAACCTTACAACATGCAGGAGAACAAGAAAAAGTGCAAGAAGTATTGTATGCTCCAGATGGACCATTATCAGCCTATAATGAAAAAGAGAAGATGGAATTTGTGCTCCAGCATGTAAAAAAAATCTGCGAAGAAAATAATCGAAAAGGTACGGAAATGATTATGCACTAATGTAGGGATATGTCAAGTGAAGACTCTATATCTTGCACAGATACTGAAACTGTCAATGGATACATTGATAATGTGTACTCCATCTGTGGTTCTAAAGAAAAATATAAATTTTCATATGAAATGTTTTTCACATCTAATTCAAGCCTTGTAAATAAAATTTCTGTTTTAACAGTTAGCCTAGATGCAAATAGTATTTATAGTTGCAATTCAGAGTTCAAGTTTCAAACAAGTAGTACTTCTTGTGTACAAGAAAGTTTTCTCAATTTTATGATGAATTTTGACAGTGTAACGAATGTTGTAAAAGTGTTTGTGACAGTGTAACGAATGTTGTAAAAGTGTTTGACCTAAGTCTAAGTAATCGTTGTTGTAATTTATTACATGTTGAAGAAGGAACTAGCTATACTAATATGAAGGATTTGTTTAAGAGTAACATATGTTTGCTGTGTGTCCTAAAAGTGCTTTTACCCGGTAACAATTTTAAGAGTGATGAAAACTATACAATCAAAAGGTGAGATCTTCAGGTATCTGATCCAACAATCTTACGGGAGAAGAGAAAATCTCAAAAGTTTTCCAAGTTTCAAGTTCTATGCAAAGTCCAGAAGTTCTATGCAAGAAGGTAGAAACAGATATATGCGATCGACAATTACGTCTAAGGAAGAATGAAAGAAGACCTAAATTCCGAAAGAAACATAACATCAAACAAGGGATCAGTCCATTTAAACTTCGGGTCTTAAGCTTGTACCAATGTATAATTGAACAGAAGCCTACACATCGATTGAAGTTGCTAAAGTGTCATCATTCAGTGATGTATAGTGAGAAAGCCAAACTAAAGCTTAGCAGCCAAAGAACGAAAGGATATATAATAGGATTATTCCTTCAATACAGCATTGGCTAGAGAGAAAAGCTACATTTGCATGCATAAATGATGTAACAAATAATCGAAGTCAATATACACGTAACTTTAAGAATGTGATTGATGAGAAGAGGAATTTACAAACCATGAAAACGGCTTTGCCGTAACACATAACCAGAAAAAGTTAACAAATGCTCTAGAGTTACCAATCACATTGATGTGCTGTAGTCGTAGTATCTTTAGGATGTACGTATTATTTCGTGTAATTCTTGATAATTTAGATGATTTATCTACTTGACATTTTTATTCGAAGTAGGTTCGGCTAATATGACGTTGCGATATTTATTTTGTGAAAAGTTACATTCATTATAGTTATTTGATGCACTTAATCTAATGGATTTAAAGTGAGTTTAAGTATCGGTTAGGTTCATGATTAGTGTATTATTCTTGATATAATTTTTTCATGTTTTCGTTCTACCATTTTTATGTAAATTTTGTTAATTCCTACTAATATGATACTAGTTATGTTACTGAATATAGCAACAATCATTTGTCACGTTAAGTAATAAGAATGCTAATAAAAGGGCAAGTGTCATACATTTGAGGTATTTATTGAAACCGACACCATAAATGCTAACGATATAGATACAAACAATATTTACAAAATCATGATATGAAATATAAGTAGTACAATGGTTGGGATCTATCAAGGAGAAATCCCTGATACTCCCGTGTGTTTTTAATGTCACGTCGTCCTCCTTTCACGACATTATGTCATGCAAAAGTTCATCAGCGCAAAGTATATACTCACAAACACAGGCCTTCCATCAGTCCTGGGTGGTTTCTCTGGATGCAGAATGAATATACCATACCAGACTCTTAGCAGGTGTAGGTCGAACGATGATAATTGTTTTAAAATGCCTGGTTTTATAGTATCACAAAAAACTGTTTTAGTTTTAGCAAGGCACTGTTTATGCTGGAAAATATGTTTTTTTCAATTTAAAATAGACACCTTGAAAGATTTTAACTTATATGTTTTGACACCATCACCTTGAATAAACTTGATATTATCACTTTGAAGGTTTTTATATTTTGATGCCACTGAAAAATCCGTTTGCGTAGGACGTGTTGTTTTTCGTGGTTGGATCGTATTGTTAATCTTGTTCTTTAATAGAATTTTTACAAGGAGAAATCACGAAGTATATGAGTGTATAATAATGTTAAACTTTTCATCGTTTAATGATTTTGGGAATATAATACTACTGACGTTCAGGATGAAGCATACGAGAAGAAATAGTGTAATGTTTCGTGGATACCATATTCAATGTAATTTTTTATTACATTTCCTATTAGCTTGTTTGAGTTTTGCTAATTCGTTATCATCTCATCTCCTGTTAGTAGTTTTAAGCTTACTTTGGTTTAAAAATATGTATATCATAGATTAATGTCCGAACATGGTATGTAATTTTATTTTGTGTGTCCTTAAAACCGATTAACTTATAACCAATCGCTATCTTTGCTTAGGTAATGATTTACACTTACACCTATTACAACACATAAATTTACGACTAATTTGCCGATAATATAGGCAGAATCTTAAAATTACATATATATTGCCTTGCACTACTATTTTAAGAAGAATCTATTGTTAGACCTTCTTAATAATGTTTAATGTGAAATGAAAGTAAATGAATATAAAATGAATTAAATATATATTCATTTAGAGAAAAATATACGAGGCGTGTTCGATAACTAACTTCCGATTGGTCACTGTGCGTGAAGTAGTAGGGGTAGGGCTACCATCTTTGCACAGATGTGCGCGGTAGATTAGTCTACATCCGGCCGTGGTAGAGTGAAGTTGTCTGATCATTAGTTCCACTTTTGTAGCGTCTCGATATGTGTGCTGCAATTGAAAATCCCGCCAAGTGCAAAGTGCGAGCTGTTATACGTTTTTTACGGTTAAACAATGTTCGGCATCAGCTATTCATCGGGAATTTTGTGCCATGTATGGACCAAGTGTAATGAGTGAAGGAGTTGTTCGTGAGTGGGTTAATTCATTTAAATGTGGACAAACAAACATTCATGTCGAAGAGAGAAGGGCAGGCCATCAGTGATGAGCTCCTTCAGAAAATTGATGGAAAAGATCGTGAAAATTGACGTTACACAATCTTGGAGCTTTCCAATGAATTTCCACAAATTTCGAGAACTGTGTTCACAGGCTGAAAATTTACATACTGGCTCAAGACACATGGGGGAGATTTTTATGCTGATGGAATTTCTAAGGTAGTGCAAAGAGATACGATAAATGCTTGAATGTTTATGGAAACTCTATCGAAAAATAGAGCAAAAAACAAGTTTACAGATGTGTATAATAAATTCTTCTTATTTACTTTGGTGTTTCTTCTTTCTAACCAATCGGAGGTCTCTTTCCGAACGGACCTCGTACATTCGTCCGTCCGGGAAGGGAAGAAAATGTCTGTCCGTCTGTTTGAGAGACAAAAAATCTCAAGAGTGGCTTCATGTATTATCATAAATTTCGCCAAGACATAGAGTATAGAAAGCTAGGGATCGAGTCATTTGATGAGGTGATATTAAGCCCAAAAGTGGAAGTAATCAACCATTTTCAGATTTTACGTTGATCGCTATAAAGCAAAAATGTCTAAATAGCGAGAAGAAATGTCCTTCAATCAATGAAGCATCGCAAGGTTATATCTTGTCCCCATCTCCATAACTCTGTACTACAACGAAAGTGTACTATAACTTTCGGTTCAAATTTTGATCTACTTACAATAAAACAATTAGAAATACAGGCAGGTATTTAGCCAGGAATTCGCAATAGGGGGGCGTCCGTGACGAAATACTGTAGTTATCACACCAGGGGCTCTATCATTCTAAACTATTTTACTCATAATATATATTGGTTCGTTTAGCCAGGAGTGTGTAACGGAGGAAAGGGAGAACATGAAATACCGTGGTTACGCACCAGGAGCTCGATCAATCTAAACTATTTTACTGGCTACATATATTGGTTTGTTAGGTCAATAAAATGAGGATATGTTAATAAGTATTTAAATAGCAAACTATAAAGAAATCTCGAATAAAAGAATATTTTTTAAAAAAGTATTGAAAAAGGTATAGCCTTCTGAGGTCATTCAAACTCGGTTCTTCTTGGTTTTGGGAATAATAGTGATATAGCTGGAACGTATAGAAGATTACATTCTTTTTAATTTACTGAAAACTTCAGTCAAATTGTCCTTCCATCCTGAAGTTATTTATGAAACCAATTTCGTGAAACGGAAAGAACTTTTGTCACTGTCTGTACAATCACACACGAGCATTGTCATCCCTATTTAATTTAATAATAGCTCAAATATTAATATTAATCTAGCTTCGTACCGATTAGAACAAAGAATGTAAAGAAGTTTTCAAGTCAGAAGCAAATCTAGAAGGTAAAAACTGAGGGTGGCCAGTCAGACCCCAGACTATGATAAGTATAGTATGAGTTTACTATACACTTTAAAAAGTATGTAAATGATAATTTAAATTATTTTTGCCAATGAAAAATTGAAGGACCTAGGCCCTCCTGGCCCAGGGCTAGATCCGCCACTGTTTCACATTACCTTTTTATTCTTCAAATTAGCCAGGACAAGTCTATCTGTTAATTCCACAAGCTACAAAGCCTATCTTTACACTCACAATCAGGCTGATTCACGATAAATAAGTTCAAATTAAATGGAAAAACACTGCAATTATAATTATCTTTTTTTTCTTTGCTCTTTTTAAAAATCTTTTTAACTGATAATATCTTTCGTGCTCTACTGTAATTATATAATGTTCTGCCGAACAGAAAATTATGTACCTTATTTGTTCAGAAAGATATTTCCATATACGTATAATATACATTACCCCTTTTAACGTGTGGCCTTGTTTTATTTTATTTTCTTTCGTTTTTCTTTTTAATAGAAATGTTAGACCTGCAGTTAAGTAGTTACTGCTTTGCCACTATCCATACGAGCAACATGGTTCGTACGTTATTTTCTTCAGATTAAAAAAAAAAAAAAAAAAAAAAAAAAAAAAACAAATGATATACGCTTCCGTGCATGATGTACTGTGCACAGAAAGAAAATTGAAAATAAATCGAGATTTTTCCCCTAAAAAAAAAAAAAGGAAATTTTACGTCCTCTGGAGTACTCAGTGCTGACAAGGAACGGACCTGAACCTGTCATCCGGACGTCCAAATCAAATCTAGTCCATTCGATAAACATAACAAGGATAAGTTCATGTATAAAAAATTATGTGCCATGGACAATGGAGAAAGTCCCTGAGCCCATTAACCCTGTTAAAGCCCATAAACCCTCCATTAAAGAAAATTGGAGACTCGCAGTGAAATAGCTATTGCATCAATACTGTTCATTGGAAAGTCATGATTTACATTTCATTCTCTTCAGCATGAAACAAGCTTTCCAGACGTGCTATGTATTGGGGCTCATAAAGTACTTGAACAGGGAAAATTGAGAGAATGTCGGCAAAATTCCCTCCAGAAAACCTTCCCATCAACTTTAGTCTCCTCTGAAGTGGCCCCGGGTAAAAGCACACAATCCAAATGTATCTAGAAAAGTACTATAGAGGATAAGAAATGACTGTACCAGGTTTTGTATTGATAAACGGAATAGGTATGAGAGAAAAACTTGTATACCAATACACGTTTTCCCCTCATACGTATTCTGTCTATCAATACAAAACTTATCACACACATTGCTAATCCCCTATAGTATTTTTCGATATACATTGTGTGAGTGATGCCGTTGGAAAGGTCTTGTTATACTAAAGAAAATGACGTTTGAACCATGACTGTAGGCTAAATAGTAATGACGCAGTAAATTTTTATTATATATATATATATATATATATATATATATATATATATATATATATATATATATATATATATATATATATATATATATGGCCAAAATTCAAACTTTCAACAATTTTTTCAGCCTTTTTTTTTTTCAAGCTCCAAGATTTAAATTTTGCACGCGTATTATGGGCATAACAATTTTTTTCTTTAATATCAGATCCCTACGTATACCCAGGCCCGGGCCAGAGGGGCAAAGTGTTCCGGCGAGATTAAAAAAGAAATCGGGTTTTTACCGAATTTTCTGGTTCCGGTGTATGATACGGACATGTGAGTGGTACCGTTGGAAAGGGCTCCTTATACTGAAAAAAATGGCGTTTTTGCCATGACTCTATGTCAAATAGTAATGACGCAGTACATTTTCGAAGTATATACAGTATATGAAAAAATGGGTCATCTTCAGACTTTTAAAGATTTCTCCCGACCTTAGTTTGAAATTTTGCACACATATTATGTACATAACAACGTATTCCTCGTCTTCTTTAAAAAGGATTCAGATTCCTACGTGAGTTCAGGCCCGGGCCAGAGGGGCGCAAATATTTCCAATCTTTTTTCGAAAAGTCTCCCGGTTTTACCCGATTTTCCCGTTTCTTGTGTATAATAAGGACACACGAGTGGTACTGTTGGAAAGTATGCTCTATCCTGAAAGAAACGAGGTATGGTCATGATCCTACATTCGATAGTAAGGATGCTGTAGTTGTTTGAGTGAAGGTCTAAAATTTACCTCAAAAAGTGAAAATCCTAAGAGGGTTAAAAGATCTCTAAAGAAAGGGAAAAAATGAAAAACGTGTTGTCAGGCAAGGGAATTTTAGCAAGAAACAGGTGCTTGGAAGATGTTTTGTGCAGAATATTGGAACTGCTATTATAGAGTTGGACCTGGCAAAAAGGACCTAGAAACCCTGACTGGCTCACAGTACGATTTATAACTTTGGCGAAAGTAAAATTATTGTGTAGTCACCTAGGTTGCATCGGAATCGCATTCTCGAATTACCATACACTAAGCAAAAGGACAAAATATTGCCCCCTTTTCAAAACACGTGACTACGTTTTAAGGCTAAATTTCATATGACGTCCTCATCAGTGATGCCAATTTAGAATATTTTTGGCTAAGTCTAGCCTATTTGAAGAGGCATTTAGCCATACAAATGTATGAAATGCTTATATTTTATAAAATGCCTTAAATGCATTTTTTATGAAACTCTTTTGCCAGTTTTTATTATTATTATTATTATTAGCCGTTACATTAATTCTAAAAATACTTTTTCTTTGAAAATAAAGCGTGACTTTTAAAAATTAGTATGTCATTATAGATTATCGTATTAATTGATTTCTCTAGATAGAGGATCTTTTATTGCGCAATAAATACTTGTTTTTCATTCTTCCTGTCTCTCCCCACCAACAGATTTACAACTACTTAACAATATTTCTCGTCTCAGAAAGAATTTTAATGTCGCTCGCGTAACAACCCCGTTTAGTAAATTGTTCGGTTCTTCAAACAATAGAGATTGTTTTTGTTTATTTAAAAAAAAACAAAAAAAAAAAAAACAAGTAAGATATCTAATTAGCTTAAAAACTCTCAATGCAATCATGATGATTCATATGGGTGAACGGGGAAATAAGAAGTGTTTGTAACGACTATCATCTGCCGAAAGATGTACAACTGAAAACTGAGACAATGACAGTTTACACTAACACAACCAATCCACAATCCAACAATGGTGCATCCAGTTCCAGCACCTCGGCTAGCTGCGACATCATCGATGATGGCTTATTTCAATTCAACTGATAATGTGAGTGTTGACTTTCACAAATCAAATGATTTGTTGATGACTTTTATTGTGATTTAAAAGTCAACTATGTTGCTTGTTAGTCTACAGCAAATAGTATTTAACATTTCAAACGTTACTATAACTCATTTATAATCCTATATACTTTAAAATCTACAATGTGGGTTGTACCTATAGGTTAGCAGTTCAAAATCTAGCCATTTTTTGCGTAAAAAAAGCTTATTTCTGAAGGTCATCTAGCCTTTTTTTTCTTCCGAGGTCGTTGGCAACACTGGCCCTCATTCCTTGTTTTACTTCTTCCCCATCCGACTTGCAGAAACGGATTTCTTATTGATAACTAATATTCCCAAGAAATCAGAAAAACTACTTTCAAGCAAGCACATATTTTCTATAGCATTTTAATACATAGTATATTTACATGCATCAGCCTATGATTTGGTTCATACATCAATTGTTAATCCGCCTTTACTCGCAGTTGAGCGTCGCGCTCACCTTCGCAATTTGTTTAGCTACTGGAACCAGAGATTTTTTTTTTGTTCATTTTGCTGCCACCTACCTTCCGTTGAACGTATTATTAATAATGGAGAATAATTATTTTGCTAGTTGGTGACATGAACCGATTAAATGATTATTTCGTAAAAGAAAGTTGTCTCAGTGAGTACCACGCTCACCTGCAAGAAACATTAATGCAGTGGTGCCCCCCCCTCATGTCCATGACGCACCCCCTCAATTGTCTATCCGTAGGTGTTCTTCCATGAAAAAAAAAACTTTTCGGTTAATTTTTACACCCCCTCAAACATATTTATATAGATTTTTAACCCCCCCCCAAATATTTCAATGACGCAGTTTGCGTCATAGCCCCCCCTTGTGGGCACCCCTGAATGTGTGTATGTGTGTGTGGGGGGGTATGGTTGTGTGTGTGTGTGTGTGTGTTTGTGTTATACATCGCGACAAAACATAACCAATTTTTTCCTCGAAGGTCAAGATCTAAGGGTTTACTTGTCCCCACCAGAAATCCTTCATTGTAACTAGATTTCGGCGTTGCCGCACCAACTCAGGTAGAACTGTAAAAAGCTCTCAGTATGGCTAACCCCATTACGGTTATCATAGTAGCCCGAGCCCGTGCAGATTTCTAAACACATTACCCCACAGAAATGAGTGCCATAAGTCCAGGCCTTCTAAAGGCTGTTGCGCCAGGAATTTAGTTATCATTATTATTATTACTAATAATAATATGTAACATTAGTAATAGGCTTAATAAAGATTCTGTCTGTTTATCTGCTCTGCTTGTAAGTATATTATTTCTAACTTTAAGATATAGTTATAAAGGTCAATATATAATTGATCAGTTTCTTTCTAATCTGATTCTTCACGTGTATAAAAACTGGACAAACTACAAATTAGGATACTATAGACAGGAAATTAATGATAGCTTTATTACTCAGATATTAACCGTCATACATTAATACATATGAGGGTCTAGGTACTTAATAGAATGCTTTTTAATCATCTTTTTTTAAAAGAAAAAAGTTTTAAATTGTCATTATAGACAGATGGTCTACCGAATAATAATAATAATAATAATAATAATAATAATAATAATAATAATAATAATAATAATAATAATAATAATGTTTTCCCAGGACATTGAAGAAAGTTATCGTGTCTTGCAAAATATTTTTGATGGAGACAAAGATCATATTGTCATCGAGATAGATCAATTGTCCTCAGAAACTGAGGAAAACGAAAACGAGGGCATATTTTGAACTCTTGAAGTATTAAGTTCCAATTGTTTATTTTATCTATTTATGTAAGAATTTTCAAAATAATGTTCAATCAGGTCTGATGTAGTGCTTTATGAGATTGATTCTAAGTTGCATGAAGGGCATAAACAAATAATAATAATAATAATAATAATAATAATAATAATAATAATAATAATAATAATAATAATAATGTTTTCCCAGGACATTGAAGAAAGTTATCGTGTCTTGCAAAATATTTTTGATGGAGACAAAGATCATATTGTCATCGAGATAGATCAATTGTCCTCAGAAACTGAGGAAAACGAAAACGAGGGCATATTTTGAACTCTTGAAGTATTAAGTTCCAATTGTTTATTTTATCTATTTATGTAAGAATTTTCAAAATAATGTTCAATCAGGTCTGATGTAGTGCTTTATGAGATTGATTCTAAGTTGCATGAAGGGCATAAACAAATAATAATAATAATAATAATAATAATAATAATAATAATAATAATAATAATAATAATAATAATAATAATAATAATAATAATAATGTTTTCCCAGGACATTGAAGAAAGTTATCGTGTCTTGCAAAATATTTTTGATGGAGACAAAGATCATATTGTCATCGAGATAGATCAATTGTCCTCAGAAACTGAGGAAAACGAAAACGAGGGCATATTTTGAACTCTTGAAGTATTAAGTTCCAATTGTTTATTTTATCTATTTATGTAAGAATTTTCAAAATAATGTTCAATCAGGTCTGATGTAGTGCTTTATGAGATTGATTCTAAGTTGCATGAAGGGCATAAACAAATAATAATAATAATAATAATAATAATAATAATAATAATAATAATAATAATAATAATAATAATAATGTTTTCCCAGGACATTGAAGAAAGTTATCGTGTCTTGCAAAATATTTTTGATGGAGACAAAGATCATATTGTCATCGAGATAGATCAATTGTCCTCAGAAACTGAGGAAAACGAAAACGAGGGCATATTTTGAACTCTTGAAGTATTAAGTTCCAATTGTTTATTTTATCTATTTATGTAAGAATTTTCAAAATAATGTTCAATCAGGTCTGATGTAGTGCTTTATGAGATTGATTCTAAGTTGCATGAAGGGCATAAACAAATAATAATAATAATAATAATAATAATAATAATAATAATAATAATAATAATAATAATAATAATAATAATAATAATAATAATAATAATAATAATGCTATTTATAAAACACTAACATTAGTGCATCACGCTAACTCCTAATAGTAAATCACGTTGATGCTCATTGCAATAATATAATGCAATACAGTAATTTAGATTTGAGCATCTTAGGGAATGCATCTTAGGGAATGTTTGGCACTTTTGAGGTTTGGTTATTTCTTTTTATAACTGATACCAATGTCCGACGTGGCAGAAATTTATTTTTTTCTTGCTTTAGTTCTACGTGACGAAATTTTTCTTCAAGGTTAGTGTTCTCACCTGCTCGGAAGGTCTTCCTGATTCGCCTATTCCTGTTCTGCCTACTAGCCTCAAAGCAATATTTATCAAGATTTCTTCGTCATAATGATTGTAGGCGAAACAGGAATTCATGTTTTACCTATTCCTTTTTCGCCTACTGTTAAGATGAAGGGATACTTTTTTGAGTCTGGGATTTTGCTTGGTAATTTTATTTCTAATGTATGTGAATTCAGTTATTCCGTAACATAATTTAATATTAACGAAACTTTATCAATAGTCGCGATTTTAAAAACAACTATATGAACAACAAATGGAGGAAGTAGATGTACTTTCACTTTTACCAAATATTATCTTAGCTAGTCGAAAAAATATTGCGCTCCGATTGGCGTTTCATTGGGGAGAGAACAAATCAGAATCTCAGAATACGTCTAGCTTTGAATTGAAACTTTTAATGAGGCACCGGAAATATAACTGCTAGTCTTGTGTTGAACTTTGTGTATGTCATATAATAGAGTAGAATAGTATAGATTTTTTTTTCACTAAACAATGAATATTGTAATAGACAGCGTCAATAATATACAAAATTCAGATTACTACAGGGTGCGGCACGTAAAACCGGCCCGTCGTAATATTCTGGTATATTGTGTTTTTGGCAACACTTGAATAATCTACCTTCCTACCAAGAGATGGCGTGTCGAGGCCGGGTCGACTTACGTGACCTGCAGCAGTCACGTGCAGCCGCAGCCAGTGAAACTTGTCGAAACCAGTTGAGAAAAAGGCCTCGTTGTGTTAAGCCGGGTGAGTGTCAGTGTGTGATAATGCCGTATTCGATACCCGACCGTGTTGCCATTGTTGAAGGGTTCATTCTCACTGGATCTTTTGTGAAAACAAAGAATTTGTTTCGGGAGAAATTTCCAGGATGTTCTGTGCCAGCAAAAAGCACCATTCAGGAATTGATTGAAAAATGGCGGCGTACAGGATCGGTTCAAAATGCTCCCAGGAACAGACGACCATCTGTCTGCACACCTGAATTAAAGATGCAGGTGGAGGAGATAATGACAAGAAGTCCTCGAAAGTCAACCAGGAGATTGAGTCAACAGGTTCATGCGAGTGAGAGAAGTTGCAGACGTGTTTTAAGGGGACTGAAGTTAAAACCGTACCGAATAAGTGTTGTGCAAGAACTGAAGGAGCCTGACCTGCAGAAGAGGGTGCATTTCTGTTCATGGCTGTTGAGAAATGTTGCCAATGGTTTCTTGGATCCACTAATGCTCATCATGAGTGACGAGGCGTGGTTCCACCTGTCTGGGTACGTAAATTACCAAAACAACCGGTATTGGTCGACAGAAAATCCACACGCAATCCACCAGGTACCCTTGCATGATGAGAAGATTGGTGTTTGGTGTGCCATTTCCGCCACACGCGTAATTGGGCCCATATTCTTTGAGACGATAGTGAACAGTGACGTGTATATAGGAATCCTGGAGGAGTTTTATACACACTTGACCGAAGAGGAGCGTGAGTTATGTTGCTTTCAGCAGGACGGTGCAACATGCCACACATCAGCTGCATCATTGTCCCTTGTGCATGAGATGTTTACACCAGAGAGGACAATCAGCAAAGGCTTGTGGCCTCCTCGGCCACCAGCCTTGTCCACGTGTGACTTTTACTTATGGGGACTGTTAAAGGAAAGAGTATAACTAACTAACTAACTAACTAACTAACTCTATGGCCTATGGAACCCGGAGGTTCAGTGCCGCGTTCACAAAAGCTCTCCACTGACTTCTATCCTTAGCTAATTGCATCCAGTTTCTACTTTGTATTCCTATCTCTGCGAGATCCATCTTAATATTGTCCTCCCATCTGCGCCTAGGTCTTCCTAATGGTCGTTTTCCTATGGGTCTACCAGTCAAGACTTTGAAAGCGTTTCTACTTTCTTCCATTCTAGCTACATTACCTGCCCACCTAAGCCTCCTAGACTTGACGACCCTAACAATGTTGGGTAAACCGTATAAACTATGTAGTTCCTCGTTATGAAGCTTCCGCCATTCCCCATTCTCGTTCCTCTTGGGTCCGAATATTCTTCTCAGGATCCTGTTCTCAAATACTTTCAGTCTATGTTCTTCCCTCAAAGTAAGCGACCATGTTTCACAACCATATAGAACAACAGGCATGATTATCGTTTTATATATTTTAAGCTTCGAATTCCTCGACAGAATTCGCGACGACAAGAGATTTTGAACCGAATAGTAACACGAATTCCCTGCTTTTAGTCGACATTTAATTTCTTCGTGAATATGATTTTCGTCTGTTAATATTGATCCTAAATATTTGAAAGTATCCACTTTATCAAAAGCATTATTTAATATTTTAACGCCTCCACAATTTGCCGTATTACGGTCCCGACGCACTTCCATGTATTTAGTTTTCTCTGCATTTACTTCTAAACCCATGTCCCTGCAAGCGTTTAATAAGATCTCTGCATTTATTTCTACTGTTCTCCTATCATCCCCTATTAAATTTACATCATCAGCATATGCCATAACCTGGTGAATGCCGTTCAACTCTAGGCCCTGGTTGCTATCTTTGATTTTCCTTATGGCGTATTCCAGCACAAAGTTAAATAATAATGGCGACAACGCATCTCCTTGTTTCAGGCCATTTTCGACGTGGAAGCTCGTGGACAAAAATTTTCCTACCCGGACTTTACTTTGGGATTCACTTAAACATATCTTAATTAATCTAATTAGCTTTCTCGGTATTCCAAGTTCTGTAAGAACGTTGTATAATGTTTCTCTCCTAACCGAGTCGTAAGCCTTTCTAAAATCAATAAATAGTTGATGTACCGGGGTATTGTATTCCCACTTCTTTTCGAGTATTTGGCGAATGGTAAATATTTGGTCGATAGTTGATCGATTTCGTCTAAATCCGCACTGATAATCTCCAATAATTTCATCTGCGTATGGGGTCAATCTTGCTAACAGAATATTTGAAAGGATTTTATAGGATGTTGACAGAAGAGAAATGCCTCGATAATTATTACAGTCAGTTTTGTCGCCTTTCTTGTGAATTGGAACAATGATTGATTCTTTCCACTCTTGTGGCAATTCTTCCTTGTTCCAGATAAGGAGAATGAGTTTGTGTATCTTGTTCCACAATTTTTCGCCTCCAGCTAAAATTAACTCAGCCGGAATTTCATCTACACCCGGAGATTTGTGTTTCTTCAATTTCTTTATAGCGGCTTCCACTTCTATTCGATTGGGTTCTGGAATATACGGTTCTGCGGTGTGTATCTCCTTTTCTCCACGCACATTAGTTTTTGGCTGCGTGTTCAGCAAATCGTCAAAGAAATCTTTCCATCTATTTAAGAGGCTATCCGTATCGGTGAGAACTGTTCCGTCAGATTTCTTTAATATATAAGCACGAGGTTGATAGCCTTTCTTAAATTCGCTGATCCCCTTATACATGTCCCGAATATTTTTATTTTTAAAGGAAAGAGTATACGAAACAAATCCACACACAATTGAAGAACTTAAGACCAGGATCCAGGATGTCACCAATAGCATTACAACACAAGAACTGACAAGGGTATATATGAATCTCCTCAATCGTGCTCACATGTGTGTTGAAGTAGGCGGAGGACACTTTCAGCACCTGCTGTGAAGATGAGTAGTCATATTCAATACATTACATTTCATTTGTGTGTTGTAGTTAATCATATTCAATACAAAACATTTCATTTTATGTGTTCACTTTACGGGCCGGTTTTACGTGCCGCACCCTGTATAATTTACACGAAATCGACATTACACATCCTTCGAATATACAGTATAGTGGTAATACACTGTATAGTTTCATGCTTGTATATTTATAGCTTCTTTGGGTTGTATTTAGTCTAACGTGTGAGATATTTAAATCATATTTACGTTTTGTATTATATGAGTGAGCATTATTGCGATAATCAATACTTTCCAGATTTTCTCTATCGTGCATAAATATACAACGAAGAAATGGTCATGATCTGCATTTCCTTAAACAATAGTCTACATGATGCAGTATCTGGCAAACCTTTTATTCTGCCTTCTTCTGCCGTTTGAAGACAATTTGAACACCCTATGGATTACCCTACAATAATATACCGTAGTGTAAATGACAATGAAAAAAGCATATTATGCTGTAAGAAGCAGGGTTTCAGTAACTGTTGTCCTGCCAAGCGTGAATCACTTTTCTAGATAGTTTAATAATTGATTTTTAATACATTACTCAAAAATTTTGGGTGTAATTGGCACTAAGGATATAGGATGATTGTCATTAGGTTTACTTTTATCGTTTTTCTTATGTATGGCTACAGTGAGTGTCAATTTAAGGCAATCAGGGAAGATTCTCTCGAGAAGCACTCAGTTAAATAGGTAAACTAAAGATTCAATTATAACATCAATTACAATTTTTTTAACAAGTTGTTAGAAAATCCATAGGAACCCTCAGTTTGAAGGTTTCAGTTTACTAACGACTGATAAAACTGTTCTGGTATTCATTGCAGTCCATGAAAAATAGACTCAATGTTACATTTAGCTGTGCTAATAAACTTCTAAAGTCAAAATTTTGATTTTCGGAGAAACAGTTCTCATCTTTTGATTTATCATTTAATTGTGTAATACTATTCCCAAAATATTCACTAAATTCGTTTACGGATCAGTAGTAATCCTGTAGTGTTTGTAATATTATGAAACATGATTAGTCTATTCCGTTGTGATTTAAGATGTGTCGTATACCTATTAAAAACTGTTTCAGTATATTTGCTTCCTTATGGTAGTTCTCTTAACCTTTTTCGGACAGCATACATTTAGACATGTAACCAAGGAATGCATAAAAGCTCAGAAATTTCCTGAGCTTTTTCCTGGGCCCGTGTCGCACAGCTTTTAAAATTATAGATAGAATTGTCTTCTGAGTGTTTTGTGACAATATTTTTATAACAAGTGTCTTTAAGTGTCACAGATACGTCGAACTTTGTTAACACTAAGTGTGGGAGCAAACTATTTGAATATAAAGATTATTTATATCGGATTAACAAGCGTAATAGTGAGAAAACTTACATGATATGTACGCTCGGATGCAAAGCCCCTATTGTTCTTCTTGGAGATGAGCCTGTAAAATCGTCAGGCAGGCCTATAGATTCGCACGAGTCGCAAGGAAAGTCAGAAGTTTTGTGGATAAAATGACGAACAGGGTAATCGAGGAACAAATTCAACCACTTCCAAAGATTTACAGATACGTTCATTTCTTTGTTCTAAGGCTCAGCACAGTGACATTTAGTTATTATTATTATTATTAGGTCTATTATTATTATTATTTCGGGGGAGTATTGCTATCATAGTGCAAGTCACAGACTTTCGTAGTGTAATGAGCACAGAGTTGGTTTGTCAGATTTCACCAATGAACAATAGAATAGCCAAGTGGAAGAGTGAAGAAAATGTAATAGTTACTCTAATCCTCATTTATTTTTATTGGGTTGTATAGAATATTAAAAAATGTGACAAATGGACAAGAAGAACTAACAGTGTTGAGGAATGGCAGTCAAAACTGAAGAGAAAGTGGTCTCATTGAGCATCCCAATATATTTATATACATTGTTGGAGTTATTGAAGCAAGAACAGGAGGAGAATGAAAATCTAAGTTGTTGCTGGAGATAGAGAACCATTCAAAAGTGCAGAAATTGAAGCACAAACGCTTAGATCAGCGAAGTAATACTTTGAAGGATAGATTAAAATCTAAAGGTATACATTTAATGGATTACATTGATACTATATCCTTTTGCATATGTTTGGAAAACTAGGTATGAGTATACGACAGAAGAAAAGAAGTACAAATAAATGAACATGTAGAAAAACAGAGCTCTTCTCTATTTTTCTTTTCTTTTCAACTTCATCAGTTACTTTTATTTAATGCTAAAACGTTTTTCCTTCCTTTTGATGACTAGCATTAAATCAATATCCCGGATTCGTATAAAGCTAAAATCCCCAACTCAAAAATTTTCCTTTGTCTTTACAGTAGGCGAAACAGGAATAGGCAAAACATGAAGGAATCGCTCGGAAGGCAGGGGATCTTCTCGGAAGGCAGTAGCAAGAGTCTCTTGGCGGAGACAAAAGGAAAGCGTTTAACTACAATGATAAGGTTGAGGAAACGGGAGAACACCTATGATGTTTTCCAACCCTTCAACTTTCATTCCAAAATAGGTTCTTATGAATCCGGGACCCGCGTAACTTTGATTTTTCTTTCTCGGTAATTAAAACGTATTTTACAGTATATATTAGGGATGGCCAAATTTTTCCGGAATCCGGATTCCGGAAATTTTGTTGTCCGGAATCGGATAATTTACTTTCCGGAATTCGGAAAAATTCCGGAATTCGGAAAAATTCCGGAATTCAGAAAAATTCCGGAATTCGGAAATACCGGAATTCAGAAAAATTCCGGATTTCGGAAAAATTCCGGAATTCAGAAAAAATCCGGAATTCGGAAAAATTCCGGATTTCGGAAAAATTCCGACATTCGGAAAAAATCCGAAATTTAGAAAAAATCGGAATTTTTCCGAGATCCGGAATTTTTCCGATTTTACTTTCCGGATTCCGGAAAGTAAAAATTCTGGAATTGGCCATCCTTAGCTAGTAGCTGTTAAAAGAGAAACACAATAATGAATAGGCTATATATACTGTATTAATTTCTTGTAGTTGGATATGTCTTTATCATTTACGTAGGCAATTGCTACTGCAGTTATTTAGTACTTTATGAGAAAGGTCTTATTTTCACACACAAAAAAGTCGCCGGTATGTCTCAAACATTATCGCGTTTTCACCTGCAGCTGCTCCAAAGCACTGCAAACTACTTTTTAACCAGACGAAAGGCAGTGAAGGAAAATAAATCTCAACAAATATTCTAATAACAGTCGCTTATTGTCAACATACCTACAGGGAGCGCAGAAAGTGTTCGTACACCGTGCATACTTTATATTGAAAACAGCTAGCATGAGAACGGGAGGTGGAAAATATATATATAACCAGAATTAAGACTACACATTCATACATTTTATTTCTATATACAAGAGAAAGGCCAAACAAACACAATCACTGTTTTGTTCAGAAGAAAAGAGAGAATTCCTTTTTTGTAAACGCAAAAAGTCACCGTACACTTATGCTTGAATTAATGCTTATAAAGTATATTACGTTATTTAATATTTTGTGAGATTACCCTGTGCGTTAATGATTGTCTGTAGTCTTCGTGGCATTGATTTCACCTGTAGTAGTTCGTAGTTCTGTAGCTTCGGGACTGATTATGTCCCATTCTTCTTGAATAGCTTTTCTTAGGCCTTCTTTAGTAGACAAGCTGTGCCTTCTGATTCTTGTCTCCAGAACAGATCATAGATGTTGTATGGGGTTCATGTCTGGGGATTGGGGAGGTGTGCGAAGCTGTTTCAAGGTATTATAGAGTCAGGGGCGGATCCAGAGGGAGGCGATCACCCCACCCCCCACAAGAGGAAACTCTTATTTTATATATAAATAAACCCATCCATAACAAGTTTGGAGCTCTTAAAAGTAGCAGTATTACCGCCGACCGCCCCCCCCAGAAGTCCGTCCTGGATCCGCCCCTGGCAAACCTTGCAGACAGGCCTTGTTCAACAGTACAAACAATAATTACGATGTATAATGTTTCTATCACTGTGCGAAACCATAAAAAAAAAAAAAATAATAATAATAATAATAATAATAATAATAATAATAAAAAAAAAGAACTGAAAGACCAAGAGTGTTGAGTGAACAAGTTAAACATTACATTATTAGGGAAAGAAAAAAGGTTCCAAAAAGTAGTGCTGTGCAATTGGCAACGGATCTGGAAACACGCGGTGGCGGAATATTTGCAGGGTATCATGGTCGGATAGCCAGGAAAATGTTCTGGGTGAACAAGACAAATCGTATAAAGAGACTAAAGTTTGAAAAAGAGTATAAAGATAAGGGATCAGGCTTCTTTCTGGAATAGGGCCATATTTTCGGACGAAAATAAATTTAATTTTATCGAGTCCAATGGGAGGCGTATGGTATGGCGCAAGGTGAATACAGAGATGAATCCTCAAAATCTCGTCCCTAAAGTAAGACATGGAGGAGGGTCCGTGCTCGTCTGGGGTTGTATGAGTGCCTCAGGAGTGGGTCGTCTCCACCTTATCGATGGAGTGATGATCCACAAAGTGTATATTAACATATTAAAGGAATATCTCCATACTAGTGCCAGAAGATGGTTCTTGAAAACAATTTATTGTTCAGCAAGACAACGACTCCAAACATACAGCGGAAAATACTCGGTTGTGGCTACTCTATACAGGGGCGGATCCAGGACGGACTTCTGGGGAAGGGGCGGTCGGCAGTAATACTGCTACTTTTAAGAGCTCCAAACTTGTTATGGATGGGTTTATTTATATATAAAATAAGAAAGTTTCCTCTTGTGGGGGGGGGGCGATGGCCCCGATCGCCCCCCTCTGGATCTGCCCCTGAGGTTTGCTATCTTTCTCAAAGACTTACCCTTCCTATGCACTTTAATAATTACTTTTCTTGTCTCCTCATTTGTTTCTGTTCGGTTGCTTCCCATTTCGACAGCCCACCGTGCAGTTTTTTCACTCCTATTCACAACTAAACTCATTTTGTTACTCGTCATGCTATACAGAGGTGTATACTCAGGTGAATACTAGTGAACCCCAGTTGTGGTATCTTTGTTTCGTATTCGTACGTCAGGTGTACGATCACTTTTTGCGTCTACTCTATACATTTTCTACGGAATTTATTTACTTTCTGACCATTAAACTTGTCTTTGTGGTTCTTTATTGATATATTCATAAAGCTTAGTTTTCATTATTCATATTGTGCGTGTTATTACACTTCTTAAATTTTCTGTTTCTTTTTCGCAGGCATTCTCGTTTCAATAGCATAGGTGTACGAACACTTTCTGCGCTCACTGTATGTACAGTAAATACAAATTTATAATTTTTGACTTTACGAAGTATACAATGTAATTGTTCAATAATTAACATAAGCAGGCATTCATTAATTTATATTAATATAATAGTTAACAAAACTAATAAGCGGGTGATTGGTGACTCAGTGGTAGAGTTTTCATCTATGGTATTCTAACCCAGGACATGTGGGTTTTCGATGGCTAATTTTGTGTTCGAAAATTTTCCCGGTGGTACTCTTGGTTCCCTTTCTTATATTTGTTCCATCATCACTCATTAACGAATTTAGTTTATCAAAACTCTATAGCCATATATTCATTCTGTCCGTCAGTGAAACAAACAGTCTCAAGAACTATCTGATGGATTACCAATCAATTTTGGCCATGATGTACAGAGTCAATAGTTAAGAATCGAGTTCCCTGATGAATAATATATTCAAACCGGAAGCGGTACAAATCAACCATTTCCGGTTTTAACGTTAATCATTATATAGTAAATATGGTAGTAGATAGCGAGAAGCGGTTTCCAGTAATCGACATATATAACATTCATGTAGATAGAATGTTACCCAGTTTGTGTATCTGCTGAAAATAATGAGCTTAGGTATTTAGAGAGCATTTTCCGCTTTAGAAAATGTGTGCTTGGTAAAGAATGTAGAGAATTAGCTGAGTCAGGCACGTAGCTAGAATATGGTAATAGGAAGGGGGGGGGGGATCTGTCACGAAATACTGTGGTTATTTACCAGGGGTTCAATCATTCTAAACTATTTTATTGGCAACATATATTGGTTCGTTTAGCCAAGATTTCTAATGGGTGCATGATATGAAACACTGTGGTTACACACCAGAGGCTCGATCAATCTAAATATTTTACTGACAACATACCCATATTGATTGGTTAGGACAATAAAATGAGGATATATTAGTAAGTATTTTAATAAGAAGCTATGAAGAAATCTCGAGTAAAAGAATATAAAAAAAGTATTGAAAAAGATATCGTCTTCCGAGGTCATTCGAACGGTGTCGAGAATTTTGCGTATGGGAAATTTGCGCCCTACCTCAAGAACAGGGAAAATTGCGCCTGCGATGTACCTCCACCGGGAAGTTTGAGCCCTGCGAAATAAAAGAAACTATTGGAGCTTACGCATTTCCTCGGAGGGGCTGACATTACAGCATAAACAATCCTCCCCCCACAACCATGCCATTTGTCATTTATTTTCATTGTGGCTATATAAGGGAAGAATAAACTTCAATATAAGCCAAAAGAACACAACGGATCAACGCAATCACTGCTTCTTCCAGAGATGATTTTGGGGGAACACTGGCCTCCCCAGAGCTCTCAGAGTGCCCCCTCGGAGGAGACCAAAATAATACGTCTATAATATAATAATAAATAGAATAGTACCAACAGTGACCCCCCTCCGGAATACTAAATGTCCCCCCCGGAACATTTTTCCTGAAAGAACGACTGAACGCAATTGTGTGTTTGAAGTGTAATTCCAGCAAGTAAACACACTGTACATAGTTTTCTTGATAATATTACTGAACTGATTTTACATTCACTTTACATTTTCTTTTCTATATTTTGTGTCCTGAAAAGCCAAACAACTCGCAAGGATTGTGAACAGAGATATCTGGGTAGAGCCAAACAGCCTTTTGTAGATTAAATTATACTCTTTGATTATATTAATAAATAATTATATATCAGTCATTTATACTTTTATTGTAAATATTGTAGTATAATGAAAAATTGTATTTGTATGGATTGCCCTTTAGTGAACTAAAATTGTATTTTTTTCGTTTGTTCGGAATATTATAACGGATGGAGTAACTCACTGAGACGATGAGAGGCAAGCCTAGTTCAAGTGCGAGTGGAAGTTACTTTACACAATACAATAATAAGTTGAATTGTAGGGCGCTAACATCCCAGTGCAAATATATAGCCGGCGCATTTTCCCCTCTTTTTGGGGTAGAGCGCAAACATCCCAGTGCAAATATATTGCGAGCGCATTTTTTCCTATTTTTGTGGTAGGGCGCAAAATTCTCGCATTCAAGGAAAATATAATGTCCGTGAAGTTAACAAGCCACTTATGTCAGACTCCAATTTCGACTTTAAACGTCGCTAGTGCTACGTTAGTGTTCGATAGTGACGCAAATCGTTAGTACTCCAACTGCATGCCAACACGCCCACTTCTAAGAATCATCTCAAAAATGAGGTTAACCGTTAGAGCAAGTAAGTGCTCATTGGTGCCATTAACATTAACGTTAAAGCCTCCATCGTACGGCCCTTTGAGTAATAATAACACCACGTTTTTTGCTAGTCTCAATGCGTCCCTATATTCTCGCGAACATTCTGACGTGCCCAAGTTAGTTACTTTTTCTTTTTTTTGGGGGGGGGACTATTGCTTATCTGTTATTGTTTATTGTTTATTGCTAGTCTGCAGAGTAGTCCTTACATTAATATGCCATTGTCCTTGATAATCATTGCGTATTTACAAGCAATTTGTTATTACTGTTAGAAGATATCAAAAAACAACAGATAAAATCTACTACTTAACGGTTCATATTTTTCTTTTACAGTACATAAACGATTAATAATAATAATAATAATAATAATAATAATAATAATAATAATAATAATAATAATAATAATAAGACTATTCCAGCATAAAAGTTATCAATTGCATCACACTGGCAACAAGCGACGCATATTTTAACTTCATAAAAAATCGTTTCTCACGATTTTCTGGAAAACTACGTATGATAACATCTTCATTATGTCAAGTTGTTTATCTCAGTGTGATATATGTATTACCTCTGGACAATATCACAGTAAAACAAAAATTAAATATTAGGAGTACATCGTACTTTTGGACTACATCTCATTAACCATGGGAAGATTGAGTAGTGTATACTTTAGGATGTAAGTTTCAGCTTAACTTGCATCATACATTCTTAGGATTACAAAAAGGAAATTTGTTCGTTTGCATTTGAACAATATTCTTAGGATTACAAAAAGAAAAAATAATTTTTCCGAATTCCGGAATTTTTCCGAAATCCGGAATTTTTCCGAATTCCGGATTTTTTTCCGAAATCCGGAATTTTTCCGAATCCGGATTTTTTTCCGAATTCCGGATTTTTTCCGAATTCCGGATTTTTTTCCGAAATCCGGAATTTTTCCGAATTCCGGAATTTTTCCGAATTCCGGAATTTTTCTGAATTCCGGATTTTTTCCGAATTCCGGAATTTTTCCGAATTCCGGAATTTTTCCGAAATCCGGAATTTTTCCGAATTCCGGAATTTTCCGATTTTACTTTCCGGATTCCGGAAAGTAAAAATTCCGGAATTGGCCATCCCTAGTATATATAGTTGCAAGTAAGAAGATACATATGAGTTTTGTAATTTAAAATTTAAAAATGCAGTATGATAATTAATTATAAAGTACTAATTTTATTTAATCACTTTCAGCCCAACAAATGAAATTCAAACAATTCGCATCCTGGGTCTTGGTCATCAATACTGCGTCTTATTCTTTGTCTTGCACAGTCAAGTCTTGGTCCTGCATTTCGTAGTCTTGGTGGTCTTTCATGCTATACAAGAGCCAAGAATGCTCGCCTCATCGGTACAAATGAAGACCAAGTGTTATTTTGATTATGGTCTTTCATACTATACGGAAAGCAAGAAAATATGCTCATCGCTACTTGGTGATCACAAAAACAAGGCAAAGAGCAAGATTACTATGCACTTCGTCTTGCCGCTTGGGCTTGGTCGTCCATATCCAATCTTTCTTTTGGCTTTGCTTAAACAACTTCTAGTTTTGTTCTAAATCCAGACTCCATATTGGCGTAGATATTAATATTACAGTCGATTGGTAAAATCAATCTTCCACATTTAAAAATTAAAGTACACACAAGTACAAAAATAAGTATTTACCATAAAAACACTAGCTGCAAGTGTTCAAAATAGATTTATGGTTTCTATAAAATCAATTGAAAATTGCTACTTTTAATTAGGCAGCTAGTGAAAAACAGCAGCTTTCGACACCAGTCGAGTTTAAACTCAATCTAAACTCAGTTGACCAAAGTGAACTGACTCGAATAACCTGACCCGACAACCCGACCCGAGCTAGCCAGATACGAGTATGGGCAGTTGTTGTCAATCGCTGGCATCGTGACATATACCTCTTGTTGCTGTGAATTTCAATGTTTCAATGTTTTTTGCGATTGTATAAATCCTTCAAATAAAACACATTTCTAGCGTTGGAAGACATAAAGACTGGTCAGGTGGCTTCATCTTTGGTAATATATGATCAACAGTTCAACTCTCATCGTTATTATTTCTAACTTTGAATACATGAGCTCACTCCTTATTACTTACAATAGTTTACCAAGTGTCTCATCTTGTGTCATCACTAAAGTTCTGCACCTTAAACGGAAACCCATTCACTGTAAAAGACTAAACTACGCGGATGAACCTGTACAGTAGTAGAACTATCTTTAAAAAAATGTCGATCTCATCAGCAACCTCTACCTCCTTTTGTGCAGTTGTAGACACGGAATAAAGAATAAAAGAAAACGTTATATAACTTGTACGGATGCCCAGAACCAGAAGCGAGATTAAACACTTCTAAGAGAAACAGAGCTTTATGAAACGAAATGTTTCTTTCTCGACATATTTTTTGAAACGAGGCAGTCTCAACTCTTTCCTTGTGGACAATTTGTCTCTCAACTTCAAAGTATTAGGGCATGGGTGGAGTTATTGGGGGCATGGGAGAACGTTGCCGCCCCCCAACTTTTTGACAAAAAGTAAAAATGCAATCTATAAGATGGCAACCTACCAAAACCTCCGAGACCGACCAAAAGGTCTGCCCCCCACTGGCCCCCTAGTAGACAATTCCTAGCTCCGCATATGTATTAGGCGAATATCAATATTCTCCACTCAGACTAAATTACAATAGGCTGCTTAACGTTCAATAGATAAGATCATTAGACAGCTCAAGGTTCATGTTTGGCTCTAGTATTCATGCCAACACTCATGAGAGCAGCAAGTTTGCTTCTCAAATTCATGCAAATTCAACTTCGTATTATCTCTTGAGCAATTATTAATATACTGACATTTCTTGCGGTCACTTGTTATTGATGGTGACTAAAATGCTCGTTTAATGTTGTTCTATAGCTTTATTTTCCATCGTTTGTGTTTCTGTTGGTTGGTTTATGAGATTAAAGTTTATAGTCTCTTTCAGCTCTCCCACTGGAAATCGAAGCCGATGGCTCGTACACCAAAGACGTGCGTTAGCCACTACACCAGTGGAAAGGCTTGAGCTTTTGTTTTATCCTAATACAACACCAAGGTTTAACAAGGACTGGACCAACCATTAATAAGAAGTTCGAACCACGACAGCAGCTTAAATCCAGAATTGATGGATGCATAGGCCAGAATGTAAGATCAACATTGACATTATAGGATATTTGTCGCCCTAGTATCTGACGACGAAAAGAGCTACATTATAGGAACACGCTTGCGGTCTTGAATTATATCACTCTTACTGCAATAGGAGTGCCTAGAGGTAGGTTTAAGGGCGCAAGTTGCGCCCAGGAGATTGTTCGAAGAACGTAGTTTTTCATTGAAAATAGTACAATCAAACCTGATAACGGGAAATTTGCAGAGCAGAATGGTAAATTAGAAAGAGGAATTGGTGAGTAGAAGAGTAAATTTGGGGAAGAATGGTAAAATTTTGGGGGTTGTGTACAGTCTTTGTGGGGATGGCACACCTGTACTGCAGGTTATGTACACAGAATACGTTATACACAAGTGTGTTGGATACAATATATACCTATTTATTTTAAATATATAAATTAGGGATGGCCAGACGGATCCGGATCTCGGATATCCGGATCCTATAATATCCGGATCCGGATTCTATAAGATCCGGATCTCGGATCCGGATCCGAAATTTCGGATCTTGGATCCGGATCCGGATCTTGGATACGGATCCGCATATCCGATTCCTGGATCCGGATCCGAAGTTTCGGATCTTGGATCCGGATCCGAAGTTTCGAATATTGGATCCGGATATTCGGTTCCTCTATCCACACCCGAAATTTCGAAGTTCAGATTCGGACTCCTGATTAGAATATCTGGGCCTGAGACCCAGAACTAAAATATCCATATGTATAAAATTGACTAGGTGAATTTTATCTAACTCAGTGGGAAGACAATTCAATTTAAATGACAAAAGATTACATGAAAATCTCATTTTCACATTTTTCGGGGTTAGACCACTGTTGCGCACACCCCATCATTTAGTCTTTAGTATATCTTTAAACGTACTACAAGTATGCCACTTTCATCTCAAGTCAGTAATTGTATAGATCTGCCTTTTGTTATATATTAATCGAGTTAGGATTAAAACTCGATTGTTTGTGAGACCTATGATAATATTTTCAGAATGAGTTATAACGTTGAAAAACTGCATAGTAATGCTGTATATTATCTTTGTGCCACATTGGAATTTAATGTAGTCTATTTTATACAGTCGGCTCTTATGATTAATTCAATGATCTGAACTCCTGCAGCATTACCTAAAATCATGGATGTCTTTGAATTTTCGTCATTATTTCTATTTTTTATTACGAGCAAAATAAATATCATAAGCGGCATTTTACATAATACATATAGACGCAGTTCAGTCAGTTGATTGCTTAAAGTTTATAGCAAAGCTATTACATTTCTAAGACACTGGCGGCTTTAGGACAAAATCCATGGCTTTCCCATAAAATCTTAAATCTCTCTATATAAAAAGGGCAAAGTCCTGAGTGAGTGAGTGACAGATCACCGTACAGGCCAAATCGCTTAAGCTACAAACGTGAAATTTGGACAGTTTATAGGCTTTGTGACGTAGGATACTACTAAGGAAGAACTTTGGGAAATTCGACGAGGAAGGGGGGAAATGGTGTGGAAAATAATGATGATACTTGACGTTAGATACTTCAAATTTGGTATTTGGGTTTCTCATTGAAAATAATTTGATACTTGTTAAAGTGCTTTTTGATATTTAAATTAGAAGGGGCAGGGAAAATGTAGAAAGTAAAAGAACGGGTGGTAATTGCAATTATTGCAATTAGTATAATAATATGCCTATATCTTGGAAACTTAAAGGGTTAGAAACATGGAATTTGGTATTTGGACTTCTCACTTAAAATAATTAGATACGTATTTCAACGTTTTTTTGATATGTGGCCCAGAAGGGAAGAAAAAGGGCGAGAAGAAAATTAAGTGGAGATTAGAATTATTGTATTAATATGTTCAATCATTTAAGGTTAGAGACTTGAAATTTGGTATTTGCATTTCTCATTGAAAATAATTTGACATGTGTTTCAGTGTTTTTTGACGTTTTAGTAAAAAGGAAAAGAGAAGAGATGGAAAGGAAAGAGGGTGGGGATTGTAATTATTATAACATGTCGATATCTGGGAACCTCTGAAGGTTAGGAGCATAGAATTTGGTATTTGGACTTTACATTTGAAATAATTAGGTATGTACTTAAGCGTTTTTTGATGTATGTCTTAGAGGGGAAGAAAAGGGGCGGGGAGAAAAGACTTTTATATCTCGGAATCCTGGAATGTTAGAGAAATGAAACTTGTTATTTGAACAAAAATTCGTTATGAAATGAAATCTTTGAGTTTTACGTCCCACGGTTATGCCGGTTAGGCTAAAGGAGACGGTGATTATGAGAAATAAATGAAATGAAGAAAGTGGGAGGAAACGGAAAAACCCCGAGAAAACCCACGAGCACGATGTTTGTCCACCATAAAGTCCACACGGCGCGATCTGGGATCGAACCAGGGACCCCAAGCACCGGAGGTGAACGCTCTACCACTGAGCCACCGCGCCCCCTTAAAAATTCGTTATGTTTGCAGGCGTATGATGTGCGAGGCCGTAGACTGAGCAAATGTGTGGGCTGGGGGAAAGCCCCCATGTACTCGCACTGAAATTCGGTATGTCTCGGGATACCGGAATGTTATTACATACAATTTGATATTTGAACTGAGATTCGGTATGGTTGTAGGTTTACGAGGTACGAGGTCATAGGCCGATCAAATGAGATATCAGAGGGTCTAAGGGCAAATCC
This sequence comes from Thermobia domestica, assembly GCF_964235325.1. NCBI lineage: Eukaryota > Metazoa > Arthropoda > Insecta > Zygentoma > Lepismatidae > Thermobia > Thermobia domestica. The sequence continues at coordinate 63,645,247 of NC_137455.1, forward strand.
CCAGACATTTCTTTTTAAATTGATTATGATTAGAGGCTTTAGTGGTGCGAGGCCCTAGTAACGGGGGTCTAGTGACGAAGCCCCCAACTAGCCGAGGTCTATTAAGTACATAAATGTATTTGCGTAATGACTGGAAATTGCATATATGCCTGTGGACAAAATTGCATAAGTAGCCACGAGAAATGACAATCGTTTAAGATAAAAATTTTAAAAAGCTACCAAAATGTACTCTTGAATGAGTTGTATATTATGTTTGCGCAGGGCCGAATCCAGAACAGACTCCTGGAGGGGGTGGATGGATTCTTAGGGGGCGGTTGGGGATGCTAGCAGTGAAAAATTACTTAGATGATCTGAAATTGCCACAAATTACTACTAAAGTACACTGTTAATGGTGGCGCTGGGTAGAGGCGAACGACTTTTCGCCCTCCCCCTGCATCCGCCTATGTGTTTACATGAATGATATAGCTCCTTATACAACCTATGCAGAGTTAATAGTAGTGGATTACTAATTACAAAGATACGTGTTACTGCTCGAGGCTCTATATGGTATTTTGTATACACATACAGTACATTAATACATTGATTTTGATACATTAATTGCCATTTAGAACTTCATCTCTACTACAATTCTTAATTCTAACTGGAGTGGTACGGTCACAGAGAAACGTATTTTTAAAGAAAGAAAAAAAATTTCATCAAGAGCAAGAAAAGGAAGTTGCTCCTTAATTTGATTTGATCTATATTTTATGGGCTGTTCTATTAGCAATGGCCTAGCACATCACGACTAGGAAATGGCCTCATTCAGTGACCACAATAACTCAGAAAGAATTAGAAAAGTAAGCAGCCTGAGTCTAATGAAGAAGCTTGGGCTTGAGACTAAGGTTTCATCCCAGCATTTGACTAGTGTTACAGAAAACAAAGGACAAATTTCCATCAGGACGATCGCTTTAAAAAAGATTTACTACCTTTTCGGTCAAGTATTTCTACTAGAATCGAATCTTACAATGAGATTGCTCTTACCTAAATCGACAGTTTTACTCAATCAAATTTGGAGTAATTGTGACATATTAAGGCACGAAAACCAAATATCAACAGAATGAAGAGAACGCAAGGCTGTCACACGATCAGATTCCAAAAGTGTCTTAAAATCTTATTTTAAGCATAGGAATGAAAATCACTTTGTCAATAATTTCGAAAATTTTGCTGATTCGGAACACCCGAATTTTCTGACACGGAGTTTCGAATCCGGATCCAAGATCCGGTTTTTCGGATCCGGATCCAAGATTGGAAATTTCGGATCCGGATCCAAGATCCGTTTTTTCGGATCCGGATCCAAGATCCGTTTTTTGGATCCGGATCCAAGATCCGAAAATTCGGATCCGGATCCAAGATCCGTGTTTTCGGATCCAGATCCAAGATCCGTTTTTCGGATCCGGATCCAAGATCCGTTTTTTCGGATCCGGATCCAGTGTCTGGATATCCGGATCCAAAAATATCCGGATCTGGCCATACCTAATATAAATACCTTGTATACTATATATAGTGTGCCTACAAAATTTCTAGACTGGCAACAATATAAGATAACTGTTGGAAACAACAACCGATTGTTTTGTGTAGTGTGTTGTGCATTATGTGAATAATTCACGAACTTATGTTGCGAATATTGTGGCTTACAGTGATGTCAGTGAACTGGGTTTGCTTGGTTCGTCATGGATGTATAAGGTCGAGCATAGAGTAGCCTCCAAATTTTACGTAAAACTTGGCAAACCACCCACAGAAACCGTGAACGTGATTCAGATAGGTTACAACAATAATGTTCTTTCTCGAGCGAACACTTTTGTGTAGCATCGCCGTTTTCGTGAGGGTCGGGAGGCGGTCACAAACGACTTTAGACGTGGCCGGTAAGCGTTCGAACTGACGAAAATGTTGAAAAAGTGCGGAAAAGGAGGCTGAAAATCTTTGTCAGTTCCTCCTCAGGGTGACTGCAGAGAACGTGAACGTTGGCAAGGATACTGTTCGGAACATCGTGGAACAAGATCTACAGAACAGGAAGATTTTGTTCCAGAATCGTCTCCCACAGTCTGACAGCAGAGCAAAGAGAGGACCGGGTGTCGTCGTGTCGTGTATAGGTCCAACTGCCCAACAATGACCCATAACGGTTTTTAAAAGATCATAACTGGTGATGACTCACCCTTCCACGCGTACGATTATTCACAAAGTTATAATCAGCAGTATAGGTGTGCGGAAGAATTCCCAACGATCAAAAAAAAAAAAAAAAAAAAAAACAACCTCCGCATACAGGAGTCACGTGTGAAGACAATGCTAGTGGTGTTTTTGGACTGGCAAGTTGTTGTGCATAAAGAATTAATTGAAGAAGGACAAACTGTTAATGCTACGATTTACAGACATTTCAGCACGCTAATTACAGATAATGGTTCGTCCGGAAATTGTTTATTCGGTCGTGGGTTTTCTCGGGGTTCTCCCGTTTCCTCCCACTTTCTTCATTTCACTCATCTCTCATCATCACCGTCTCCTTTAGCCTAACAGGCATAACTGTGGGACGTAAAACTAAAGATTTCATTTCATTTCATGGTTTATTCGGGTGACTGACTATTGTTGCATGATAATGCATCGTGGCATAGACATTGAAGTACAAACATATGTGGGGAAAAAGTGACATGTTAGAACCATCCTCCCTACTCACCTGACCTAGGGTTGCCATATATCAAAAATAAAAATCCGGGACGCTACTAAATTACGAGAATGTTTGAAATGCTTAAAATGAAAAGAAGTGTTATATAGATCCTGCTAATTTACTTTCTTCAGATAGATACGAGTTGTTCAAGTATTACATAATCACATTTTTCATTATTTTAGTAGACCTTCTTGTCCCTAATTACGCAATCGTAAACAGATAATTAACCCCCTGTCCCTGGTAAGCATTTTTTTTTTTTTAAATCTCAGACTTTGTTATGTTTCGTGGCTTTCAGAGTCTGTTTTAGCTCATTCAAGGTGTAATGTTTCCTTTCGTGATCAGTTAAATCGTGAACTTAATTAAATTCGTTTTATGTACTCAATTTTTTCTTTCTTTTTTTACACTTTTGAATTACCATACTCAGAAGTTGAAGAGAATAATTATATACCTAATCCTCTGAAAAAAGCCAACTATAATATTCCCTTCCTTTCTTCTTCAATAAAATCCGGGACATTTAAGCGTCCCGAAAAATATATTCAGGATGCCGGAACATAGATCTCGATTCCGTGACGGTCTCGGATGTTCCGGGACGAATGGCAACCCTAACCTGACCTGGCCAGAACATACTCTTTCTTGTTTCCAAAGGTCAAATGACGTTAAAAGAAAAATATTTTGACTCAATTTCGGTCATCCAAGGGACTGTGACGAAGGAACTCAACACTGTCGGACAAGATGACTTCCACAAAGGAATCCATAAATTATACAGCCGTGCAATTGCCTGTATGGAACAAGGAGGGTGATATATTAAAGAATAGCTGCCAATCAAGGTAATTCTGTTCTGCATCTTTTTTTTTTTCTGATAATGCCAATCTTAAACTTTAGTATATCGATATAAACCAAAATTTTAGGAATGATCCAAAAGAATGCATCAAAAGATTGCGATCTTGGCCATTAATTAGTTTTTGGATCAGGGGGACACAAAATTTTTGAAGGACCCCTAAATCGAGTTTTCGTACTTTCTGCGGAATAAGCACATCATACTGAGTTAAGTGATAGTTCGGATTTGGGTACACTGTATGTAGTTCTCCACCTATAGGACGTACAAGAGAATTTTTGATTGAAATATATTGTCTTTTTTTGATCCAAAAATGAAAATGAAAATGAAATGAAATCTTAAAATTTTACGTCCCACGGTTAGCTTTGTCGGCTGGGCTAAAGGGGACGAGAATGATGAAAAATGAGTGAAATAGTGGAATGAAGAAGATTAAAAGGAAACAGGAGAACCCCGAGAAAACCCAAGCATAAGGTATTTGTTCACCACAAGGTTCACTTATCGAGATCTGGGAGGGAAGGAAAGATCCCATTCAGCAGAGATGAACGCTCTACCACTGAGCCACCGCTGTCCCCTTGATCCCTTTATAGAGTAAAAACGTTAATAAATAGCAAGAAGCGATTTCCTGTAATTAATTAAGCGTCTCAAGTTTACATTTTATTTCCATTTCATATTTCTACTACAATCGAAAGTGATAAAAAATGCACTGAAACCTTCAGTTCTAACTTTGACCTGCATAGAACAAAAACAATAAGTGATAACGAAAATTTGAAAAACAAATATCATTGTAAAAATTCTGTTAACCAGATATTCAAACTGAGAGCGGCAGAAATCAACCACTTTTAGTTTTAATGTTGATATCTTTAGAGTAAAAAACGGTAATAAATTGGGAGATGCAGTTTTCTGCACTCAATTCAGCATCCCAAGAATATATTAAGTCTCTCTACCTTTCATCTTCATCCTTAACCCTCTACTAAAACCGGAAGTGGTATCAACTGTAACTTCCGGTTTCAATATTAAGAAACTATCAGGTCATCAAAATCAAAATCCTTTACATAGTTTGCAGGTAACATTGCTACTTCTTATGACAACATGGAAACGAAGTGTCAGAAGAAAATATAGAATAGCAAACATGACACAACAAGATAAGGAAGAGTTGCAGATTAAGGAAAGTGGATTAAATAACTAGAAAAAAAAATGAAACAGAAAACGATACACACAAGGTTTTAAAACTCACAGAAAATAAACCAAAAGAAATATAGAAGAAAGGTTTGAGTCGAACTTGAAAATAATCTTTGTCTTATGGTGATTGAAACTTTGTTATTAATACTAGTGTATTCTTATTGCTGTTTTATTATCACGTGTGTCCTGTAATTTGCTTTAGTTCTACCCATCTTTTAGTTCTATGTATCTCAAACATCTAAGTAAATAAGCATATTTGCTTTTGAACACTGGACAGATTTCAAGTTGTCAAGTATGATTATTACAGAATTCTCTATACTCATAACAAACGAAATTTTCTGAAACATTACAGTATTACAGTTGACTATTACATTTGAACTACTCTTAAGTGCTAGACAATATTATTTTCAGGATAAAAATTCACGTTTGATACTTACGTGCACAATTATACCGTACACCAAAATTAATTTTCACTTTTAATTTATAATAGCTTAGATGTTAACCTAGTTTCCTACCGATTAGAGCAAAAAATGTGAGGAATCCTTCACGTTACTATTTCCTCCTTTAAACTGCAGAGGACAAGTTTTCATGTTAGACCACGTAGTCTTGTTTACGCTCGCAGTAACATTGATCCGCAATAAACGATTTCGAATATAGAAATGGAAAAAAGATGTTTTTCTCAAAAAGCTTTTATGTACGTGATATTAATAGTTTTCGTGCTCTGATATATAGAAGATGTAACGATGAAAGCTCTAACGAACGGAAAATTACCAACAATGTATAATATTTGTTCAGAAAAAGCATTTCCATACACATTGACCATAATAGTGTAGCTTTCTTCTTTCTTTTAATATAACTTTTAGATATTCATCTACGTAGATATTGCTTCGGCGCTATTCATACAATCCTACGTCATTTTCTTCAAAGCAGTGGCGTATTAAGGGGGGGAAGGTTTCCGGGCCTAAGACCCCGAAATCTTACTTACTATAGTAAAGTATATGAAACATCTTCCAGAATTTTCACATTTTCAGGCAAAGCCCCACCCCCACCCGAAACAAAATCGTAAATACGCCATTGCTTCAAAGTGAAATTAACTTTCAAATAGTACCACACGCGTGCGTGCTTCATGTATGCGGAAAGGAAAATTGGTGATATTGTCCGTTTACTGTAGCTTGGCGCTGTGTTTTGACACAAAATCTGGCCAGCGAATCTTAGCAGTCCTTCCCCTTCTTTCCCCTTATAGCAGTGGTAACAGTGGCACTAACTCATCAATTTTAGCACTAGTAGGGTTTGGTATTTGCAAGTTGCGTAAATTTCGAAACAGTTTACTTCTTCTCTAATCAGGACCGTAACTTGTGTGGGGCAGGGGAGAGGCAACTGCCCCCCAGGGAGGTTCCGCGCCGTTCGAAGGTGCCCATTTGGAGACAAAATTTTCTTAATCCATATACAATACGAACATGAAATTATAAATGAAGCATCAAACAGTTTTACTACATTACATAAAGCAGCGCACAAAGGGTAAATAAAACAAAAGTGCGTCGTGGGCCCACTTCAGTAAGAAACGTCTATTATTAGGGGCCCTAGAAATAACATTTATTCGTATGGCTTTGAGATTTGTCAATATTGTCCCCTTAATTAATTTGTCATGTATGGAACGGGCCCAGGGGCGTAAGTAATGGCCCCGCAAACCTTGCCGTGAGGGAGGGTCCACAGGCTCCGGGAGGGGGCATAAATAGTAAGAGAAAGATAGAAAGAGGGGGCTCAAGAATGAGAAACAAATTTTTTCTAGGAGGCCCAAATACACGTATTAATGCTTGCCCTCCAGAAAAAAAATCTAAGTTACGACGCTGTCTCTAATGTGAATTTATTGGTACAGTTCTGCTAATAGTTAACTATATCAGGTTGGTCTCTTTAAACCTTACAATCTTACAGGAGGATAGTATTCAAATTTTAAGAAGGTGGGGAAAGGAGAGCGAGGATGAGAGAGATGAGAAGAATGAAAGAAACACTTCTACATTTACTTCATAATGAATTTAAGCACATATAAACGAAAAAGGGATGTCGGAACCCACCATCATAATATTTGTGGAAGTGTTGGCAACATAATGAATATATTTCCCGCCAATTCTGGGGCCTCAGTGTTTGGCCCAATTCTGGCCTTACAGCAGTGGCAGATCCAGGGGGCAATCGTGCCGATTGCCCCCAACCCCCAGTAAACGAAACTTTTTTTATTTTATATATTTAAATAAACCCATCCCAGAGTTTGGAGCTCTCAAAAGTAGCTTTAAGTAGCAGTATTAAAACCCACCGCCCCCCCCCCAGAAGTCCGTCCTGGATTCGCCTCTGCTTTACAGAAGCTACCATCTAGGCATTCACCTCGTGGGACTGAGGAAAACCTGAATAAGGAATGCCGGCCAGAGCTGGGTTCATGCCCACGCTCGATCTACCTATTTTAATGCTTTTTTTTTTTTTTTTTTTTTTTTTTTTTTTTTTTTGGTGTTGGACAGCCTCTGGTAAAGGCACCCAAACAAGGCAAGTGTGTACAGCTTTAAAATGTTTACATGTTAAAATTCGCTTTATATTGTACTTTGAACACGTAATTTAATGTGTATTATATTCTTCTTACAGCAGCATGCTTTATTTCCTAATACTTTAAGTCTATGGTTGTTAGTATTTATAATTATTGCATCATACTAATCCTCGCAAAGCTCGTTCAATTAGTATGAAATTCTAGACTTAGGAGTTTGCAACATTGCAAACCTTCACCAACAGGCAATATGTGGCGAGAATATTTCCACTAGGGATGGCCAATTCCGGAATTTTTACTTTCCGGAATCCGGAAAGTAAAATCGGGAAATTCCGTAATTCGGAAAAATCCCGGATTTCGGAAAAATTCCGGAATTCAGAAAAATTCCGGATTTCGGAAAAATTCCGGATTTCGGAAAAATTCCGGAATTCAGAAAAATTCCAGAATTCGGAAAAATTCCGGAATTCGGAAAAATTCCGGATTTCAGAAAAATTCCAGAATTCGGAAAAATTCCGAATTTCGGAAAAAATCCGGAATTCGGAAAAATTATTTTTTCTTTTTGTAATCCTAAGAATTTTGTTCAAATGCAAACGAGCAAATTTCCTTTTTGTAATTCTAAGAATGTATGATGCAAGTTAAGCTGAAACTTACATCCTAAAGTATACACTATTCAATCTTCCCATGGTTAATGAGATGTAGTCCAAAAGTACGATGCACTCCTAATATTTAATTTTTGTTTTACTGTGATATTGTCCAGAGGTAATACATATATCACACTGAGATAAACAACTTGACAGAATGAAGATATCATACGTAGTTTTCCAGAAAATCGTGAGAAACGAATTTTTATGAAGTTAAAATATGCGTCGCTTGTAGCCAGTGTGATGCAATTGATAACTTTTATGCTGGAATAGTCTTATTATTATTAATATTATTATTATTATTATTATTATTATTATTATTAATCGTTTATGTACTGTAAAAGAAAAATATGAACCGTTAAGTAGTAGATTTTATCTGTTGTTTTTTGATATCTTCTAACAGTAATAACAAACTGCTTGTAAATACGCAATGATTGTCAAGGACAATGGCATATTAATGCAAGGACTACTCTGTAGACTAGCAATAAACAATAAACAATAACAGATAAACAATAGTTGCAAAAAAAAGTAACTAACTTGGGCATATCAGAATGTTCGCGAGAATATAGGGACGCATTGAGACTCTAGCAAAGAGCGTTGTGTTATTATTACTCAAAGGGCCGTACGATGGAGGCATTAACGCTAATGTTAATGGCACTAATGAGCACTTACTTGCTCTAACGGTTAACCTCATTTTTGAGATGATTCTTAGAAGTGGGCGTGTTGGCATGCAGTTAGAAGGCTTATATCCATTATTTAAAAAGCACACGTTATCTGTGGAGTACTAACGATTTGCGTCACTATCGAACACTAAAATAGCACTAGCGACGTTTAAAGTCGAAATTGGAGTCTGACATAAGTGGCTTGTCAACTTCACGGACATTATATTTTCCTTGAATGCGAGAATTTTGCGCCGGGGAAATTTGCGCCCTACCACAAAAATAGGAAAAAATGCGCTCGCAATATATTTGCACAGGGGTGTTTGCGCCGTACCGCAAAAAGAGGGGGAAATGCGCCGGCTATATATTTGCACTGGGATGTTAGCGCCCTACAATTCAACTTATTTTTGTATTGTGTAAAGTAACTTCCACTCATACTTGAACTAGGCTTGCCTATCATCGTCTCAGTGAGTTACTCCATCCGTTATAATATTCCGAACAAATGAAAAAAATACAATTTTAGTTCACTAAAGGGCAATCCATACAAATACAATTTTTCATTATACTACAAAATTTACAATAAAAGTATAAATGACTGATATATAATTATTTATTAATATAATCAAAGAGTATAATTTAATCTACAAAAGGCTGTTTGGCTCTACCCAGATATCTCTGTTCACAATCCTTGCGAGTTGTTTGGCTTTTTAGGACACAAAATATAGAAAAGAAAATGTAAAGTGAATGTAAAATCAGTTCAGTAATATTATCAAGAAAACTATGTACAGTGTGTTTACTTGCTGGAATTACACTTCAAACACACAATTGCGTTCACTCGTTCTTTCAGAAAAAATGTTCCGGGGGGCACACTTAGTATTCCGGAGGGGGTCACTGTTGGTACTATTCTATTTATTATTATATTATAGACGTATTATTTTGATCTCCTCCGAGGGGGCACTCTGAGAGCTCTGGGGAGGTCAGTGTTCCCCCAAAATCATCTCTGGAAGAAGCAGTGATTGCGTTGATCCGTTGTGTTCTTTTGGCTTATATTGAAGTTTATTCTTCCCTTATATAGCCACAATGAAAATAAATCACAAATGGCATGGTTGTCTGGAGAGGATTGTTTATGCTGTAATGTCAGCCCCTCCGAGCAAATGCGTAAGCTCCAATAGGTTCTTTTATTTCGCAGGGCTCAAACTTCCCGGGGAAGGTACATCGCAGGCGCAATTTTCCCTGTTCTTGAGGTAGGGCGCAAATTTCCCAGACGCAAAATTCTCGACACCGTTCGAATGACCTCGGAAGACGATATCTTTTTTAATACTTTTTTATATTTTTTTACTCGAGATTTCTTCATAGCTTCTTATTAAAATACTTACTAATATATCCTCATTTTATTGTCCTAACCAATCAATATGGGTATGTTGTCAGTAAAATATTTAGATTGTTCGAGCCTCTGGTGTGTAACCACAGTATTTCATATCATCCCTCCATTAGAAATCTTGGCTAAACTAACCAATATATGTTGCCAATAAAATAGTTTAGAATTATTGAGCCCCTGGTAAATAACCACAGTATTTCGTGACAGACCCCCCTTCCTATTACCATATTCTAGCTACGTGCCTGACTCAGCTAATTCTTTACATTCTTTACCAAGCACACATTTTCTAAAGCGGAAAATGCTCTCTAAATACCTAAGCTCATTATTTTCAGCAGATGCACAAATTGGGTAACATTCTGTCTACATCAATGTTATATATGTCGATTACTGGAAACCGCTTCTCGCTATCTATTACCATATTTACTATATAATGATTAACGTTAAAACCGGAAATGGCTGATTTGTACCGCTTCCGGTTTGAATATTACATTCATCAGGGAACTCGATTCTTAACTATTGACTCTGTACATCGTGGCCAAAATTGATGGTAATCCATCAGATAGTTCTTGAGACTGTTTGTTTCACTGACGGACAGAATGAATATATGGCTATAGAGTTTTGATAGACTAAATTCGTTAATGAGTGATGATGAAACAAATATAAGAAAGGGAATCAAGAGTAGGCCTACCACCGGAAAAATTTTCGAACACAAAATTAGCCATCGAAAACCCACATGTCCTGGGTTAGAATACCATAGATGAAAACTCTACCACTGAGTCATCAATCACCCGCTTATTAGTTTTATTAATTATTATATTAATATAAATTAATGAATGCCTGCTTATGTTAATTAATGAACAATTACATTGTATACTTCGTAAAGTCAAAAATTATAAATTTGTATTTACTGTACATACAGTGAGCGCAGAAAGTGTTCGTACACCTATGCTATTGAAACGAGAATGCCTGCGAAAAAGAAACAGAAAATTTAAGATGTGTAATAACACGCACAATATGAATAATGAAAACTAAGCTTCATGAATATATCAATAAAGAACCACAAAGACAAGTTTAATGGTCAGAAAGTAAATACATTCCGTAGAAAGTGTATAGAGTAGACACAAAAAGAGATCGTACACCTGACGTACGAATACGAAACAAAGATACCACAACTGGGGTTCACTAGTATTCACCTGAGTATACATCTCTGTATAGCATGACAAATAACACAATGAGTTTAGTTGTGAATACGAGTGAAAAAACTGCACGGTGGGCTGTCAAAATGGGAAGCAACCGAACAGAAACAAATGAGGAGACAAGAAAAGTAATTATTAAATTGCATAAGAAAGGTAAATCTTTGAGAAAGATAGCAAACCTTGCAGATAGGCCTCGTTCAACAGTACAAACAATAATTGCGATGTATAATGTTTCTATCGCTGTGCGAAAAAAAAAAAAAAAAAAAAAAAACCAAGACCAAGACCAAGAAGACCAAGAGTGTTGAGTGAACAAGATAAACGTTACATTATTAGGGAAAGAAAAAAGGTTCCGAAAAGTAGTGCTGTGCAATTGGCAACGGATCTGGAAACACGCGGTGTTAAAGTATCAGCCAGTACAGTGCGGAATATTTGCAGGGTATCATGGTCGGATAGCCAGGAAAATGTTATGGGTGAACAAGACAAATCGTATAAAGAGACTAAAGTTTGAAAAAGAGTATAAAGATAAGGGATCAGGCTTCTTTCTGGAGTAGGGTCATATTTTCGGACGAAAGTAAATTTAATCTTATCGAATCCAATGGGAGGCGTATGGTATGACGCAAGGTGAATACAGAGATGAATCCTCCAAATCTCGCCCTAAAGTAAGACACGGAAGAGGGTCCGTGCTCGTCTGGGATTGTATGAGTACCTCAAGAGTGGGTCGTCTCCACTTTATCGATGGAGTGATGATCCACAAAGTGTATATTAACATATTAAAGGAAAATCTCCATACTAGTGCGCAGAAAACAATTTATTGGTCAGCAAGGCAACAACTCCAAACATACAGCGGAAAATACTCGATTGTGTCTACTCTATAATACCTTGAAACAGCTTCGCACACCTCCCCAATCCCCAGACATGAACCCCATAGAACATCTATGGTCTGTTCTGGAGACAAGAATCAGAAGGCACAGCTTCTCTACTAAAGAAGGCCTGAGAAAAGCTATTCAAGAAGAATGGGACATAATCAGTCCCGAAGCTACAGAACTACGAACTACTACAGGTGAAATCAATGCCACGAAGACTACAGACAATCATTAACGCACAGGGTAATCCCACAAAATATTAAATAACGTAATATACTTTATAAGCATTAATTCAATCATAAGTGTACGGTGACTTTTTGAGTTTACAAAAAAGGAATTCTCTTTTTTCTTCTGAACAAAACAGTGATTGTGTTTGTTTGGCCTTTCTCTTGTATATAGAAATAAAATGTATGAATGTGTAGTCTTAATTCTGGTTATATATATATTTTCCACCTCCCGTTCTCATGCTAGCTGTTTTCAATATAAAGTATGCACGGTGTACGAACACTTTCTGCGCTCACTGTAGGTATGTTGACAATAAGCGAATGTTATTAGAATATTTGTTGAGATTTCTTTTCCTTCACTGCCTTTCGCCTGGTTAAAAAATAGTTTGCAGTGCTTTGGAGCAGCTGCAGGTGGGAACGCGATAATGTTTGAGACATACCAGCGACTTTTTTGTGTGTGAATTTTTCTGAATTCCGGATTATTTCTGAATTCCGGAATTTTTCCAAAATCCGGAATTTTTCCGAATTCCGGATTTTTTTTGAATTCCGGAATTTTTCCGAAATCCGGAATTTTTCCGAATTTCGGAATTTTTCCGAATTCCGGATTTTCTCTGAATTCCGGAATTTTTCCGAATTCCGGATTTTTTCCGAATTCCGGAATTTTCTGAATTCCGGAATTTTTCTGAATTCCGGAATTTTTCCGAATTCCGTAATTTTTCCGAAATCCGGATTTTTTCCGAATTCCGGAAAGTAAATTTTTCGATTCAGGAAAACAAAATTTCCGGAATCCGGATTCCGGAAAATTTTGGCCATCCCTAATTTCCACCTACACTCTCATCGAAATTCCCAGCCCTTGTTTACAATCAGTACAATGTATTTCTGTCGCCTTATCATGAAAACAACGCTGTCCAGCGAACCTAACGGTCTTCTTTCTCTCTGTTTATTGTTTACAACACAAACTGCAAACTTCCAATATTGCCAGGCGTACAAGGTTTTCGCACACTTTCGAACAAGAACACTTGTACAAAATTGAGTGTGCATTATATGTAAGATTGTATTACATAATAACTATTGTGTTTTTCAGATGTAAAGCATCACGGGCAGTAGCCAATGCTGTGCGATATTCCGCGCGGTGTTGCCGGATTTCGGACTCCCCTTTCCCTTCTCGCTCTTCCTCTAGTTGAGATTATTACACATACATTGGCAACATTATTCACAATGTAAATATACTATTCCAGCAAACTCAAAGATTTTGGCTGTGTATCCTAGAAGTATATATAACAACTGAATAACCTACCTATTAACTTATTCCAGTGGAACTGCTAAACGTTCGTCTTCAACACTACTTTCACTATCGTCTATGTCAATTAATATTTCGCCATTGTCTGAATCTGACTCTTGTAATTTTTTTATTATGAGTTCCAAAAATTGTAAACACAAAAAATAATTCTTCGAGCTTCACTTCGTAGCACTTTTTTTTTTTTTTTTAAAGAAAATTCCGCACTTGTACTCGGTTTCCTTAAAGACATTGTCAACTATAATTTTGGAGAACAAATGAACTACCACGAAAGAAAGCAACCTAGACACTGATGAATTCTGTTTATGCTAGAAGAAAAGTTGCGTTCCTACACACACAATCAGCTCCTTTGCTTCCATGTCTGTTCCTATAATAACATACTCTTATACTTGATGTAGGTCTCACAACAACAATCCATCTGATTCGTAAGCAACACGATATGGTCGAGTTTGTTTTGGGTTACAATAATTTATGACACCACTCAGACGCCTGGTGCTTTTGCATCCCTGCTAGAGGAGTAAAGAAGGAATACGTAATTGGCCACACATACGTAAGGTATTGAAACGAAGAAAAAAAAATCATACTGCGTTTCTTCTGTCGAATAAGGAAGAATCTTGCATGAAGACAATTTCAAAACAATATTACGAATGTCCCATACCTTCTGTTCTTCCACATGAGCTCCCGCCGGGAATCGAATATATATATATATATATATATATATATATATATATATATATATATATATATATATATATATATATATATGAATCAAATTGCAGAGGCGTGTTATTTAATTCGATCGCTTACTATTCTCAAGGGTGTAGAAACGGGGGAAAAGAGGGCCTTGAAAATGAAATGAAATCTTTAAGTTTTACGTCCCACGGTTATGCCGGTTAGGCTAAAGGAGACGGTGATGATGAGTAATGAATGAAATGGTGGAATGAAGAAAGTGGGAGGAAACGGGAGAACCCCGAGAAAACCCACGCACACGGTGTTTGTCCACCACAAAGTTCACTTGGCGGGGGCTGGGATCGAACCCGGGACCCCAAGCACCAGAGGTCCACCACTGAGCCACCGCGGCCCCAAGAGGGCCTTGACTTTCCAAACTATTTCCAGCCCTGAAATGAGGTTCATCTAGTATATGTTTAGTAAATTTATTTAATAGTTAATGCAAATTAGGAACGTTTATAATAAAATAAGATTTTTAAAAAAAGAAAAAAGAAAACATAATCAATACAGTTTCTGTACCTAATTACAAGGACGCTGATTTCTCTGTAAATTGGGGGGGGGTGCATTCAGATGCAGAAAGCATATATGATGATTTTACGACAAACTGCGTTCAAATTGTGCCTAATATTGCACATTTACAAATAAAATGAGGGGCCCTGGCTCCCTCAGTCCCCCCAGGATCTCTCACTACTATATTATTGCATAATAATATCTGAGTTGATATTTTTTCGAGTTTTTTCCTTTTAGTATTTTAACCTACATAAACACAAAGTCGGATAAACAGACTGCTAGAAACAGCATTTGTTTTCTTATGAATAGCTTATTGATTTATCTCTTACAATCCGCTTTTCAACTTCAGTACTGTCAAGATCCGTCTTTTGTTAAGGTAGCATCGAGAAAACATAATATGTGTATAGTATACATGGTGAGTTAAAATGCTTTCATATTCTGAAAGAGGTCATTTGTTCTGTTTTTAATGTGTGAAAAGCTTTCCTCCCCCTGAAAGTAATGTTCCCCTAGAACAACCTGTTGGTTACACCCCTGATTATCCTTTAAAAAAAGTTGAGTTCCATTTCCAAATCGAAGAAAAATCCACTGGAAATTAGACGGGACTCAACGCTCGTTTCACTAATTGTTTTATATGGAAACCTTTCAAAGCGTGTATCATGACAACCAGTTGTCATAAAAAGATGTAGTTTTCACGTATGTGTTCGTAATTCTTTTCTTTACTTCGTAAAGTGAGCAGTTAATGTGCTAATACGCGCCTATTTCTAATAAGCGCCTCTGCTATTGTCAAGATTCGCAGTAGCGCGAGAAGTCAGCGTGCAGAACTGCTTGTCGCGAATTGTCAACACCGCTCAAAGCCAATTGGACGCCGCGTAAAGCCAACTCAAGGCCATGCCGCTTCTCATCTGAAATCATTTGTAACTCGATTTGTCATAACGTTAATATCTGACTCATCTCAAAAGCAGCAATTTATGTAGTACTAGCACTTGATCCATGACTGTGCAGAAGTAGGTACATTCGGTTCGGCGATTCATGTGCCTGGCAACCATGAATTAACCATGTAGGGGTGAGAAGCAAGGTTTTGACGCTCGCACTACAATTGTTGTTTGTAAACAATTTTCCATCCTAGAGTGAACGGACAATAATTCGAGAAATTTTCCTTGAAAACAAACAAACTTTTAGGAAATTTTGTGTCCTCTGCTATCACTACATATGCTTAACATGTTTGCTGCTCTTTTTTCTTTTCATTATGAAAATGTGGTGATTCTTGCTGTAGTTTTATCTATTATTTAATACCTAATGTATTTCAAGCTTTGTTAGATTTAGAACTGATACGATAGGAACTTCCCTTATTCCTATACATAGTCTATCAATATTTGAAAGATGGTGTGTTGTAAATAATAGTAAAATCATTATAGTCGGAACCACCATGATTTCTAACCGATTCGATTCATAACGAACTGGTTCCTGGTGATATTTATTGAACTGTTCCGAGGAATTGATTCCTTACGAATCGGTTCATTGACTGAAATGGCCAAAGTAAAGTCTTCCCATATATATATATATATCAGTGGCGTATTTAGGGGGGTGGCTTCCGGGCTTAAGCCCCCCCGAAATCTTACTTAGTATAGTAAAGCCCCCCCGAAAGTTAGCAAAGCCTCTTCCGAAACAAAATCGTAAATACGCCACTGATATATATATATATATATATATATATATATATATATATATATATATATATATATATATATATATATATATGTGTGTGTGTGTGTGGGTGTGTGTGTGTGTGTGTGTGTGTGTGGCAAATTAACATTTATGAATATTTTGTAAAATTTTGCAACCATAACTAGAAAACAATCAAAATTTTATAGAGTAGTCAACATTTCGTAGTGTGGGTAGTTACAATTTTCTAACATTTACCATCTTGATTACTTCAAGAGTATATAGCTTAAAATATAATATACATATATTAAAATATGACAGCGTAATTCATAAGCAAAGTAATAAATTATTAGAATCATCTGCAGAATAACACAACTGAAAACAAATAACTATATAAATCCTGGAATATATAAATGTTAAATCACATTAACAAGAAAGAATAATATATCATCTGGAAAGTACTATATCAAGGAGCAATTCAGTTATCGGGCCGTCACACATGTAAAATCAAACGTATCACAAAAGTTACTACCGCTCTGTATAAAAGCAAAAACTATAAAGTAAAAAGTAAACAAAAAAATGAGATGCCTTGCAGTGTATTCTGCTCCAATAGCTGCATGCTGTATTGTAATTTTTGAGTTATACTGTAGAAATATGATTTTAAATTTTGATTCTGGATAATGACAAAAACAGGGCTTAAAATCTCTTCCTAACGTTTTGGTACGTTTAATACCAAAACAAAATCCTGTATTCACAAAACTGTCCACAGTCAGTACTGAATATTCAACAATGTTATCAGCGTCTAAGGACAAAAATATCTAAAGATGAAACATTTAACAATCTATTGGGTTTGTTCAACTGAACAGAATGATATAAAGGAGTGTAAATCATCATTTATGTAATTTTATAGAAAAACAATAAAATTAACTTTCGTTTTTGTTAATCTAAAAGTGTGTAAATGAAAACTGACTCTCTAATAAGGTGAAAACCAAATCTAAGATATACACTAATCAAGTATTTCATTATAATACTGGCATTATGCAAGACGACACAATACAAAATGAAAATGAAATATTTCAGTTTAACGTCCCACGCGCGATTAGGCCCTTTAGTCTATGAGAGACGATGACTAACGTGAGTGATGATAGAAGAATTATTGGAATGAAAAAGTGGGAGGAAACAGGAGTATCACGAGAAAACTCACGGACACAATAATGTCCATTACAAAATTAGCTTGGCTGGAGATCGAACCAACTATCCCATGTACCAGTGATATGCGTTCTACCAGTGAGCCACCGTGCCCCTACGACAAGATACAGTGCAGTTAACTATATTAAACTCTTTAAAGTTTTTTTCTTTTATTTAACTACGGAATTATCCAAAGATGCATGTATCAGTCGATATATTACGATTGATTGGGAGAAACAAAATGACATGTTTGAAGGTGAATGCGTAGTTTTTTTTTTTTTTTTTTTTTTTTTAGAAATTAGAGAGAAACTAATTTTTATGGCGTTAACGGGCCCTCCACATAGCCTATTACGTAACGCGCCAAAAGGGAAGAGAGCGTTCGGACTTGCGTCACAAAGGGGGAGGAGGGAGTTTACGTCTTCGTTACGTGACGCATGTTTCTTTTTACTGGCATTTTTTAAAATTTTTATTCTCAGCCTATATAGCCTATATAAATTGAATCATGCAGAAGGGATTCGAAGCGTTACTAAACCCTGTTCGGCCTGAACTTTAAACTGCGGTAAACAAAGCAACGTGAAACTAAATCTCGCTGATTTGCTGTTGGCCTACCGACGCTTGTACTCCTCCGCAAAATAGTTATTATAATTTGGTTATTACTTTTACTATGAAACTCCATATAAAACTGTTACATTATTATAAATGACAAAAATATAATACGGATTATCTAATAACACTGCAATCAAGTGTGGTTAATGAAACAATAGAAATAAACACTAAGCATGCGCAGTAATTATGGCGCCAATTCAACTGTAGAGGCGTGTTCTGCTTTTAAATCTGAAAGATGACTAAATCCCAGTTCCGCGAGTGTTGTGGTGAAACACCAACAAGGGAAACCTTTACTCACTAAGCAACAATTGTTTACCAGTGAAATTCAAATATTTTTTTTAAATCTTTCGAGTTTTTTCTTTCTTTTCTGCTGCTGCTGTAAGTATCTGGACAACACGAAGCAGTATTGTCAAAATGCACGTGTATAATTTACTCCTCCCCGTGGGGAGTGAGAATGATACATCACTAGCCAATCGTATTTGTGACAAGCGGAAGAATACAAATATTTTATTTATCGGAGTTTTTACTCTGAACAGGGAATAGGTACCAGCATGACTGGTGATGAACCCTATATGTACTACCATGAGCAAAATAAATGACGCGTCTCTTTATTCTGAAGTTTTTTGAAAATATCTCCATTTTCTTTATATGTTCAACATTTCGGAAGGTTTCCTCAGCAGGACAGGTTAATAACAAACCCGTTTTTAATATTTGTGTTAGATATTAGCTTAAAATAAATAAATTAGAAGCAAAAAACATTAAATCGACAGAAATCTCGAGAATTACCAACTCTGCTAAAGTGGGAAATTTTCAAGAACGCGAGGGAATTCTGCAGTTCAACACGAAGCAGCGACATCTATGTCATTGAGAGAGACGCGGATTAGATCTGCAAACGAAACTCTTAACGAAACATTTCTAATGTGTCTTATTACATGCATTATCTGCAAACTCCAAATATATGAATCTATGCTAAGTATTAACGTATAGATAGAGCAAATAGTGAAAATTACCTATGGAAAAAGACGAATTCTTAGCACAATCGTAATGAAAAATCGTCTTTACCGTAGAACAGGTTCAGTTCACGTAAGAAAACAAGTAGCTCAGTTACTTAAAGCAACTAGTCTGTACGCTCAAGGTATTGGGTTCGAACCCCATGGAAGTGCCGTTGTAATTTTTATTACTGTGGTTATTTTATTTATTTTTTATGTGGGAAAAAATCAAATTGTAACATATGTGTAAAACTCATGACAATACAAAAAAAATGCCGCTCTCGCACTTGCATTAGTGTCTCTAATTTTTGTTTGCAAACAGTTTCGTAATAATTTCCCCTGTGCTCACTACTCACTACATGCTCACTGGTGCATAACGAATGTTTTCCAGTAAATTTTAATTCTAATTTGGAGAATTTTATAAAGTTTCACAATGTTTCTCGCTTGATAGTCTTCTATCTACTTTTTTGGACACTTTGATAACAGATTTCCCTATTAAATGTTTAATTTCCCCTATATATATTTAATTACAGAAAAGTTTTACATGTATTTGTCTTAAATTGAAATTGTTTTGAATTTACCACATGAGGTAAGTAGCCCGAAGGAGGAGAACTGAAGTAACTGATATTCTACGTAAAAGCAACCTATTGTAGAATGATTGTGCTTCTTAACTTCAGCACATAATCTTTACGTTGGTCAGATAGAGAAAAACCCTGTTTTTCCTCTCCTATGAACACTCATCTTAAAGCTCTACATGTAATGATTCGTGTCACATAATTTCGGCTCTCCAAAGACATTTATTATTATTATTATTATTATTATTATTATTATTATTATTATTATTATTATTATTATTATTATTATTCCTGAATATGCCACCCTTACATAATGTAACTTTAGATATCTTGGTTTAAAGTGCTTTCTTTAGTAATATTTTGAGCAACCATATAACAAAATTTAAAATGTATGAGGGGACACGAAGTTTTATTCCCCCCCCCCTCTCTCTCTTTTCAGCACCGTCCCAACAGAAAGTATATAATTTCTGACAAGCAGAGTAGACAAAATGAATAAGAAATATATTTAAAGTAACCTTTCCTCCTTCGTGAATGGAATATCACGTAACATTTTTTATTCTACTGAAGACGACCCTAGGCCGTTATGGTTAGGTAACAAAAGAAATACCTAATATATTTATTGCGCCCCTTGACTGTAATATTACCTTTTCTTTATTTGTTCGAGGCCACCCTACATAACCAAGGGTGACAAAAAGAGTAGGAAAAGTGTCTAAAGATTACAAAACACTTTATATCTTGTCAGAAACAAGACAGTGTATACACAGCATTGCTTTCGTTAACAAGTGTTTCACCGTTGAGTCGCTTATAAAATTAGGCAGAATAAAGTTTTCTAGAGGGATTTGTCCAGGATGGTTTTGTGTCGGGCTAATAACGATGAGTATAATTATTTACATCACCATTAAAGAAATGGCAAACTTTCTGAAAGAAACTTACTTAGGAAACATCAGATCCTCCTTCTACTTAATTGCATCTGGCGTTCTGAATGAAAGTTCTATGGGACTATTAGAAAAATACATATTCCCGTTTCCACGCTGATGGTAGAATTTCTTAAGCAGTTATTGAATTACGTTCGAAGCATACACGTAAATAGCGTCCCCGCAACCCTGTGGCGTGGGGACCGCACAAGCTGCAAGGCCAAAAATATACAGAAAGTACGCAGGGGCGGACCAGGCCAAATTTTCACCCGGGCAAAGTGACTTTTTGGCGCCCTCCCCCTAGTACTAGCCTATATTTTACATTTTATCATAGTGTTTTTAATATTTTAAACCCATTTTTCAAAAAGACATTCATTACCTAGGAAAACTTCACAAAGAATACGGCCTGCTATAAACAATACGAACTCCCCGCCCCCCGCTTGGTCTTGTGGCTAGCACGCCTGCCTTCTGTGGTACCGCATCCAATTCTCGGTGGATTACTGTTGAACGATAAAAGTGGTTCAGATTCCACTATAATTAGTATCCACATCTCATTTGGCCATTAAGGCATAACCGTGGAACGCTAAACTCAAGCAAACAAACACACAATACTTACACCCCCGCCACTCTTTATTCTGCATGCCATCTCTCCATTTTTCGATACAGCCCCCTTATTCCTATTAAACTCTCTTCTTCCATGGTTATATAATTGCCACTACTTTACAAGAATATAAACCAAAAACGTCAGTAGAAAACACGTTCTAAAATTTACTTTTTTCAGGCTCGTTTTGGCGCCTTTCTTTCTCTGGCACCCCGGGCAGTCGCCCGGCCCTTGGCACGCACCTGAAAGTACGGACGCATAACTAAGGACTGCGGAGGAGAGGTTAACCTTCATATTGTGCCACTGGTTTGACGTGTTTGAAATGTTCAGTGACTGATCGGTTAGTGAAATAATTTCGACGGTTACTGATGTTTAAAATTTAGCTGAGACAAAGTTACCTAACCAAATACATTTGATATCGCGATGTCACAATTTGATTTTTCCTCACCTAAAAAAGATAAAAACAATCAATAGTAATAAAAACCCTTACTCGTACTGGGCTCTAACTAACAACCTAATTCGTACAGACTAGTTGCTCTGACCAACTGAGTTTCGATTTCTTACGGGAAAGAAGTCTGTTATATTACGAGGCATACTTTTCATTAGCAAAACTGTTCGAAGTAATACGAACATGGCTCAAGAACAGAGACGGAACTGAATTACCACTCGATTGACCTTGAGGCCAAATCACCAAAGGGTAGCTATAAACGTAAGTTCAGCATGCATTTGTGTGAAGTTCTGTTCAGTATTCCTATCTGCCAATCACGCTTGTTTGTAAGAGTAATATTTTACAAACCTAACCTTTCGATAGAGCACAATAGCAAAAGAATAAAAGGGAAGGAATTCTTGCCCTTGTGAACGTTGGATACCACCATGTGCAATAAAACTGTCGCGTCTCCTTGAAGTGATATTTTATCGAAAATAACACTTTTCCCTTTATATATCCGAAGTTTTTGAGGGTTTCAAAATGAGGAAACGTTACTGACAAACAAGGACGCATTTAGGGGTGGGTACAGGTGGTCCGGACCCCGTCTGAAATCCCAACTTTTCTGTAAATTTAGCCTAATTTTTGGGATTATCTTTTAAAATTTTATTATAATTTATCCTAATATTGAAGTCGGGCCTCTTCCGAAAAAAATTACTGTATACGTGCCTGCTGACAATTTTCAATATATTCGTTAAATAATAAAGTAAAATAATTAAATTAGGAGCAAAAAGCTTCAACACGGGCTAACTTTTGTCCAATGCCATTATTGTTAGAAGGGATATTAATAGCAAAAACTGCTAGTCAATGCTGAACCTTGAAACTTCACCCCGAACAGCAAGCCTAGCTTTTATCTGGCATGAAATTATTATATACACCAAAATGCACTATCCTAAAATGTGTATCTAAACATTGCTCTACGTATCTACGAAGCAAAAGAAAATTTTTTATCGAAATATTTTTGCAGAAAACTCTAACAGCCAGCCATTTTATTTAAATCGTAATAAACTCTGTAACCGTGCGTTAACGTGAAGACAAAGCTTGGTCCATTGGTAAAGTGTTGGAAGAATGAAAACTCAATGTTCGTAGGTTCGAATCTATCCACTCACCAGAAGATTTTATTCTTATGTGTAACGATGAAATAAGAAAGAAAAAATGTATAACCGTTAAAACAAAACTTCAACCAAGTCTGAAGAGAACAATACTAAAATAGTAACACAATGACGTCAACCAAGAATTATTTCATGTAGCGTTTGGACGAAATTACAAATGTCAACAATTGCAGAAGTAAAAAAAGGCTGATAGGCGTAATGTACAACAGATTTCAGATGAGAAGCGGCATGGCCTTGCGTTGGCTTTACGCGGCGTCCAATTGGCTTTGAGCGGTGTTGACAATTCGCGACAAGCAGATCTGCACGCTGACTTCTCGCGCTACTGCGAATCTTGACAATAGCAGAGGCGCTTATTAGAAATATTGTATTAGCACATTAACTGCTCACTTTTCGAAGTAGAGAAACGAATTACGAACACATACGTGAAAACTACATCTTTTTATGATAACTGGTTGTCATGATACACGCTTTGAAAGGTTTCCATATAAAACAATTAGTAAAACGAGCGTTGAGTCCCATCTAATTTCCAATGGATTTTTCTTCGATTTGGAAATGGAACTCAACTTTTATTAAAGGATAATCAGGGGTGTAACCAACAGGTTGTTCTAGGGGAACATTACTTTCAGGGGGAGGAAAGCTTTTCACACATTAAAAACAGAACAAATGACCTCTTTCAGAATATGAAAGCATTTTAACTCACCATGTATACTATACACATATTATGTTTCCTCGATGCTACCTTAACAAAAGACGGATCTTAACAGTACTGAAGTTGAAAAGCGGATTGTAAGAGATAAATCAATAAGCTATTCATAAGAAAACAAATGCTGTTTCTAGCAGTCTGTTTATCCGACTTTGTGTTTATGTAGGTTAAAATACTGAAAGGAAAAAACTCGAAAAAATATCAACTCAGATACTATTATGCAATAATATAGTAGTGAGAGATCCTGGGGGGACTGAGGGAGCCAGGGCCCCTCATTTTATTTGTAAATGTGCAATATTAGGCATAATTTGAATGCAATTTGTCTTAAAATCATCATATATGCTTTCTGCACCTGAATGCACCCCCCCCAATTTACAGAGAAATCAGCGTCCTTGTAATTAGGTACAGAAACTGTATTGATGATGTTTTCTTTTTTCTTTTTTTAAAAATCTTATTTTATTATAAACGTTCCTAATTTGCATTAATTATTAAATAAGTTTACTAAACATACACTAGATGAACCTCATTTCGGGGCTGGAAATAGTTTGGAAAGTCAAGGCCCGCTTTTCCCCCGTTTCTACACCCTTGAGAATAGTAAGCGATCGAATTAAATAACAAGCCTCTGCAATTTGATTCATATATATATATATGTATATATATATATATACATACATATATATATATATATATATATATATATATATATATATATATATATATATATATATATATATATATATATTCGATTCCCGGCGGGAGCTCATGTGGAAGAACAGAAGGTATGGGACATTCGTAATATTGTTTTGAAATTGCCTTCATGCAAGATTCTTCCTTATTCGACAGAAGAAACGCAGTATGATTTTTTTTCTTCGTTTCAATACCTTACGTATGTGTGGCCAATTACGTACTCCTTCTTTACTCCTCTAGCAGGGACGCAAAAGCACCAGGCGTCTGAGTGGTGTCATAAATTATTGTAACCCAAAACAAACTCGACCATATCGTGTTGCTTACGAATCAGATGGATTGTTGTTGTGAGACCTACATTAAGTATAAGAGTATGTTATTACATGGAAGCAAAGGAGCTGATTGTGTGTGTAGGAACGCAACTTCTCTTCTTGTAGCATAAACAGAATTCATCAGTGTCTATGTTGCTTTCTTTCGTGGTAGTTCATTTGTTCTCCAAAATTATAGTTGACAATGTCTTTAAGGTAACCGAGTACAAGTGCGGAATTTTCTTTAAAAAAAAAAGTGCTACGAAGTGAAGCTCGAAGAATTATTTTTTGTGTTTACAATTTTTGGAACTCATAATAAAAAATTTACAAGAGTCAGATTCAGACAATGGCGAAATATTAATTGACATAGACGATAGTGAAAGTAGTGTTGAAGACGAACGTTTAGCAGTTCCACTGGAATAAGTTAATAGGTAGGTTATTCAGTTGCTATATATACTTCTAGGATACACAGCCAAAATCTTTGAGTTTGCTGGAATAGTATATTTACATTGTGAATAATGTTGCCAATGTATGTGTAATAATCTCAACTAGAGGAAGAGCGAGAAGGGAAAGGGGAGTCCGAAATCCGGCAACACCGCGCGGAATATCGCACAGCATTGGCTACTGCCCGTGATGCTTTACATCTGAAAAACACAATAGTCAAGACTTCTGAATGCATTTACTTCCTCAAAACTTCCGTCTCGTCATTGGTATGCCGTTAGTAATGGTAAAACCTTTCAATTTGAAGTGAAATGACAAATTAAAACAGTTTTAAATCAATAAATGTCTATGTGTAAAAGTAGGTGTCTCTTATCTGTAGTTCTGAGTTCCTTTTACTTTGAAGTGACAAATGAGAGAAGCAAGTATGGTGATCGAAAAAAAATCAAATTTGAGATTTCAACGAATTTACATGTATTATAGCCCCTAATACCGAATACAATCTGTCATAAGATGAAACTGTGATAAAAAAAAATAGCAGATAAGAAACCAGGGAAACTTGCGCATGCCCGCTGGTTAACAATGGCTTACAGACTTTTGTGTGTATATATATCAATGCCAAATCCTTCAGAGGAGCTAAAAACTCTTGCAAAGTTCGTGGTAAAAATATATGCACCAGTGTGGTTCAACATCAAACTGCAACCTCTTGTCAAATACGGAGCTAAATATTTGTTCTTCAACACAAGACTTTCGCGAATGTTTGCAAGAGCCATACAAGACTTTTGTCAATAAAGTCATTTTCAGAAATGCATTCTATGCGAATCCTTAGAATATTCTCATTGCCATGATTGGTGACGACAGATCAGCTACACGAACCTTGCTGCCGATAAAATCCTCCAATCCAGAAAACAATGTAAACCTTTTGAAATTCGTTTCTTCCAAGTTCCAGTATTAAACTTCGTGGCTATTACTTACATAGAAGTTTCAAACTGAAATCAGTGTAACATAACAGAACCACCAATACTGACTCATGTGACAGATGGCAAATTGCAAGAAATTTGCTCTTCAGAAAATACATGTGTTGATATCCCAGAGTTACCATGTAATACGCAAGCAGTGGTAAGATAAATGAAAATAATTAGTGAAGCTTCTTTAAGTATGTGGGGCTCGAGATAGAGATTTCCTTATTCGTTCCAAAACTGACTCGAAAAAATACATGGTTACTTTCAAGACAAAGTGGCTGTATTTTGCACGAAGACGTGAATGAAACTTATGAAACATTCAATGTAATGTTGACGGGAGGGTGGGATTGAACTTGACGGCAGCTACCTCTTAGTGGTGAATTCTGGGTTGATGTAGCCTGTAACATTGAATATGAACTTCAATAGCTTTAGAAACCCATCTGGACACTACGATGAATCTTAACACCCTCAAATTACAGTCTATTACAAGCAAAGAGCTGCTTAATAATTACATAATTACCCAATAAACATGTATTTGTTTACATAATCTATGAAACTTAAGGCCGTTGCGCCCCAGCTAAAATAATATTTTAGAGAATTAGAATTTCCCGTGGTAAAGTACTACGATATTATGCAACTTTTGCCCCATATCCGAATTCGAATTTAGATTTTTTTTAAATTGACCTCTTTTCACTTATTTACAAAATCTATCAAACTTAAGGCCCTTTGCGCCCCGGCTAAAAATGATTTTAGAGCATTGAGATTTTCCATGGTAAAGTACTACGATATGATGCAACTTTTGCCCCCTATCCAAAATCGAATTTCGAAAAACTTTTTGGCCTCTTTTCACTCCACCCTTTTGGTTAGTGCTTCGTTTGTGCACGAAACCCGATTGTTTCTGGTTTATTAGTTCTGGAGATATAAGCAAAAACTGGTATAGGGTGAAGTTCACACTTTCTCATTGACTTCAAGCACAAACAGTGAATGTATTGCCGTTAGTTAGCGCATAGATTGTGCACAAAATCCCATCGTTTGGGTTTCAATAATTCCTGGTGAGTTATAAGCCAAAAACTGAAAAGAGTTGGAAACTGGATACAATTTTTGATACTTCTTTTGAAATAAAATGCTTGCATCCCTCCAAAATGTGATGCACAAATGATGAGATTAGTGTCAATGATTAGTGCTTCGGCTGTGTTCATGAGCTTAGCGAAAAACGTAGGGTCCTGCGTAAACTTAGACCCCCGACTTCAAGTTTAAACCTCAACCAAAAGCTCAAACAATGAAAATAGTGTCATTGGTTAATGCATTGTTTGTGCTCGTCTGTACACGAAACCTCTTCGTTTGTGCTTTATTAGTTCCGGAGATATAAGCGAAAAATTGGTAGGAACCAAGTTTACAGTGGCCCTCCGATTTCAAGCACAAACAATGAAAGTAGTGTTGTTTGTTAGAGCATCATTTGTGCACGACAAACCATTATTTGTGCTTCAAAACTTCCTGAGTTATAAGCCAAAAATTGAAAACAGAGTAGGATACTAGATACAAATTTTTGCCATTTCTTTTGAAATAAAATGGTTGCTTTTTTCCACATGTGAAGCGCAAACGATGGGATTAGTGCAGTTGCTTAGTGCATTGCTTGTCCTCTTTTATGCAAGAAACTCTATCGTTTGTGCGTTATTAGTTTTGGAGATATGGAGATATTAGTTTCCAACACATTTCGGTTTTTAGCTTATTAATCACCATGAACTATTGAAGCACAAACGATGGAGTTTCGCGCAGAAATGAGCACAATCAGTGCACTAATGAACGGCAATACTTTCATCGTTTGTGCTTGAGGTAAGTTTCAATCTTGAATTTCGCCCTATACCAGTTTTTCGCTTATATCTCCAGAACTAATAAAGAAGAAACAGTGGGTTTCGTGCACAAACGAAACACAAAACCAATGAGACTATTTTCAATCGTATGCGCTCCAGATCGAAGATTTTTGCTTCTCATTATTTATCAAAGTTTCCCTACACAAATGACAATATTCAAGCACTTTTGAGCACAAACGTTGAAGAATAAATTGACATTGAAAACTGTTTTCGGAAATTGTCCCGACCAACCTAACACTAAGTTGACCGGGACATTTCAAACATCAATTAATTCACTCCGATAACAATGAAGCGCGAGCACTTTCCTGCACAAACATAGAACAAATAATCAGAATTTTAAAATTTACTTATTAGAAAATTATCTCGGCCATCTTCACGTCAAGTTGGCCGGGATTTTTGAAATGTAAATAACATCATGAGTGTTATTGTACAAACATTAAATGTAGAGTACATTTCAGCACTAACGAAGCAAAAATGATGAATGCCTTTAAATATGTGCCATCCTCAAATGCCTCGGCCAATTTAACGGTCATTATATTCGATCAATATTGATAAGGTGGAGGAGCTACTATTTATACAGCCCTTCACATTGTTTTCTTCTAGCTCATTATTCATTGTTGCACAAACGAAACTTTGTGTTGCACATTTCTCCAGAAACGATGCATAAACGATTGACACCATTTCTGACTAATTTGGACAAGGTGAAGGGGCTACCGTTTAGAAGCCCCACTTTGCTTTTGTTCTAGTTCATTGTCCATTGTTGAACAAATGGAAATTTGTGTTGCACATTTCTGGACAAACGATGCACAAACGATTGACACCATTTTGATCGATTTCGAAAAGGTGGGGGGTACCCTTTAAACAACTCCCCACTTTGTTTTCGTTCTAGCTCATTGTTCATTGTAGTACAAATGAAAATTTGTGTTGCACATTTTTGCACAAACGATTGGTACCATTTTCAACCAATTTAGATAATGTGGGGACTACTGTTTAGACACTTCCACCGCTTTGTTTTTGTTCTCGCTTGTAGTATAAAAAATTATAACTCTATATATCTCAAGCTCTATATATATTTACGCCACTACTAAGTAGTATCTCTAATACTCTTTGGCACAAAAACCTTTTAATTCCACTCTATCTCATAGTCTTCTTCAAACTGAACTGCAAGAGCAATATACTACATAAATGAAAAAAACAAAAACAAAAGGTTGTCGAATAAATCCTTCTTCACTGGCTCCTCTCAAAAAACTTAATTGTCTAGGGTATGATTAATATTATTCTTATTACATCCGGGCACAGGGAAATATTTGTTTTAAAGAACGAAACATTACTTAGGCTTTCTTTAATATTTTATTAGTAGACTAAATATGAGGAAAAAAGTAAAAATTTCTCTACGAGAAGCAGCAAAAAAAAAAAAAAAAAAAGAGTTCTCTTTCAGGACTCTGAAAACTCTACCAGTGAGGGATCGAACTCTGAACCCATCGCTCCCTACTTAGATACGAATACATGCTAGTTTATGCTCCAATTTATAAGGGTCCTGTGGCATAAGTTTCTCTGTCCTCTCAAACGGAACAGTTCCACTCTGCCTTAACTTTAAAAGCAATCCCTTGAATCAAAGAGAATGCTTGGCCTATCTACACAGGTCTCCAGAACTCTAGAGAACCTGTGAAAAGGAAATCCTGGCTAAATAATAATACAAGGTGAAAGATTAAGTTAAGGTAAGAAATAAGTCTCTTTCATGAGACTATAAACTGGCCCGTGCTGTGGACCTTGCCCTAACCAAGTCTCTCTCTTAGAGACAATAAAATGGCCACCAAAAAATAGGCCTTGCCCTAATAAAGGTCTCGCTCTAAAAGAGACCAGAAACTTATCTCTTTTTCAAGAGATAATCACTAACACAGGGTTAGGATCAGGGAATCAAAAAGAAAACAATAAACTTTAACTCGAGAAACAAAGTTCTCGATCCAGAGGGGCTTCGAACCCAAAACCATTGGAGTCCGAAATTAGATTTCCTTAATAGGCCTATCCAAGAGATTAAAACATATCTCTAAATACAAAATATGTTAGATACGTATCCCCACGTCCTCGGCGTGATTAAAATTAACCTATTAAACAAGAAAGAATTCTCCCCTGAAAACTATTATTTAGTTATTTACAAAAGAAAAAACCTACTCCCTATCCTTGGTCATTCCGAGAGACCATCCTAACCTGCCAGCCTTAAACAGCATAGCTAAAAAAAATTGGTTGATCCAACAGACATTAGGACCGTCGGTCGAACTTAACCATGTGGTCCAGAGCGTCAGAAGAACGCCTACCAAACGAAACAGCTCGGTATATATACGATCCGGCTCACACGTGGCAGCATCCAAGAACGGAAAGATCTCCAGCTAAAATAAAGAAAGTTCGTTACCAATTTGAAAAAACCGACGCTACCAACCTTCCCCCTTGAAGTTCTAACAGTTAACAAGCACGTATCCGATTCCTAAACTATGTAAGCAAATGTAACAGTGTATCTATCTAAGCAGAAAATCTTTAAAGGCAATCTCTCCAATGCTATATACAAAAAAAAAAAAAAAAAAAAAAAAAAAAAAAAAAAAAGTGATAAACATGATACAAATTATATACAGATAAGTTATACAAATTATATAAACATTATAAACTATATAAATATATAAGCAACTAAATAATTATCCAGGCCTGGAATTTAATGAACTTAAAAACTATTAGATTATATATATATATATATATATATATATATATATATATATATATATATATATATATATTTAAACCAGATATTTTTACAGTTAATTTATTACAAGTAAGTGGATCGAAAATATCCACTTACACGCTCATCCATCATTATTGCACAAACAAAAATTTGTGTTGCATATTTCTGCACAACTGATTGACACCATTTCAACCGAGTTTGATAAGGTGAGGATACCGTTTAGAAGGCACTTACATTGTTTTTGTTCTAGCTCATTGTTCATCGCTGCACAAACGAAAGTTTGTGTTGCGCGTTTCTGCGCAAACGATGAACAAACGACTGACACTATTTTCCACCAATTTGGGCAAGATGGGGGGCTACTGTTTTTACAGCACACCAATTTGTTTTTGTCCTAGCTCATTGTTCATTGTTGCACAAACGAAAATTTGTGTTGTACAGTTCAGTACAAACGATTGAAACCATTTTCTAATTTAGACAAGGTGGGAGGCTACTGTTTATAGAGTCCCACCACTTTTTTGTTCTAGCTCATTGTTCATCATTGTACAAACGAAAATTTGTGTTGCACTTTTGTTCACAAGCGATGCATAAACGATTGGCACCATTTTCGATCAATTTTGACAAGGTGGTGGGCTACTATTTAGACATTCCCATTACTTTGTTTTTGTTCTAGCTCATTGCTCAATTTTGCACAAAAGAAAATTTGTGTTGCAAATTTCTGCACAAACGATGCACAAACGATTGGCACCATTTTCGATTAATTTTAACAAGATTGTGGGCTACCGTTTAGATATCCCCTTACTTTGTTCTTGTTCTAGCTCATTGTTCATTGTTGCACAAACGAAAATTTATTTTGCAAATTTCTGCAGAAACGATGCACAAACGATTGACATTATTTTCGGTCAATTTTCACAAGGTGGGGGCTATCGTTTAGTCAGCCTCCACTTTGTTTTTGTTCTATCTCATTGTCCATTGTAGAACAAGCGAAAATTTATGTTGCACATTTCTGCACAAACAATTGACACCATTTTCGACCAATTTGTATAAGGTGGGAAGAGCTACTTTTTATACAGCACCACCATTTTATTTTTTCTTTTAGTTCATTGTTCATTGTTGCACAAACGAATGACACCATTTTCAACCAAATTTGACAAGGTGGGAGGGGCTACTGTTTACATAACACCACCATTGTATTTTTCTTCTAGTTCATTGTTTATTGTTGCAGAAACGAAACTTTGTGCTGCACATTTCTGCACAAACGATGCAGAAACGATTGACACCATGTTCGACCAATCTGGAGAAGGTGGGGGCTGTCTAAATGGACATTCCATTTGTTCGTCTTGATATACACTCCCCTAGAGGCTATACCATTCAACGTATCCTCTCCAAATCGTAAAATCATGATTTTTATGCGATTCTACAGATAGTGGTTGGAATTTTCTTTTTACCCCTAAAAAGTTAGGGTAACTTACTGGTTGTAATCTTGAATTTTGAATTGAGTAATGATGAATTCTTCTTTCTACATCTATCTAAATCAAAGCTAAGAGAGCTATTCCCACTATCCATTAATCATTCGAATACAGGGTATCCGGTGATGACAGTCAAGATGTTTTGAGGTGATTGGAGAGGTCATTTTAAGCAGATATGCTTATGTGAACGAGGATCTATTACCCCTCGTTCCGGAAATAGGGGTGGGGGTAACTTTTTGTCACTTGCACTTGCCAATTTACGTTTGAAACATTCTAGAACCAGGGTTGAGAAGAAACACGTTTAAGAAAAGAACGTTTTTTATGTTTAAAACACGTTTTTCTGTTTAAAACGTTTTTAACGTTTAAAACAAAGTATTTTATTTTAAACAAAAAAATACGTTTAAAATGTTTATTTTGTTTAAAACAATAATCTAAATAAGCATATATATTCCATTTTTACACTCTCACTGGTATTGCTTGCCATCTATGTTCAACCGTTAGATCAAATTTCGATAACTTCCCTAATCTCGATCCGTCCAAATGTTCAATTCCGCAGAAAGAAATCGGGATTTGCCCGATTTCTGTTCACTGAATATATAGTTTATTTGTGTTACGTTCTACTGGTCGTCTGCATTCTTGATCTTTAAACACCCATTGATGCAACTGCTGTATCAGGGCTTTAAACCTCAATGGCTCAGTTCCTAATTAAGGCTGGAAGATGGTTTTGGAACGAATTTATTCCTGAAGGATGTAGTTTTCCGCTGGTGTGCATTTTACCTATGTGGGGGTACCACGTGAAGGTGGGAGGAGGGTAAATATCGTGTTCGTTTGTTTCTTTTTAAACTTTGTTTGGAAGCCATTCCCCCTCTTGGGGGATAGATTCATATAAATTGGTACGTGAAGCAATGAAGCAGGCCACTACATGGTAATGTCGTGTATTTGTGCTTCTTGCTTATATGAGGGAGCAGAGTGGGGGCAAAGTTAGCCAATTCTTGGAGTTTCAGTTTTTTGACGTAAATTACATTTATTTTTACAATAAACATCAATAGCTCAGCCCCTAATTAAGCTAGAAAGATGATTTTGTACCAAAGTATTCCTGAGAATGAAGCCTTCCGCTAGTATGCATTTTATTAGGAATGGGCACGAGTCGAGCTAAAACTTGACTCGATTCGAAACTCGAAGCAAATTCGAGTCGAGTCAAAGGTAATTTTCTTGAGTCGAGTTTCGAGCCAAGTCACTGTTTTGAGGTCAAGTTTCGAGTTGAGTCGAGTTTGATAAACGGCTCGCTCGTTTAGCTCGTTTAGCTCGTTAACAAGACGACTATGGATTTTTATAACGAGACAGCTTCAAATGTGAGCACCAATGTAAACACCATTATATACTGTAGTTCTTACCACCAAGGCTGAGACTTGTACGACCTAACTTTTGAGCTGAAGCAGAAGCCCAACCCAGGTAGTGATGTTAACTGGCTCAGTTCAGTTCCACTGAGGAGCAGATTGAGCCGACTCGGTTGAGATGAAGCACCAACTCGACTCAGGTGAGCCATCGGCTCGAGCCGGCTCGGTTGGGTGATCTGTTGGCTCGGTTCGATAGTGAATGAGCTGTGAGCCGAGCCGCTAGGGCCGTTGAGAACCCGAGCCGAGCAGGTTTCAACATGTTTGGCCAACGCAGCCTAACTTTTAACGATTTTTGGTTCGAGCCTGGATACTTGCTCCTCCCGAACTGAAACCCAGAACCTTGTGAACGATGTCTTTGCTGCCTTCACTTCACCTTTTCCGAGGTCAGCAGTCAACTAGTTTTTAGTATTCAGATACAAACCGTCTATCATTCATGTTTATATACGCTGGTGTTGTTATAATAATAATAATAATAATAATAATGTTGTAGTAATAATAAGTATCATTGATAATAATTATATTGTCTATGCAGGATACTTGAAGAAAGTACTTGAAACTACACACAGCATTTGGCTCGATTTGGTTCGACTATACTCGAAACTCGAGTCGAGTTGGAGGAAATTTTTCGAACCGAGTTCTCCAGTCGAGCACAATGATGTCGGTTTCGAGTCGAGTCAAGTTTCAATGAAAACTTGCTTGAACTCGCTCGTACACTTCCCTACATCTTATGTATGTAAGGGGTATTTATGTACGGCCGAGAGAGGAAAGATGAAGTTCGCTTTTTTAATTTTTCATCAGATTTTGGAGGCTATTCCTCCCCCTTTGTTAGTGCTCTCAAACGGGTCGGGTCGGGTCAATCGGGTCAGCTCGGGTCGGGTTGTCGGGTCTGGTCAATCGGGTCTGCTCGGTTCGGGTTGTCGGGTCGGGTCAGTCGGGTCAGTTCACTTTGGTCAACTGAGTTTAGGTTGAGATTAAACTCGGCTGGAGTCGAAAGCTGCTGTTTTTCACTAACTGCCATTTTCAATTGATTTTATAGAAGCCATAAATCTATTTTGAATACTTGCAGCTAGTGTTTTTATTGTAAATGCTTATTTTTGTACTTGTGTGTATTTTAATTTTTAAATGTGGAAGATTGATCTTACCAATCGACTGTAATATTAATTTCTACGCCAATATGGAGTCTGGATTTAGAACAAAACTAGAAGTTGTTTAAGCAAGGCCAAAAGAAAGATTGGATATGGACGACCAAGCCCAAGCAGGGCCGCGATAGTTCAGTGGTAGAGAATTCATCTCTGGTGCATGGTATCCATGGTTCGATCCCAGCTTGTGCTAAGTGCGCTTTGTAGTGGAGAAACGCCGTGTAGTGGGTTTTCCCGAGGTTCTCCTGTTTCCTCCCACTTTCTTCATTCCACCATTTCATTCATTTCTTATGGTCACCATATCCCTTAGCCTCAGTGCAGAATCGAGGGACCTTAAACTGAATATTTCATTTTATTTCACCAAGCCCAAGAACATCGATACACGAATATGATAAAGATTGGATATGCAAGACGAAGTGCATAGTAATCTTGTTCTTGGAATTGTTTTGGTGATCACCAAGTAGCGATGAGCGCATTTTCTTGCTTTCCGTATAGTATGAAAGACCATAATCAAAATTACACTTGGTCTTCATTTGTACCGATAAGGCGAGCATTCTTGGCTCTTGTATAGCAAGAAAGATTACCAAGAGTACGAAATGCATTACCAAGACTTGACTGTGCAAGACAAAGAATAAGACGCAGTATTGATGACTAAGACCCAAGGTGTGAATTGTTTGAATTTCGTTTGTTGGGCTGAAAGTGATGAAATAAAATTAGTACTTTATAATTAATTATCATACTGTATTTTTAAATTTTAAATTACAAAATACATATTATATATCTTCTTACGTGAAACTATATATACTGTAAAATACGTTTTAATTACCGAGAAAGAAAAATCAAAGTGGCGCGGGTCCCGAAATCATAAGAGCCTATTTTGTAATGAAAGTTGATGGGTTTAAAAAAATCACAGTTGTTCTCCCGTTTCCTCAACCCTTATCATTGTAGTTAAACGGTTTCCTTTTGGCTCCGCCAAGAGACTCTTGCTACTGCCTTCCGAGAAGATCCCCTGCCGTCCGAGCAGGTGAGAACACTGACCTTGAATAAAAATTTCGTCACATAGAACTAAAGCAAGAAAAAAAATTCTCCCACGTCGGACATTGGTATCAGTTATAAAAAGAAATAACCAATCTCAAAAGTGCCAAATATTCATTAAGATGCATATACAAATCCCCCGCTTGATCTAGCTAGTGGTTAACATGTAAGACTTCGGTACACGTGGTCCGGGTTTAATTCCCAATGTGAGTGCATTTTGGCGTTCACCCAGTGTCGTGACCATAGTGCTCTCAAACGGGTCGGGTCGGGTCGGGTCAGTCGGCTCAGCTCGGGACGGGTTGTCGGGTCGGTTTATTCGGGTCGGGTCAATCTGTTCAGCTCGGGTCGGGTTATCGGTTCGGGTCACTCAATTCGGGTCACGGGTCGGGTCGGGTCGATCTTCAACCCGACCCGACCCGACCCGTTGAGAGCACTACCTTTTGTGGTACATCCACAAAAATTAGTATGTGAAGCAATAAGTAGTGCCATACATGATAGTAACCTGTATATGTACTTGTGTTTATAGAGGAAGAGGGAGTCAAATTTGGCTAATTTACATTTAGTTTCAGAACGGTTCCATATAAGGCAAGATATATATTTTGCTGAAGAGGTCTAGAAGCATAATTTTTGTTCGTATATATGATGTGTGCAGCAAAAATGATATGCATATGGACGGGGTACTGTCGTGGGGGAGAAGAGAGAATGTCTAATTCAATTAATGTTTTTCTGCGCATTTTTTAATACTTCCTACATAAAACGAATTCATTACGCAATGCCAGCAATGGCTACCATTTCTTATATTATTGTCACAAGTATGTGGCCTACACATTAGCATCATTTTGTCAGCGCAGGTGACTGCAAGAGTTGCCAGGGCTCCACAAAATCAGTATTTCCATATTTTTTAATGATTTTTATGTCTGTTCGTTTCTACAATCATTGTTAGCTATCCATGTTGCAGATAGAGATATATCTTGAAAACTGTTTAGTTAAAAAATGTCATTTGATTCTTGTAGGCAAGTCACTACTGTTTTCTATGAGTTGTATTGTATTTGTCAGAGTATTTCTTCTAGCTTTTGAGAATTGTTCATTATTATAGAAATGGTAGTGACCAAAAAATACTCAAGTTTTGAATTTGTGAATTTGGATCTTAGAATAGTGTATAGTGTGTTTAAGCTCAGTTATTCTTGGATATTAAGAAATGTTCAAATACTTCACTTGACTTTCTGTTGGTTTAGTTATACGCACGTTGATGTACAGAATTCCGTTCAGTAATTGATTATAATAAGAATATAACACTGCTTGTAATTTACTTCATGCACAAATCCTGCGGAGGATGGGTTGTTTGTTAGAAAATTAAATTAGCTTCTTCAATCTGATATTTTAGTTGTTTTAAACATGTCCAACCACCATCGAAAAAAAAAACACGTTTAAAACAATTTGTTTAAAACGTTTAAAAGAAACTGAATAAAACAACAGACCTCGTTTAAAACATGTTTTAAACAATTGTTTTAAACATATCATCCCTGTCTAGAACACCCTGTAGTTGGGGTTACATTACATATTATACCTCGTTTGAAAAAGAATGAAACAGGCTTGCAGAGGGAAGTAAAGGAGGGAATTTTTTTGAATTTTCCTATTAAATTCCCTCTCTTAAACAATTTTGCAGTTCTTGAGTGGAAATACTGTCGCTAGTGAAACAGTATCTGATTAGAGGAAAATGATACTGTATACCAAAGATCTAGGTGAGATGTCAAGTTTTTAGCTTTATTAGAAGCAGTAAAAAAGTATTCTTCCTAACTTCTTACTCTAATAACCTAACAATGTTCCAACATTCCATAGATGACAATGGTTACGAATATTAATAAACGAATGTTTTTATGCAAAATTGGAAATACAATACTATTCCCTAAAATACGAGAGCTCTACATTTCTATGCAGGAACACTAATTACAATTCTGAACAACAGATGGCAGTGAAACAAACAAATCATTCTTGTATCTCACATTGAAGTTTTTTGCTACCTATACCGACATTTCACTCTATCATGTGCAAATAACGAAATTTAATAACAAAATATTCAAACTTCAAAAATATAGATAAAATGTATACTATAGAAGTTTACAATTGCAAAAATTAAACAAATGAAAGGTACGGACTGCCACACTAAACTTTCTAGCTCTAATATCTTAAATTGAATCATGTTATGCTTCAGATATAACTGAGCCACTTATTGATGAAATACGAACAAGATTATAAGGCGTTCTCTAAAACCTTCGTAGGAGGATAATTTATACCCCGAAAGTACACTGTCTCTTGTGATTTTCTTTTTCATTAGAAACGAGTTATGCCATATATCTATTAGGGTTACTAATGAAATATGAATGTAGAAAATGTGAACAAAATCACCTGAGTCATTTTGAGAAAACCGTCTCAAAAAGATCACCCCCAAAATAAATTTATCCATTGTGAATTTTTTAACAACAAATATGTCATTTATATCGCTAGATTATTAACGAAGCATTTATTTATGAACCATTAGCGTCAATTACCTGGGTTGAAATAAGAAAAAAATGTAATATATTCCGTTAGTCAGTCACTTTTTACTGCTACTGAAGCGGTATCGATCATTTTTGATATCGATCATTTTCGATCATTTGTATATATTTTCCCCTCTTCATCCCAAAAGTTGTGGGGCCGAATTTGGATTTAAACGGCATCGCAAATGTCACTGTTCATCACAGCGTCCCCGAAAACTATGGTTTCGACGTTAACATTGGTCATTTTCGATCACTTTTAAATATCTCCCCCTCTCCTGCTTCCCTAAGTTGCACCGTCAAAGTAAAATGGTGGGTAAAATGGTGGGTAAAATAAAAACCAACCCAGGGCAAAAACCTCATATACGTTTAAAATTTGATCGAGATCGATCGTATGGCTCAAGAGTTATTAAGTAACAAACGTTGTCACTTTTATTTTTTGTGTATTAGTATATATCTCCCCCTTCCCTATCTCTAAATTGTACCGTCAAAGCGAAATAATAAAAACCGTTACAGGACCAAACCTCATCGATGTTGAAAATTAGATAGAGATCAATCGGATATTTCAAGAAGTACGAACATAGTGACTTTCATTTAGGGTGAAGCAAATGTCTTTACACACCCCCTATAAAAGTCAAACAGTATGAAAAATCATATGTCGTTTGATATAAGGTATCTATAGGTAGGGGCGCAACTTATAGGAGCTATGGCGACAGCGGCGGCCATCTTGAAATCCGTCATCTTAGATTTGGGTTATGTTTTTAAAATGAGAAGACTGTCATGTCGCACATTATTTTAGACTTCCTTTTTTTTTTTTTTTTTTTTTTGTAGAATACACCTGTGCAATCCGTTTTGCGGTATCTTTATTTGTGTAGGAGTCATGACCTGTTAAAGTTTGGGACACATGTCACAGTCGGCATTACAGCATATGCTCAATATGAGCTCCATCGCGCTGGATACACAATCGGAGTCTTTTTTTGCCCGTTGTGATGCACACGTCTTTGGGTCTGTGGATCAACAGAGGCACACACCTCCTCAATGCGGCCGCAAAGATGGGCTACATTGTTAATTTTTACATCATTCACAATTGATTTCAAATGACTCCACAGATAAAAGTCAAGAGGGATGAGATCAGGGAACTTCAAACTGTAACCGCCGATTAGGGTCATCCTCTGAAAGAGGGTGTTGCAAATGTAACTTGTACTTCGTATCACTCTGGTACTTCGTCCACCACTCATTAACACAATTTCAGTGTGTTCCTCCTGTTAAGTGCCATTGTGGATCACCTGCAACGATAAAGAAAATTGATCACTTCCTTGCAATTTTAAAATTTAACATGTCATAACTTCTACACAAATAAAAGTATCGCGAAACGGATTACACAGGTGTATTTCTCAGGAAAAAACAGTCTAAAATGATATTCGACACGCCACTCTTCTCATTTGAATAACGTAACCCAAATCCAAGATGGGGGATTCCAAGACTTCCGCCGCTGTCGCCATAACTCCTACAAGTTGTGCCCCCATCTATAGACATCCCATACCAAATGGCATTATGATTCCTCACACCATTCGACTTTTATATGGGTGTATTCAAACTTTTGCCTCACCCTGTATATTATAAAACTGAATGTGACTATGTTTGTGACTCTTAATCACTTGAACCACCCGACCGATCTCAATCATAGTTTCAACATAGATTAAGTTCGGACCTGGTAGTTATAAAAGAAATAAATAAATAAAACCGAATAACTCTTGAACCATACGACTAATCTCGATCAAATTTTTAACATAGATGAGGTTCAAGACTGGGATGTTTTCTTTTTTTTTCTATCATTTCACTTTGACGGAGCAACATAGGGGAGGAGGACGAGAAAGAGGAGGAAATATGCACAAATCGATATAAATAAAAATAAAAGTGATATGATTGTTACTTAAGAACTCTTGAACCACCCAACGGATTTCAATTAAATTTTCAACGTAGATGAGGTTCGAGACCGGAAAGTATTTTGTAATTTTACTTCGATTGTACATTCTAGGAGAGGAGGGAAGGCGGATACATAAATAAAAATAAATAATACTTAATAACTCTTGAACTACCTAACCGATCTCAATCAAAGTTTCAACATAGGTGAGGTTCGGGCCTGGGACGATTTTTATCATTTCACTTTGACGGTGCAACTTAGGAGAGGGAGAAGAGAAATATTTCCTCCTCGGACCTCGTGTCGCCAATAGGCAACATGTGTATTATACATCATGTATACACTGAGACCCCATGTTGCCTATAGGCGACATGCCCTCAGCGGACAACTGACAAATATACGAAAAGAAATAACTGAAAATTGGCTAACAGGGTATACAAAGGAAGATGATTATAATATTGGAACATAAAATTTCTGCCAAAAAATTGCTGGCTAGGATATATGTAAAAAATAAATAAATAAATAAACAAAAATGAAAATAACTCTTTTTGTAACTTTATCACTCTTAAAATACCCAATCGATCTCAATCAAATTTTCAACATAGCTGAAGTTCAGACTTGAGATGTTTCTTGTCATATAACTTCGAGAGTGCAACTTATTGGAGGGGTGAGGGTGAGTCATTTAAAAATTATCGAAAATGACTGATATCAAAGTCGAATTGATAGTTTTCGAGTTCGCTGAGATGAACAAAATGAAACCTCCGATGCTGTGCCCCGCACTATAAGGTGGGGAGTGGGGATATATATGTAAATTCATCAAAAATCACCGATATTAGAGGCGAATTCATAGTTTACGGAGTTTCCCTGATTAATAGTGACATTTCTGATAGCGTTTAATTCCAAATCATGGGGAAAAGGAGGAGAAAGAGAGATAAAAATAATTGAAACTGACCAATATCAAAGACCGTTTTAGTAATAGTAAAAAGTGACTGACTAACGAAACATATTACTACTTTTTTCTTAATATAACCCAGCGAAGAGGGTAATTGCTAGTATATATATAAATGATGAAAATCGTTTGAGACGGTGTTGAAAAAATCGTCTAAAAATTACCTCAATAGTAAATTATCCCTTCTGGATTTTTCCCATATAATTTAATGACATATAGCACACTATAGGATTTGTAATGAAATATTGATGTACGAAGAATATACAAAATCATTAGAGTCGTTTTTGCGTTATAATTTTCTGTAATTCGGGCTTTGATTATCACACGAGATCGGGCTCATTATATAAAACTTAAGTTTTTATAAAACTTATTAAAAAAAAGACTTATAAAATTCTTCGTGTGGGGTGTTGCACTGTATGCGGCAGATACATTGATATTGCGCAAAAGTGATTCAAACAGACTGGAAGCTTCCAGAAAAATGTGAGTGTGGAGAACAACGGAGAGAATTAACTGGGTCGAGCATGGAATAAATGAGAGGGGGAGAAAAGAATGATTTTAGATATTAATAAAAAGAGAAACTTGTTGTGGCATTTGGGTAAGAAAGGACTGTATCAGGATTGACCTGCTAGAGGGTATTTAACAGCAAAGAGAGAGAGGGAGCAAATGAGGCTGCTATTGATGGATGATATCAAAATATAAAAATGGTACCCAGTGTTTATGTGTCGTGACTGGGTTTTCTCACATTAACCTATCTC
Source organism: Thermobia domestica (assembly GCF_964235325.1). NCBI lineage: Eukaryota > Metazoa > Arthropoda > Insecta > Zygentoma > Lepismatidae > Thermobia > Thermobia domestica. Next base: position 63,687,004 of record NC_137455.1, read on the forward strand.
AAAGAAGATCACTTCAAACTCCTCTCTTTATGCACATGTTTTATGTGACTGAAGAAATATGTTTTCTACCTACCTCCTTGCATCTTTCGAGATTGGAGAAAACAAAAGTTGGTGGGTGGTGCTAGTTCCTCCCAGCCTGTGCTTGTTTTGCACATTCTACATGATGAAAATGGAAGGAAATACCTTATTGTCGCGGGAAAATGCGAGACGGCTCTGAGGTCATTTTTCGATGTATTTCTTGGGATGCTGAAATGCAAATTATTATTATTATTATTATTATTATTATTATTATTATTATTATTATTATTATTATTATTATTATTATTATTATTATTATTATTATTAAGTATTCTGCCTTTGGGCAAGTCCTGGGACTAATGAGTATTTTTTTTTTTTTCAATTTTAGATTTAAGCCTCGAAATGTTTCTTCCACGTTTTCCGATCTTCAGCTTCCTCATTTGAATTCCAATATTTTATTCTGTTTCTCAAATCATCAATCAATTGCGTTCTTCTCCTTCCTATTGTTCTCTTTCCTTACTGATTTCCTTCTATGGCAGTACGAAAAAGACAGTTTCTTCAGAAGATGTCTAATCAAATTGGCCTTCCTAAGAAGGATGCTAGCTAGAAGTGTTCTCTTCTAGCAAAATATTATGAAGGAAAAAATAAAATATCTTATTAATGAACTTAGTAAAGGAGGAATTTAAGCCACGAACTTCTCCTAACGTAGATCACTGCTCACAGAATTCAAAGAATGTCTTCAAAATGAGAAATTAGACCAGCTATACACTATAAGATAAATCCTAGGAAATAGTATTTTACGATTTTCCTAGAATTAAAATTTCAACGTGTACAGTATCAGATCGCATGTCATTTTTTTATATATATATATATATTCTGAACGATCCTATGAGATTTCTTTCGTTTAGAGCATGCTCTATTTCGAAAAAAAAAAAAATCGTAAGATTTCGATTTTAGCGGTATAAGGTGAAAACAAAGTTGTTTTCTCCCCGCCAGCAAAGATGCTACTTGCGCACTTATTAGTGCATGCGAGGAACATACATTTTTATTAATACAAAGTCAACGCTCTACCACAACAGACATGCAAGGCAGAAACACTGGAAAACATTGTTGGCCGAGTATGCGTTGTGAGAACTGACACCTCTTCGGAGGATGTAAAACTAGAAATGCAAAAAAGCCGGCTTTTTTGAATCAATGTTTTTCTTCACATAAAAAGCCGGCTTTTTTGGGAAAAAAACGAGAATTTTGGAAATTTTGGCTTTTTTTCTTTTCGTGATTTTCCTGTCTAAATAGCTTTCTTATAGTATATTCTATAGTTAGATAAGAATTCCATGACCTAAATGCCATATTTAGCTTTGTAATTCACCATCAAGATGGATGGAGCACATGTTTTACGAATTAAAGCTAACATGAAGAATGTAGTATTTGAGGGCAATTTTACAGGCTAATTAACTTTATTTTAACTTTTGAGTTTTCGACATTTTTTCTTCTCTAGATCATTTTAGTTTGTCATCCGTGTTTCATTTCTAAGAGCTTATTACTCTAGCTTCTAGCACAAAAGTTAAACTTACGTTTTTGTATATATCCGTCAAAGCATACGTTCTTCAATATGTCCGTCAAACCGTACTTCCACATCTCTGTTATACTGTAGTTGTGCAATGATTTAGCAATAATTTTCCGGATATTACCTTGAATACCAATTTATACAAATAATCAGTAGCGGATTTAGTAAAGTACTTTGGGAAGGGTTTCTCTGATTGTTTCGTTTTCTAAAAAGTCCTAATTTATTTGGGAGGTGCGTGAAGTTTATGAGTACAGGCATAACTAATATTTCGTTTCGTTTACATGTTTAGCAATAATCTTCCGGATACAACCTTGAAGATCATTTTATACTGAGAATCAGTGGCGAATTTAGAAAAGTATTTTGGGAGTGGTTTTTCTTTCTAATGTTTAGTTTTTTCTAAACATTCGTAATTTTTATTTGACGGGAGCTTAAAGTTTATGAGTAAAGGCTTCAACTTTGGGGAACAGGCTTCAGTCCGAAAGACCGACCCCCTAACCTTCGCAAAACCGTCACTGCTGGTAATTAGTAACAATAACGATTTAAGAAAAAATAAGAAAGGAAATCGGCCAACTCCTACACTCCTAGTGGGCCAGTACACGCACTATTTCAACATTCACAGATGGAATGAAGAAAAGCTTTGTCGGAGTGGTCGAATGCTGGGTTGAATCCCGGACTTCCCGATAGAAGCGCAAAAGCTAACCACTCAGTCATGTTTGTTGTGGAGTTGTATTTAGTTTAAATATATTTCGTGGTCCTTTTTTTCGGTCCGGGGGGGGGGAGTTCCGTAATGATATGTTGAATCCCTCTTGTTAAAAATTCAGAAAACTTGAGGATTGGGTAAACCGTGATGGTGGTTATATAAAACTTAACTGTAGAATTTCAAGAATATAGAGAACCAAAAGCTGTAGATGTGCAGCCTTTAAGTGTATCATATAAATCTAAGTATTTCTCTTATGTATTATTTTAATTTTATTTTGTTTCAAAAAGAGGGTATGGAATATTTTGAAGTAAAAATACTACATACAATTTTGCTAGTTATTTGTATATTTTTTTAAAGGAAGTTTTTACTTTTAGGGTTGGCTCGTTTACACCAGCTGTTTTTTTAATGGTTTAAACCAATAATAATAATAATAATAATAATAATAATAATAATAATAATAATAATAATAATAATAATAAGAAGAAGAAGAAGAAGAAGAAGAAGAAAAATGCGAATCGTGTGAACTTCATGGTGATGTTTCCACATGTCAAACCATCTGCATTAGTCTTATTTCCTTTTCACCTTTTAATCAAGGTGGCCCATGTTCAATTCTCGGTCGAACCACAACCCTTCTTTCATGTGTAAACCAAGTAGTGGTTCGGATGTCACTTTAAGCGAAAGTCTTCTTCTTGATAACCTCAGTATTATGTAAGGATCTTAAGCCTAATCATACGAAACGAAACCAAATTATATATTTCTGCATACCTATTGTTTTATAAAGAAGCCAAGGTTGCTTAAATATATTGATAGAAATTGGCAAAATTTATCGATTGCCTACGTAGCTTCCAACATTAGCATGGATTGGACTTTCAATGATATCTACATACTAACTAACTAACTAAACTAACTCTATGGCCTATGGAACCAGAAGGTTCAATGCCGCGTTCACAAAAAGCTCTCCACTGACTTCTATCCTTAGCTAACTGCATCCAGTTTCTACTTTGTATTCCAATCTCTGCGAGATCCATCTTAATATTGTCCTCCCATCTGCGCCTAGGTTTTCCTAATGGTCGTTTTCCGATTGGTCTTCCAGTCAAGATTTTGAAAGCGTTTCTACTTTCTTCCATTCTAGCTACATGACGCGCCCACCTAAGCCTCCTAGACTTGACGACCCTAACAATGTTGGGTAAACCATATAAATTATGTAGTTCCTCGTTATGAAGTTTCCGCCATTCCCCATTCCCGTTCCTCTTGGGTCCGAATATTCGTCTCAGGATCTTGTTCTCAAATACTTTCAGTCTATGTTCTTCACTCAGAGTAAGTGACCATGTTTCGCAGCCATACAGAACAACAAGCATGATTATCGTTTTGTATATTTTAAGCTTCAAATTCCTCGACAGAATTCGCGACGACACGAGATTTTGAGCCGAACAGTAACACGAATTCCCTGCTTTTAGTCGACATTTAATTTCTCCGTGAATATGATTTTCGTCTGTTAATATTGATCCTAGATGTTATAACTATCCACTTTATCAAAAGTATTATTTAATATTTTAACGCATCCATAATTTGCTGTGTTCCGGTACCGACTAATTTGTAACTTAATACCTCAGTTTTAGCGTGCTGATTATGATACGTTGACCTTTAAATTTTACATGGAAAGCAATAACAGGGTTTTCCCGTTATTGTTTTACATTTAAAATAATGACGGGATTTTCCCGATGGCTAGGGCGTAGTTTCTCAATTTAAGAAATTTACTGACCGGACTTCTTTAAGCTTATGGGACCTCTTCCAGCGTAACCCCATTGTTGCATAATAACACCAAAGCGAAACAAACTTATTTGTGTGAATATGTAATATAAATACATAAAGCAAAATTTCTAAATCAAAAAACCCTGGTTTAAACAAAAAAAAACGGTTTAAACTCCCCAAAAAACGGGTTTTTGGCATTTTCAGAAACAACCATGGTTCTTGCCAATTCTGCTTGCTTTTGTATATAGGAGGTTAATATTTTTTATTATATACATTGGTTAATCCTTAGGAATTCATAATGTAAAAATGTTGAAGTAAAATTGTTTGAAATATCTTTTTGAAATTCATGGTTTATTTTCGAGGTTTTATATTATTATCGGCATCAACCACTAATTAAATGATTTTTTGTGTTATAGAGAAGCGAAACAAAGTCTGCTTTATCAATTTAAGGCAGAATTTTGAAAAAAGCCCAAAATTTCCCAAGCAAAAAAGCGAAGCAGAAAAAACCGAGTTTTTTTTCAAAAACGCCGGCTTTTTTCCGAGCCCTTGCATCTCTATGTAAAACACGAAAAATCTTCACATGTATGGCACAAAAGGGCATAATTTCCTACGAGATATGTCTTAACATTTTTCGTAAGATAAATCCTAAGATATTTCCTAGGATTTACCTCTAAGTGTATAGCAGGCCTTACTGAAGGCCCAAAAATCAGGGGTTGGTTTTGCGGGGGGAGGAGTGCAAAGAGAGTTTCATTGCACTGTCGATGTGACTTGCAGAAATCTGTAGCTGCCACAGGTATAACCACTTCCGTGCTTTTTTTGTTGCACTTTGAACATTGCCTGTTATGTTATTTAGCATCTCATTATGATTGTATACTAGAAGGAAATCCATCCTTTCAAATGATAGTTCTAAATCCGTTAGTGGGCATATGTACTTTTGTGATGCCTACAATATAATGAAGCAATGGAAATTTCATATTTGGGAAACGGATAAAACTTTCGTCAATTTACCTTACAAGATCGCATAAAAATAACGTTTTAGCGGAATAAGGTCGAGAATATTTATAGACAGTTTTGAGGATAATTATAATTCCTACATATAGTAAGTATCGTTTTAATCCGCTTTCGATTAAATTTTAGTATTAATACGATTCTGTGATATCTTGCTTCTGCAACTATTTTTTTTTTTCATTCTTAGAACAACTTACATTACTGATACTTCAAATAGTTATAAATTTCATCGTTAGATGTCAGTCATTACGTAGCAATCGTTAGCGCCACACGCATCCTTTTCGTACACTATTAGTAAAAAAAAAAAAAAAAAGAAAAGAAAAAAATCTTAATGAAAATTAAACGGTAAACTTTACTTTCCAACACTTTGTATCTGCTAATATGCTTTTATCTTATATACTTTATATGCAATTTAATGCTTCAAATATTCTAGACAATTCTTTATTAAGTTTACTTGTAATTACGTCACATAGGAATACTTAACCAAGAAGCCTAGCCTCTCTTGTGTTTCTTACTGTGTCAGCGAGGACCAAGTATTGCAACACGTACTTGCGAGCACAACACAATTAGGAAACTTAGGGGATAGACGAAAGTTTTCACTTTCGGAGGGCAAGCTTGCTTTTTGAACTTCATTTCATCATCTTTTCTTTCACATTCATCTTCATTTGGGCTTCGGCCCTAGGTTACCTTCTTACGATGGCGGACTCTGGCGTTACTAACGGGCAATCGATTCTCGGTAGACACGTAGGATTACCAGCCTCTGTTCCTACAAACCCAAGCTCTTCGTTTGCTCAAGCTGCATCCGTTGGGCCTTCTAGTCGCACTAGACATTTCTCATGGGGTAGTCAGCCGGTAGCGAGTTCATCTAGGGATAGACATCCATCCAGTGATTCTACCCAGTCGGCAAAAAGATTCCGCGGTGGACCACATCCTGCTAACATTCAACAAATTCATGTCGACAACGCCATGGACACGGGACCACCAAGTTCAGAATCAGCAGCAGCTTTTCTCGGCAGAACTCCAGACCCGGTTTATAACTTTCTACTTACCGATTTTGACGCTAAATATACACATCCAAAGATGATCTTTCTGCATATCATTAAATACGTCCCACGTGCTAATGTTGAGCAAATAGTTCACACTAGAAATGGCTATATCATAAAGTCAAAAGACCCGAACTTTGGAACCTACTTGAGAAACAAGGCATCCTATGAAATCTTTGGGAAAAATGCCAAACTTGTTAAGAAAACGGATTCTAGAATCAAACAACCTCCACCTCCGAAGAAGATACCAATGCTGTCTGTGGTCATTCGTGGCGTCCTACCTGAATTCACAGATGAAGAAGTTCGTGAAGAACTTATTCAAGAGGGCATCAATGTTGACAAATGCATTCGTATCAAGAATAATTCAGGACCTACTTATATGGTTCGGGTATTATCCCAAAACCAACAAGCTATTGATCACTTATTAGCCTACGGTGCACCCATTTACAAAAAGATCCATAAGGTAGAACCGTCAAAGACTCCTGGACCAGTGCCTATCAGATGTGAGAAATGTCAAGTTTATAATTCTCATTTCACAAACACCTGCCCTAATCAACCTAAATGTGGCTATTGCGGTGAACAACATAACACTAGATTGTGTAAAAACCAACAGCAACCTCCAAAATGTGCCACGTGCGGAGACTCTCACCCCACTTACAGCTATCGCTGCAAGGCAAAACCTCAGGCAGAACCTACTCGTCCAGAGTTTACAGCACCCCTCCGAAGTTCTGATAAGCCAACGCCACCAGCGCAATCAATCTTACACCCTGTCAGTGTTGAGGATCTTCTCCGCTGTCTGACTATTGTGCTTCAAAACATACTGCCTTTTCAACGCGATCATGTCCTTCGCACTATTAGTGACACAGCTAAATCACTCTTCAATATCAATCTCCATGCTACCTACTCCAGACAATATGCCCATTTTTCAAATCGCACCACTTGAAACAACCGTATAAAACCATGGCACTCGTATTTTTCATTATTGCAATTATGAATATTCTATTTCTTAATATTCGATCGTTTCTACAACATAAACTTCTACTGGAACAGCTACTGCTAGAAGAACACATTGATCTATTTGCATTAAATGAAACTGCACTTAAACCTACCACCACAGTACGTCTACCAGGTTATCAAATATATCGTCATGACTATTCAGGACATGGTGCAAGAGCACAGGGTGGGGTCGCAATTGGGTTTTCCCCTAAGGTATCGTATCGTCAATATCATCCACAGATTTTCATCAATCATCCGGGGCATCTTCTTTTGTCAATTTATTACCCATCACTTGTTATCAATATCGCTACAATCTATATACGACCGCGACACCGCATCCCATTTGATTTTCTTCATTACATAGCACATAACTTCCGAAATGTCATAATCATGGCCGATATGAACATTCATAGTCGATGCGACCGAGAGAAACAACACTTCTTTGACTATGTAACTCAAAATTTGAATTTACATGTATATCGTTTACCTAGTCATTCACGACCAATTAGTCAAACAACACCCGATGTAGTGATAACGTCTCTTAATCTAGTCAGTGACTGCACTATACAAATTCTTGACACTATAGGCAGCGATCATGCACCAATTAAGCTATCGTTGACTAGGGGCCGTTGCCCACAGTCTAAAACCGAATACCGTACTGTCAAGCGATATGATCGAGCAAACTGGAGCACATATAGGCAGAATATTGACAGAGATATTACGGATATTGCTGCACCGAGTAGCGAACATGAATTATATAATACTCTCACTCATCTTACTGGCACCTTAACAACAAACGCACGTGAAAGTATTCCTGAAGACAAAATATGCGCGTACAAACCAAAATTGCCACCTCAATATCTTGCACTTGTAAAGCGCTCACGTCAACACATTAGAGAATATCACCGAACTGGTAATGTGGAAGAGTTCCTTTACCACAGGCAATGGCAAAGAGCAGTTAGGAATTACCTTATTGCATACAAACGGAAGCACTGGATTAGTACTTGCAACAAACTGCGAGACGAAGTACATCCAACCCGATACTGGAAGAAATTTCACCAACTAACGGGTAAAAGTACAATAAATACGTATCCGCTTCAACTGAATGGTGTGCCACTTCACACTGATATCGATAAGGCAAATGCTTTCGCTGACCAATTACAGACAGTCTTTACTCCATTAGAATCGCCTTGCCGTGATGAGCGGATTGATCTCTCCACCATCTGTTCTCTACAACCTTCTACATTACATCATATTGATCACAATCATCCTCTTACAAGGCCTATTACACCGACTGAATTTTATTCAGCTCTTAGTAGAAAACGAAACACAGCACCAGGCATGGACGGCATTTCTTATAGAATGATAAAGGAATCACCGATCTCTTTTATCACTTTGTTAATTTCCGTTTATAATTTCATCCTCTCAACTGGTTATTACCCGTTACAGTGGAAGGTTTCCAAAGTATGTATGTTCCATAAACCAAATAAGCCCATTCATGATGTCAGTTCATATCGGCCGATTCAGTTGACTTCCGTATTTAGTAAACTATTCGAAAAGATTCTAGTAAATAGACTTCATGCACATCTTAAGACATATGATCTATTACCAATACATCAAGCAGGTTTTCGACCTAACTTCTCTATCAGTGATCAACTGCTCCGTTTAACTACAGTCATCACAAATCAGTACAATAAGGGACTTCCATCCTGTCTAGTCCTCATGGACTTAGAAAAAGCATTCGATAAAGTGTGGCATTATGGCTTATTACGTAAACTACAGTCACTCCGCTTGCCCACTTGTTACCTTCGACTCATATACTCCTTTTTAAGTAACCGTATCGCATATGTTTCAATAGGAAATGTACTATCAAGACCCATTTTCCCACATACAGGTGTACCACAAGGTTCCGCCCTTAGTCCATTATTGTATATATTATACGCTTCCGACATGCCGAGCCCACCGCCTAATGTGTACATCTTTCAATACGCAGACGATACTGCCTTTTTATCGCTTGGGAAAACAATCCTTCAGGTCAGCAGAAACCTACAAATAACCTTAAACAACTTTCTTACTTGGTGCAGTAAATGGAAATTAACTGTCAACACTGCGAAAACACAAGCCCTTGTTTTCCTACCTTCAAACCGACGCAGTAAAGTACACAGAAATCCTGGAAATCTTCGTGTGTCAGTAGATGGTCATTTCCTTAGACCAGCAGTTTCTGCAACATACTTAGGAGTGGTCTTTGATCCGAAACTCTCTTGGAAGCCTCACTTCCAAAAAATTGCGTTGCAAGCAAAGCGCAGATTAGATCTCCTCCGTCGTCTCACTGGCACAACTTGGGGGCTAAATGCAAAGTTACTACTCAATACCTATAAAGCATTTTTACGGCCTATATTAACATTTGGTAACATTGCCTGGTGCCATGCTTCACCTACGCTATACGAAAAGCTTGCAATTCTGGAACGCCATGTTATTCGCCTTGCATATCGTATTAAATTACCATATCCAAATTACCTCACGTATGAACACATTGATTTTCCCAACATCATTGATCATCTCTCTACTCTTAGGGCACGATATATACAGTCTCGCATCACTACTTCTCATCCCTTATATCTCGATACATTACGAGTTGATGCCCTTACCGACGCACCGTACAGATTTCTGCACTCGCCACTCAACATTCTCACAACGATATATATTCAAACATCGAATCTGGACGCAGCAGAAAGAGATATCTTTGCCATTTACATGATTCACGAATATTTACCTCATATTCTACCATCATAGCACTTGTTTTTCATTCATAATTAACATTGGGCTTCCATCCTGTCTACATCAGTCTCGAGTCGCCCCGAGACAGAAGATATAACCTTCATGTGTTTAAACTAACTTACCCACTGTGATTGTGGCGTGAATGCACTTCATTTCATCTATTCAAATCCACATTATATTTAGTTACACTTTTTGTATTATTATTATTATTATTATTATTATTATTATTATTATTATTATTATTATTATTATTATTATTATTATTATTACTATTATTTTATATCCAGCATCTTAGTACCTTGAATGTATTCCCTGCACTTATGTTTTCTCATTATTCTTTTCTCGTTCTTATTATTCTTATTATTCTTGTTATTATTGTTATCATTATATACATTTTTTCTAATCAAGATTAATGTATTTGTATTTTGTGTTAAATATTAATGTACTCATAGTCGCACTTAGACCAACTACAATAGTTTAAATTCAATTAACTTGTCTTAACATCTGTGCCAAAGAGAGGGCGTAACCCTCTAATGGCTGGGAGTGCAACATCTCTTCCTCAAAATGGATGCTCATAAATGATGAATAAAGATATATATTTTATACCTTTACTCCCTCACCTAAAAAAAAAAAAAAAAAGTCACATATTCCTTCTCATATGCCGTAAGTACCATTATATCCTGCCTAAATTAGAAATGAAATGAAATCTTAAAAATGAAATGAAATGAAATTTTTGAGTTTTACGTCCCACGGTTATGCCGGTTAGGCTAAAGGAGACCGTGATGATGAGTAATGAATGAAATGGTGGAATGAAGAAACTGGAATGAAACGGTAGAGTCCCGTGAAAACCCACGTACACGGTGTTTGTCCACCACAAAGCTCTCTTGGAGCTAGCTGAGATAGAACCAAGGACTCCATGTCCAAGAAGTGAGCCCTCTACCACTGAGCCACCGCGCTTCCCCTGCGTAAATTAGAGGCCGAAGCAGTGTTCGTAGGTTTTCTATAGACAATTTCCCTCGACTGCCACAAGATTATTCCTTATAAAATCAAGGAATAATTTATTGACCCCAGTTTATTTATTGTCCAATTCGTATGACAGAAATTAATAATAAGATTGATTTAGCTATCTTAAATGAAATGTCAACCACACTTGTTTCTTGCTTTTATATTTTTCACTTTTTCCTTCTTCTTCTTCTTCTTCTTTTTTTTTTACACAAATATTCACACAAATACACCCAGGCAACAACGGGTGCAAATTATGCTATTTTGAACACACATTCATAGACACACCTACACACATACACACATACAGACACACACACACACACGCACACACACACACACACACACACACATATATATATATATATATATATATATATATATATATATATATATATATATATATATATATATGCACACATACTATTGTTATTGTATTGGTTTATTTAACAAAAAATTAATCATTTATATTGGTCAATCAAGCAGTCAGCACGAGAACTTACCTGAATTTTCTAGTTTTATAAATAAAATCCTTTTTTTTCATTTCTTTTATGTTGTTTAATTAAAGATCACAGTTTTATTATTTTGTTGAAATATTAAAAACTTTTCTCGATGAATATACATAAATTAAAAACATTTCTAAAGCATGTACATGAAACAAGGACCTCAGGCGAAAAACAAAATTATTTTTAAGAAGAGTTAAGATAAAATCCAAGGATGTAAACATTTGACAAAACAACTCTAAGGTAGTCAAGTTCTTAGATTTAGTCAAAGGGAAAGTGATGTTTGTAAAAAAAAAATCAAAATCATATATATGCCTATAGCTGAAAAAATTACAGAAATTCACTCTGAAGTATCCTGATTTTAAGTGGACTCATACATGGACACCTCTCTCTTTCTCTCAGTAAACAGTTTATATAAGACAATTATTTTCTGAAATATGAGAGAACTAAGCCGATATTTGCAATGTCAGTCATACACATTTGCTTTATTGGTTTGTCTTTTTGAGAAGTGTATCTCAATTGGTGGTCTCCTCAAGGCTTAGTTTATTTTGAAATTAATATCGTATTTAACATTTGAAGTACTTGTTTTCAATCATGCAGACTATTAAAATGTTAACTTGTTTAACTTTGCCTTACTTTGCTTAATTTTGATTAATTAGGCTCTTCTTTATGCATGAAGAGATTTAAGTCTGCAATTTGTTATGAAATAAGATTTTGTAATAAAGTCATGATCACTGAATTTCTATACCTTTAGCACATGCAGCATACGTGGCATTAATCGCTAACTGATTTCTGATATCGATGACACACAACCAGAACATTTTTTGGGCCTTGCACAACAGAGGTCAACAATTCTGTCGTCTTATCATCTCCAGTAGCGGTACGTGAGCGTCCAGATGGATCCTTATTGTGCACCGAGCCCGCCTCATAAACTTCTTCAACAACTTGAGCATTGAAACGTGTGTGATGGTCTCCCTCTCTGTGTGGGATGTATTAAAATCAGTCAGAATCACTCTTGCAGATTATCCACTACTCCTTTCCACGATCTCGATTCCTTCTGAAATTGTTAACGACATCTTACATCACCTGGAACAACAGAGAAAATCATGCCCGAAATGCCAAATTTTCGTCTTTTTCACGCAATACCTTCTTAACTTACAACGGTAGGTAGAAATGAACTACACCAGTGTTTCCCTGAGACCAGAGCTCGTGTCAAATTATACCACAAATACCCCGTTCCTATTTAATAATCCAAAGTTGAATCCAAGATTGCGGCTTCCAAGATAACAGCAGTGACAACCATGTCATGACATACGATCCATTACCACGCAAACAATATATAATATGTACCCAGTGTGAACGTCAATCCGTTCGTGTGCTACAGGTGTGTTAACCGACTTATGTTTGACCCTGTAGATGTGTATCTATTATGTATGGTCACCCCCATAGGTTGAAATAATGGGAATTTTTTTCAGCATATTCTCTAATTCATGGCAAGTGAATTTTGTGGTAGAAATTTGTGTTTAATAAAAATGTATGACACTTAGTATGTTGCCGCATCTCGCAAAAACGCCTAGCTGATTTAAACCAAATTTTCAAAACAGATGAAAGCTGAATCTTGGCAGAGTTTTATCATTTTACTTTGGTGGTTGCACTTCGGATACCGGAGATAATTCAGCATCAAACCCAGTCTTAGAGGGTCGAATGGGCTTGGATAGACAACCAAAATGTGAACGTTTCCAAGAGTGTCAGAAAATCTTTGTTTTGCCGACACGTAACCTGATATTTTTCCGGGAGGGTCCAATGCCTTTCTTGTGTCAAAATTCAATTTGACAACAAATTATCATTAAAATTTGTAAAATCGCACCTAAAATTAGAGTAGATTTACAGAAAAGTCGGGATTTCTGGGGGTATGGACTCCAGGACCCATCTCTTGACTACGTCCCTGGTGTTTCGACCCATCAACCATTCATTTATCAACCTAGATTCTAAGCAAGGAGGAAGAAAAACGCCCTGAATTTATGATCTTGGAAGAATATCGCCACTACATCCAAGCGTGTTACCGAAGACGTCCTAAACTGTGCAACCCTGCCCACTGACAAAACCAAACGACTACAGCCATTTTCATTACTGCCAATCAATTGTTATAAGGAGTTATGCATTAAAGTTTATTTTCAATTTTAACTCTGTCAAAGAATCTCTTGCTTCTATGGTGAACAATTGTGGGGTATTTCATAATATTTTTCGTCCATTTGAAACCATCACTGCGAACCATTACAATGTTCAACGCTGTGAAATGTTGTGAAAACCTGCCCGTAAGCATCCATCAATGACTAACAGGGATGGTGTTCTAATGTTCACTTCAACACTCTCGTACATATCATCATTGTAGCATAAGACCTGCTATGTGCAAAATTTAAAATTTTAAAATAAAGATTAAAAAACACTGCATTGTTTTTAGGCTGCAGGAAGAATATAGGATATGTGCAACTGCTGAACGAGCATTATTGTTACCCTTTAATTCAAAATAGCTATGTGTCTTTGCGAACGGCAGAAAATGATAGGAGCAGTCTGACTGCACATTATATAGCGTAGCGTGTTTTTCGATCTAACTACTCCTTAAATGAACGATATCACATGACGGTGGTAGATATATGCTTTATACCAAACCTTCTCAATATCTATAAAAAATCATACTTTTTTGGAGACAAAACTGCACATAGAACTTTTTGAAATCTTAGCAGAGATATGTACTTCAATGTAACTCCTCAAACGAATTTGTATGCTGTCTATGATTCTACATATAAAACCTTTCCCTACTCACAATATTATCCTATCACCTTTTCTATCGATTACTGCATTTTCTGGTATTTCAGTAACTTCTTGACAAAGTAACATTAGAGAGCACTGACTAACCTCTTATCGTAGTTCTTATTTTTTTACCTTTGAAAATGACACATATGAGATGGACATTTCAGTCACTCCAACCACTTTTAAATAACATATCGTTGATATCTTCCTAATATTCTATATTTTGTTTGAGTGATTGATAGGTTTGATTTGTTTTTTAGCACTCCTTTTATGCCCCGATTTCTTTTATATATGTCAAGGTAGGAATCCGATTTTGGAACATGCACTTAAGCCACTTTACCACAAGAGGCATATGGGAGTTTTTGTTTCGATTTCCTTAGGAATATTGCGAATGGTGTGGCTTTTAAAACTATGTTTAAATAAAAGTACACAATAACACACACACACACAGAGAGAGAGAGAGAGAGAGAAAGAAAGAAGGGATTCAATATATCCCCAACTTTAAGAATTGTTATTTTTATATTTGAACATAGTTGATAATCTAACGTTGTTGATAGCCTTCTGGTACGAGCAACTAATCTAAACGACTGTTTAATTGTTCTCAACAAGTTTTGAATGCAATGTTGGCGCCACCAAACTTTTCAACGAACTTCCTCGTGGAGATATTAATCCATTAAATCTTAACATAAACATCCCTCTTTTATAAAATATCGAACCATTTCAATGCTCACTGTCTTAGACTCAATTCATTAATTTCCGAGTTCAAACCGCCGGCCCAACAGTGTCCCCTCCAACCTTCTATTTTCCGAAGTGTTACTTACTGTATTTCCTTATCTTGGACTACAGAACATGAACTCGAGAGGACATGGAATGCAATGACACCCTATAACAAAATGTCCACTACGATTAATACACACTTTACTTCGTGACTCAACTTGTATTTTAGCAAAATGTATGCATATAAACCTTCAATCGCTTCCAGAAGGTAGTGAGCATTTTTATGCAGTCTAGCACATAGCATTAATTATGAATAACGAAATTATTAACTTAAAAAATGGGGGCGAGAACCCTTAGTGTGCTGGCCGTTATTGCTGTTCTGGTTTAGCAGTGTAAAATTCGGTAGACATTAGTAATAGTTGTTAAGATTTTATCATTATTTTGTAGTTTGGCCGTGTCAAGAATAGACTCATTCTGTTGTATGTTTCTTTTCGATAATTGTTTCACCAACATATTAGGTTTTCTCCTTATTATGTATTTAGGTAAAACAATGTCGGATGCTTTCTATCTTTACTTCCTTCTTAAGGTAACACCGCATACTATTTTGATACATATTTGAAGAATATGTTGTATTAGACATTACATTTATTTTTGTTAAGATAACGTTGGTTAAAATAATTTCTTTATGGTTAATTGTAATTATAATGCGTAATAGTTGTAGAAGATCAGATTAAATTAAAATAAGTTAACCGAATGTGTAATATCTTTATAATAACCACGTACACTACGTAGCTTGACGCGAAAAGTGAATTAAACTATAGTTTTCTACATTTTAATGGTTATCAAATAAAAATTGAATCTTCAATGAAGTAAAATGTATTCATTTAATTTGCGTTTCTCTCTTTTTCCAGAATCCACGATATATGAGACGTGTACTTGCCATCTCATTGTGTTCATATCTCAAGACTCTCAGAGTACTATCTCAAACTATTTCAAGTATAATGTTTTGCACCAGCTGAAAATAGGTACATTCACGATGAAATTTACTTAAACTTCTTCCCTTCTGGCATGAAAATGTATTTTGGAATTTTAAGGATTGCTAAGTACATATTGAATCCGGGAACCAGTGCAAACAAAGCATGCACGTTCGCTTCTAAAGAAGGTGTTACAGAAAAATAACATAAGGTTATGAGCATGTCTTTACTGTACACTGCAAAAAATAAATAAATAAATAAATAAATAAAGGAATTACTTTTATAAACAGTAGGACACTTCACACATTACCGACACTCTTTTGATACCCTCCAATTACATATATTCACCCCTTTTAGATATTGTGTGTTTTTTTTTAAATTTGTGTCCCATATATATTTGCAAAATGTATCATCACTTCGTTTCGGAGAATGAACGTTTTTTGACACGCAAAGCGCACTTTAGAAACACCTTTTGGATCACGTTTCTCGTCAATATCTGTAATAAAAGCGTTTAAATGGTGTTTTATGTTCCACACTGTAATAACGCATAAAAATTAGTCTATACAAAGTACAACACACTTCTTTCCTGCATGTTACAATATGTATTAAAGATTCTCTTTAGCAAAGAGTAAATTTTGATAAAATTGCGTTTGGTTAAAGTGCTAAATGGTTATTCCTATGATATAATCTTAAAGAATGAGAAAGAAATATAGCACATTAGATGCCTTACTGAATGAGTCAAAGAAGTCTTGGTAAAAGTCGGCAAGATATACCGTAAACGGGAGATTTTTTCGATTATTTTTTCAATATCTTGTACCGTTTTCAAGATTTGAGCCCACTTGCGGTTGGACTTTTTAATTCATGTATGATCTGTGTTTTCTTTCTTCTTGCATGTTTTATGTAATAAGCAAATGCATAAACTAAGTAACTCTATGGAACCCGGAGGTTCAATGCCGCGTTCACAAAAGCTCTCCACTGACTTCTATCCTTAGACAATTGGATCCAGTTTCTACTTTGTATTCCTATTTCTGCGAGATCTATCTTAATATTATCCTCCCATCTATGTCTTCCTAATGGTCGTTTTCCGGCTGGTTTTTCAGTTAAGATTTTGAAAGCGTTCGTTCATTCTTCTATCCTGGGTACATGACCTGTCCGCCTGAGCCTCGTAGATTTGATGACCCTAACAATGTTGGATAAACCATATAAATTATGTGGTTCCTCGTTATGATGTTACCGCCATTCCCTATTCCAGTTTCTCTTGGGTCCGCATATTCGTCTCAGGATCTTGTTCTCAAATACTTTCAATCTATGTTATTCGTTCCGAGTAAGAGACCACATTTCGCACCCATACAGAACAACAGACATGATTATCGTTTTATACATTTTGAAATAAGCTAATACTTTATAATACAATCAATTATAATGTCAGCGATATATGGTGTTCATTGCGCAAAGCACTCCAAACAATGAAGATTCAACTTAGACTGGAGAAATGGCTATCCTTCGTTTTTTTATTATAATTTGGCCATGAAACAAACACCTGAGAGATATGCAGTCTTTATATACTATTAAAATGTGTTGGAATGTATAATAGTTAGGATATGATGCTTTAGTTTTTTTTAATTTCAACACTTCCAGTGTACCCGTAAAAACGTAATAAAGAAATAATGATCATTTTTTTTCTTTTTAATATTGAGTTACAACTGGACAGTCTACGCAAAATTTGCAATCGATCAGTCAAAACGTCATCTTTTTAAAGCCTGTATTTTCCGAGATAACACTGTCCAAAGGATTTGCCACAAACATATAAACGGCCACAAACGTATAGTTTAAAACACTCCAGAGGTGGCAGCACAATTCATTTGAATTTATTTCGGAGAAGCTTATTAAAATGCAAAGGCTTTGAACAATAATTTAAAAAGATAAACTTTGTGAAAAATATAACTTTAAGTAATTTATTTAAAGTACACCTTTTTAAAAATAGTTGTCTTTGTTATAAACGTGAAATCACTATTAACCGTAAATCAAAGGTTTGGAAAGTAAAGTTATAGGTTGGAGCTCAGTCGCTCGTAATCATCTTTCAGGTCGATAGAAATATCGACATCATCAGCTGTGACGTACCAAACGTCAGCACGGCTGTTTTTTGTACTCCTGTCCTCGATCCTGGGACTTGCTCATCAGATATTCGCTGAGCAACAGCTATCAGACTTATCTCAGCCAAGGGTAGCTTGTTGCGACACGTTTAGACTGGGGCATTTCCTCACCTAGACCACTATCCGAATGGGTGGTCTTCAACCTAGAACCTGATACCAATATTCGTTGTATCATCTTTGTGTTTTCACTAGCACTCGCTATGTCTTCCACAGGACGAACCTCTGTTGATGCAGACACTTCTTTTGTATCCACTAAGGTGGATAAAAGAAAAGAACGTCGTTCTAAACCAAGTCCTGAACGTTCACGATCGCCTCACTCTAAAGAGGACCCCCAGTCTCATTCACCACGAGCTAAACGACATCACACACTCAGTGAATCATCATCATCAACCACTTCTGGTCACTTCAACATGGATACAGACTTCCCATCATTACCTACTCCGCAAAATCGACCTCCAGTCACAAATCTACAGGCTCCAGCAACTACTTCATTCTTACTCACAAATTACGACCCGAAATATCAAGATCTTAAGCAGCTCTACCTTCGTCTTACCAAGTACGTTCCTTGCTCACAGATCACCCAAATCGTCTCGACCCGTCAGGGTATCATCATTAAGTCTCCTGATTCCAATCTGGCTTCTTCACTTCTTAACACCCACTCATATGAGGTCTTTGGCAGAAACGCAAATCTTTCTAAGCTGGCTCCCTCTCGCACCAAACAACCACCACCACCTCGACGTTCACCAGCACTCTCTGTCGTTATTAGAGGAGTTCCTCCTGACTACACAGATGACGAGATTACAGAGGAACTCAAACTCGACGGGCACTCTATTCTTAAATGCATCCGCATCAAAAACGCTTCTGGTAACACCTACATGGTCCGTGTGCTTACTAACTCCTCAACAACTATCGACAATCTTCTCTCGCACGGAGCCTATATTTATCGCAAAAGACACAGGGTTGAACCATCTAAATCTCCGGCACCACTCCCTGTCAGATGCGAAACCTGTCAAACGTACAACTCGCACCATACTTCTCAATGCCCGAACACACCTAAGTGCGGTTTCTGCTCCGGACCTCATAATACCAAAACCTGCACGAATCTTCAGCAACCTCCGCTCTGTAGTACCTGTGGTTCTCATGAACATCCCACATACAGCTACAAATGCAAAGCCAGACCCACAGCCGAATCTTTCAAGCCAGAACTCGTTGTCCCTCTGCGTCCTCACGGGACTCAAGATACTACTGTTCCTCCGCCATCATCTGTATACCAACCGATCACTATTAATCAATTCCTGTCTTTCATTACTGTTACTCTTCAGAATATCCACCCTTTCCTTCGACATCACATCTTACACCAGGTTCAACAAACAGCTAAAGCCATCCTTAACGTCGACTTCCAAGCAACCTATTCTGGCCCAATTGTATATTTTCACTCTGATGTGCTCCAGACAGCAGTGTAACCATTTTAGGTATCCCCACCAGAAACTCAAATTTTTCATTGTCTTCATCATGGAATTAAATTTTCTATTTTTGAATATTCGTTCCTTGTGCCAACACCAACCTCTCTTTGAACAACTGCTCAGAGAAGAACATGTTCGTACGTTTCTCCTCAACGAAACTTATCTGACTCCACGTCTCCATCCCCGCATCTCTGGCTATCAGATAGTTCGCCATGATAATGCACTCCCGGCACGCCGTGCAAATGGTGGGGTTGCCATTGGCTTTCCTCCCAGCATTCCTTTCCGACAACATACTTCTGCTGTTCCCAATCTCCCTGAGCATCTCATTCTCACTCTCTATTTTAGAAATATATCCGTCACTGTCGCTACTCTATATGTCCGCCCTGGCCATCCCATTCCGCATGACTTTTTTCACTTCATCTCTGGAAATTTCCGCTCTTTCATCATTATGGCCGATATCAACTTTCATAGCCGCTCAGCCCAACAACAGCAGGATTTTCGAAATTATATTACCACTCATACTACTGGGTTTATTCATACTCTTCCGAAACCAACTCGCCCTGTCAGTAATACCACACCTGACGTGGTAATCACATCATCCAACCTCTCTCACCGTTGCACGATCTCAGTCTTAGATCCGCTTGGAAGCGATCATGTTCCCATTAAACTGTCTCTGCTCCTGCACCGCTCTCCTGTCAATTATCAATCTCTTCCCGCTCGCACCACCCCTCGTTTCGACAAGGCCGATTGGGTTAGTTACCGCTCCCACATTGATATAGCTCTTGAACCTGTTCTGCCCCCGACAACCGAAACTGAACTTTATATAACTCTTGATACTATCACCGACGCCATTCATCTTGCATCTACGAAATACATACCTCAGTCTACCATTCATCCACACAAACCGCCCCTCCCGCCTCAATACCTTCCTTTAATCAGGCGTTCTAGACAACTCTATCGTGATTTCACCCGTACCGGCAATCCCGAATCCCTTAGGCTTCATCGTCAATACCAACGTACTGTCCATAATTACCTAGTAGCTTACAAACGCCGAAATTGGATCAAAACTTGCAATTCTCTCTCTGATAACTCCCACCCCACCAAATTCTGGAAGCGTTTTCATCAACTTACCGGCAAATCCACACGTACTTCCTATCCACTTCTAGATGATACACTACCTCTTCCCGACGATACTGCTCAAGCCAACGCTTTTGCCACCTACCTCCAGGATATATTCACTCCTTCTGCACCAGATCCAGTCTTTCGCCGACATCCCACTGACACTTTAGATCTTTCGTCACCCGACCTTCAACCTCACCCCGATCATCCATTACCTCTTCATAATCCACTTACAGCTCCTATCACCGTTTCTGATATCCAGCAGACCATCTCCCGAAAGAAGAACACTGCTCCTGGCATAGACAAAATCACCTACCGCCACATCAAGGAAGGTCCATATGTCTTGCTTTACCTTCTCTCTACCATTTTTACTTTCATTCTTCGCACTGGCTTCTATCCTCTACCTTGGAAAACTTCTACTACCTTAATGTTTCTCAAACCTGGCAAACCCCCACAATCTGTCTCTTCCTACCGCCCTATCCAGCTCACCCTTGTGTTTAGCAAGATTCTCGAACGTATCCTCGTCACTCGCCTTCACACCCATCTTTCAGCATATAATTTACTCTCTCTCCATCAAGCAGGTTTTTGTCCTTCCTTTAGCATCTCCGATCAACTCCTCCGCCTTACTACTTTCATCACTAATCAGTTTAACACATCCAAACCTTCCTGCCTCATCTTATTTGACCTCGAGAAAGCTTTTGATAAAGTCTGGCATCTTGGCCTCCTCTATAAACTTTTCTCCTTTCACCTACCCTACTGTTATATTCGCCTCATCTATCAATTTCTCTCCTGCAGACTTAGCTATATATCAATTAATACTCACCTTTCCTATCCTATCTTCCTTCATTCCGGAGTCCCCCAAGGATCAGCCCTATCCCCCCTGCTCTACCTTCTATATGTCGCAGACTTTCCCACACTTCCCCCGAACGTTACCCTCTTTCAATATGCCGACGACACTGCCTTTTTAGCCACAGGGAACACGATTCAACGCATTAATTCTTCTCTCCAACCTGCCATAGATTCATTTCTTTCTTGGTGTCAGAAGTGGCGTCTTACCATCAATGACGCTAAAACGCAAGCGATTATCTTCTTACCACCTGGAAAGCGCTCCCGTGTTCATCGCAATCCTACCAATCTCCATCTCCGAATATCCCGTACTCCTGTCACTATCAGCAAAACAGTCACGCATTTAGGCATTACTTTCGACCAACATCTTAAATGGACTCCATACCTCAAGTACATCTGTACCAAGGCTTACTCACGCCTTAACCTTCTTCGCCGCCTTACAGGTACTACTTGGGGTCTTTCTGCTGTCACACTTCTTAATACATACAAAACCTTCCTCCGACCAGTCCTTACATACGGCTTTACAGCTTGGATCGATGCTCCCTCTTCTTTCTATAAACGCCTCAAAATTCTAGAACGCCACGCACTCCGACTTGCCTTTCGTATCCGTCTTCCCAGCCCTACTCGAGATCTGTATGACCGTACTCCATTTCCACATATTCTCTACACCTTGAAACACTCCGCCTACGGTATATTTCTCAACGCTTCCAGAACCACCACCCCTTACTTTTTGATACCATGCACGCCGACGCCACTTTCCCAAAACGAGAACTCCTTCGCCATACACCGTTGTCTCTGCTTTTCTCACTGTATCATTATTCACTGCCACCTGACAGCATTGATCTTCCTCTCGTTGCCGATTTCATCACTCATCTCGATTCACCTTACATTTTCCCATCTACTGCACAGTAGTCCTACTGTCTCAACAGGCCTCCCACTGTCTTCATCACGATCCAGAGTAGCCCTGGATCAGAAGATAATCAGCATTTGTCGAACTAACCAAATATCTTGTGTTGTGACGTCCTCTGCACTTCATCCTCATCTCATCATCACCTAATAGTATGATCATGGTTAAAGGCCATGATGTCCTGCAGCTCCTCCAGTCAATACCAGAGCTGAAAATTGATGCTTCCCCCCTAATGTTATTATGATTTTGAAATAAAATAAAGATTTAATAAATAAATTAAACCTCACTTAACCCATCTATCTTTCTCCTCACCCGAGATTTCCTTAATTCCTCATCCCCTAATAAAGGGTATGACCCTTTGGGCGGGGCTAGTCGTGCGCGGCTGGCAAAAAAAAAATCGCTCGTAATAAAGCAAGACGGATGACAAGAAGATAATGATGCCACTGTTCTTGGTTGCTTTAGAACGAACTGCAGCAGTCAAAGAAATATACACTATAAACAACTTGCTTCACTACCGGGTTCAAATTGAACCTTACAAGCCTCCCTCAGTCTTGCAATATTACAGATGTCAACGCTTGGTGCATTCGCAAGACACTTGCCAAGCCCACCCGAAGTGTCTCATATGTGGGCAATCACATTTTACACAGTCATGTAACAAACCAGACACATCCACACCCGCCACCTGCGCAAACTGTCAGGGAGATCACCCAGCAAGTTACCGTGGCTGTCCGGTATTTAAATCCTACTCAGAAGCTCTCAAATTGCCGGTGCAACAACCGAACAAACACCCAGGTATACCTAAGAAAAATTTCCACACACCATCCTCAGAGAAAACTTCCATTCCCACTGCTGATAATATACAACCCGTGACTAAGGATAACAATGATGTTGAAGCTCCCACTTCTTCTCACACCCAACCAGTTACTGCCGTCCAACAAGAGAACTCTAACGTAGATGTTGACTTAAAATCAGTTCTTTCATTTCTCAGGGGCTTACATTTCCGTAAAATACTTACACACATTAAACGTGGTATCACGCGTTTTCGACAAGCTGCAGACTCAGCTTCCAAGGCTGCAGCAGTAATCGAAACAATAGCGGAGATGGTTGACGATGGCTGTTTCTAAATCCGGCGTCCTACACCACACATTTATACTTGCTACGTGAAATGCAGATGGTCTTGAGGGGCAGAAACAAACGCTTCTTCGCTTTCTAATAAAGCATAGAGTTGATGTCATGTTCATTCAAGAAGCACATTTTACTGCTCGCATCACTTCTTGGCGCCTATCTAATTACTAGACTTCGGATTTTTGCATATTTGCATGTTTTTTTCCTGATGTGATATTGATATGCTCTTTAAACAGAAATTCGTTTCAGCTGTTTTGGGGTAAAATAGTAGAGTTTTATAGTGCATATATTTGCATATTTCGGAGGTTAGTGCATGTTTATGTCGTTATTGCATATAAATGCATATTTAAAGAAACGACCAAATTGATATTTTTTAATGTGCAATAACTATCGTTATAAATGGAATTTCAAGGTTTTAATGTTAATAGACTCAATACCTTGAAATGGTTTATTGTTGTCGGCTTCGAATATCTTCCAATTTCATGTAAAAGGAATATAAGAAAGGGGTGACTGATTCATCCTCCCGGCAATGATGCATGATTGACACCTTTTTTAAATACCAATATATAAATAACGGCGTCAAATCACCTACAACAAAATTTCCACCTACAACAAGTTAAAGTTGCTACTGTTGTGTGTGTGTAGATTTGGAATTGTGTGGTCCTGTGGCAGAACAAAAATACTGAAAGAGAAATCTTCTAGAAATTATCTCCTGTAACAGGGTCCATTTAGTTGTAGTGCAACATCTTCAGACTGAATTTTAACTAGCCCAGAATTTTGTCCATTTTTTGTCCATTTTTGTCCAACCTAGAACAAATTTCATAAGATTCAAATTAACAAAGGGAGAACATTTAAAAATTTGGCCACTTTGATGACCTGTAGTGGGAGATCTTCAAATTCAAAATTGAACTAGCTCACAATTTTGTCTAATTTTCGTTCATTTTTTTCCACCCAAGAAAAAATTTTGAAAATTCAAATAAATGAGGGAGGGCCATTTAAAAATTTGGCCACTTTGATGACCTGTAGTGCGACATCTTCAAATCTGAAATTTAACTACCTCAGAATTTTGTCCAATTTTTGAAAATTTTTGCCCATCTAAGAAAAAAGAATTGGAAAATTCAAGTAAAAAAGATGGAGGGCCATTTCAAAATTAGGTCACTTCGATCACCTGTAGTAAGAGATCTTTAAATTTGAAATTTAACTAGCTCACAGTTTTGTTCAATTTTCGTCTATTTTTGTTCACCCAAGAGAAATTTTTGTACCATTCAAATAAATGAGGGAGGCCTACTTCAAGATTTGGCCACTTCAATCACCTGTAGTGCGGCATGTTCAAAATCTTAATTTTAAATAGCTCATAATTTTGTCCGATTTTAGTACAGTTTTGCACCACCAAGAAAAATTATGTAAAATTGAAATAAACGAGGGAGGGCCATTTGAAATTTTGGCCACATCGATCAGTGTGACATACTCAAATTCACGTTCTTACAGACTTAGAATTTTGTCTAATCCTTGTACCAAAAACAAAACATTTTGTAACATCCAAATAAACGAGGAAGGCCATTTCAAAATTTGGCTACTTCGATCACGTGTAGTGTGACATTTCCAAATTCGAATTTTAATTAGCTCAGGATTTAGTCAATTTTTGTACATTTTTGTACTACCAAGAAACAAATTTTAAACGCTAAAATTAATAAAGGAGGGTCATTTCAAAATTTTTGCCACTTCGTTCACCAGTAGTGTAATATCTTTAAATTCTAATTCTAACTACCTTAGAATTTTCACAGTTTTTTGTGAAGTTTTGTACTATCAAGCTAGTTAAAATTCAAATTTGAAGTGTCTCACTACAGGTGAACGAATTGGCCAAATTTTTAAATGTTCGTCTGGTTTATTTGAATGTTGCGAATTTTTTTTCTGGTGGTTAAAAATGTTCAAATATTCAACAAAATTCTGAGGCAATTAAAATTCGAGGTTGAAGATGTCTCACTACAGGTGATCGAAGTTGCCAAATTTTGAAATAAACCTCCCTCGTTCATCTGGATGGTATATATCTTTTTATTGATGGTTCAAGAATGTAAAAAATTGGACAAAATTCTAAGCTTGTTAAAATGCGAGTTTGAAGATGTCGCTTGAAGGTGATCGATGTGGCCAAAATTTCAAATGGCCCTCTCTTGTTTATTTCAATTGTAAAATAAATTATTCGTGGTTCACCAATGTACAAAAACCGGACAAAATTCTGAGCTATTTAAAATTCGAATTTCGAGATGTACGATAAATGATCGAAGTGGCCCAAATTTTGAAATGGCCTTCTGTCGTTTATTTAAATGGTACAAGATTTTTCTTGGATGTATAAAAATGGACAAAATTCTGAGAGCTAGTTAAAATTGAAATTTGAAGGTGTAGCACTACAATTAATGGACCCTCTGAAACAATGGATTGAGGTCGATAGACGTTAACAATTCAAGGAGAAAATAGATTTTGCAAAGTGTGTGCTAAACAAGTAATATTTTCAAACTAAGTATGCTGTCGCACATTTCCATATTGTTCGACAGCAAAAGTTTACACTTCAGCAGCGCCATATTTTTTGGGCTACTTATATAGCAGTTTCAAGTCTGGTAAGGAGTTCTACAAGTACGAAACAACCCAGATGTGGCTTTTTTTTTAATACTCGACAGAGATCATCGAAAAGAAATATTTTTAAAATGTTTTTCGGCAAGAAACGAACATCCCTTTTGGAAATATGCTCTACAATTAATTAAAATAATTGCTTTACTAAATTTAAAACTTGTCGCAGCAGTTACTTTTTGAGATAAGTTACCGAGTTTTCCTTTAAGGAGTTTATGAGATTATTTAAATATAAGCTTGTGTTGCTTTGATATGCACCTCAGTCTTTCGAAACGTAACTCTCCTACTAATTCTTCTGTTATGTTTTCGATAACTTTACCTTCTTCCCATTAATGCTCCACGTCTCGCTCGAATCAGTTTATTCCATTCAAAGTATCAATTTTAAAAATTGTAAATTGTTACTGTTTTTAACGTATAATGTTACGCTAGAAGAAAATATTCTAGGATTAACACATAATTAGATACAAAAAGTAATTTGAAGTGGATTTATTTTCTTTTAAACAAGAACATAAGGTTTTGAATGCAGGCTTTTAATACAGTGAAAAGTCACCTTACTAAACGGAAATATTTCACGGTCCTATGAATTTAAAGGTTGAAAAAAAAGTTTTACTATATGCTTATGCAGAAATATATATATATATATATATATATATATATATATATATATATATATATATATATATATATATATATATATATAAAATATGTATGTGTGTGTGTGTGTGTGTGGCGGTAGGTGTATTTCATTTTCACATACTGAGCTGTTTGAATCCGAAGAAACCAAATGTATTCTAGAAGCCATGAATACTGAAAACATTAAAAGCGAACATGCGTTTATCAATACTTATTTCAGTTCAATTTCAAAGATCATAACGAGATGAGAAGAGCGATGATTAGGACTTTGTAGTGCATTTGTGCTGTTTGATTCAATAACGAAACAGACTCCGCCAAGACCAATCGGACAAACATTTTCACGAAAAGCACAGTCAATAGACGCGGAAAAAATTGGCATAAAATTCTTGTCAAATGCAAGTGAAGTGTTCCTGGGAACAACGACGCAAGAATTACAGATTTATCGGCAAGTAACATTGCTTCTTTGAAATACTGTCCCTTAACGACTCGTGACACAGAAGGAACATTTTCGATGTACAGTGATGTTTCGACTGACAAATGCAGGGTTTTACCAAAACATACCGAAAACTATGTAGTTGTGTATTGTAGCATGAATGCATCATAGTTGTACACCATGCATATGCAGTTCAAGTAATACAGTTTTTTTCTCTAAAGATAATAAAATTTTTCGCAAATTTTAGCTTTTGATTGGTGAATATTTATCCTTTTTAGTGCATATTTTCAGGGCATATTTTCGTGATTTTTAGGGCATATTTGCATGCATATTTTGCCGTTTTTTAGTGCATATCCATCCGAAGTCTACTAATTACATTGTATACAGACAGGACAGAGTGGGTAGACAGAAGGGAGGATTGCTGCTCATCATCAGAAAGTCATTACCAGTAAGGTCGCTTACAATACCACCACTACTTACTATAGAGGCACTTGCTGTTGAGCTAATAACTCCAGGAGTTCTATTAGTACTGGTCACTGGTTATAGGTCTCCGGCCACACACTTAGAACCGACTGACTTCGACATCATCGCAAATTTAGGGCCCAAAGTTATCTTAGCTGGTGACCTTAACGCAAAGCATGGAGAATGGAACTCCATTACCCCAAACACTGCTGGAGACGCTTTACATGAATACCTCCTCACGTCCAACCTTATCATCAGTGCTCCATCAGATCCAACTCATTATCCAAAATTCGGCGGCCAACCTGACGTGCTTGACGTTGCTCTTTGCAAAAACGTATCCCTTAGTATTCATCCATATGTTCTCTCGGACCTAGACTCAGATCAGGATCCAGTCATTTTTCATGTCTCCCACCGTAGCATCGCCCACACTGCTCCTATTCTTAAACACATAGAAACTGATTGACATTTGTTCAAACAAGAATTAAACACACTGATCGACCTAAGAGATCGGTTCGCCACCATTCAGAACATCGATCAGGCAGTTTCTCATATCACAGTAGCACTTCGTACAGCAGAGGCAGCAAGCTCCACTACTACAATCTCTCCACCGCAAACAGGTCAATGCGACAGTCTACATCTGCAACTCTATATTCATTTAAAACGTTGGGCTAGACGTCGCTGGCAGCACACACTTCATCCAGCTTACAAGACACTGTGGAATAAACTGCGTGCAAAAATCAAGATGCAGACTCAGCGACAAAACCA
Organism: Thermobia domestica; assembly: GCF_964235325.1. NCBI lineage: Eukaryota > Metazoa > Arthropoda > Insecta > Zygentoma > Lepismatidae > Thermobia > Thermobia domestica. The sequence goes on from NC_137455.1 coordinate 63,715,398, forward strand.
ACAGTACTGGGAACATACTTTTCGTAACCTCACAGTAAATGATCGTAAAATTTGGACATACTCTAAATCCTTCCAACGGGCTACTAATGCTTCCAGAGCTAAAGTCCTCCAAGGACCACAAGGACTGACTCAAGACCCTCAGTTGCAAGCAGCTACTTTCGCTGACTCTCTGCAAGCACAGTTCCAGCCCAATAGAGGCCAACTCGATCCTTATTTCCACCAGCACATTAGACCTACCTTATATAGCATACGAACTCAAAACCCCACACATGGCATCAACCCAGTTACACCTTGGGAAATAGAAAATCACATCAAATATCTACGGACAAAGACAGCATCTGGGCCTGATGGGATTCGACCTGAGATACTGAAACATCCAATTCTAAAATTACTGGTCTTTTTGGCATATTTATTTAATCTTTCAAATATGTTACTTCCCAAAGACCTGAAAAGAAGCTCGTATCATCACCATCCCTAAACCCGGAAAGAATCCGCTGCTTCCGGAAAACTATAGGCCGATAAGTCTTCTGTCACACTTAAGTAGATTATTTGAGCGTGTGTTCCTCTGGAGGTTGAAACAACATGTCGCCAACAGTGATCTTCTACCCTTCCATCAGTTTGGGTTTCGTGCTCAACATAGCACTACTACCCAACTCGTACGAGTAGTTGATCACTTAACAGTGGCTTTCAATAGAAAACACCACACCCTTGGAGTATACCTGGATGTGTCAAAAGCATTTGATAAAGTATGGTTAGCTGGATTATTATATAAGCTATACACTCAAGGTTTTCCGGATCGTTTTCTGCATTTACTTCGTTCTTATCTCATTGGCAGAACATTTGATGTGTCGGTTGATGGTGTCAAGTCCTCGTCTAGGCCAATTAAAGCAGGTGTCCCACAAGGCGCTGTAATTTCACCGCTTTTATATAATCTCTATACAGCAGATCTTCCGACTTCACCAAACTGCTTTTTCGCAACGTATGCCGATGATACCGCCTTTTTCACAACAAGTAGTTCACTTGCACAGTGCTACATCTATATGCAACGGCAGCTAGACAGTTTTCAGGAATGGTCCAGGCGCTGGAGAATTAAAGTAAATGCCGACAAACGTTGCGCTGTCATCCACAGTAGAAGACGCATCCGCGCCTCTCGAAATCTAATATATGAGAACGCACACATTCCTCACGCAACGCATGCGAAATATTTGGGTGTGACATTAGATCATGGGCTCACGTTCGCCCCACACATCAAAGATATAAAGCAACGAGCATTACGGAAAATCTCGGCATTGTACCGCATTTTTCGCTGCAGTTCAATCTCTCATGAGGTCCGCGTGCACATATTTAAGATGATAGTCCTGTCCACACTTTCTTATGCATGTCCTGCCTGGCAACATGCTTCTAATAGTCATCTTCAAACACTCGAAAGTGTGCAAACGAGAGCCGGTCGCATCATCACTGGTCACGACAGATATACACGCAACAGACAAATTCTGGAAGATTTAGAGCTGCCTCCTGTTAGAGAAGTTCTACTGCATCTACATCATAAGTTCTGGCATACTTTACCAAGACATGTTAATCCAGCTATAGCCACCATCGGCACCGAATGCGCTCTACGGAATGTTCATCGCACGTCACGCATTTAATATCTTTCCATAGCTCGTAATAACATTATCAGCTACTCTGCGACAGTTGCAGATGTAGACTTCCAGACATAACAAAACAACAGTAATACCCAACTAGCCACCTGCACATCTATATATATTCTTTACGCCATCTTACTCATGGAGTCAAGGGCTTCGGCCCGATACTCTTCAAAAAACTTCAACATTACAGTGACCGTAACCGTGACCGTGCGTGCTCTTAATGAACTGGCCACCTGGAGCTCTAACCAGGTTAAAAAACAGGGTATCCATAGCTGGCGGAGAAAAATAAGCGAGCCATTTAGTGTGTCCATCCCCATTGATTGAATCGCGAACTTCATAAATACGTTTGGATTACTTACCTCTCTGAGGATTAAGGAAACAACTGTCGAATTGGTTTTAAGCCTCCATGGAGGCTAACAAACCTAATTGATTTTACTGTTGACGAACTTGCTATTCTCTTGGGTTAACGATTTGTTTTTTGATATTAAACTCTTTGGAGGCTGATATCACCTAAACTAGTTGGCGACTTTGGCATCTCTACCTGATAACGATTTTTATTCGTGCTTCCATTCGGAGGAGTAGGCACCTAAATTAATTCCACCCTTAGAGCATTGCTCTAAGACACCACAGTAATCAGGGGCGATCAGTACCCTCTTTTGTGCTAAGCTGGCGCCATCTCCCAGTTTAGTTATTAAGACGGCTTCTCAGAAGCCAGCAGCAAAATCAGATAAAAGAGTACAATCACCCCGGATTCCAGGTCTCAGGGGCAAAATAGCAAAACCAACATACAAACCTAAGACTTTCTCGTGCCTTTAGGCAAAAAGAAGCAAGCAGCCGCCTCAGCGAAATTGAAATCTACTACACTTAAGCAGTCCAGTGCTTCACAACTATCTACCTCGAGTAAGCCTAAAGACATGGATTTCACGGTAGTAGGAGCGCTGAAGCGACGTAGGTCTTCTTTAGCAAACATCAAGACACCTCACAAATTGTGTCCCTGAATATCCACCTCTCCCACTCAGTAATAAGTTCGAGGTTTAGTCCCCAGCACAATCAGATAATGCTATTACTAGCACTAAAACTGCCACGACAAATCTGGCACCCAGTTTCAAGCCTCCTCCGATTTTCATCTACAGAATTACCAACAGCTATACATTTATTAAGACCTTGTCACAAGCATTGAAGGAACCCCCTCTAGCTCAGTCAAGTAAGGAGTTCATTCGGATTCAAGCTGCAAACAAAGGTGACTACAATTCTATCAAGGCTTACTGCGATCAAACGAGAACTGAGTATGCCACAGGGGTAGCAAAAAATGAAAGGTCTATTAAGGTGGTTGTCGTCCGAAAATTGCCTATTGACACTGACTTAGACGATCTGAAGGATGAATTTATCCGACTGGGCTATAAACCAACAAGCGTTCATTAAATGTCTCCCAAAAGTAAGAAAAATAACAAGAAAATTATGATGCCACTGTTTTTGATTGCTCTCGAACGAAGTGCAGCTGTTAAAGAGATCTATGCTATCAACAACCTACTTCATTACAAGATCCAAATCGAACCATACAAGCCTCCCTCGGTGCTACAGTGTTACAGATGCCAACGCTTGGGGCATTCACAGGACACCTACCAAGCGCATCCGCGCTGTCTCAAATGTGGGCAATTTCATTTTACCCAGTCCTACAGTAAATCCGACTCCTCCATACCAGCCACTTGCGCAAATTGTCAGAGAGATCACCCGGAAAATTACCATGGATGTCCAGTATTCAAATCCTATTCTGAGGCTCTTAAATTGCCGGCACAGCAGCGGAGGAAACTTCAAGATAAAGCGGAGAAAACTGTCAACAAACCAGCAGCAGAGACAATTCCCGATCCCACTATTATTAATGCCCAACCTATGGCTACGGACAATGAAGATGCTGAAGCTCCCCCTGCTTTCCACATCCAACTAGCTTCTGCCGGAAAACAGGATAGTCCCAAAGAAGACCTGGACCTAAAGTCTATTCTTTCATTCCTCAAAGGATTACATTTACACAAAATCATAACGCATATTAAACGTGGTATTACCCGTTTCCGTCAAGCAGCAGACACAGCTTTAAAGGCAGCAGCAGTAATAGAAACAATAGCCGAAATGGTTGACGATGGCTGTTTCTTACTCCAGCGTCCTACAGCATACACTTATCCTTGCTACATGGAATGCAGATGGTCTCGAGGGGCAGAAACAAATGCTAATTAGATTTCTCACACACCATAGAGTTGATGTCTTGTTTGTACAAGAAACACACTTTACTGCTCGGATCACCACTTGGCGACTACCCAATTACATTGTCTACCGGCAGGATAGAGTGGGCAGACAGAAAGGTGGATTAGTACTTATAATCAAAAAGGCTTTCCCAGTCAGGTTGGTTACAATCCCACCCCTACTTACTTTGGAGGCACTTGCTGTTGAGCTAATAACTCCAGGCGTTCCATTAATATTGGTTACCAGGTACAGGTCCCCGGCCACACAACTAGATCCCACAGACTTCGATGTCATCGCAAACTTAGGGCCAAAAGTCATTTTAGCTGGAGATCTTAATGCCAAACATGGAGAATGGAACTCGATTACTTCAAACAGTGCGGGAGGCGATTTACACCAATACCTCCTCACGTCCAACTTCAACATCAGTGCTCCGCCAGACCCAACTCATCATCCAAAGTTCGGCGGAAAACCCGATGTGCTTGACGTCGCTCTTTGTAAAGATGTATCCTTTACTGTCCATCCTTATGTCATCTCAGATTTAGACTCTGACCACGATCCAGCCATTTTTCACGTCTCACACCTCAGCATTGCCCATTCTGCCCCTATTTTTAAGCAAATAGAAACCGATTGGGATATATTTAAACAAAAACTAAACAATATGATCGATCTCCGAGATCGGCCAGCTACCATTGAGGACATCGACCAAGCGGTTTCTCACATCACATTAGCACTTCGAACAGCAGAGGCAGCGAGCTCCACTACCAAAATCTCTCCAACGCACACAGGACAATGTGACAGTCTACATCTGCAGATCTATCTCCATTTAAAACGTTGGGCTAGACGCCGATGGCAGCACACACTACATCCAGCATACAAAATATTATGGAATAAACTGCGTGCGAAGCTCAAGATGCTCACACAGCGACAAAATCAACAGTACTGGGAAGATACTTTTCGAAATATCACAACAAATGATCGACAAATTTGGACATTCTCTAAATCCTTTCAGCGTGTTTCAAATGCTTCCAGAGCTAGAGTCCTTCAAGGCCCACAAGGACTGACTCAAGACCCACAGTCGCAAGCGGATATTTTCGCTGACTCCCTGGAAGAACAGTTCCAGCCTAACAGAGCACGTCTTGATCCCTATCTCAAACAGCACATCCGAACCACACTACATAGCCTAACTACACAAAACCCTACACATGACATCATCTTAGTTACACCTCGAGAAATAGAAAGACATATCAAATGTCTGCCGGCGAAGACAGCATCCGGGCCCGACAGAATTCGATCTGATCTCCTAAGACATCCAACCAGAAAACTACTGGTCTTCCTAACATATTTATTTAATGCCATCTTTCACTTATGCTATTTCCCGAAGACCTGGAAGGAAGCTCGTATTATCATCATCCCCAAGCCCGGAAAGAATCCACTTCTCCCGAAAAAATATAGGCCAATAAGTCTTCTGTCACACCTAAGTAAACTCTTTGAACGTGTGTTTCTCTGGAGGCTGAAACAGCATGTAGCTACTAGAGATCTTCTACCATTTCATCAGTTCGGGTTTCGTACCCAACATAGCACTACTACACAACTCGTGCGAGTAGTGGATCATTTAACAGTGGCTTTCAACAGAAAACAACACACTCTTGGAGTCTACCTGGATGTCTCAAAAGCCTTTGATAAAGTCTGGTTAGCTGGACTATTATATAAACTATACACGCAAGGTTTTTCAGATCGTCTTCTGCATTTACTGCGTTCCTACCTCATGGGCAGAAAATTCCATGTGTCTGTTGACGGTGTTAAATCCACGTCTAGACCTATTAAAGTTGGTGTTCCACAAGGCGCTGTTCTTTCACCGCTTTTATATAATCTGTACGCAGCAGATATCCCGACCTTACTCCATTACTTTGTTGTAACGTACGCCGACGATACTGCCTTTTTTACGACAAGTAGCTCACTTGCACGGTGTTGTATATACATGCAACGTCAACTCATAGGCTTCAAGAATGGGCAAGACGTTGGAGGATCAAAATAAATGCAGACAAAAGCTGTGCTGTCATCCACAGTCGGAGACGCATCCGCGCCCATCGAAATCTAAACTATGAGCACACACGCATTCCTCATGCTACGCACGCCAAATATTTGGGTGTAACTTTAGATCGTGATCTAACGTTCGCCGCATACATCAGAGACATAAAACAGAGAGCATTACGAAAAATCTCAGCGTTGTACCCCATCTTGCGCTGTAGCTCCCTTTCTCATGAGGTCCGAGTTCACATCTTCAAAATTATAATCCTGGCTACCATCTCTTATGCATGCCCTGCCTGGCAACATGCTTCACATAGTCACATACAAACTCTCGAAAGTGTGGAAACTCGAGCTGGTCGTATAATTACCGGTCACGACGATATACACGAAACAGCCAGATCCTGGAAGACTTAGAGCTACCCACTGTCAGAGATGTACTACGGCATCTCCACAATAAGTTCTGACGTACTTTACCCAGACATATAAATCCAGCTATAGCTAATATCGGCACCGAATGTGCACTGCGGAACGACCATCGAACACCACGCATTTACAATCTCTCCAGAACTGGTAAAGAAGTCATAATCAGCTACTCTGCGACAGTTGCAGATGTAGTCTCCCATACATAACAAAACAATAGTAACATCCAACAAACCACCATCACATCTTGATATATTCTTTATAACATACTACTTATGGAGCCAGGGGCTCTGGCCCGATACTCAATACATAACCACAAAATTACCGTGACCGTGACCGTGACCGCGTGCTCTTAATTGCTATTGTAGTATTTTAATAAATATATTAAAACTTCGCAAAAAAAAAAAAAGCACTTGGCGTTACGGCCCCATTTGTGGGCCTGAGCCGCTCTACACCATCTGTTAGCAATTGGCGGAACTACGTCCAATCTAGCGAAGAACGCGGGGTCAGCGCACCGCGTCGCCCTATCGTTAACCGGTGTATCTTGAAATTTCTAGTACTTGTGGCCGTCAAGTCTTTTATTCACGTGACTCCCCAGTTTTACCTCACGACACTGGGTGGACGACAAAAATTGTTGGATCACCGGTGAGGAATCGAACCCGGAACAACGTGGACATAAATCCAACGCTCTATTCCCTCGACTACCATATCCGCCGTTGAAACTGCAGAAACAATTTCTAAAAGGAGGACATTCAATGTCATTGAAAATATGGCCACAGAGGAATTGAACTAATTGTTTGTGTTGTTGTATATGTTATGTTACTAAGACAATCTACAAATGCAGGAATGACTGTTTTCCATTAGATAATTATTTCTTTAATGGACTTTGCCGTCTATGCACTAAGTATCGCATCCATTTGCGCAATTCGTGATATGTCATATGCATGTAGAATCGGTTCCTACATTTCATATTTGTTCACAATAAACAAAACCCACTGTACACATATCTGGCATGCCATTATGTTATTTTTTTCTTTTTTTCTTTTTACATTTCAGTCATTAATTTCAATATTTACAGAATGGATAATGTGAAACGTTATTATCACGGAAAGAAGAAATATTTCTGAAATAATTGTTTTGACTTGATATCATTATGCTGTAATATATTTTCTTTTAACACAAAAAGGTTAGGAGGAGCAGGTGGTTAATAAATACAAAACTCTAGTTTCATCACAGTTAAACCCTTTTCTCATATAGCATTCCAAGCTTTGCTTTGCCTGAGGTAAGATTTTTTTTAAATTTACATTCTTTGATTTTCCATTATATGCAAATAAACAGAAAAATTAGAGAAAACATAGTTTATTTGGTTTAAAAATTTGTAACGCATGAATATGCTCTAAGATATGCAGAAACAAATATTTACTGTACTAGGATATATGTACAGTATATCTGAAGTAATACGGACTTAGGAGTTTCGAGTAAATTCTACTGTTCTTGACGCAGGTGTATTGTATCGTTAAAAATCTCAGTCCATTTTGAAAACAGCAACGTATTAACCTCGAAACAATAAATTTTTAGGCATCTTTTTAAAAATTGTAAATTTGATTTTGTCTTTATTTCATAGATAAAGGTTTCAGTAAGAACATACACACAGAACCACAGACGCGTTAGTTGACACAAAAAGATGCATAAGTTTTGTGACTCCAGCAAAACGTTTAGATGCATAATTTTTAAGGATGCAACTAAATGCATAATGAAAACTATGTTAATTGATGGACTTGTGTACATAAAATTCATTATGCAGATAAACGTTTTGCTGAAATCACAAAATGTTATGCATTTTTTTGTCTCCTACTGAAGTATTTACATGTATTAATTGAGACAGTGGTTTGTATCGCTGGTTGCATATTCCCTAAATATACAGGATTTCCAAGGGTGTGGAAACGATTAAATAAATTTAGAACACTACTAAAAATATGTAATCGAGGCCTTTTGGGTGATGCAGGACAGAATGCAAAAATTCCATATTACATGAGAGCCTCTACGGCCATTTTGGAAGGAGTCATACTGGATTTGAGTTAATTAAGTGAAATATAGACTTTACGATACACTACTATTTTTGAAATAAAGTGTGATTTTTAAAGACATTAACAAGATTGTTTTCTATATTCTTTGTTAACGAAATTTTGATCACATAGGTCTAGACTCTAGAACATATACAAAAGCTTGTCATTGTAAATTTATGATCATAATTTTGTTCAGGATGCAAACAAGCAGAGAGGAAACTACCATAATATCGTTACGAAATCACACCTTATTTCAACAATAGTATCGGATCGTAAAGTTCCCATTTCACTGAATTAATTAAAATCAAGTATGATACCTTCCAAAATGGTCGCAGAGGTTCTCATGTAAAGTGGAATATTTTCGCTCTGTCAAGCATCACACTAATAAACCTCGATTTCATAGTTTTGGTGGTGTTGTAAATTTATTCCATCGTTTTCACACCCTTGACAACCCTGTATATCAGATGTGCAATATACAATTTAGGCCACTCAATTTATGAGATGCATCTAAACTATGTCACAACCATTATGAGAAAATATTTACAAAAATAAGGCCTTCAAATAGTATATATTACAAGTCAAAAAAGGAAAAGAACTCAATTTATAATACCTAGGTACATAGCTTTTTTTACAGATTGCTCTACAAGAGCAGTTTTGCCATTTTCACTAAAGCTAAAATCCCAAATTATCTTTGGTAAAATAGAAGAACATGGGTCAATGTTAGAAAAATCGTATCGATAGCAAATCTAGCGATGGGAAACACAAAACTTTAAAGAATAAAAACAAAAAGTGGAAACTACCAACTCAGATTATAAATCAAACTTTGTATGTCTATGTTCTCTGAATCTTTCTATCGCCTTTTTATAGTATATTTTAGTATACTAATTTATGCCCCTTTGACCTTTTTCCGTTTCGCCTTATGCCCTCAAAACATTTTGCCATACAACCGATAAGGATGTTATCTTAAGGCGGAAAGGGAAATCCCGTTTGGCCTTTTCCTGCTTGACCTTATAACATACAAGGGAATTTTCACTCTGTTTCTGTAACAAAGATGGATTTATCTTATTCTCAACTGCAACGTCTCTTCTATTCCAGAAAAATTAAACTCAAATGTCTTAGAAGAATATACATTTTATTATCACACCCGAAATAGCATATCAAGTTTCTATGCGGATATAATATGAAACAGCATCAGTATATGAAATTACATCAATTTCACTGTTCTTAAGTCTATCTTAGGCGGTGAATCCTGTCGTCAAACCGTCTCTACTTTAGCTTTCTAAGTGTTTTCTGATAACCCACTTGAAAAAGTACTAGCAATCTTTCATTTTCACGTTGCCTGTCTTTCATTAATTCAATGAAAGAATGTATGTCTAAGTGATCCCGTGATGCCTTTCTTCGTAATTTGAAGTGCCAATGTCCTGCATTGTTAGTCATTCGTTCTTGATCGTTTTCAAAGTTATTCCACAAGTCACTGCAAATAGGTAAAAATACATCATTAGCACATTAAAAATTCAAAGGATTGCAGGAGAATCTACGTTGGGAAGTCGATGGCAAAATTTTGGGTGAACCTAATTTATTTCTTTTGCAAAGCAAAAGAATGTGTTCTTTTGATAATTTACAAATCAGTGAATGTAGAATCTTCAATACATGCAAGTCGCAAGAAAATCTATATTACACTTTACATGAGGTGTTAATGGAAATAAATGCTATACTGTAGAGTGTTCGGGATAGCTTAATTAGTGATTTAATAATAATAATAATAATAATAATAATAATAATAACTTGCACTAACCGCCATCTATTTATGTAGGAAAGAAAACATACTTACAGAGAAAATAACGTGTCACCATCATCCAGCCAAGTGTCTATAAGATAATCATGGAACTCCTCCTTACATAGAGCGTCAGGCGCATCTTCTTACAAACGTACAAACACTACATCTAAATGGGAAGTTGGTACCAGAGGCAGTGCTGCTGCATGTCGAATCCATCTTTTTACTTCAGTGTTCTCTTTGTACAATTGAGAAAGTTCTAACTGCTGAACCTTCCTCCAAACAGACTGAGAGAAGTGGAAGGAACATCCTGTGATTTTAACCAGGAAATACTTTATTTATAGCATTGATTGCTACTTTCTTAAGATCAATAGAAACTTCTTTCAATTTGAAATGCAGTCCAAATTTCCCAGCTTCTTCCCTGATTACCTCCAGTAATCTTACATGTGTCTCTTGCTTTTTACTGGGAAATATGCAAAAGAGGAGAAGAAATACCTGGCCGAAATATTTTCCGTGCAGGATGTACATTTGGGAGAAAAGGAGAGGTACAGTCTTAAGTGTCCCATCCATTACAATCCTGTCGCACTGACACATAATTTCCAAAGTTCCAACAGTGCCGAAAACCTGTTGAAAGTAGAAAGACTAGAATAAATAACACAAACATTCTCAAGAAAATGCCTTAATATTAATATTCTTACTCCTATTACTATTGTCATAACAGATTTTCACGATTACAAAAAAAAAAAAGAAAAAAAGAAAAGAAAAAAGAAAGAACGTAAGAAATGATAAACTATTTTCTTGCTTACTAAAATATAACTTACAAGAATTCTACTGGTGTCATCGCCTTCATCCCCCAATAAAAGTTTTTGCCGTCCTGCGTTTCGCTCCATGATCCTTCCACATTCAATTTACTCAATCTTTGCGATAGTGGTGTCCGGTTCATGCTCGTACGTTATATAGAGAGTGTTTGACGGCACCAAAAATAGGGACAACAGATGCAGTTTCACCAGAGTAATTTCCCTTAAAAATCTTCTTCCTGGAGAGAAGAAAATAAATTCATTTTAAACATCAATATTGCCTAACTACGACCGGTTAATTGTGTTACACTATAAATAAAAAATGGACTATGTATTTGTGTGCTAGCTAGGATGCCATTTAAGAAAAGTTCCACATCTAAAGTTCTAAAATAACTTTTGGAGAAGTTGCAAGAGTAAATATTAGAAACATGCAGAGAAGCTTCAGTGTCAAAATTACTTATATCTTATTACAACTATTATATATACTTACCTATATGTCTTAGTAATTGTTGATGTTCGTTCTTCCGGCGCTCTCTTCTTCATATGTGAGGTACAAATACAAGGCTACATGAGCAATTTTTTTAAACAGTGACGCAGATAACACAAAATTCTGAATACTTGCTTTGATTATACGCTGTTCTGTTCGTTCAAACGTAAATACTACTAGCATTACAAATGTTTTCCAAAATGGCACTAAATTTCTCTATCATAACTTGAAACTCCCCTTCGCTGGTGTAAGGTGAAATGGAAAGGGCAAACGGGAATTCCTGTTTCGCCTTACAATCAAATTAGCATATACTATCTTAACATCATAGCCTGAAGTAATGAAAACAGGCACAAGGCGAAACGGGAAAAGGCCAAACGGGAAGACATCCAAAGTTTCATTTTAAAATCATCTGAAAGAATTGTTCACTTACATTTCCCTGTTTTCAATTATTAAGAGTCGGCGGGAGTCAAGTGACCTTGACAATTCGAAGATATCGCAGTGTTTCCTTATTTTGGCAACAGATGGGGTTGTTGCTGAAATGCCGTCAAAGCAAATGGCACCCCTCCTTTTCCTTCGTTTTCCCCTGCATGTGGTCAAAGTTGGACAGCGCAGGAGGGGGATGGTTACGGATGTAAATGGGACAGAGGAGTGAAATTCCTTTCTTTTGGCTAAAAGAGAAACAGAACTGAAGAAAAAATAAATACGGAGATATTGTAAGAGGGACCAACATGATATCAGCTGTCAGCCACTCAAATATCTACAACGGTCACAAACATACCATAGAGAACTGAAGCACTTGTCGCCTGTCTCTTTCTCAAAGGGTTCTACCTATGGTAAATAACACGGAAATAGTGCAGGAAGAGTCTGATATAAAATGAAGAACCATGCAAATATTTTAAAAAAAACGGGAGAGTCAATATTATAATTTATTTTGGGCCTTCGTGGTTTAAAAAAAAAACTTGGAATTGAAAGGCAGAAAACCCAGACAAAGATCTGAAATGTATTGGCAATGTGACTCTTTTTTAGTGGAATCCATTTCTTTATTTTCTTTTCAAAATATGATCACCAGATTTACCCTCTGTCTCGCCTTCACATTCGAATGGTCCTGGGATCGATACCAGTAGCTGACCATCCTGAATTTTTCCTATTACAACAGGAAAGCGGCGCAATGTTACATTTAGCCTTGTGTACCGGCTTAGAAGCACAGGAGGGAGCATATGCCCTGCTTGGTATTGGTTTTTATTTGGGGAAATAGACCACTTCATTAACAATAGAATTAAAAGATGTGTCACCTTCTTCACGAAGGTACACTCATGTCCAAAATTATTGTCGCATGTCTATAAATATGTTGTTGTAGGAATATAATTTGATAACGAATTCACCCGGTATTTCTTATAATGTTAGTATGTGTACAATCGGCAGCGACATGTATGCAAATTGCAAATTTCATGTCAAAAGAGGAGTAAATAAGAACAATAAAACGAAAATAAAACTTCGTGTCTATTTAGCAACATTAAGATTTACTCATTCTAATTTTCGTATTTATAAATATTTTCCTATGAAATTTACCACATATAAATTTCCCGATTATCACATAGTATCAGTATTAAAAGTACCCAGCAAAATCAGTATTACATTATATTCTTACATGAAGACAGTTATAGATATGCGACAATCATTTTGGAGATGAGTGTACAAGGACGTAACAGGTGTTTGTTTCAAACATTGAATAAGTGTTCGTATACATTGAACTTATTTCCTGACGTCATAGAACTAAGAACTGTCACAGAGCGACGTAAGTCCGGCGACAATACAATATTTCATTTTTACTTTCATACTTTGCAATATATCTATTTATTTTAAAAGCAAATTTTAATATGTTTTTATTTTCAACTATTTTATCCTAAAATAAATACTAGCCTTTAACCAGCCCTTATTTCCCTGGTTGCATATCACTTTAGGATTTGGAAAATGTGTCCAACGAATAAAAAAAAATGATAAAACACCTTTTAAAGACATTCTTTTGTTAATCAATTCGCACTAAAAAGTTAAAAATAATTTTATTTATGGAAGCCTAAATAAAAAGAATGGGGCGCGTCATTTTAAGAATTTATAAAGTAACTGTATGTAAGCCTATATTAGAGCGCATCCCATTTTTTTTTAAGTCATGCATAACCAAAATTGTTTTTTACTTTTAAGTGCGACTTGATTAATGAAAGAATGTCTTTAAAATGTTTATAAGTGTGTCTTTCTATTATTATTGTTAATGTTTGCATCCTTGGCATAGGATGTTTATTTGGTAAGGTGCGTTTCTATACTACTAGGGTATTTTAAAATTTAGTTTCCTATGCGATACATTAAACACCACTTTTTTTAAAAATAAAAATTACTACCGAATATAGAGTATTTCTCCGCTAATAAGAAGGAGACAGATTGAGGATACCAAACACCCCTACCGTTGATTGAGAAATATTTCGGTGTCGACACTGATGAACAACATCTACATTTGAATTTGAATGTTTTATGAGCTTTAGGCAATTGATTCAGAGTGGGATACATGGGGGACTGAATGTTGGAAGCAAGTAGTCCAGTCCCTAGTTTGAATGCCTGGAATGAGTAAGGACTCTTCCCCCCTTGGTAAAACCTGCCGGAATTGGAAGCAATATCAAAGAAACACTGCTTCGAAAAGAAAGGGAGCAAACATGCATAAATAGATAGTCAGAGTCGGATTTAGGTTTCGTGGGGCCCCAAGCTGTTTAAGGTAATGGGGTCCTTTATGTGTCCAGATGAACATAGGCACCCTACATACAGAAATGAACAAACTAGAGATAATTTAGGAAGCAGACTAGCAGAAGGCGCCCCATTAATTACATGAACGTAGGCTACACAGCAGGAAGCATTCTTGCTACGTATATATACATTTTATTTTATTTTTTTAATTTTCTTATATTTTAGAAACGTATATCCAGTTTTTCTTTAGATTTTTGGGCCCCAAGAGAGCAGGGCCCTAAGCTATAGCTTGTTTAGCTTATACGTAAATCCGTCACTGTAAACAGTATACACATACAGGCGCGGATCCAAGGGTGGCTATAGAGGCTATAGCCCCCCCCCCTTGACGTTCAGGTATACACTGGATAAAATGGGCTTCAATCCTGTTTACTCTGGATAAAGGGACAAACTATGGTTTAGCTCCTCCCTTGATCATATCCTGGATCCGCCACTATATATATATATAATGTTTGTGTTTAGTATGTTGTACGATGGAAGCTGATGAAAGAGCTTTATATTACTCTTGATTTTTTGACAGGTAAACAAAGAATATTTCGGGGATTAATCTACTCGATTATTATAATAAGATTATAATAATGTATTTTATCTTTTCTCTTGTATGTATATTCTCAGTCCTGCAGGAAGTTTTCATTTCTTTCTTGGAATAGATAAACGAAGACTTTGGTTCGGCTTCTCCTTCACAAATCTCTGTCGAAAGGTTGACTTGATCGCTACAAACACAAATTACTTCTTCTCATAGAAACCATCTACAAATACACTGTACTGCTGAAACAGAAACCATCAACTAAAGAGGTCATAAATTTTGCCATTCCTCGTGTTTGAAGTTCCCATTCTTCACAACGACTTCCTTCCTCCCGCCACTGTTAAGAAGTTCAAAGTAGGTTTTCAAAAGGACTGGCTCCCGCTGAGAAGGAAAGTGGGATGAGGAATGACTATAGTGCCTCTAGCAGTTAGACGGCCAAGTACGTGAACACGAAAAAATCTGATTTCTGATTTCT
Source organism: Thermobia domestica (assembly GCF_964235325.1). NCBI lineage: Eukaryota > Metazoa > Arthropoda > Insecta > Zygentoma > Lepismatidae > Thermobia > Thermobia domestica. The sequence goes on from NC_137455.1 coordinate 63,730,639, forward strand.
GTAGATTCAATAATGAAGGATATAATTTCTCATCGATTTTGCAATGAATGTTTTTGGAAACAGCGAAAAAATAGTACAGTAGCGCACAAATACAAAGATAGTACTCCATTCTCAAAAAGTCCGAAGCTTTTAGCTCTTTTCCTTACTGTAAAAAAACAGAAGACTTTTCCCTCTAATTTTGATCATTTTCTTATGGGAATTTGGATTATAATTATCTGTATTTATAAGAAGAAAATATCACGCACAGCGTTCAAATTGCATCTTTAAAATGAAATGCTTCACATTGAGTGAGCTATTGAGACATTTTTGCGAAAGAACGAAATGAAACCATGATTTGCCTAAAAAAATGGTTGAGATCCCATGTTAAATTGAACACCAATATTCCGGCCGCTGTGGCGCACTCCTTCTCCCTCTTAAAGATATATTTTGCAAACGGACAAATACGTGGACGTTTCGAATTAGGTACAAAAATATGAAAACTGTTCTTGTGATGTATAATTACAATATTCTAAAAAAGTTATATTTCTGGGATAAAAGTCTGTAGGTGTATAGTAATTTACCATGTTAAATTCAAATCTGAAATCAGAATTTCGCTATCAGGTTTACTTTCTCAGTAATATAGGATGTTACGTAAGTACACAACGCATGTTTTTTTTAAAAAAAAAACTGCAAATGGAACAGTAACTAAGACGTTATTGGTTTAGTCTGTAGTATGTTTTGTGGTGGATGTGTCTCGTGTCTCTGCTGACACATCATCAGTAGCCTTCTGACATGCTGGGTCATGTTTCTTTCATTTCCCATTCATGAAACTACGAATTTTAATTAAAAAAGAAGTAACAGTCAGTTTAAATCTCATAATCAAATTGAATTCATTGGAAGAACATAACACTAGTGGAAAATCCTGTTAACCTCTGAAAAGTTAACCTGATAGTGATACCAGAAATTACATTTGAAATTTCCTTTCCTTATTATACGCTGTGTTAAAACGGCACAATTCACATTTCCCTATCATGTCCCTGAAACGGGAAGTTTGAAAAAAAAAATAAGGCTTTTGGTAGAAAAATCCCTTTTTTCTATTTTGTGTCCCTCCAGAACACCCTGTGTTAACACACAGATCTCAAAATAAACTGAAAAATACTAAATGGTGTACGAAACGTTGTACAAAATTTCAAGCTTCTATCTTGAATAGTAAGGATGGGAGAAACATATTACCAATCAGCTAAGAACATACCCACAGTGGCCCAGATGACTCAAAAAGATTCGGATGTAATATAAAGATTTTCTGAGACATCCTAGGGTCATGTTTTACGCTTCATTCTCATCAGAATAGAGCAGTCTTTCAAACGGTAACATTCATATGTTTCCGTCATGTATCTGAGGCGGGAAAAATTGCAAAAAATGGGATTTTTGTTAAAATATCCCTTTTTTTTAGCATTTCTGGACCCCTCCCCCCTGTGTTAACACACAGATCTCAAAATCAACTGAAAAAAGTTAAGGCCATAGTGAATATGTCTACAAAATTTCAAGCTTCTATTTAGAACAGTAAGGTAAAATATATATATATATATATATATATATATATATATATATATATATATATATATATATATATATATATATCAGAGATGTTCACCCTCGCGAGGGTGGCCCTCTCGAGGGCATCCTCAACCTCAAGTTCCCTCGCCCACAGTGACTCGAGGGCGAGGACAAGTTTTGGCCACGAGGGCGAGGGTGCGCGAGGGCGAGGACAAGCTTCGACGGCGAGGGTGAGGGTGCACGAGGGCGAGGACAAGCTTCGATGGCGAGAGTGAGGGTGCGCGAGGGAGAGGACAAGCTTCGATGGCGAGGGTGAGGGTGCGCGAGGGCGAGGACAAGCTTCGATGGCGAGGGTGAGGGTGCGCGAGGGCGAGGAAAAGCTTCGACGAAGAGGGCGAGGGTGCGCGAGGGAGAGGACAAGTTTCGGCAGCGAGGGTGAGGGTGCGCGAGGGCGAGGACAAGTTTCGACAGCGAGGGTGAGGGCGCGCGAGGGCGATGGACAATTCCATTCGCGAGGGCGAGGGTGAACGAGGACGAGGGCCTTCTGCTACTGCGAGGGCGAGGGTGAGTGAGGTCGAAGTAAAATGAACATCTATGATATATATTAACACATGTGCTAAGAATATCCCCACAATACCCCAAATTCCTGCACAAAACGGGAAATTTTCTAAGACATCCCTATTTACCCTAGGATCATGGTTTGCACCTCATTCTCTTCAGAATGGAAAGTACTTTCTAACGTTACCAATCATATGTATTCGTCATGTATTTGAAGCGGGAAAATCTCGATAAAGGGATTTATTAAAATATCCCTTTTTAAAACCTTTTTACCCGTTTGAACACAACTTGGGGCTCCGCAGAGATCTGAAATATATCTGCAGAATACTAAGGAGTACACTAAATGTATGTGCAAAATATCAATCTTCTAGGTGCAAAAGTAAGCCCGCCAAAAAAATAATATGCCCACAGTACCATAAATTCCCGTTTAAAACAAGATCTCAGATAAAAATTTCCTGACACATCCTTATTTATACTAGCATTATGGTTCGAACCTCATTCTCTTGAGAATAGAACAGCCTTTAAAACGGTACAATTCGCATGTCTCCGTCGAGTATCTGAACGGCAAAATGGAGAAAAAGGGAATTTTTGTTATAGGTGAAAAAGTAAGTAACTCAAAAAATAGTAAAAATAGGCCTAACAAAAATTCTTTAGTTTTAAGTTATGACGTATCACACTCTATGTTTCGACCCAGAAAAGCGTAAAACGATACGTAACGTGTTCTAGAACGCTTCCACTCTAGAAAAAAAGCTTTATTAGTACTTTTTAAATCGATTAATGAAAATACAACCCTAACGTATATAGATATACGATATACATATAAGGGTTAATGCCGTGCTACTGTTTTTAACCTTCAATTTATTTCCTGCTCAATAGTAGGCACATCCATGTTTTGACAATATTTACTTCAATATCACGAAATCGGGGCTTTTGGCCCGATACTCTAACCAAAACATCACAATTACGTGACCATGTGTGACTTTTAGTAGATACTCTACTATTGGTATGTGCGCTACAAGGGCGCCGTTTTCTGTGTAACTTTGGAGGGCCCTATGAAAGATATGCATTAGTAGAAAGGAAAAATGAATGATCATGTACTGTAGAAATAGGAGAACCTGCTTCAACTTAGCAATTTGGCCCCCCTCGTTCGACGGCCATTTCAACTTTGGGGGTCCCAGACCACTAAACCCCCCGGATCGGCGGCCTTGGTGCAGGAGTAACAACTTATGCGAGCTAAATGAAATTTTTCTAAATAATCAACCTTCACCTAATAAGAATATTAAGTATTATTATTATTATTATTATTATTATTATTATTATTATTATTATTATTATTATTATTAATAATAATAATAATAATAATAATAATAATAATAATAATAATAATAATAATAATAATAATAATAATAATAACAGCGGTTCGGAGTTCACGCATGCATCGGATATATTTAATGAGAACCAAACAGCCAGCACCATTTTTGTTTTAAAGCTGAAATTATTTTCGAAATCATACGTACTTATATGTAAATTGGTAGCATGAGTCACTTGCATTTTTTTCAGTCCTTGGAAATGAATCACAAGCAAGTAAGATCCCCTTCAGCATACAGTATGTACTGTAGTTAACCTAAATATTTGTTCACTCCTTTGTGGATTTGTGCAGAAAACGAGTTCCTTCTGAGAATCCCTTATGTCTTTGTCTCTTTTCTTGTTGCTATTTTTGTTTTGCTAACGGTACTGTTTCTTAATAACTACATACTTCCACTACCTAATACAATAATATCGTATTTTAATATATCTTACCTCCGTTTTTCGTAGCAGTTCTCTCCAGCACTAGACAAACGAACACACACAATAACAAGTCAGTTCGCTCCATAACAACACGAAAACCAGTCGAGCATGCGCAGTAAGTGCTGGAGACTAGCTTCAAACAAAACACGACAGGTGACGCTCACATCAAGAAGAAATGCATCAGTACCGATGCAAATATCTGCATCAATTGAGTAATCTTAAACTACAATGCATTTATACGTCTCAAATGACCCATTTTTTTATTTTCGATCGTTCTCTCAGGTTGAAAAAGCTGCGCATCAGTGACAAAAACGAAATTTATACATATTAACACGCCATTTGATGCACGTAAATGTTTCAAATTTCTTATGATGCACTTGTAGTTCTGTGTGTAAGGTGTGATGGCGTCATAACTTAAAACAAAAAGAATTTTTTGATAGGACTATTTTTATTATTATTATTATTATTTTTGTGGCTTACTTTTGCACCTATTAAGATTGAAAATTTGCACACACATTCAGTATACCCCTTAGTATTTTTCAGATCTTGTCAGATCTCTACATTAGCACAGGGGCAGCCCAGAGGTGCAAGAATGTAATAATAATAATAATAATAATAATAATAATAATAATAATAATAATAATAATAATAATAATAATAATTTTAACCAAAAATTCCCTTTTCTCGATTTTCCCGCTCAGATACTCGAAGGAGACATGTGAATTTTACCGTTTCAAAGATTGTTCTATTCTGAAGAGAATGAGGTATGAACAATGATCCTACTATAAATAAAAATGTCTCAGGAAATTTTTACCTGAGATCCTGTCTTAAACGGCAATTTATGGCAGTATGGGAATATTATATTTGGCTGGCTTACTTTTGCACCTAGAAGATTGATATTTTGCAGATACATTCAGTGTACTCCTTAGTATTTTGCAGATATGTTTCAGATCTCTGCGTGTTCAAACGGGTAAAAAGGTAAAAAAGGGACATTTTTATAAATCTTTTTTTGCGATTTTCCCACCTGAGATACACCTCAGATACACCTCAGATACATGATGAAGACAAGTAAATGGTACCATTGGAAAGTATTTTAAATTGTGAAGAGAATGAGGTACGAACCATAATCCTAGGGAAAATAGGGATCTTAGAAAATTTCCCGTTCTATGCGGGAATTGGGAGTATTGTGGGGATATTCTTAGCAGATAGGATATTTTTTTACCTTAATTTTCTAAATAGAAACTTGAACTTTTGTAGACATATTCACTATGCCCTTAATATTATTCAGTTGATTTTGAGATCTGTGTGCTAACACAGGGGGGAGAGATCCATCGGTGCTAAGAAAAAAGGGATATTTTTTAACAAAAATCCCATTTTTGCAATTTTTCCAGCCTCAGGTACATAATGGGGACATATGAATGGTACCGATTGAAAGACTGTTCTATTCTGAAGAGAATGAGGTACAAAACATGACCCTAGGATGTCTCAGATAATGTTTATATTACATCCGAATCTTTTGGAGTCATCTAGGCCAATGTGGGAATGTTCTTAACTCGAACACGGCGTATAATAAGAAAAGAAAATTTCAAATGTTTTCTGGCAACACTATCACGTTAACTTTTCAGAGGTTATCAGGATTTTCCTCTAGTGTTATGTTGTTTCAATGAATTCAATTTGATTATGAGATTTAAACTGACTGTTACTTCTTTTTAATTAAAGTTCAGAGTTTCATGAATGGGGAATGAAAGAAACATGACACAGCATGTCAGAAGGCTACTGATGATGTGTCAGCAGAGACACGACACACATCCACCACAAAACATACTACAGACTAAACCAATAACTTCTTAGTTACTGTTCCATTCTCAGATGCTTTTTTTTTTTTTTTTTTTTTTGCTTTTTTTTTCAGAACATGCGTCGTGTACTTGTATAACATCCTATATTACTGAGAAAGTAACCCTGATAGCGAAATTCTGGTTTCAGATTTGAATTTAACATGGTGAATTACTATAGAACTACAAACTTTTATCCCAGAAATATAACTTCTTTTAGAACAGAGTAATTATACCACATCACAAAAACAGTTTTCATATTTTTGTACCTAATTCGAAACGTCACATATTTGTCCGTTTGCAAAATATATCTTTAATAATTAAACACAGAAAAATGTAAGTGAACAATTCTTTCAGATGATTTTAAAATGAAACTTTGAGTGTCTTCCCGTTTGGCCTTTTCCCGTTTCACCTTGTTCCTGTAGCGATACAAACCATTCTTTCATTTAATGCATGTATATGCTTCAGTAGAAGACAAAGAAAAAAAGGAATAACATTTTGTGATATCAGCAAAACGTTTACTTGCATAATGAATCTTATGCACACAAGTGCATCAATTAATACAGTTTGCATTATGCATTTAGTTGCATGCTTAAAAATTATGCATCTAAAGGTTTTGCTGAAATCACAAAAGTTGTGCATTTTATTGTGTCAACTAACTCGTCTGTGGTTCTGTGGTTAGCATCTACGAATCAGAAAAAGAAATCCAGGGAAGTTGTGTCAGCCAAATGCCATGTCCAAGGCACGAGATCATCAACGCTCTTCGAATATTTTGTTTAGGAAGTTTCTGACATCCACAGGTGCGTCATCCTCCTTTTAACTCCATTCACGGGATAGTTGCTGATTGCGTATTCTATATGTTCTGGTAAGATGTCGCGCAGAAATATAAGGTGACTGCAACCGTAAAGTTGTGTTGGCAGCAGGTAAGTATTAATTAAGTGGCTTTAGGCTGTACAGCACTGTATACGGTTGAGTTGGGTTGGTTACGAATTCGAAGGGTTTTGTACCAAACCTCAATTTTCTCACAAATATATCAGTGTGGCGAACTGCAAATAAGACAATAAAATAAATTGTTAAGAATGACAATTTTATTATCGGGACAGAGTTGGATGACATCAAAGTTTATGAAATGATCTTACTTAAGCAGTTCAAACAAAATGAATGGCACGAAACAGATATCAGAGGAAAGCATTTCTCTCCTTCCACCAATCCCCTCCGAAAAAAAGGATTCCCATAAAGAGGAAAGAAGTTAAATAATGTAGTTTTAATACAAAATCCCAACCCAAAATTTTGAAAGTTGACACCGAAAGGAAAGAATAACTGAACCAAAGTGAATGAAATCGTGCACAGATATTGCAGACGTAAAACGAAGGAATACGGGTTTGGTATTTTCCTGGAAAAAACGGTTGGGTGGGGCACGAACCCCCCCAAACATTGTTCACCAAATATCAAAAGTACTAGTAACAGTATGTCAGATTTGTGTAAAGGACATAAAGAATTGCAACGGAACTTTGCGTATGAACAATAGGCAAAAAATAAACAAATACGTTGTATTTATTTTCGGCGGAAAAATGATTTTTGGGGGCAAAAGCACTCGTAAACAATTTTGGAGTTTGACCCTGACAGGCAAGAGTAATTGGACCGAAGTGAATGAAATGTGCACAAACGTTCAAGAGGTAAGATTGGGGAACCCGTGTTTCGTATTTTCCTGAAAAGAAAAAAACTGTTGAGTGGCAGGAGTAGAGAACCAAAGCGAATGAAATCGTATGTAGGTATTGTATATGTAAAATAAGGCCTTTCATGTTTCACAAGTATCGTGTCTCCATCCGATTTCTTCAAATTTGGCAGATCAACAAGCACAAACAGTATAGCGTATTTTATAGTATTTCAGGAGGTACATTTAACCCTTACAATGTTTTTCCGCATAAACAAAAACATATGTCGATTTATTTCCAGTTTGCTGTTGATGTGCCAAAACGGATAGGGACACTTGAGAAACACGAAAGGCCTTATTTTACATAGGGTCTTTATAATATCTACACAAAATTTCATTTGCATCAGTCCACTCCTTCCTGTGCTATTACGGAAATATTTACTTTTTTTCGGATGCCGCATAGCCCAACACTGTTTATCCCAAGAATTAAAACATGTTTCATTTATTGTTTTGCAAATTGTCTCTATACGAAGTTTTGTTGCAATTCTCCATATGCTTTAGGAACTTCTGACGTATGCTTATTTGCATTTTGATATTTCGTAATCAACGGTTTAGAAAGTCCGTGCTTCACTCAACCACTTTTTTCCAGGAAAATACGCAACCTAATTATCTCATTTTACGTCTACAATATCTGTGCACAATGTCATTCAATACGGAGCCCTTCTTCTTGGCTTTTTGGCCTGGAATTTGAAAATTTTGGGTGGGGGCTTTTAACCCTTAAAGCTCTTTTCCGCAGAAAATAAAAGAAACGTATTCGTTTAGTTTTTGCCTATTGTCCCTATACAATGTGTCGTTCTAATTCTCCATGTGCTTTAAGCACTTCTGACATCCTGTTATCAGCACTTTTGATATTTCACGATCCAAGTTTTTGAGAGGTCTGTGTCCCACCTAAACGGTTTTCTGTTTTTCTTTTTTTCTTTCTTTTTTTTTAGGAAAATAAGAAACCCCTATTCCTTCGTTTTATGTCAATATTATGTGTGTACAATTTCGTTGAATTCGGTTCACTTGTTTTTGGCTCTCGGGTGTCAATTTTCAAAATTCTGGGTGGGGGTTTTGCCCACTAAAACAGTTTTTCTGCAAAAAACAGAAAACCCGTATTCGTTTATTTTTTCTGTATTGTTCAAACGCAAAGCATCGTTGCAATTCTTCATGTCGTTTCCACGCATCTGACATACTGTTACTAGCATGTTTCATATATCGTGATGAAAGTTTTGAAGAAGTTCGTGCACCATCTAGCCGTTTTTTCTAGAAAAATAGAAGAACGTATTCCCTCATTTTATGTCTACAATGTGTGTGTACAATTTCCTTTACTTCGATTCACTTGTATTTTGCCTTTCGGACACCAAATTTTGGGTGGGGTCTCTTGCCCGCTAAAACCGTTTTTCCGCAGAAAATAAAAAAAACACGTATTCGTTTATTTCATATGTAGTATCTACCTGCCAAATTTGATCAAAATCAGAGTGTTGCATTTCGGAAGTGTTACTTGTTAGTAGCTAATATTTCTTTAAAATTTTATGAAGAAATAGTGGGAATCAAAGATGATATAAGCGAAAAATTGAGCTCGGTTGCAGCTTTCCGCTGCTAAAAACATTGAAAGAAATGACAGAACAGGTATTTGGATTCAAGGTAGACAAGAAATTTGAAACTGAGATTTCATCATATTTCTGTCATCATTTTAATGCACACTGCAAAGTTCTTAATGCTAATTAAGTCAAGATTTTACATCCAATTTAAGTTGCAACATAATAATTCCTATTAGAAAACCCGAATCTGCAATGCGAATTTAAGATTAGCTGATACTTTAAATAGCATGGAAAAAGGGTGAAGAATGTAACTGTGTGGCCAAGTGGGTTGCGAGGCGATTTAATAAATTGCATGACTTCTACTCGCAGAGTCCACCTCAACCGTTTCATTTTGTTTTAAAACAAAACATTTTCATCATGAGTTACATAAGCACACACTACATGAGTGACAAATTATATTATGATAGAATATACTACGAGCCTTAATAGAAAAAGTGGTGTGTGCTAATAATTATTAAGTAATATACTCGATAATTATTAAGTAGTAAGATCTTAATAGATTCAGTGCTTGATCATGTCGTGTGTGATGTTATGGAATATGAATTGGTTTCAACAGCAGCGGATCCAAGGGAAGATTATAGGGGCTATACGTAGTCAGTGTTGAACACAGGTTTCATTTTTACACGTGGCAATAGTAACTTCGATGGTCTCTTTTCTACCTCTAGACACTGAAATATTGCTTTTAATAACTGCCAAATTACGATTTTTATAAACAAAGAGAAGCTGTTCTAGTAACACTGGCATTGATTTCCTGCTAAGACGGGGTAAAAGCGAATCTGAAAAGCTAGAGGGACGGTAGGTGGCGGCATGAGGTCACGTCGTGCCCCATGTCTATTTTCTCTATTCTAATTTCTTAGGAACTGGTGGGCCGGCGTATACATTTTTTGGAAGAAGGGGGACGTCGTCCCTCGGCGTTCGCGCGCACTTTTACCCGCTGCTGCTAAGAATTAATTGCTGTGAGAACTAACGAAAAATATTATGCGATAATAAGAATGATAATATTATGATTATAATAATAATAATGATAATAATATCAATACTACTACTATTACTACTACTACTACGACCACCACTAATAATAATAATAATTATTATTATTATAAAGGATCTGTATGATAAAGATATTTTTCAACTTTCTAATATAATTCCTGTGGGCTTACGTGAATCTGGATATTTTCTTTTTATGAGGAATAAAGTTGCTTCGAACAACGATTTGGCAAATATGATTTGTATAAAAGACAGAAAAACTTATCAGTTGTTCTACGAAAAACTAAGCAACTGACCTTGTGTCTGTTTTTAACACAATGTTACAAAACGCAGAAGCCACGCCTGGGGCAGCTTGCTTTTTTGGCTGATGTCAGCTGCCTTACTAAAATTCTAACTTTCATTCTGTCAATATATTGTGTAGCTATCATTCAATCACACAGGTTCTTTGCAACAGGTTAATCAAACCACGGCAGTTGGCAACCTTTGCCCGGGCTGAATTTTACAAGAAAGGTTCTGTTCATCGGGTAGGAAGCAAAGTCCATTGTGCGCTGTAATCGTGAAATTTAGCTTGTATACTATATTGGGTTACAGAAAAGAGAATGCTATTTTTTTAAATTTCATTATCAAATAAGAGTAACCATTATCACAATATATTCAAGATGAAAAATATTCATTTAATAATTGTCGGACTTACTTGTCTGCACTGAAATTCCCACAATGTACTTTCTTCTTTACTAATATGAGCTCCGAGCTTCTTCGTGGCTAAGTGATTAGGGTACGCGCTTTTGGCGTGAGAGACCAGGGGTCGATTCCCGGCGGGAGGTCATGTGGTTCGGATTTCACGATTAATCAGTAGGTCACGTCTTATATAGCCTCGCTGCTGAAAGGATGATAAACTCAAAATCACCTCTACTAATATGAGCTCCTTGGCTATGGTACTGGGTTATTTCGTAACTTCTTTGAGAAAACCTTTGTAGAAATGAAGAATCATCAAGTAGTTAATCTATGTTGGGTCATGGTACTCCGAAGATAATATTCCGTTCATCATAGAATCGAAAACAATCTTTCTGCTGTCATTGAAGTCATAGGAACAGTGAGGTAAGGCACTGTTAGCTTATTAACTTCCGAAAACAAATAATGAGTTATCTCTTTTGGTTCAGATTTCAATAAGACAACCAGATCTTGAACACCTTCAATGACGTTTAAAGAATCATTTTTGCTTCGGTGAAGCGAGGAAAACATCTTTAACTTTGTTTTAAAATATCAAACTGATTCTTATGATTCTGATCCTTTGAATATATTTAGATTAAATTTGGAGATATGTTAACAGATTTCTATTACTATTATTAATCAGCAAGTGTTAAATCAGCAATAACACAGCACAGAGAAACTATAGTCCTCAAATCTTCTGATCATGGTGTTTATCACCAAGTCGTTGGCTTCAAAGCATTTTTCACGGTAATATTCTTTCGATACTGAACATGATCAGTGTCGTATTTTGCCGTATCAAGCGTTTTAGGGATTCTTCTCTGCCGTAATGAGGACTCAAAGTTAAATATTTTGCGTTCTCCAAGACTTTATCTTAAGCTTCAAAGAAGTCGTTAAATTTGGACTGGAAGGAATTCTTCGTTACTTCTGCTCGTTTATTCATTATTTCAGCTTTAGCACTAATATTACTTTCCTCTAATTGTTTGGAAGAGTGTTCTGCAAGGAAAATGTAAAAATAAATCAATTAGACATGAACTTGTTATTGTCTCTTTCATTCTGTTTTTTAGTACTCGTTCGAATCAGTTAAAATACACATGCCATGTAATTTTATTACAAAATGACGCGTGTCTTTTTACTTTGTTTCATAGTTTTCCCATATTAACTTTCTCTTGATTGGTGATAGTTTCCACTTAAATTCATACAATTATACGCACTCATCTCAATACTTTTTTCCTTCATGATTTAGAGGCAGGGGTTACTCTTGACTCATGGTGCTCACTTTAGGAACAATTCGTCTGTTAAAATAATATATAATAACAACCGTCTGCACATGACTCATGATACTTCATGTTGATCTGTTTGGGATTCTACTCGACAAATCAAAGAGCGCGGACCAAAATGAAGTCCTCGCTGTTACCCGGTGGTAACTTCAACACGCCGGCATAAGATACCGGTTGAGACCCGACAAACTCTGCCGCCAGAGGCAATCCTTCGGCACGTCTCTATATCAACGATCGACATTTACCGGTATATCAGCCACTAAATGTTGGCGACGTTTATGGTATGGGGTAATTAAACAGATCTTTTAGAATTAGCCCATATTTAAAGTTTGTTAGCATATATATAACATACACTGTAAGAAATTTACAATATAATTCTTCGTAATTGTGTTCATGTAACAGACAAATTATAAAGAATGACACCTAACATTCAAATGTAACCAATGTTAAAATATGCGTTTATTATGAAGTCTAATTCAGAGTGAGGAATAAAAACAATGAAGAGGATTGTGTTGTTCTATTCAAATAATTGTAATGAAAAACATTGTTATTAGTATTAGTATTAATGAATGTGATTTCACCAAAATTAAAAGTGAATTACAAAATTCAAAGAAGCTATGCAGAATACGTTCTTAAAAGCATCCCATACCAGGATTCGAAACAACGATTTTTGCATTTAGAATACTATGTATTACTGATTGCACTGCGCAATATCAAACTGAGATTGTTAAGATTTGTTACTTCGTATTACTTATTTTAAAGTCCGGAATAACTAAACGTTGAAGATAAAGAGAGAATAGAAACGACAAAAACATTATAACATTACCTGAATTGTAAAATATTGTATTGAATAATAACCGTAAAGTAAAACAGTGTTCATCGTTTCTTATGTTTACTATTGATTTGAGAAAGAACTAAGGTGAAAAGAAATAGAGTGTTAAACTGAAACGGATGTTTAGTTTCTCATAATCTCTTCTTTTACATGACTGTAGCCTTTCGTTCAAGAATGTTAGTTTAAAGCTGTTCCAATGTGGTCTTCCTAGACACTGGTAAGTAGAATATACTTCTGTCCAGTAAATTTTGACGGAGATGCCATGAATTAGGGGAAAGGCGCTGAGCTTCAAATCAAGATGTTTGCAGTTCTAATCCCCCTATAGCTGATATTTAAAAAAACATGGTTTCTTCTATACAGTAATTGAAACCTCTGCATTCAGATCAAGTTAGATATCTTCTGGAATACATTTTTTAGTCCTGAAACTAACTGTTTTGATTATCCGAATAGCAGGATGTCCAATGTCCCTTGGCAATAATAAACGCCTGGATCCTTCTCCGTATCCCTTCAATGAGAGTCCGAAGGTAACGCTCACTCTCAGAAACTTTCTCCCAGGCATCAGAAATTAAATTACACAATTCTGTTTTCGTGGTGGGTGACGGATTAGGCCAGTGTCTTTTCATAATTCTTTTAAGTTCCGCACACACGTACTCGATCGGGTCATTTCGGTACCACGTGGGAAACAATCCAGAATATCCAGATCGGCCAGATACGCCAACTAATTCTGAACTACCCGAGGCATATGGACGGGTGAATGGCAACATGACACTCTGAACAATGTGCACATACTGTTCACCCGTTAGATGTCCCTCTACCTAATAGAGTACTCTTAACCCCTTTGATATCAAGAAACCCCAGGATAACACAGAAACACGCCCACAATGCCGTTTGTGGTAGACATATTATGGGATCATGCTTTGTTGCTTTTGGTTTACTCACAACTGGTCATTCACTTTCAGGGACAAACACACATTCATCTATGAAGATCACATCTTCTCAGTTCCGATGCCTGTTCGTCTCTGCAAATTCAAGATGCAGTCGTATATGATCCTGTGAGAGGACTTCCTTTCTTGTAGCATTACATGCATGAAGACCCGCTGTCTTAAGCAGTCTTTTAGCAGTAGATCGTGAAGCATTGAAATTCGCTACCACTGCCTATCTGAGTAGCCGGGAGGTCGTATGTGGTCTCTGCTGTGCAACACCAATGGGTCGATTATCTTGCTCTTGTGCTGCTACATGTTTCCTCCCACTACCTGAAGGTCTATCAGATTTTGCAGTTTCTCGATATAGCTTTACCCATCGTTAAGCAGACCTTATGGAAACTAACACTTATCACTGCTTGTGTGACGTTGAAGCCGACATTTACCATGGCCTTTTTTCTTCCGCTTTCAACTACCACGCAAAAACTGAAGAGACAACATTCTGTCAAATAAATAAGAGTACAATAACAGGAGCATTGACACTATTGTTTGGTTTTCCCTTTCTTGCTTCTCTGCTTCTCACCCAACCCTGTTGAACTCAGTGTTCATCGAGTGAGTAACAAAGAACAGATACATAAACGAACGAGGAAAAAAGAAACTTGATGTTTCGGCACCCTAGAATAAAGTATAATAGAGCCAAGCTAATGGTTGAAGCTGAAGTGATTAATAGACGAGCAGAAGTAACGAAGCATCCCTTCCAGTAAAAATTTAATTGCTCCTTTGGCGTTTAAGATAAAGTTTTAGAGAACGCAAAATATTTAACTTTGAGTCCTCATTACGGCAGAGAAGAATCCCTCAAACGCTTGATACGGCAAAATACGACACTGATCGTGTTCAGCATCGAAAGAATATTACCGGGAATAATACTTTGAAACCTACGACTTGGTGATAAATACCATGATCAGAAGATTTGAGGACTATATTTTCTCAGTGCTGCAGGATATTGCTGATTTAACACTTGCTGATTAATAATAGTAATAGAAATCTGTTCACATATCTCCAAGTTTAATCTAAATGTATTCATAGGACATACATTTTGATATTTTAAAACACAGTTAAAGATGTTTTCCTCGCTTCACCGAAGCAAAAATGATTCTTTAAACGTCATTGAAGGTGTTCAAGATCTGGTTGTCTTATTGAAATCTGAACCAAAAGAGATAACTCATTATTTGTTTTCGGAAGTTAATGAGCTAACAATGCTTTACCTTACTGTTCATATGACTTCAATGACACCAGAAAGATTATTTTCGGCTCTATGATGAACGAAATATTATCTTCGGAGTACCATGACCCAACATAGATTAACTACTTGATGATTCTTCATTTCTACAAAGGTCTTCTCAAAGAAGTTTCGAAATAACCCAGTACCATAGCCAAGGAGCTCATATTAGTAGAGGTGATTTTGAGTTTATCATCCTTTCAGCAGCGAGGCTATATGAGACGTGACCTACAGACTAATCGTGAAATTCGAACCACATGACCTCCCGCCGTGAATTGAACCCGGGTCTCTCACCCAAAAGCGCGTACGCTAATCACAAAGCCACGACGAAGCTTGGAGCTCATATTAGTAAAGAAGAAAGCACATTGTGGGAATTTCAATGCAGTGAACTAAGTATGACGCTTGTTTAATAAATATTTTTCATTTTGAATGTATTGTGATAATGGTCACTCTTATTTGATATAATGCAAATTGTCACTTATGTAGTGTCTGCTAATGTAACTCATGATGAAAATGTTTCGTTTTAAAACAAAATGAAACGGTTGAGGTGGACTCTGCGAGTAGAAGAGTGCAATTTATTAAATCGCCTCGCAACCCACTTGGCCACACACTTAGGTTACACTCTTCACACTCTTCCATGCTATCTAAACTATCGGCTAATCTTGAATTCGCATTGGCGATTCGGGTTTTCTAACAAGTATTATTATGTTGCGACTTAATTTGGATGTAAAATCTTGACTTAATTAGCATTTAAGAACTTTGCAGTGTGAATTAAAATGATGAGAGAAATACAATGAAATCTCAGTTTCAAATTTCGTGACTACCTTGAATCCAAATACCTGTTCTGTCATTTCTTTCAATGTTGGTAGCAGCGGAAAGCTTCAACCGAGCTCAGTTTTTCGCTTATATCATCTTCGATTCCCACTATTTCTTCATAAAATTTTAAAGAAATATTAGCTACTAACAAAAACACTTGTGAAGTTTAACACTCCTACTTTCAGAAAATTTGGCAGGTAGATACTACACAAGAAATAAACGAATATGTGATTTTAATCTTCTGCGGAAAAACGGTTTTAGGGGCAAGAACCCCCCCACCCAAAACTTTGAAATTTGACACTCGAAAGGCAAAAACAAATGAACCGAAATAAACGAAATTGTACACACATATTGTAGACATAAAATGAGGGAATACGTGTTTCGTATTTTCCTGAGAGAAACGGCTAGGTGGGGCCCGAACCCCTCCAAAACTTTCATTACAAAATATTAAAAGTGCTAGTAACAATTTGTCATATCCGTCGAAAGGACATGAAGAATTCCAACGAAACATTGTGTATAAACAATACAGAAAAATAAACGAATACGGGTTTTTATTCTCAGCGGAAAAGCGGGTTTACGGGGCAAAAGCTCCCACCCAGAATTCTGAAAGTCGAGACGCGGAAGGTCAGAGTAAGTGACCCAAAGTGAATGAAATTGTGTAAAATATTGTAGACATTAAATGACAGAGTAAGGGAAATTTCTTAATTTCCTATTTTACTTTTCTTAATTTCCTAAAAAAGAGGAAAGCGTTTAGGTGGGACACAGACCTCTCCAAAACTTTGATTGTGAAATATCAAAAGTGCTAATAACATTATGTCAGAAGTGCTTAAAGCACTTGGAGAATTGGAACGACACATTGTATAGGGACAATACGCAAAAATAAACGAATACGTTTTCTATTTTCTGCGGAAAAAAGGTTTAAGGGTAAAAAACCCCCACCCAAAATTTTCAAATTTCAGACCCTAAAGTCAAGAAGAAACTTACCGAATTGAATGACATAGTGCACAGATATTGTAGACGTAAAATAAGACAATTGGGTTGCGTATTTTTCTGTAAAAAAAAAAATAAAAAAAAGCGGTTGAGTGAGGCACGGACCTTCTAAACCGTTGATTACGAAATATGAAAATGCAAATAAGCATACGTTAGAAGTTAATAAAACAAATGGATGATTGCTACGAAGTTTCGTATAGTTACAATTTGCGAAACAATAAATGAAACATGTTTTAATTTTACCGGAAAAACAGTTTTGGTGTCTGAGCCCCATCTGAAGAAAAAGTAGATATTACCGTAATAGCGCAGGAAGGAGTGGACTGAAGCACATGAAGGTGTGTGTAAATATTATATAGACCCTATGTAAAATAAGGCCTTTCGTGTTTCTCAAGTGTCTCTATCCGTTTTGGCACATCAACAGCAAACTGGAAATAAATCTACACGTGTTTTTGTTTATGCGAGAAAAAATTGTAAGAGTTAAATGCACCTCCTGAAATACTGTAAAACACGCTATACTTTTTGTGCTTGTAGTTGATCTGCCAAATTCGAAGAAATCGGATGGTGACACGACACTTTTGAAACACGAAAGGCCATATTTTATACATCCAATATCTACATACAATTTCATTCCCTTCGGTCCACATCTTCCGGCACTCAACGCCACGTTCCGCTTTATTTTCTTTCGCAAGACTTTGTTTCCTTTTCAGGAAAATACGAAACACGTATCACCTCT
The DNA here is from genome assembly GCF_964235325.1 of Thermobia domestica. Classification (NCBI taxonomy): domain Eukaryota; kingdom Metazoa; phylum Arthropoda; class Insecta; order Zygentoma; family Lepismatidae; genus Thermobia; species Thermobia domestica. The sequence goes on from NC_137455.1 coordinate 63,748,195, forward strand.
TCTTACCTCTACAATTTTTGTCCGCATTTCATTCATTTAGGTCCATTTCTTCTTGCTTTTCGGAGTCAAATTGCAAACATTTTTATTGAGCTTTTGCCCCCAAAAACCTTTTGCTTCCCCCCAAAATAGAAAATAACCGTATTCGTTTATTTTTGTCTATTGTTCATACACAAAGTTTCGTTGCAATTCTTCATGTACTTTACACACATCTGACATACGGTTACTAGCACTTTTGATATTTCGTGATTAAAGGTTTGGAGGTTTCGGTGCCTCACCCAATTGCGTTTTCATGGAAAATACGAAACCCGTATTCCTTCGTTTTATGTCTATAATATCTGTGGACAATTTCATTCACTTCGGTTCACTTCGTCTCTCCTTTCGGGCGTCAACTTTCAAAATTTTGGTTGGGGACTTTTTCCCCTAAGACCGTTTTTCCGCGGCAAATAAAAAAACGTATTCGTTTATTTTTTGCGTATTATCCATACATAAAGTTTCGTTGCAATTTTTCATGTCCTTTACACACATCTGAGATAGTGTTACCAGCACTTTTGACATTTCGTGATCAAATGTTTGATAGGGTGCGTACCCCATCCAACCGTTTTTTTCTTTAGGAAAATACGAAACCCGTATTCCCTCGTTTTACGCCTGCAATATCTGTGCACGATTTCATTTACTTCAGTTCAGTTGTTCTTTCCTTTCGTGTGTCAACTTTCAAAATTTTGGCTGGGGCTTTTATATTAAACGTTTACATTATGTAACATTTTCTTTTTTATGAGATTCTTTTTTCTGGGGAAGGAGAGAAATGCTTTCCTCTGATATCTGTTTCTTGCCATTCATCTTGTTTGAACTGGTTGAGTAAGATAATTTTGTAACTTTTGATGTTATCCAACTCCGTAACGATAATAAAATTGTCAATCTTAACAATTTGTTTTATTCTGTTGTTTGCAGTTTGCCACACTGATAGGTTTGTGACAAATTTGAGGTTTGGTCAAATGCCTTTTGAATGTGCAACCAACCCAACCGCCAAGCCTTTTGGGTTGTCTGTTATTGTAGGAAAAAGAGAATTACAGGTGGTAATTCACTTTTGGATTCGTGTATACATTCGAACATTCGTGTCCTAACGTGAACTTGGACTGATTGTATTGCAAAAGAGCTCCAACATCAAAAACACGATTGTTGTACATGTTGAACATATTTGTTAGCGTAAATACGCAAAACTAGATTTGAAAAGTCAAGTAGCAAAAGTCAATAAATGATTTGTAAATGGTACTATAATAAAATAAATTCATCACATTTGAAAAGATTATTTTTACTTTGAGATTTCTTTTACGATGAACATGTGATGGGCAATGGGCTTTTTGTGACGGAGGGTATGGCGCGGGAACCCCATTAAGAAACTCAATTAATCAATGATAATAGATGAAAAGTTTCTTATATGGGGCCTCTCCGCGACTGGAGTAAGTGGGGTGTTGTCCCATTTAGGTTGTTTACAAAGTAAACGTTTTTACGATCTTTGAGTAATCAGGGTTATGTTTAAGATGCCATGATTAGGATCGGCTTTGTTATAAACTTTTATGATTGACATAGTTTCACATAAGGAAGAATGGACTATTGTGCATTCTGTGCATTTTAATTAGTATAAAAACCTAGGCAATAATCGTTCTATTCCGATTATAGCGTGAGGAAGGTTTCCACGAAACACATAGATGACCAATCAATTTCCTGTGCATGTTTAGAACCATTATTATTTATTCTGGACGCATGTTCCAAACTGTTTTGAGTTCCCGCGTTGTTGGAAGTAAATAGTTTTATTCGTCAAGGCCTACGAGTTGTACAAATTCTTGAGCGAGGAAACAAAAATTTTGTCTTATTTTGGTGTGCAGCACTTATCATATTTAATTTTGGTATGTACTAAGCTGGTAACAAATATTCTTAACGTATAAAAATGGTGTTCCTATCTAGCTTTGATAAGAATAAAGCTATATTTTGAACAAAATAAACAATAAGTCTCAGTCGTACAGCAACAAAATAATAATCATAAATTTTTTCTTAGTATTACTCCTTTCGTTATCTTTAGATAATTATTTCAAAACCAAGGAATGGTTCATTGTTCATCGTCACCAGTCATAGTTTCTTAAGATTTCATCCGATGGGTATTTACAATACAAGGGAGATCAAAAGTAGTACGTACAAAATACAGCTACCCTACATTTAGCTCGATCTGAGATATGCTCCGGGCTGAATTCCGTAGCTCTGGAGCAGAATACCTCCAGTTCGCCTTCTGAAATAATCACTGATCGCCATATTACTGCTTCTCGCTTCATCAAATTTTGACATAGTTAAAAGTAAATTATGGTACCTTGTACATGAAAAGTGAAATATTTTTCTTTTAAGTTGACGAAACAATCCTTATACATTTCATAGGTTTCTACCTCAAGAATGAGAGGACGATGATAACGCTAGTATATTAATAATATTCCGATTGAACAATGGACATGATTTCTTTTCTTAATACAATCTAAAATGTAATAGTGGCACGCGAATAGAATATAACTAATATATTTTGCTTCTTTTTCGCTTCGTTTTATCACACACAGACCAGTATTTCATGGAAATAATGTAAACCATAATTTCCTTTTTTTTTTAAAAAAAAAGGTATCTTCATAGTTAAAACAGAGATAAGACATGCATTTAAAGAACACCTGATGTAATATTGCTTTGTTCTCTCGCCCTATTACGTTGGTGACTTACTCAACACGTGGTTGTTTGCCATTAAAGGAGAGATCATTGAGTCTATAGTCTCACACCTAAATAGCACACCCTTTTCTTTTCCTTTCAAAAAAGAAAAAGGATTCATTATAATTATATTTGTATATTAAGTTATTTCTTTACAAAAAATAAAATTAATGACACTAAATTAATAAAACATAATTCAATTAAGTAAGTCAATAAGCCTTTGGTTCCCAAACATTTTTTGGACCAGCAATGTGTTCAAGATACAAAATATATAGGCAAGACATTCAAAACTTCCAAGAAATCAAGAGCATGTTCCAGTAATCGTCTAAAATAAAATTAAACTTTTTAGTTTAATGTCCCATGGTTATGTCCTTTTGGGCTAAAGGAAGCGGATGATTAGTGAAAGAAAATGATTGTAAATATAATGTTTGTTCTCTCCCCTGAGAATCGAATCCGAGACCACATGCACCAAAAGAACACGTGCTATCCAATATGTCAGCAAGGAGGATTGGATACCGTAAAAATTCTCAATCAGATTTTCTACGAAAAATACCTTTGTAAATAATCATTTAACAAAAGAGCGTAATATTTGCTTTGATCATTAATATTTTAGAAAAAAAATTGCGGGTCACTGTTCATGTTTGCTTACATTTAAGCGTCCAGTTTGGGAATAAAAAAAAAGATGGGACCACGGCTAAAACGAAACAGCTTGTCAACTTTTGCTCTTTAGAATTGAATGCCGCTCATAAAGGCGATATAACCAATTGTTTCGCTAATGGTAAGAAGTGTCTCACAGTACTAGAGATTTTAGTTGTCATTCTAAAGCTGAAAGAAAGTATCTGGATCGTTTTGAGAAGCAGGGAAGTACAATGGTAGGATGGACTAGATGAAATCTCAGAAGTGGAAGACTGCATGCAACATTAGCATATCAAGAGTAAGCTCTGGTTGAAGAAGTACGGAACCATCCTTTACGTCATCGATCTGCTCTCAGAAACAAAGAATTTGATTTAGCAAGTTCATATGATACTGTGATGCTAGGCCTTATGGTGGCTAAACTCAACCATTTATCTTGAGGAAACCAACTTCAAATATACAATGAAAATCAAATTATTTCACAAAAGCTTTCTATGTGGGTCAACTTGCAACACGGAGCAGATCTTATTCCGTTTTTCTTCCGTATTCTTGGTGTGTTCTTGCAAAGATCATTTCGAAAGATTTGAGGAAACCACACACCAAGTTTCACTAAAATCGAATAAGTTTTACATGAGTTTTGATGAAACAGATGGACGGACAAAGAATAATCTGGTTGAAGAATTGATAGAACTCGCTACATTTGTTTCAATTACGTGTACATTTAGTTTCGGATATAAGCTTATTTCTGTATTTTATTAATTGAAAAACGTCTATAACACCCTTACGTTTGATCTACAATCATATATATTGCCCTGTGTTATTATGTTAAAAAACGGTAAGAAGGCTCCAACAGAATGAAACCAGAACTAAAATTATAACAGTGCACTTCACAGCTATTCCTTCGATGGAAAAGAAGTGTATTTGATGATTATTTGAACATGGTATAGTTCACTGAGAAACAACAACGATATCCCCTACACCAAATACTCACATGCTGTATTTCTGCGATAAACTTGAAATATTAAAATAATTTTTATACTTCAATTGTGTGGAACGTAAGTTTTTTTTTCCTTGCCTGTTACACTATTTGTTATTTGTTATGCAAACTGCATTTACAATCTTAATATGTTTTGTTATTTTTCCTAGATTCACAACATTAAAAGTTCTAATAAAGTCAATTAAATTATTAACTAAACTGACTTTCTCTCTCCTTCCATTGTTACAAGGAAATAAGATACTATCCCGCTAAAAAAAATGGGCTTTTAATGAGACAGATAATGTATACCATACCAATAATAAGAAATCATCACATCGCGTATTAGTAGAGTACAAAAGAATCTCAAGCTTTAGTTTCTTTCCTGTTAAATATTGTTCTTATTGATCAAATATTTTAATTAGTTGATATAATAAGACACAGTTCTTTTATGAAGATAGTGAAATTACATTTACTATCATATTCATATGGGCTCTTGCTTCTGATAATTTATGACTACACTGTAAATAATTACGGTCACATTTACTGACCGATTACCGTCAATTCTGGGTGCCAGGTGATTACTCTAAAATTTACTGTAATATTGCAAAATTTATGGCTGTAGATCATAAAAAAGGCCGTATCTATGTCCTATTACCATAGCTTTAACACTAATATCGTAATTTTAGGGCAACCGGTTGGTAGCAAGAATTGGCGGTAATTGATCAGTAAATGTGACCGTAATTGTTTACAGTGTACACATTACTATTTTTTTTTTTTTTATCTCGTCATCACCATCGTTCCTCCATTCATCAACCCACATAAGACTTACTCCTTTTGGTTGAGAATCTATAGCTTGGATCTACTTCATCCATGTTTAGCCACTGTTCAAGCAGTGTTGGTGACATTATTGTCTTGTACAGAACTACTATCATATTACGATCTCATATACCACCGCATCCCTTAAAAATCTGATCGAAGTGTTCTCTTCAACTACCTGTGTTACATTAGTCATTCTGTAAGTTATGTGCAAATGTAAAACATGCAAATGAAATGTGCGATGAGCAAATATAACGTACTCCCGAATTTGAAACTTGAACAGAATCCATTGTACTTATCTAATATATGAACAGGCATCTCGTAATTATAGGCAAATAACTATAGGAAAATAGTACAGTACTGGTCAAAAGTTTAAGACCACCTCGGATTTGAATGAACCTCTACTATGGTCATTCTATTTCGCGCATTAACTACGCAGCCGTGTATCACAGGTACTCCTGTCCAAAGCATAAAATTTGGCGACAGTTGGATTGCAATATGAGAGATACTACATACAGTGGCGTATTTAGGGGGAGGGTTTCCAGGCTTAAGCCTCCCCGAAACCTTACTTACTGTAGTAAAGTATATGAAATATCTTGCAGAATTTTCATATTTTCAGGCAAAGCCTCCCCCCGAAAGTTAGCAAAGCCCTCCCCGAAACAAAATCGTAAATATGCCACTGACTACATTTTATACCGAATGTCTAATTGTATTTCTTAAAATGAAACATTAAAAAGCATTTTGTAATACATATTGCATAACGTAACCACACTTCTGGAAGATAAGAGAGTAGTTATGGTTTATTTCAAAGATATTCATATTGTGACACAAGACAGTGACATATATTTGAAAGGATAAAAAGTTTTTAGTATCTGCCTTTCTACCTTGTTGATATATTACTGTTAAAAAGGCCAAAAGTGGCTACATTTAGAAAAATGTTTACGACCCTCTGTATACGTCCTTGTGTGTTCATAATGTCTCTCAATGAAATCATAGTGTTCGTTGTTGCCAATCCAACGAGCGACAATTGGGCATACAAAGTTTTTAGATTTCACAGTAGTCTCACTTAAATCTGAGATGATCTTAAACTTTTGACTGGTACTTTATATCAATACATGTATGAATCGTACATTCTGATACCAAGTAGACTCAAACAAGGAAGCAATTTGCAACAAATACTTCCCTATTACTTTAGGTTTCAAGTGAAAAGCAATAACATTCTTGAAAGCAGTAGTTCGCATGCTGACCTCAAATGCTAGTATTATACACATAATCCCGTAAACCGTATATTAGTATTATGAAAAATTATATTTCAAGTATCAAAACACAAATAAGACCGAAGTTCTAACCTGTTCGCAATTCCATAATTCTGATTTAGTACAGTGAAAGTAACTGTGTTTTAGAGACTAGAATCTTTAATGGCCTAGAAACGTACATACATTTATGGTAAACATAACTTTGTAATACAAAAATTATATATATATATATATATATATATATATATATATATATATATATATATATATATATATATATATATATATATATACGTGTGTGTGTGTGTGTGTGTGTGTGTGTGTGTGTGTGTGTGTGTGTGTGTGTTTCAAAACAACACCAACAATGTTTGAGAGGTCATTCCTGACACCAAGGTAAGACAAAAAATATAGACCAACCTGTGTGTACAAATGCTACCTTTCGGGGTTACAGGCTGCCAAAAACATGAAAAAATGAAAAAATAAGGGTCAATAACTCCCATGCTCTGCGATCTACAGTAGTCGGGTCAAGACTTCACTTAACAACTAGTACGAGCCTTATGCAAACACCCATGTTTTCGAATCCTGCGGTACTTCCGCAACATTTTATAGAGGTAAATTGGTGAGTACTTCAAATTATATGCCCGTAGCCAAACTTTCTCTACAAAAATTTTTCCGTGAGTACCTTAGGATTCTGAAACATGGATATTTAGATAGGGCATATACAAGTTACTAAATATAGTCTTCACCCGACCACGGTAGGTCCCATATTATTGGAGCTATGGACCTTTAAAGTTTATTTTCTCATGGTTTCTGTAGCCTATTACTTCGAAAGGAAGCATTTGTGCACCCAAGTTGATCTATACCTTTTGTCTCATCTTGGTGTCAAGAATCACCTCCCAAACGTTGTCAGTGTTGTTTCGAAACACCAAATATATATAGTAAAATCAAGGCAACGGATCTAAAAATAAAAATTGCGGACATTTATATTTCTTACTCTATCCATGTGAAACGCTTAGGACTCATATTTGGATAAGGATCTAAATTATAACAATCATATATCTACTCAGTGTAACAAAGCTATTACTTTATTAAATCGACTTTACAAAGCCAAAGACTTTCTATCTCAGTCTATGAAATTATATTTCATACAAGTTCTTGTTTTGCCGTTATTAGACTACTGTGACACTGTATATGGACCAACTCTCTCCGTTTACAATTCTAAAGCTACACAGAAAATACAGAACTCGTGCATTTGGTTTGCCTTTAACTAAAAGAAATCGGAACATATCCTACCAGTGCTAAATAGAAACGATATTTTAACAATGTCGAGAAGAAGTTACCTGAGCTATAGTTGTCTGATATATAAAATCCTTAAAACTCAATCCCGAGAATATTTATATTATAAATTTACAAAGAGGTCACAAATTCACTCTCACGTTACGCGTAACAGTGAGAAATTCAAGGTACAAAGACTTAAACTGAAGATAGTGCAAGGATCATTTTCTAGAGCAGGTCCGAGAGTATGGAATGCGACACCAAAAGATCTCACGGAAAAAGGTCATTTAATTCATTTCGAAATTCATTAAAATCACATTTGATGAAATCCCGACGACTGGTACAGTTTTATGTAACAACTTAGCTAAATCCAACAATATCGATACTTTTTATTGCATATGTGACTTTTTCATTTTCTGATTTATTCCTTTCCTTGTATTTTCTTTTTTTCTTTTTTTTTTTTTTTTTTTTTGTTCCCTTTCATGTGTATGGTTTAATATTGTATTCTCTTGACAAGGGTTAGGTGGTAGAACAGCCGTGGTTGAACCTCACCAGCTTCAAAAAAACATTTTCTTTTCATTTTATATATATATATAAGTGGATTCACATTTACAGTACACAGAGTGAACTATGCTTGAGTTTCGCTCACCATTTAGTGCAGTCAAATTTGCAAAAAGTACGGAAGAAATTTAATAGTACAGATGTTGGGAATGATGTTCTAAACAACATACTAAAAGTCCCCTGAAATGCCAGGTGACCTTCGCCGCCATATTGGAAAATTGCCACCAGAAGTGTCAAATGAACAATACCCAGATAAAAAGAGCAATATCTTCGCTACGGTTTAACATAAAGAGATAAACATACTGTCGCTTTATAGAACATAGATAATACAATATTTTTTAAAGACAAACAATTTTTCATAAAACGCATACTTTTAGAAATATTTAGCTCTAAATTCTAAAATTCCGAAAACTACCGTCAAACTGATTTAAAATTTTATTGAACTTAGGATGTAATTATTAGCAAGTTAAAATTTGACATAGATATTGAGAAAGGTTATTTAAATAACATTCTAAAATCCCATAAATTCTTGTTCGCCATATTGGAAAATGTACAAATGTACGAAGTAATTGAAAGATAATGTTTTGTTAAGTGAAGTACAAAATCTGGATCGGGCTAAATATTTGAGAAACTGTAAATGCAGTCGATCCGATCCAATTGGGATCAATGGTGGTGCAAGGGGGAAACATTATGACGTGTTTAAGTTTCTTCTCCGCCGTCTTGGTGTCCGCCATCTTGGAATCAACTTGTTTATTTTAAATGTCAAGATGGTCGTGTGACATACTAAGCAACATCCTCGTTCGAAGAGAAACCCAATAGTAAGGTTATTTTCCCAAAACATACAACTGTTTTGAAGTTGTGAATTGATATAGGATATGTTATATGTGAAATGCTGTGAAATGTGCTGTGCGAAGTTTCGAATTGAATGATAATGATAAAGCAAAAAGCAAGCTTTGTAACATCTCGCATTACGTATTCTTTAATGACCAGGAAAAAAGAGAGCTAACACATATGAAACAATTACAATCACATGACATGTTCAGCAAGCCCACCGTTCTGTTCTATGCACATCCTTAACAGTGTGACCCTGTGCTTAGCACTCTACGAAGCATAGTTGGTGATATTTGTTCACAGACAGTAATAATTCTTCTTTTCAGGTAGCCAATGACAATAATTTTACACTGGTAGACAATGGCTTTAAAGTGCCTTCAAAGATAGAAATCTAACAGAGTTAGTTCGGGGACCTTGCTGGCCACTCAACTGGTCCATGCCGACCTATCCAGCAACCGGGAAAGTGTTCATTAAACTATCAGTTACATTACGACCATAATGCGGAGTCCCATCTTGTTGCCAATATTGATGAAATCACCCTTTCTCTTCCAACAAAAGTGGCATAAGTTGTTTCCAAGCATCTCTGCATATTGTGCAGCATCCCAGGTTCCATCAATGAAAATAGGTCCAATGCGTCTCATCAATGGAAACTGGTCTAGTAAGTTTTTCTCCCCATATTTTACATCACACCATTACCTTACCTACACCTTGCATCTTTGAATCATCTATCTAATTAAGATTTGTATTAGCCCCGTACCGAAAATTTATCGCAATACCGAGAAATACTACGGTAAAACTTTCTTTTCAAAATCTTCAACGGTTTTGAAGTTGTGAATGGATTTAAGCTAGAATATGTTATCATTTAAACTTAAATGTTGTTATGTGTGGAACATTGTATAGACGGCAATCGAGTGACTCTTTATCTTTTTTCTTCTAGGTAGGACAGGATGCAAATTCGAGAGGAAAGATTCGAAATCTTCCTTTTGCCTGGATAACGCAGTTCAGCAATAACATCCGTCTTTAAAGAGTGACATCCTAATCGCGAGTTGGTGACAGACAGTGCTGTACGAAAACTAATCCTCAAATTCGTGGCAAAGGGAAATGTTGATAATTTACCTCGATCAGGACGACCACGAAATGCAACTGATCCACACACATCAGCAGCTGTGTTGGGTGTATTGGTGAAAAGTCCTATTTAGAGTGTGCGACCTCTATCAAGTGAGCATAATGTTAGTGCCAAAAGTGTTCAAAGAATGCTAAAAAGGAAAAAGTGGCACCCCTAAAAATTAAAGTTGAATCAAAAACTGCCAGAGGATGATTTAGATAGACAAATGGAGTTTTGTGAGTAGGCGTTGGCCCAGATAGCTCGTAAGCGAGTGTTTCCTCATAACATTGTTTCTAGTAATGAGGCAAATTTCTATGTAACGGGGAGTGAGATTAACAACCAAAATGTCCGGTACTGGGATGTTTTCATTGATGGGACCTTGGATGCTACACAATATGGAGATATGCTTGAAAATACTGTCATGCCTCTTTTGTTGGATGAGGAAGGGTGATTTCATCAATATTGGGAACAAGATGGGACACCGCGGCATTATGGTCTTAACGTAATCGATCGTTCAATGAACACTTTGCCAGTTGTTGGGTAGGTCGGCATGGACCAGTTGAGTAGCCAGCAAGGTCCCCTGACCTACCTCCGTTGGATATCTATCTTTGGGGGCACATTAAAGCTATTGTCTACCAGTTCAAAATTATTGACATTGACTACCTGAAAAGAAGAATTATTACTCTCTGTGAACAAATATAACCAACTATGCTTCGCAGAGTGCACAATCACTGTGTCTCAAGGTTAAGGATATGCATAGAACAGAACGGTGGGCATGCTGAACATGTCATGTGATTGTAAATTGTTTCATATGTGTTAGCTCTCTCTTTTCCTGGTTACAAAGAATACGTAATGCGAGATGTTACAAAGCTTGCTCTTTGCTTTATCATTATCATTCAATTCGAAACTTCGCACAGCACATTTCACAGCATTTCACATATAACATATCCTAAATCAATTCACAACTTCAAAACAGTTGTATGTTTTGGGAAAATAACCTTACTATTGGGTTTCTCTTCGAACGAGGATGTTGCTTAGTATGTCACACGACCATGTTGACATTTAAAATAAACAAGTTGATTCCAAGACGGCGGACACCAAGACGGCGGAGAAGAAACTTAAACACGTCATAATGTTTCCCCCTTGCACCACCATTGATCCCAATTGGATCGGATCGACTGCATTTACAGTTTCTCAAATATTTAGCCCGATCCAGATTTTGTACTTCACTTAACAAAACATTATCTTTCAATTACTTCGTACATTTGTACATTTTCCAATATTTCGAACAAGAATTTGTGGGATTTTAGAATGTCATTTAAATAATCTTTCTCAATATCTATGTCAAATTTTAACTTGCTAATAATTACATCCTAAGTTCAATAAAATTTTAAATCAGTTTGACGGTAGTTTTCAGAATTTTAGAATTTAGAGCTAAATATTTCTAAAAGTATGCGTTTTATGAAAAATTGTTTGTCAGCTGGCATTTAGGGAACTTTTAGTATGTTGTTTAGAACATCATTCATAACATCTGTACTAATTTTTAGCTTGTTTCTAATTTGTTGTTTCTTCATTAAAATTTGAGCTTCATTTACTGCACTAATTTATGATTTCACTAGATGTATACGTTTCACATACACAAGTTTTGTTTATAAACATTTCTTGATGTTCTTTTATCGATTGGATCATCCCTTTCTATAGAGATCAGAATACTCAACGGATATATATTTTAAACTTAGTTTCAGAGTTTTAGAAGAATATTTTTACATTTTTCTAATAACCAAACAATAAAGTAAATATGCTTGAAGGTGAAACCTAAAACATGCTGTTTTAATTTCTCTTGTTCATAACGCTTTTGTACACATTTTACAAACAAACATTCTATTAATAATATAATAAATTTGCATTATACATTTGTCTCAAAGAAATCAAGTTAGAGTATCTTTTGCTACTAGATTGTGATTTTAAGGGCTTTTATTTCACGAAAAGATGCAACCGTTATGTTCATATTTCGTAAATAAATATATCGTCAAATGAAACGGCAATACAGCATATTCATTTCTCTTCAAAAATACAGAAATTATTGTTTACTGCTGAAAAGATTTAGTTTCCTACGTTTTAAATTTTCGTAAAATAAATAATTCGTCTACGTATTTCTAGCCTTAACTACCTCGCTTGTTCCAAGCACATATTATCTATCCCTGTAAAAAGAATCCGTTAATTCTTATATGATTATTATAATGACAGGTTTCTTCTTTTAATGTCCAATGGTATATTTCCATAATTTTCCCAATCTTTATTTTGATTTTATATATCCTGAAACACGTCTATTTCTTGTACAGATTAGTATTTTCCCACATCGTTTAAGTAACACTTTTAGGATTGAAGTGTACATTTTTTGTTATATCTAATAATTGTTCGCAAATATCAAAGTAACCCAGAAACTTCTGTCGTTTTATGTGGAAGTCTGTGTCCCATTGAGCCTCACACTGTGAGTTCAATGCAAATGGCGATAAGGCGAAGGTCAGTTGTTGGTGTAAGTAGATCCAACATATTACTTGGTTCTGTCACTTCAGTTACACCATGAACTTGCGTAAGAACAGAGTGAACATGGGACTTCCACAAAGCGTCATAAGGGCGTGTATGATGTACGAGTTCAAACTGGGGTCAAACGACGCTGTAGCGGGGAGAAAGATATCCCAGGTCTTTGGTGGGGATGTCGTGACTATGCGGACAGTGCAACGGTGATTTAAAAAAACTTAAGAACGGTGACGAAACACTCGAAGACGCAACACGTGCCGGAAGACAAACACACATTCAAAATGAAGATCTGCAGGCAGCAATTGAGTTGGCCAGAGGAGAGACATGTGAGGAACTGGCACTACAATTCAGTGTGAGTGGAGAAACCAGTCGGAAGCACCTTCATCAACTTGGAGAGCATTACCAGTTGGGTCGATGTGTCCCACATGATTTCACTCCTTGCCAGAAGACAACGCGAGCAGACACCTGTATTTCATTGCTGTCTCGTCTGAGCAAGGAGTCATTTCTGAACAGGATGTTTACATGTGATGAAAAGTTTATCCTGTACGAAGCTCCACGACCACGCGGAGCGTATCGCTAACGCTCTCGCCTTCGATGCGAGCTGTCCCGTAATCGATTCCCGGTGGGGCCATTCGGTCCAAAAAGCCTACAACGCTTTTTCCCGCCAGCCACAATGAATGAGGTTTTCCTGGGATTTCCTCATTCATACCAGGCAAATGCCGGGGTGGTATCTAACTTATAGGTCCCAATATGCTTCCTTCCTTCACCAATCCTTTCTTCCTTTCCTTTCCTCGGATTGTGTGCTCGCGGGGGATGTCATCCCTCAAAAACGTGAAGGGCTAAATGGCCTTAGATGCCGAATGCCCAAAATCTAAATCCTAAATCCCTACCATTCTACGCCTTGGATGGGAAACAGTATTCCATCCAACATACTCATCGGACATTGCACAGTGTGATTATCATCTGTTCCGTTTTTTGGATAATCACCTTAGATGACGCCAGTTCAAATCCCTAGTAGAGATGCAAAATGAAATTGATACCTTCTTCCTTTGTGGCCAACCAAGTTCTACCGCGATGGAATCCATGGCCTTTCAAAGCGTTGGCAGAAGGACATCAATGCTGACGGGGACTATTTTTGATCAATCAGATATATCTTAGGTGACATATTGATGTTCGAAGGTGATGGGTGAAAACGTTAAAAGAACTTTCTTGGTTAACTGTATATTTTTAGTCGTTTTGTACTGAAAATCAAACTCAAATCAAATTTATTTTAATCTCTAAATAAAAATAAATAGAACTATCTACATCAAAAATATCGTCTTGATATAAACTTGAATCGTGCTATTCAAAATTAAAATTACTTCCTCTTTTTCTTTCAGATCAGCAGTTATGAAGTTAACAGGTATCATGGTTATATTCCACTTACTTGGGTTTGGAAGTAGCACTTTACGAGCTCTAGAACCGACTGCGAGTTTGGAATTTTTGATCAAAAATACCTTTCTTGGCCAACCTGCAAGTTACTGTGTATTTGTCGAAACAATTCAATATTTTACTGCGAACGAAATAAATGTTGAAGTTACTAATGATGAACATCAGTATCAACCTATAATTCACTCCAATCTATCACAATTGGATACACAATCGAAACTAATGTTGAGTTCAATGAATCGTGGGTGTACCTTATTTTTAATACAATCTACAAATATATCCAAAACTCTTTACACCATTTACAATAACTCCATTTCTTCATATCAAAGGAAAAGAAGAAAGTATATCGTTCTTTATGAAGGTAATACAAATAACATACCACATGTATTTGAACATCCATTAGTGAAGATTTTGCCATATGTATACGTCGTAATACCTTCTAAATATTCAAGAAGAAATATTATTCCGTCTTACATTCTCAAACACAAGTTTGGGAGTAACTTACGTTCTGAAGGTTGGGAAACCATTGCAACATGGAATTCGAATGAATCCACTAATGGAAAACTACTAAAAGAATTTATTATAGTGAATTTACAGAACAACTATTTATACTTACTCTTGACAACATATAGTCCATATGTTATAACTGATGGAACAGTTTTTGAAGGAACCGAGTATAGGATTTTGCTTGAATTCTCTAAAGTCCATAACTTTTCATGGATTATAGATGTAGTAGAAGGAAAACTTGGAGATTTTTCGGATGATGAATCTCATAACACATATTTTGGATTATTCAAAAATGAGAAGTACCAAACCGGTGCACCGACTGCATTAATTACAGAGACTTGCTTCAAATATTTTGATATGAGTTTCCCACATTTGCAGTTTGGATTAAGTTTTCTTACCCCAAGACCACAACCTCTCCATTACGTATGGAACGTACTCGTTCCTTTTAAAATATCTACTTGGATAACTATTTTAGCATTTGTTTTAAATTGCTCGATAATGTTTTACATTTTTGCTACGTTAGAAGAACAAATATGTCGCTTAAACAAGAAGAGTAATTATTCCGAATACAGTTATGGTCTCCTTAATTCTCTTCGCATGGTGATAGGTCAGGCCATTCCACACGAAGGACACAATACCATGAAACACTTAATTGTATGGTTTTCTTTTACGTCAATAGTAATTATTGTAGCATATAACTGCAATTTAGTGTCTTTTCTCACAAGTCCATGTATCGAAACTCCGATTGACACTTTAGAACAATTTGTAGATTCTGGTCTTTCATGGGGTCTAAACGACATGATTTACATCGATATTATTGATGACGTAGCAGACTCACAAATAGCAACCATAGTATCTCGATACAGATATTTTGAAGATACTGATATTTTGAATTTAGAAGCGAAAAACAGAAGAATAGCTGTATTGTTTGAAAGAGTTTTCTCGGGCTATATTACAGGTGCTGACTATCTTGAGGAGGATACTTTAAGGAACTTGTATGCTATGAAGGAAACAGTGTTGAATTTTTACTTAGGCTTTGCATTCCCTAAAGAATCTCCACTCGTGGAAATATTTAATGTTTTTATCGGTCGTCTGATAGGGTCTGGAATTATCGAACAATGGGAGAAAGAAGTTATTAGGAATTATAGACCACATAAGTTTATGTTGCCATTAATGCTAGAGTTTGACATTCAAAGACTTAGACCGCTATCTCTTAATGATATTGCAGGCTCTTTTGTGTTGTTATTAATAGGTAATATACTTGGAGTATTAATATTTGTACATGAACGTATATCTGTTATGTTCAAATGGAAAACTAAGTTTAACTAGGCAATCAAACAAGTAAATGCGACGGCAAGTCAAAAGTAAAGGGACTTGTGAGAAAAGGTACGAGCATTTATTCTAATGACAGAAAACTGAATCATACATTACTTTTCTACATAGTCTGCCTGCACTTCAACGCACTTTTCCCAACATTTCACAAGTTCTTATTTATTCCGTCGGGAAAAAGTGTTTTGGTTGCACATGTAACCAATTTGGCACCGCATCAATAACTAGCTGATGGTTGACGAAAAAATTTCTTAATTTCTGGTGATGATTGGTGTTTCCAATCATGCTCGCACCCTTACTTTTCGGTTTGTGATGATGTACCCAAGTTTCATCTGCAGTAGCGATTTACTGTTACAATCCATCTTCCTCGCGACGATAACGGGAAAATGTTTACGAGAGATGTCCAACCTTTGTGCCTTGTTGTACGCTGACAATTCTTTCAGGACCTACCTTGCAGGTACTTTCCGAAAATGTAGCTTGTCGCGTCGTCGTCAGTCGTTGACGTCGATGGCCTGTCCTAGTTTTCCTCGTCATATAACGAACTTATTCCCCGTTTTAAACGATATATCCATTCGTAAATCTTGCTTTACGATAAACAGCTATCCCCATACTGCGCTTGTATTCGACGAATAATTCCCGCAGGTTTAACATCTTCCGCAAACAAAAAGGGGACCACTACCCTTATTTCCTCCTTGGGACAGATCGACAATGGAGCTGCCATGCTTAACGGTCTGCCACACTCTAACGACTAACCCGAGAATAAGAGTGACACGTTGCATAGAAGTGTTGCAGACGACATTAATTCAGCGCTGGATACTAGCAATGTTACCAAACCCTATTACGAGAATTGCAGATCCCTTTACTTTTTGACTTCTCGTCGTATCTTAGAATAGTATGAATACGAACTGCAACCACGTGACATCAAGGTTAAGGTGAAAACTAAGTAATGATTTCAAAAAAGTGTCTGTATTTTTATTTAATTTTAAGTAACAAGAATCCTTACATTTATGGGTGTACCCAGCAAGTTTTTCTTGGGATTCCCATAACTATTTCCGGAGGCCGGATTTTACATAATAAAAGCGAGCCGAAAGTCTTGTTTCAGAATGTGACCCCATTAATAATTCACCATGTATAAACTACATTGCACATATTATTACTATTTGCAGTTGAACCATGGGTTTTTATAATTTGCACAATTCTAGATTGCGCGGGAGGAACGGTGTAAGTCAGAAATTGGCCAAAATGAGATAAGTCAAAATTGGAGATCTATGTGTCATGCTCCACTCTGGTTAAGTTGGTATAAGTCAATTCTAAACATGAGTTTAACAATCGCGTCTTGGTACTGTTAGTATAAGTGATTCATACTTACGCTTGGTAGAATAAAAAAAATCGTCTCCTGTAAATCTGTGTTTTTTGACTTGTAGGCCTACTGTTTCTCCCGCGCAGTCTAGAAGGTTATGACAATAAATTATTCACATAAAAATGTTTCAGGAAGTCAATTTCTTTGACTTAAGGTTTAAGTGTGTAAAAAGTGGTAAAAATGAAGAAGAACCGAAGAAAAGTATGATCACTCAAAGACACTGTTATGCAATAGTGTAATACGCTAAAAAAAACAACTCTGTACATCCAATTAGGTAAATGAAAGTAATAAATTTGATGATCAATAGCGTAGGCAGGGCCCTGAGTCGGCTCAAGGCATCCTACCTTTAGTACTGTGGTACCAACTTTATTCTACTTTCATCTAGTGTGTTCCATTTCTGACCCCATGCTACGAGTGTTTTATAGGTTGGATTTGTAACGAAAAACATTACATAGACATGTTTAAAGA
Organism: Thermobia domestica; assembly: GCF_964235325.1. NCBI lineage: Eukaryota > Metazoa > Arthropoda > Insecta > Zygentoma > Lepismatidae > Thermobia > Thermobia domestica. The sequence goes on from NC_137455.1 coordinate 63,766,017, forward strand.
AAAATTTTCTTCCCGTAAGCTCTATCTTTAACTGTACACAAGATTTCTGAAGATTATTTATACACAATATTCCTAACTTCTTCAACTCTTTTTCGTTACTATATTCATCAAAATTTACCACCTGTCTGTACGAATAGAGGGCATTAAAAAGAAAAGTGCACTTTTAATTATTATTATTATTATTATTATTATTATTATTATTATTATTATTATTATTATTATTATTATCTAGCTTGTGTTTTTGTGTTTTGCCAGTTATAAGTATACGTGACCTCGGTGTACATGTTTCTATAATCACTGGAAGCACAAAAAGCTTCTGGTATTAACCCAGTATCATGAGGCAATTGGGAAGTTATCTGAATTGAAAGCTAATGAACTGCAATCCTGAAGGCTAGAAATAATGACGTCTGGGAACCGATGCGCTGGCTAAGCATATCTTAGTTGAATGTGAACCATCTGGCTGGTCATAAGCTTTCAAACATGTATCATTAGGAAGTACAAACAGAAACATACTTATCCGTGCTGCATAAAATTACTCTTTAAACTGGATTTTCATTGAATAATGTGTTCGATTTTGTTTACTATATTAAAGTGTCTTCTTATACGATACATACTGCATTATATGCAACGTAACTGTCACAAACATAACAAAAATTGTAACGAAATTAATAAATAATGTACTCTATTATAGAAATACATTGTAAGAAATCCACAATGAGTACAGCGCATATATACCTGGATAATTGAAGTGATAGTTGTATCTTTCTTTATATGAACTCGTACAACAGTCATAATATTCGAAACTGAGGTGAATTGAGTGTGCATTGATCCGTCGCACTTACGTTATTCCTGTTGCAGAAGCCTCCAGGACTTAGGCGTTTCTGCACGTTTATATTTCTGACGTGCCCTTAGTATACAACACGAGATAATAAGTGTAATTATACATATATCTTTTCGTCTAATGTGTTGATTGGAAATTTGTAATAATCTGGCGTAGTCGATTTCGAAAGTATAACTTTATACTGGGTTGGTAACAAAGTTAGCCTGGTGGTTTTACGTTGTATATCATATAATGTCCTGAAGTTATTTGCAGGATAAATATCTTTAGTTTTTTCTTTCAGTTTTTTTACTAGTTTATAAGTTACAGGTAATTAGTCAAGTATGTACACTCATGTCCAAAATTATTGTCGCAAATCTATAACTGTCTTCTTGTAAGAACATAATTTGATAATGATTTAGCAGGGTACTTTTAACACTGTTACTATGTGTATAATCGGCAAATGTATATTTGTGTTAAATTTCATAGGAAAAGAATTATAAATACGAAACTTAGAATGAGTAAAACAAAATGTTGCTAAATAGTGGGGTAGCATTTTGATAGAATCATGCATATTGTGATAAGAACATAAAATTTTGCACAGAGCTTACTGACATAGTAACAAATAAATTTTGACGTAGACCCCAAAAATCTGATGACAATTTCCTGGAATTCTAGGCGCTGGAACATCTGGAGCACTGGAGAACGGTATGTTATCGCTGGAATAGCCATTACGTGAGAACGGCTTGACCTACAGAGCCAAAGTAAGACTCAAAGGCAAGAGAAATAACAAGCCTCTAATTTAAATTCTATATTGTCTTAATTTCACATCATCCAGGGCCGCACGAGGGGCCCAAAATTCATTAAAAAACAAAAAAGCCTATTGCGTACTTTATCTCTGTGCATTTTATTTGGTCACTTCATGAAGAAAAGTTACACAAAATAGTAATAAAGTCAAAATTTAAATTAAGTAAACCACAGTTTCTCACTGTAGTAATTGCATCAGTTTATAGTCATTTACACATACCATCATAGGCACACAAGGCTGTGCATGGAAGGAATAGGCCAGCACATTTACACCTATTAGTGCACAGAGATTTGCATCCGCAACGAACAAGTTATTGGCAGTGCTTGGAAAGTTCTGGTAGCACAGACCATAAAGGTTATACCCTGAATCACTTCTTTCCCCACTGTTCAGGATCTGGCAAATTAGGTTGTAGCGCAGACCACTGTGACCAAATATATCCTCCTTGCAAAATGGCTCTTTTCACATGTTGAAGAAGTGCAGCCTCAGTGGGTGGTACGCTTTCCAACTGACGACATTTTTTTAGTTACAAGCATTCCACGACAGTCGTTTACATTCTGCAGGTTGCTGGTTCGATCATATAGGTACACGGTGAAACCTTGCAATTTCATGAATGTAGTATCGTCTAATTTTAAAGGCGCATGTGAAAGTTCTACAAATGCAGCAGTAATTCTAGATTTGTCCGCCATGCTTCCCAAACTGTTTTCTTTCCTCGACCTGCAAAGCCAGATACAGTATCGCATCCGGTAAATGCGTGCCAAAACAAGATGCCGTCACAGATTTCTGTCCCTATTTTCTCCGCGTACTGGTGAATAGGAAAAAAGCGTTTATGCTTACCAACACCATATTCAACTAACTGGTGGGACAGTAGTAGTTTGGGGAAAGCATGCAAAGCCAGGACAACTACATCTGAATCTACCGTTTTGATATAATGGATTTATGGCCTGCTTTACTGGCATGTTTGGCATGCAGAAGCAACTTCGTATCGGCCTCTTCATGCGTGCACGGTGCTAGTGGACCGTGTATATTTACGTCAAATGTACCCCATATGTCAATACCTTTAGTGAAAATAAGTTTTCTCATTGGATATTTTAGCCTTGTTCATTGATTCTGCAATTAAGTGAAAAAGACTTGTTTTTGTTTTGTTCTCTTCATTTTGCAAAAACAGATTCCAATTTTTCGGGATGGGAGTAGAGTTTGTAACACCAACTCGTGATGCTGACCCTCATTTCTGTCTCTCTTCACTTTGTAAGCTATCTTGGAAGTAACGATCAAACACCAAATCTACTCTGCTCTTCTCTGATAGAATGGATGAAATATAAGGATGTCCTTTCATCTGCAAGTAATCATGGAATATTTGTGATGGTGACGGCTTCAACATATGGATGATAGCAGAGCCGTCCGATATCATACATGTAGCAGGTGGAGGGGTAAATTGGGTGTCGCCGTATTTTTCTAAACATGTAACTACATCTGATATAGTTCCTTTGCGTATGAATCCATCTTCAGAAATTGACGGAGGATATCCCAGATTTTCATGAGCAAAAAAGTCAGATAGATCTCCCTGTCGACTCTGACATGCTTTGAAGAGAGGACTGAAGAGAGCACAGTCATTTTTAATATGGATAGCTTACGGTGTTCAGGATTAAGTCTTTTCATTGTCTTGCGACAAAGAGCAAGGTTATTTCGTTTAATTGGTTCAAACAGTGATTTACTGCACATCGTTCCTGTTTAAAACTGTTATACTGATCTCTTCCAAGAGTTTCAGCAATGTATACCGACTTAACTGAATCTTCGGGCATTATAGAATTAGTCGCAACACCAAAATGTTCATTACCTTCCTGAATAAAAGGATTGTTGCCATTCTCTGAGAACACACGTACCAGTTCTGTGACATCATTTTTAAATATCATATTAGCACCAGATGATTCTTTGTGGCGTATTCTGAGATCATCATTATCAGAGATCAATCCACACTCTTCCTCCAAACCCGATACAAGGTTGGCAATTACAGGTCCGGACACCATCCATTCTAGCAACGCACTTTAGTTGTCGAGAAACATTCCAATTGCACCACCTTCAGATTTCACTGTCTTGTTGCACTTGTCGACAGGGTCGACTTGTTATGGAACCTACAAAAGCTCCACGGACAAATTCCTCATAAATAGCAGGATGTCTAACCCTAAGTTCCTGTAAAGATTTACCAAAAACTGACATCCATCTCGCGTAGTGACTATGGTCAAGAGCGAACATCCAAGAGCACATTTGAGATAGTGAGCTTACATACTGTTCAAAATCTGCTATTCGCACATTGTGTAGGAAGTTTAAGAGCATCAATTCCAACTGTAATACTGTGTAACAGTATTTAAACTGAACCGATTCACTTTGTCGAATATCAATCCATTCTTCAAATGATAGATGTTTGTCAGAACCAGAAGCCACACTCTACGTACGCTTTCCTTAGAATAATGTACAATGCTGTTGATGTTAACTAGTGAGCATATCTAACTCGCTTAACGTGAGAACCATGCAGACATTGATCGGCCTTTCCAAAAGGTGTTACGCCTGCCTCAACCAAAAGATCCGTCCATCCACTTCCAGTTAACCACGTGCCCAACATTTCCAGAGAAGCCATCTCGATATGCAAAGGGCCCATCATAACTATAATTAAGTCTTCTCCATACAAATTGGGCGGCATCCATTGTACTTGCTTTGTCATCGCATAAACAGGCTGATCACACGTAATGACAGGTACTTGAGATGGATTCAATGAAGATAAAGTTCTCTGGATTATATCAAAGCAATGCCGAATCATTGCAGGCGAATTTACGGAATCTGGAAGTAACGGAAGTAAAACACACTGACTTTTAGATGGAACCTTATAACGATACTCACAAGTATAAAAAGCTGTCCATGTCATGTTTGTCGTATTTCCAGGACTTTCTGTTGCAACTGCTTGGATGTGTTCCAGCCACTTACTTGACAATAGCTTACTTTGAAGAAACTTACTTGACAATAGTCGAAACGGGCACATTGGATTTCAGTGGAGTCATCCAGGGGACATTTGTATACCACGCTGGTAATGCACCTTCTCATAGAGATTGCGAGAAAGTTATTCAGTAGTTGAGTAGGAATTTTTATATATTCTGGTAGCTTAAACAACGAAGATTCTTGTGATATATAAATCTTCTCTCAACTCTGTTTCTGTTAAACAAAAACTTTATCAACATTACCTGAAAATCAGCACACATTCCAATGAACAGCAGAAAGACCGGTTGGTTATTTAAAGTTCCACCTTCAAGCTTCTTTCACACATATTAAAAGGCTTTCTTGATGATAAATATAATTTGATTTTTCAAGACAACAACTCGTTTGTCAAATATAAATAGATTTCTTCAGTTACGGCGCAAAGTTGCTATCATTACAACCATATTTTCAGCTGGGAGTCACTGTAGCCAGCCACTGCAATTATCTACAAACATCTAAGTAGCCGCGTTTAATATCTCACATTTGAAACTGTATACTGGGAGGATACACTTACATGCCTTTGTTATGTTTCCCTCGGTGTCAGATACAACCACTTGGTGGGTCACTTTTGCATTAATTTTTTGCTCACAAAATGATAAAGGAAAGTGTGATACCTGCAGACGTTTATTCAATACTAACATGAACGGAAACCAGTGGTGTAGCGCATCACTTTAAATGCACATAGCTCCGAGACTATTGATCTCATATACACTAAAAGGATATCAACGTAAAGCTTAAAGTCTTGCTAAACGATTTACAAGGGTGTTATTGCGATATCTGTTAAACCAAAGCTTCCAGATGGATAAAACAATAAACAAACGCCATAGGTTTTTTTGTTTTTTAATGAATTTCAGGCCCCTCGTGTGGCCCTGGATGATGTTCAATTAAGAAAATATAGGATATAATTAAATGCTTGTTATTTCTCTTGCATTAGAGTCTTACTTTGGCTCTGTAGGTCAAGTCGTTTTCACATAATGGCTATTCCAGCGATAACATATCGTTCTCCAGTGCTGAAGATGTTCCAGCACCTGGAATTCCAGGAAATTGTCGTTGGATTTTTGGGGCCTACGTCAGAATTTATTTATTACTATAATAGTAGACCTTGTGCAAAATTTTATGTTCTTATCACAATATGCATGACTTTCATGAATTTTTCCTCTAATCCACTCTACTAAAATGGACAAGAAAGATTTGTTTTCGTTTTATTGTTCTTATTTACTGCTCTTCTGACATGAAATTTGCCACATGCATGTCGTTGAAGATTATACACATATTAACATTATGAGAAATACCGGCGAATTCGTTATCAAATTCCTACAACAACATAGTTATAGACATGCGACAATAATTTCGGACATGAGCATAAATGAAAGAATATTTCTTAACATGCTTGTATTGGTTTAGTTTGGTTCAATTGCCTCTGAACGTGACCGAAAATATTTGTCGTGTTATCTTTACCCGAACATTAAGGACATGATTCTCGTTAATGTTCAATGAACTCGAAAAATTCGTTACTGAATTCATTATGTTTCTGAGTGTGTGTGTGTGTGTGTGTGTGTGTGTGTGTGTGTGTGTTTGTGTGTGTGTCTGTTATTTATGATTTGTTTTTCAATTTTGAGTTCTCAATTCGATAAAGCATCAAAAACTATATCAAAGAATTCAAGGAATTTTTCGCGTCACTCTTACCGTTCCCGAGATATTGGCCAAATAAGTTCCGATTTCTGGAAATTTAAGAAGCCAAATTTCGGTAACAGTAAGTCATAAAGAGATGATATTGTTGTTGATCAATACCTAAGAGGATTGTGAACATATTGATATCCGGCGGCCACTAGCCAAACCAATGGAAAGTTGGACAGTGGCCACCGGTTACTATTTGGTTACAAAATGTTTAGCATCCTCTTAAATACGGATCAATACCAACATGCATGTCTCTATGGCTTACCGTTCCCGAGATATTGGCCCAAAAATTAAGAAATTCTGAGATTTAAGGAGCCATACCTCTGGAGCCGTAAGACATAACTGATATTTTGTGAACTTTTCAATTTTTAACCTTCCATTTTGAGCGTGTCTTTTACAACGTGTATCGTACAACTTTTTAACATAACTCTTAAACAAAACACGTGGAAAAAATTTAGTACAGAAGGAAATTAAAATGGATAGATATATTACACGAATTGTTTAATAAGTATAATAATAAACCCTGTAGAAGCCAATTAGAAAAACTAAGTCTTTTTCTTTTCTGTGAATTCTCTTGTAGCATTCTCAACTGGTTTTTCTTGAATTCTTCTTACAGACAGGAACAAGAAATATATTTCGGCATAATAATTGAATATCTTCCCTATTAGTCCATCTACGTGTTTGGTTCTTTATGCTTAGTTAATAATATGATTATTTAATGATAATTATAATTAAAATTACCTAACATTGAATAAAGATTATGCAAAAGTTAAAAATCCCTGTCACTTTAAAATAATATATGTGCAATAGGATTTCTTTTTTCTGTTTAATTGAAGATAAAAAATGTTTTTAACCAATACTTAAAGGAAGTATTTATAGAATGTCTTGCCTTAGTTTTATTTGTTTATTCGAAATATTATACACTGCAATTCTTAGATTCGACTTCAATTTCCTACTCCATATTATGTATAAATATATTATGTGTAATTTTTACAGATAGCAAGATTGAATGATTGTGAAGATGTACTTATTCCATACAATTTATATCTTATCATTTGAAAATATCATGAGTTTTTTGTATTTTGAATAACTTTATTTCCAATAAAACCGAGGAAGTAATAAATATTTAAATTTATTCAATAATATGGCCTTAATCCTTCCTCTTATTTTATTTTGTCCTAACAAAGGTTGTTACACACGTTTCCGATTTTATAAAGTATATAGGTAACCAACAAACTTCTGTCGCTTTTTCACCTACCACTTTCGAACATCGATATGTCACGTAAGACGTACCTGGGAGATAAAAAATAGTCCCCATCAACATCGACCATCTTCTGCCAACGTTCTGAAAGGCCACGGATTCCATCGCGGTAGAACTTTGTGAGCATTGAGGCGAAGAAGGGATCAAGTGCATTTCTGCACCTCTACTAGGGATTTGAGCTGGTGTCATCTAAGGTGATTGTTCAAAGAATGGTACAGATGATAATCGGACGGTGCAATGTCTGGGGAGTATGACGGATGCAATAGTGTTTTCCATCCCGGTTCATCCTAGCCAACTAGTGCTTACCATTGTCCTATAACAGGAGTGCTTTACGATTGAGAAGTGCTGGCTAAAGAATTTTGAGGTTTTTTTTTTTTTTACCACGGATCAACTCCTGACAGTATACAGTTGAATTGATACTCTGACCAGCTGGTAGTAATTTCCGATGCACAATGCCGTGAGAAGTCCACCAAACACACAGAAGGACCTTCTTCTGGTGCAGTACTGGTTTCGGCTGTTTTGGAACCGGATCATGGGATGCTAATCAATCATGACGGCGCCGTGGAGCTTTGTACAGGATAAATCACATATCAACAACCTGTTCAAAAGTGGCTGCTTTTTCAGACGAGACAGCAAAGAAACACAATTGTCTGCTCGCGTTGCCTTCTGGCTCGGATCAAATCATGTGGAACCCATCGACCCAACTTGTAATGTTTCCCAAGTTGATGGAGATGCTGGCGAATGGTTTCTCCACTCACACTAAATTGTAGTCCTAGTTCATGACATGTCTGGCCACTGTTCGCCTCAATTACTACCTGAAGATCGTCATTTTGTACATATGTTGGTCTCCCGGCACGAGGTGCGTCTTCGAGTGTTTCGTCACCATCCTTAAACTTGTTAAATCACCGCTGAACTGTCCGCGTAGAATATGTGTCCAAACTTGCGAGCCCGGCACTAGCGCTCAACCGGGCTCGGTTTCAATAAATGAGCACGATCTCGAGCCACAATGAAATAAGCAGTGTTGGGCAAAATCAATTGAAATCAATTGCAATTGATCAATCAATTGAAAGTAATTGCTCTGAAAATCAATTGCAATTGATTTCAATTGCAATTGATTTCAATTTGTAATTGACAATTTATTTCAATTGCAATTGAATTCAATCAGAAAATTTGCAATTAAATTTTCGTCAATTGTTAATTGTTAATTAGTCACCAGGAAATTGAAACTTTTAATTGTTAATTGTCAATTGCAAAGGGTGCAATTGAAACATTCAATTGTTATTTGAAATTGACAATTGAAACTTGTAATTGTTAATTGTAATTGTTAATTGCAATTGAAATCAGCAATTAAAACTGAAGAAGATGTGTGTATATTGTATTGTCTACTTGTTACTGTTTTACATATTTCAAATAAGATACTTATAAGAAATGCTGGATACCTACCATCCCTTTCCCCCCTGGGAAGAAAGCTGTGAAACTAAGTATTTTTTAAATATATTATGTTTATGGTTCTAGCCCCTCGAAAGAACTCTATATGCCCGTCATGCATACAATAGGAATGAGCACGAGCGGGTTCGAGCGAGTTTTCTTTAAAACTCGACTCGACTCGAAGCAGACATCTTTAAGTTCGACTCGACATCTCGGCTCGAGAAATTTTCCCCAACTCGACTCGAATTCGGATCGAGTTTCCAGTCGAGTCGAGTCAATTCGAGCTAAATCCTTTGTGCAGTTCCAAGTACTACTATCTTCAAGTATCCTACATAGACAATATAATTATCAATGATACTATTACTACTACTATAACTAATTATTATTATAACACCGTGTACCTTTATAAACATGGAATATAGGCGGTTTGTATCGGAATACTAAAAATTAGTTGACTGTCGATCTCGGTAGTCAAGAAATCTTCAGGAGGCAAGAACATCGGTCACGAGGTTCTTGGTTTGAAAATCTTTTAGTTTTACGTCCCACGTTTATGCCGGTTAGGCTAAAGGAGACGGTGAAGATGAGAAATGAATGGAATGGTGGAATGAAGAAAGTGGAGGAAACGGGAGAACCCCGAGAAAACCCACGCACCCGGTGTTTGGCCACCACAAAGCTCACTTGGCGGGGGCTGGATTCGAACCCGGGACCCCAAGCACCAGAGGTGAACGCTCTACCACTGAGCCACCGTGGCCCGAGGTTCATGGTTTGAGTTCAGGAGGAGCAAGTATTCGGGCTCGAGCCAAAAATTGTTAGAAGTTATGGGACTCAAGCCAAACATGTTTAAAACTGCTCGACCCGGGTTTAGGATTGTCAACGACTCAAGCGGCTCGCTCACAGCTCATTCACTTATCGAACCGAACCGAGAAGTGAGCCGAGCCAACAGCTCATCCAACCGAGCCAGCTCGAGCCGATGGCTTACACGAGCCGAACCGAACCGAGCTGATTGCTTACCCCAACCGAGTCGGTTCGAGCCATTGGCTCAGTTAAGCTCACTCAAACTCAGCCTATGGACTCGTTTCAACGGAGCTGGTTCGAGCCATTGGCTTCAATCGAGCCGAGCCCATAACTCGTCTTTACCGAGCCGGTTTTTACCATTGGCTCAATTAAGCACAGTCGATGGGTAATCCCAACCAAGCCAGCTCAAGCTGTACGCTCAGTTGAACCGAGCCGGGCCGGTTGACATCACTATTCCGGTTGGGCTTCTACTTTGGCTAAAAAAAATGGACCGTGCAGTTCTCAGCCTTGATGGTAAGAACTACAGAAAATGATATGAAATCTTTAGTTTTACGTCCCACGATTATGCCGGTTAGACTAAAGGAGACGGTGATGATGGGAAATGAATGAAATCAAGAAAGTGGGAGGAAACGGGAGAACCCCGAGAAAATCCACGAGCACGGTGTTTGTCCAAAACAAAGTCCAAACTGCGCGAGCTGGGATCGAACCAGGGACCTCAAGCACCGGAGGTGAACGCTCTACCACTGACCCACCGCACCCACTGTTAAGAACTACTGTATATACTTTTATTGGTGCTCATGGCGTCATTAACTTGTTCCACCACCAACGAATTTCGAGGTACTTTGTTTTGCATCTTTTGTGCATGTTTTGTGTCGCTTTGTGCGCCTCTTCCCACATTTTGCGCATCACCGGAAGTGGGTCAAAATGGGCCTTCAAATATGGCGGAACAAATTATCGCTCTTCCGCCACCAATGAATTTCGAGGTCGTTTCCTTCACATCGTTTTGTGCCGTTTTGTGCGTCTACTTCCGTTTTATGTGACATGGAAAGTGGGTTAAAATGAGTCCCCAAGGTGGGACGAAAATGACCAAGAGTTCCGCCACTATTGAATCTCGAGGTCGTTAATATCACATCGCGTACCCTTTTGTGCGTCTATTTCGAGGTTTTGTACGTCACTAGAAGACGGTCAAAATGAGCCTCAAAGGTGGGACGAAATTAACCCACTGCTCCGCCATTACCGAATTTTGAGGTTCTTCCTTTCGCATCGACTAGTGAATATTTCGTGCCGTTTCGTGCCCCCATTTTCACGTTTTGTGCGTTACCAGAAGTGGGTGAAAATGGGCTTCCAAGATGGGACGAAAATGACCAAGAGTTCCGCCACTATTGAATCTCGAGGTCGTTAATTTCACATCGCGTACCCTTTTGTGCGTCTACTTCGACGTTTTGTGCGTCACTAGAAGACGGTCAAAATGGGCCTCAAAGGTGGGACGAAATTCACCCACTGCTCCGCCACTACCGAATTTCGAGGTCCATTTTGCATTGACTAGTGCCTGTTTTGTTACGTTTTGTGCAACTATTTCCACGTTTTGTGCGTTACCAGAAGTGGGTGAAAATGGGCTTCCAAGATGGGACGAAAATGACCAAGAGTTCCGCTACTATCGAATTTCGAGGTCGTTAATTTCACATCGCGTACCCTTTTGTGCGCGTATTTCGACGTTTTGTGCGTCACTGAAAGACGGTCAACATGGGCCTCAAAGGTGGGACGAAATTGACCCACTGCTCCGCCACTACCGAATTTTGAGGTTCTTCCTTTCGCATCGACTAGTGAATATTTCGTGCCGTTTCGTGCCCCCATTTCCACGTTTTGTGCGTCACCAGAAGTGGGTCAAAATGAGCTTCCAAGATGGGACGAAAATGACCAAGAGTTCCGCTACTATCGAATTTCGAGGTCGTTAATTTCACATCGCGTACCCTTTTGTGCGTCTATTTCGAGTTTTGTGCGTCACTGGAAGACGGTCAAAATGGGCCTCGAAGGTAGGACGAAAATGACCCACTGCTCCGCCACTACCGAATTTCGAGGTCCTTCCTTTTGCATCGACTACTGAATTTTCGTGCTGTTTCGTGCCCCATTTCCACGTTTTGTGCGTTACCAGAAGTGGGTGAAAATGGGCTTCCAAGATGGGACGAAAATGACCAAGAGTTCCGCCACTATTGAATCTCGAGGTCGTTAATTTCACATCGCGTACCCTTTTGTGCGTCTACTTCGACGTTTTGTGCGTCACTGGAAGACGGTCAAAATGAGCCTCAAAGGTGGGACGAAATTGACCCACTGCTACGCAACTACCGAATTTCGAGGTCCTTCCTTTCCATTGACAAGTGCCTGTTTTGTTACGTTTTGTGCCCCTATTTCCACGTTTTGTTCGTCACCAGAAGTGTGTCAACATGAGCCTCCAAGGTGTGACGGAAATGATCCACTTTTCCGACACTATCGAATTTCTAGATCATTACTTTCGCATCGTTTAGTGCTTTTTAAAAAAGTTTTCTGCACCTATTTCTCGTCTTGTGCATTACCCGAGGTGAATTAAACAGGGCTTTAAAGTGGGAGTTAAATGGCTCACTGTTTGGCCACTATCGAATTTCGGGGTTGGTTCTTTCGCATCGTTTAGTATAGCGGAATAACTTAATGCTGTTCCGTCACCATCGAATGTCGAGGTCGTTTCCTTCACATTTTTTATGCATGATTTGTGTCGCTTTGCGCATCAGTGGGAAAGGGTCAAAATGGACCTTGAATGTGAAATGAATATGTCTTTTTCTGCCATATTTATAGGTCGTCTTTGACCCACTTTCGTTGGCCTACAAAACGTGAAAATATGCGCAGAAACGGTAAAAACGCACTAAACAATGCGAAAAAGCGACCTTGAAATTCGATACTGGTGGGAGAGTGGATCATTTTTCTTCCCACATTGAATGCCCATTTTGACCCACTACCATTGATTCACAAAACATGGAAACAGGCTTACAAAACGGTAGAAAACACGCACATGATGATGTGAAGAAAACGACCTTGAAATCGTTCCTGACGGAACAGCATTAACTTGTTCCGCCATATTTGTAGGATAACATTGACTCATTTCCGGTGACGCAGAAAACGAGGAAATAGGCGCACAAAACGACACAAAAGATTTCCATGTAATTAAGCTAAATTTCCATTTAAGTTTGTAAGCTTAATTATATGGAAAATTTTATACATTTTTTCTTTACGTTGGTCTACTTTACGTTGATTTGGGACTTTTAAATTTTATTCACTTTTACACCTGAAAAGTATCTATAATTCAACAAGGAAATAATTATTAATTATAATTATAATTAATATCTATATAATTGAATTCATTGCAATTTGTTCCATAACAAACACTTTACAATTTCGTACTAGCTGTTATGCCCCTTCTTCGCACGGATCAGATAAAATATCAATGTAAACAAACTGAACAACTGGAGAACAATTAAGAAACATTTCTAAAATTGGATATATTTTGTGTGAATATTTATCCAACAACGTACATGTGTTTTCATTGGGAAGACCGATGGGGGCTGAATTCGAACGTAAACACTATCGGGGGTGTCACTATACGTCTGAGCAACCCCAATAAATATGGATTCGACACAAATTCTACTACTTTTACATGTCCCGGTGAACCTTCCCCTCAGACCCCCTTGGTTCGTATTGTGAAAAAATCTCCTCTGGCCCCCACCAACCCCCAACCAATACCGCGAAAACTATGAATGTGACACTAACATCTGCCATTTTCTACTACTTTTCACATATGCCGGTAAAAGTCCCTATAATCCTCTGGTTCCAATTTAAAAAAACAATGCCTCTGGCCCACAGCCGGTCGGTCATTGTATATTATTTTTACATGTCTCGTGATCCCCTTTATAATGCCCCCCTTTCTTAGCTGATGGGGGCTAAATATGAAAGTAAACGCGGTCTTGAGTTTCACCATTGAGCTCAGCCATCCCGAAAACTATGGATTTGACATTAATATCGGTCATTTTCGATTATTTTTACATGTCTCGGAATTCCCCCCTCTGGTGACCCGAGGCCCGCATATAACGGTGGATGAATTTGAAAGTCATCGCTAATGGTAGTGTCGCCATTGATACCAGCATCCGCGAAAACTATGGATTTGACACTAATATCGGTCATTTTGGATTGCTTTTACGTTTCGGTATCACCCCCCCCCCCCCGCAGCCACGGCCCGCAGCCGAATACGGTGAATTTGGAAGTTAATGCGATCGGAGTTTCACCATTGATTTCAGCGACCGCGAAAACTATGAAATCGACACTGATATTGTTCTACTTTTACATGTCCCGGTAAACGCCCCCCTGAGACCCCCTGGTTCGAATTTTGTTGAAAACGCTTTGCCTTGGTGTAGGACTTGGACCAAGGTATCTTTGACCAAAATTTGGTAACTCTCGGTCGACTTTTCTGGCCGGTCCCAGGGCGGTCCCGGTAAACGTCCCCTGGATACCCCCTAGTAAGAAATTTAAAAAACCTCTTCGTCTTGGTCTAGGGCCTAGACCAAGCTACCCGTGACCAAATTTTGAAAAGTTTCGGTCCACTCGTCTCGTCCACAGGCCGCACAAAGGTAGACAGACAGACACACGAACAAACTCTATTTTATTTATATTAGAAAGGTCAGATCCGCCGTTATTGTATTAGTGCAGTGCTTGAGCGATTGATCGTAGAAATTCAAACTCCGATGAGTGATAATTTTACAGGCTTGTTTTATTACAAGTTTAAACTCTTTAGTCAGTAGAGAGGAGGGCTTGAATCATGGGTCAGAGTTGATGACAATGGGTTTTCGTGGATCTGTTGGTCACAGTGGGTGAGAGTGGTTTATGGTGGGTGGTGGGTCACAGTGGGTCACGGTGGGTCGTGGGTCACGACGGGTGGTGAGTCAATTGGTCGTGGCTAAAGTTTTCATTGCCCCACTCCCTCTCTGAACTACAGTGTTGAAAATTAATCAGTGAAAATCAATTGCAATTGATCAATCAATTGAAAGTAATTGCTGTGGAAATCAATTGCAATTGAATCAATTGCCAATTAATTTCAATTGCAATTGAATTACAGAATTCAATTGCAATTACTTTCCATTGCAATTACTTTCAATCGATTGATCAATTGCAATTGATTCTCCTTTATTAATGGCCAACTGCAATTAACAATTAACAATTACTTATTTCAATTGTTAATTGCAATTAACAATTAAATTTACAGATTAATTGTTAATTGTTAATTCAATTGAAAGTTGCCCAACACTGGAAATAAGTGATTGCGAGCCAGCGTGAGTGTGAGCCCATTCGTGAGAAGTGAGTGTGAGCCCGAATGAGTTCGAGTCCGAGTGAGCGCGAGCCCACTTGGGATTAGGGAACGCGAGCCCGAGTGAACATGAGCCTATTCGAGAGAATTGAGTGTGAGCCTGGGTGAGAGAAATCATCGGGAGCGTAAGTGAGCGCGAGCCCGAGTGCGAACTCAGTTGAGAGAAGTGATCGTGAGTCCGAGCGAGCGCGAGCTCAATTGAGTGCGAGCACATGGTCGCTTCACACTCACGTGGAATCATTTGTTTCAGAGACAAAAAGATAGGAAACGCATTCCGTGTGCAGAATTGACAAGGAAGATTGAAGGAACTTTACAGAAAGTAGATAAGGCATATTCTTGATGACTATATAAGGTCTGAGCTGTCGTCTTATTGTTCAGAAGACTTCAAACAACCTTCGATAGAAAACCAACTTTTTCATAATTATTATGAGGTGATGGTATTTGTTTTTGTTGTTTCAGTAACAACTTCCATGACGTAAGTTTTTTTTTAAGAGTAATATCATAAAGTAAGGAAACTTCTTGAACTTAGAAGGTAGGAAATTTATATACTAACAACTAATGAAGCTGTGCGGTCATAGAAAAGTCAAGGAAAATATGTAATATTTTAATTGTAGGTTCTTTAAATTCCAACAAAGAAAAGTAGCTCTTAAGAGTACTGAATACCTGCACCATCATGGTTTCTCAGGTCATTAGTTTATATCAGGAAGCATTTTATTTATTCTTTGAAATAAACGAGAATTTTAGCAAGTTAATTTTACTGACTTATTCTTGAGATATTAGCGAGATGTATTCTATGCGAAATTAGCTACAATTTATTCTGGTCTTCCTGACGAGCGAGGTCTCATATAACCTCACTGCTGAAAAAGTATTTATATATATCGGGTGTTGCACTAAGTTAGTGCCATATTTTGACGAATGATAGTATTAGACGAGACAAGCAATCGATCGAGATATCGATGAAAAGACCTATTTATTTTATACATATTGCTTCGAAGATACACGCATGTCCAAAATTGTCGCATGTCTATAAATAGGTTGTTCTGGGAATATAATTTGATAACGAATTCACCCGGTATCTCTTATAATGTTAATTGTTAATATGTGTATAATCGGCAAAGACATGCATGTGACAAATTTCATGTCAAAGGAGCAGTAAATAAGAACAATAAAACAAAAATAAAACTTTCTTGTCTATTTAGCAACATTTTGTTTTACTCATATTAAGTTTCGTATTTATAATTCTTTTCCTATGAAATTTACCACAAATATACATTTCCCGATTATGCGCATAATATCAGTATTAAAAGTACTCTGCAAAATCATTATCAAGTTATATTCTTACAAGAAGACAGTTATAGATATGCGACAATCATTTTGGACATGAGTGTACATATATCTCGATAACTAATGAAGACATTGGAGTCATTCAAAACCGTGTTGCAGATAGGTAGCACATGTAATAGGCATTAGGAGCTGTTCACATATTACGTAACGCTATTTTCGACCAATTTTACCTCATCCCTCTCCCTTATCACATTTCGTAATGCAAAGCTGAACCACTACTCCCTTTGTTACGTAATGCTTTTGGATTTTTTGTTTTTTCAGCAATTTTGCTTATTTTGGGGCTTATCACAAAAAGAAAAATTATTTTAATGACAGAAATTTTCTTTAAAAGATGCTTGTATTTTTAATATATTCGTAGTGTTTTTTCGCCAACAAATCAAAGTATTAGAGAATGGTAGTACCGTAATAATATTTTAATCCCTAAGGTTGCTTAATTAACCAGTCTTAATACTTCGAAATTCCATACTGTCGTTTTCTCAAGAAAATCGCACTCAACCTCTTAGGTCACCGATGATTGGCAAAGAGGAAGTGCTGCAGGAAGATGCAGGTGAAGCAGGATCTAGAGAATTGACATTGATCTCTTTTCTCTGGAATCCAGGATGCTTCCTATATTTGAAGTTTTCCAGTATCGACGATACAAAGAAGTTCTCTTACCCGTAGGTCACAGATTCGACGTGTCAGCACACATGAAGGAGCAGGTACATCTCGTTTAATCTTCTTTGGACTTCAGTTTACCCCTTTTCAAATTCTTCTTGTCCTAAATCAGTGCGAGAATGCGAATAAACTCGATTTCTCTTAGAAAATTCAAATCTAAAGATAAAAAATTCAGTATGAGATGAATATCCGACGAATTCGGTTTTTAATATCTTATTTTGCTTGAATCGTTCTGTCGCGAAATATATTATTTCACGAAAAAGAGTTTCTTCTGTTTCACTTGCAAAAGCGCATGGAAATAAAGAGTGGGTAATGATTCAATCAAAAGTTTTAAATGTATTTTCAGAAATAACGATACGAGTGTGAACACGAGGGCATTTTCAAGCGGTGGTTACGATCGCTAACAACTAACTCAAGAAAAGCGTGTACCGTAATTGCATGACAGAGATAACCACAAAACAGAGCTTTATTGTATTGTAATACACGAAGGGTTCGTCACCAGTTTGGTGAGTTAGTAGCGTCTTCAAATCCCTTCTGCATGATTCAATGTATACAGGCTGTATGCTCTGAATTTTCCAATACAATATAAATATTTATTTATAAAAATGAAAAGAGCTGAATAAAATTATTTGCTTAGAAGATTGCATATAAACCTGAGAATAAAAATAAAGATTACAAAAAAACACGTTACGTAACCAATACGTTAATCCCTCCTCCTTCGTGCCATGCTTTTAACGCAAGGCCTAACCCCGTCTTCCCCTTTGCCGCGTTACGAAATGCAAGCCCTTAGATACGTATCACATTCATTACACTTACAGGTTCCAGCACAAAATTCCGGAATCCATATTCAAATTTCTGTTTGCCCATTGAACTGAAACAATTGAAAGTTGTTTGTTTTCACAACAATAGAAGTGAGCAGGAAAAGTACAGAGGTGTTTTCACTAATTTGTTTGGCTTCTTCCTTTCACTCTTCGTTAGGTCATGTGTGTATGTTTATGTCTGGGTATATTGCCGGATCTACACTAAACCTACAATTGAGAAAACGAGCATTACAATTTTTGCTCTTGACGATTCAAGTATGTACGTCTCTTTAAAAAGCATGTAGCACTCTACCAAAAATTGTTTTGAAAACCTTTTAAAATTAGCAAAATGGAAATTAAGTCTGAAGGTATTACTACATTCTTCCTGTGCAAATTATGTATTTTCTACGAAGATACTGGAATCCCTATGGCTATTATAACCATTACCCTTCCAGTTACGACTTTTTGCGTTACACCAGTGGAAAGAGCGGGTTCTAATTAGTAGATTGATACCCAGCTCACTTTTCGAAATTTTGTCAGATACGGCACTCTTGCTTAGCACGGCAGTACAACAAACGGTTCTGCGAGCTCGGAATATTTTAACAACTGGTTCTAGCGAAGCGGTGCGAACCCGCTGAAAAGCACCACTGAATACGCCTGAATACAACAACACGTTAGATCATGAAATTTCCCTCAGAGACGAATAGTTAAAAGATCTGTTTTAGAGAGAAATTTTGCCTAGTTGAAAATAGAAAAGGAAGAAGCTCGAATATTGAGCACCCGGTATTTTATTTTCTAAGGATGGAATCATATATAGAAAAAGAAAACACTTCGTGGAATGAAATTGTTATTTGTTGTTCTTGTACCATTACATTTTAAAGTTTTTGATGTCTCGCCACACATCAGCTCTTCGTTATAATCATGGGGGTTCTCTGAAAGGCACTAAATTTTAGTAAGATTTGTGTATTTTCTAAACATAAAGCAGCATGTTTACCAGCAGAAGTTTAAAGAGTGTGTAACATGTCAAATATCCAAGAATAGGTTAGGTTCCGCATTTGAAATATTGCAGACATATCACCAGGTTCATAGTTTCATCGCTTATTCGTTGATATAGATGGTGCGTGTTCGCCTAGTAACACAGTGATACATAAATATCCAATTGTAGTTGTCGATGCTGCAGCCTGCTTTACAATTTGTGGATCAATAGTGACGTAACAACTTCTGCGAGTTTTTTCCACTATGAATATGTAATTTTGAAATACAGGATATTTAAGGAACTGGGGACAATATCTTGTAGAAAATTTGTTCAAAGAACTGTGTGCAATGATTAATGCAAATTTCGATTTATTAAAGTGCAAGAACTTAGTAAAAACTTCGAAGAAAACCTATACTTGAAGTTTTCTCAAATTGTGGTCGGCAGACCACAATTTCTTACTTGGGAAAAACTCAAATGTTGGAAACACTCAGCCAAGAATGAAATGTAAGTTTTGTGTCAATACTGTCATAAACGAGAACATCAGTAGTTTTCGCGAAGCATTGTCATGATAAAGACAGATGCATTAATAAATCCAGAAATGAATCACTTATTCCACTAGGTGGTGCAGACTACATAATTTAAATATTAGTCTGGGTGACATTTCGGAAAGATAGGGGAAAAAAGATCTTTGAAGCTAAAATTGCATTTGGATATAATCTTTCCGAAAATTATATTCCGATTTCACTTGTGGTCCAAAAAATGAAAATAAGATCTTGAAGAACTGCTATAATTCTTGCTTTGACTTCATGTTGAAGAATCAATTTGAGTAAATTGCTTTTCCCTACATCGCTTCTGGTGCATTTCATTTTCCCCGAGAAGATGCATCCGCTGCTGAACACCAGGAAATTTTTGGAGGACCATTTAAACTATGTCCGATGAATTTTATTCTATATTTATGACAAAGAGAACTGAGGAATATATCAGTGACTGCTCCCCATTTACTCTCGTTTGGGCGAAGAAGAAAAAATACTTTCCATATAATGGAATACAAAGAAGTTATTTTTATTAATGAGGATTGATGGTTTAGGAACATCAATGTAATTTTAGATAGTGAAAAAGATTTTCCGATTCCACTTATTCCTATATCATTGTTTAACTGTAAAATTTATTGGCAATAATAATACTGTCTATCAAAAGTTTCATGAAGTGAAAATCTAACGATTTTTTATTTCTGCAAAAATGTTTCAAATATTTCAATGCATTCTTCCCACAGAATTCACCTTTCATCTCACAAAATCATATTTCGTCAGTTTTATAAGCGTAAGACGACGTTTTCTCATACCTTTGCTACTTTTGTAGATTTACATACTTGCAACATATATAAATTTGTGAAGATAATACAAAGTATCTACTATAAATTTTTGACTATCCAAAATTCCAGTTTAAGTAATTCATGAAAACAAATACTCAACATTTTCTGAAAATAATCATTTATTTATTCATATATTCATTCAGAAGAGAAAGTAAAATGCAAGTAAAGGTAAGCTGATTTGTGTAGTTGTTCTTCCAATAAAATAATAAAAGAAACGTAAAAAGCTGCACTATTATTGCTGCGTTCTAAAAGCAACAAGTAGTTTCATTTTAATTTACAAAATGCAGAACAGATGAAAAAGACCAGATGGAATGACTTTGTTACCGTGGAAGAGAGGTAAAGCGTTAATTTGGGACTTTACATGTTCAGATACGTTCGCTCCTTCCAATCTCCCCTTTCCTTCGATTCAGGCGGGAAATATTGATTTTGTTATTTCTTGTCCATATAACATGTACAACAATCAATATATATAGCCTACTATAACTTCTGTTCACTGTTTACAAATAAAAAATATATTTATTTTTTGTTATATATGTACTTCTATCAAACAGTTATTATTTCTGATTCATTTTTATGCATAACAACGATAGTTTTAAATACAAAATATCTGCTCTAAGACAGGCCCGTATCCACGGGGGGGGTCAAGAGGTGGCCGCCCCCCCTAAAGTTTTCTTGGCCCCCTAAAATTTTCATGGAACTCTTACAAAAAATCTCGATTAATTCTATGTGTAAACACTAAGAATAAAATGCAATATAAAAGAGATTATATCAAGAATTTTTCCATTTTAACTATTTGATGAACACTTCTAAACATATTTTAAAGGAGTTAAAGTTTATCAGTCTTCTCGAATCTCGATATGAAATGACCCAATACATATTGAAGCAAGTTTTTACGAAAAGAAGGAATATGTTCATAAAACTTCATACCACAGTTGTAATAGCGATCTGGGAGGTAGGAGACGAAGTGTGAAGTGCTTGCTGCAAGCCAAATCATAAAAACAGGAGCAGGAACAAAGCGTTTTTTTTTTCGTTTGCCGTAACGGCGGTAGGTTATTGTTATTCTATTGTGTAGTTGTAGTACGTACATGCATTGCAAAATCCTCGTCAACAGCAAACCTTATATTAACTGTGGAACAATTAGTTGTGAATTGAATTAAGAGCTCCGAGTTCCGTTAAAGGCGATTAATTCTAGTAGGGTCCAAATTATTGTGGTGTGATATGTAAAACAAGAACTGTGGTGGAACATTCACCGAAAAGTAATGATTGCAAAGATTTTCATATGTTTGTTCTCGTAGAAGAATATAGTTAAGCTAAATTACCCAATTAGATGAGTAACTGAGCAAGTGAACATATTTAACGTTTAAGTTTAAGGATTAAAATCCGGGTTGTGGAGCCAGGACCAGTAAAAATCTGCAAGATTTAGAGGAGAAATTAAGTAGCAAAATGTTTTGTATTGCACTTTGGGTGGGGGATCCCGCGCTAGTTTTCATATAAAAACGTTGTAAATTGGAACTATTCCTTAGTCGCGTACGTAATAATGTTGTAATTCAACATGAAAGAAGCAATAATGCTTTTACTCGCTACTAGATGGGTGTAGCGTTTTACTTACATTGAGAAAAATCCGTTCTCCGGACAGTGGTATATTGTATATACAAATATACTGAATCCTCTTGCTTACTACAAAAATCAGAACAGAGAATACATTATCCGTATGCTACATAGACACTGCCCTTAGGTGTTACATCACGCCGTTGCAGGATGTTTGATGTCTTACAGTCTTCCTTATATCACACCTTCGTCAGCTATATGTTATATATGTCCATTTGTATGTGAGATCCTGACCGCCTACATTGTTTCATACAGAAAGTATGTATAGATGGAACACTTATACAGAAAGTATTATAAAACATCGTTTTCAGTTATACGCTTGCTGTACGTCAAGTCCAAAAACTACAGGATTTACAAATGTAGCATACGTATGCCGTATACGTTTTTTTTTTCAGTTTCCTTTGAATAACATTATAGTATTTTTTTAGCTTTTATAGTGTGCAGGTGGTTTATTTACATAAAACGAGTTTAATTTAAGATTTTAAACAATAACTTATTATAAATATTTAAAAAAAACAATGTAATTGTAAACAAGGGAATTACTTCAAAGTTACCCGTCCACCTAATTTTCAACAAAAACCATAATAAAATCTACAATTATCAATTTCTACTTAAACTTTACTCATTTTATGTTCTGTTACGTTACCTCGAGGGTGTGAGTACGGGTGAGGAGCCACAATTACATATGGAAATACATTATTAACCTAAAGGGGAGACTGGCGGGCCGCGCGGATCACGGTTGTGGATAGTTAATTGGGAGTGCGGAGTTGAGAGGGAAGAACGTGGGAAGCGAAAGCCAAAAGTGAGGTGGGATAACGCACTACTAGGTTACTTAGGTTAGGTTATGTCTACTTCGCACTTACCTTAGTACGTAGCCTACTTAGGTTTGTAGAGCTCTCGTATCTCAAGCAGAAACTCGTGAACGATTGTTGGTGGTCTTTGTTCTTTCATTCATTAAGCCAAGAATATTCAAAAGATTAACCTCATTATGAACATCATGTTTTACAAATGTTAGTACTGTCAATTCACATCCAGCGCAAAGACCCTGTACACTTGCAGGCATGTTTACTCGAAAATTATCCACAATCCAACCGTCCTGAACCTAGAGACAAGTAGTTCCCTTTACTTGCGAATTAGTCCCGTCTTTATAACCGCTTATCAAAAGGTATTATATAAGTTACGCTTCACTAACATGTTATCAAGCACACAAGTAATCAAATTATCAATTTCTTCCAGGTAAATTTTCAAAATTTTGATAAAAATGGAAGTTCAACTTCGCAAGTTAACCCTAAACAAGAGCCTAAGTAAAGTTGAATTTCCTTATTTCACAGTAGATCATATCTCGTTCTTGATCTTAATGTTACTATTGCATGTGGGACTTTCAAAACATTTATATTTTAATTCTAATTCGTGTAGTCGGTAATACCCATTTAATAAAATTCAAGTTTTTTTTCATGTAGATTACAGAATATTAACATAATGTATGTGTGTAGATGGGGATAATAGAATTAAGTAGAAGCAAGACACTTAAACATTCAAGAGCAGATATGATGAATTGCTGATGTTACTATTTGATGAACTATAATATGATTGGCTTCCCCCCCTAACTTCTACAGGGCCCCCTCTACATTTTTGGGCTGGCTACGGGCCTGCTCTAAGAGAAATATATCTACTCTGCTCAAAATATTATACAAGACTTCAATATTGAAGTTATATATATAACTTACGAGTGTTAAACACAATAAAATCAAAATGTTTCTTCTTATTTTCTGTTACGAAAAAACACTGCCCCACAAATAAAGTCGTTTTTATACCTTCGCGGTCAAAATAGGCAATTCTTATGAAAACGGTCACGTTGGTTTCGAAAATCACCATAAGAATGTCGTGTCAAATATGAACAGATTTAGTATTCGCAATATAAACAGTACAACCTCGATAATTCGACACAGTTTTTGGAATGTTTCTCAGTCCCTATTCAACCGATTCACGGTAAATTTGGAGGACAAACCTCTAAGACTAGTTAGTTAAGTCTTCCAAAATTTGAAACAGATCAGTTGAATAGAGGCTGAGAAATGGCCCGGAAACTGTCAGATAATCGGGAACCTACTGTATTGTATGCACATTAACACATTTTGATACAGATTGCTACATGGTCACGCCTGTAAGGTTTTGGCAAACATAAAATCATGCAACTCTTGTTTTAAATCAGCTTGCTAATGTAAATTGATATCCAGACAATCATAAGTAACAATGGCATAGAGAAGAATGAAAAAAAAACTTTGGGGTTCACGGAGATCAGATGTTTATAAAAGGTCTTGTAAACATCTATTCAAACTTTTGATGATGAATCATTATTAAGTGTCTCCCTTTGTCAGGTTATATCTGCACAATTGATACCTTGTATTGTAACGATGTATGCCTCTTACCTTCCTTACAAGCTTGCATTTGTGCTTCCTCTTGTAATCCAGTTTAATCTCGCGCAAAAGAAACAAACAATAGTCTCCCATCATTTCAGAATCCTTACGACCTTGGTATCTCTTTTCCATAAAGAAAATGTCTTGATAAAACCTTTTTTCCTCGTTCATCATCAAGATCTTCTAGATTGTCAGGGGAAGAGTTTAAATATGAATGGAGGAAGTGAAGCCGTGTAACGTGGGTTCCTGTCACCACGGTATGGCTTGTCATCAGGTTGCGGATCGAGCAGAAGGCCTCTAGATATAGAGGTTAGCTGCGAATATACTGAATAAGCAGTCGCGGACAGCCGACTAGGAGTGGTCCTCCAGCTTGGGGGTTTGGGTAGGGCTAAAAACCTCATCCGGTAAAAAAAAAAGCACTTGTTCAGAAATATTCACAAAAGCCTCGGACAAGGACTGATAACTTGACACGACCTCAGCAAAAGAAAATGGACATGAGATTTGGAACATGGAATATTAGGAGTCTTTATTGGGCAGGCGCATTAAAATCCGTAACGAGTGAGTTAGAGAAATACAGGATGGACGTAGTAGGAGTTCAGGAAGTTAGGTGGGAAGGAAATGGATCTGAGAATTCCGGAAATTTTACGTTCTTTTACGGGGAAGGAAACAAAAATCACCAGTTAGGAACAGGGTTTTTCGTTCATAAACGTATATTACCAGCAATTAAACGGGTTGAATTTGTCACTGACAGACTTTCTTTTATTACTCTTAAGGGACGGTGGTGTGATATTATTCTTTTAAATGTACATGCCCCAACTGAAGATAAGGATGACGATATAAAAGACAATTTTTACCAAGAAGTGGAACGGATATTTGACCAACTCCCGCGATACCATATGAAAATTCTATTAGGGGATTTCAATGCGAAGGTAGGACGAGAGGATATTTTCAAACCGATTATAGGGAACGAAAGATGCATAAGGAAAGTAATGACAACGGTGTTAGACTCGTAAATTTTGCAACATCTAATAACCTAATCGTGAAGAGTACAAAATTCCCACATCGCGACATTCATAAATACACTTGGACATCACCAGACGGGAAAACACATAATCAAATTGATCACGTTTTAGTAGATAGAAGAAGGCAATCTAGCATAATTGACGTCCGGTCGTTTAGAGGGGCTGATTGCGACACCGACCACTACCTGGTAGCAGCGATAATACGAGAGAGGTTATCTTTGAATAAAGGTAATATTCATTGTCCGAAAACGGAGAGATTCAATTTAAAGAAATTAGAAGAGAGCCAGGTAAGAGAGAAATACCAGATTGAAGTTTCGAATAGATTCTCGGCTTTAGAAGATTCGGAGTGCACTAGTGTTGAGGATACTTGGATTGAAATTAGAGATAGCATTAAAATTTCAGCAAAAGAAAAATTGGAACACGCGGAAATACGTAGGAACAAACCATGGTTCGACCAGGAATGCATAAAACTAGCAGAGAAGAGAAAACAGGCAAAATTACGCTGGCTACAAAATCCGAATGAAATAACTACACAAAATTTCGCAGATATCAGGCGGGAAACTTCCAAAACTTTTAGAACACAGAAACGCAATTGTCTGAAAGCTAAAATTAAGGAACTTGAAGATAATAGTAAAAATAAAAACATCCGGGACATGTATAAGGGAATTAACGAATTTAAGAAAGGCTATCAACCTCATGCTTATATGTTAAAGAAATCTGACGGTACAGTTCTCACTGACACGGATAGCATCTTAAATAGATGGAAAGATTTCTTTGACGATTTGCTTAACACGCAACCGAAAACTAGTGTGCGTGGAGAAAAGGAGATACACACCGCAGAACCGTATATTCCAGAACCCAACCGAATAGAAGTAGAAACTGCTATAAAGAAATTAAACAAACACAAATCTCCGGGTATAGATGAAATTCCGGCTGAGTTAATTTTAGCTGGAGGCGAAAAATTGTGGAACAAGATACACAAACTCATTCTCCTTATCTGGAACAAGGAAGAATTGCCACAAGAGTGGAAAGAATCAATCATTGTTCGAATTCACAAGAAAGGCGACAAAACTGACTGTAATAATTATCAAGGCATCTCTCTTCTGTCAACATCCTATAAAATTCTTTCAAATATTCTATTAGCAAGACTGACCCCATACGCAGATGAAATTATTGGAGACGGAATCGATCAACTATCGACCAAATATTTACCATTCGCCAAATACTCGAAAAAAAGTGGGAATACAATACCCCGGTACATCAACTATTTATTGATTTTAGAAAGGCTTACGACTCGGTTAGGAGAGAAACATTATACAACGTCCTTACAGAACTTGGAATACCGAGAAAGCTAATTAGATTAATTAAGATATGTTTAAATGAATCCCAAAGTAAAGTCCGGGTAGGAAAATTTTTGTCCACGAGCTTTCACGTCGAAAATGGCCTGAAACAAGGAGATGCATTGTCGCCATTATTATTTAACTTCGTTCTGGAATACGCTATAAGGAAAATCAAAGATAGCAACCAGGGCCTAGAATTGAATGGTATTCACCAGGTTATGGCATATGCTGATGACGTAAATTTAATAGGTGATGATAGGAGAACAATAGAAAGAAATGCAGAGATCTATTAAACGCTTGCAGGGACATGCGTTTGGAAGTAAATGCAGATAAAACTAAATACATGGAAGTGAGTCGGGACCGGAATACAGCAAACTATGGATGCGTTAAAATATTAAATAATACTTTTGATAAAGTGGATAGTTTCAAATACCTAGGATCAATATTAACAGAGGAAAATCATATTCACGGAGAAATTAAATGTCGACTAAAAGCAGGGAATTCGTGTTACTATTCGGTTGAAAATCTCTTGTCGTCTGTCGAGAAATTTGAAGCTTAAAATATACAAAACGGTAATCATGCCTGTTGTTCTGTATGGCTGCGAAACATGCTCACTTACTTTGAGGGAAGAATATAGACTGAAAGTATTTGAGAACAAGATCCTGAGACGAATATTCGGACCCAAGAGGAACGGGAATGGGGAATGGCGGAAACTTCATAACGAGGAACTACATAATTTATATGGTTTACCCAACATTGTTAGGGTCGTGAAGTCTAGGAGGCTTAGGTGGGCGCGTCATGTAGCTAGAATGGAAGAAAGTAGAAACGCTTTCAAAGTCTTGACAGGAAGACCAATCGGAAAACGACCATTAGGAAGACCTAGGCGCAGATGGGAGGACAATATTAAGATGGATCTCGCAGGGATTGGAATACAAAGTAGAAACTGGATGCAGTTAGCTAAGAATAGAAGTCAGTGGAGAGCTTTTGTGAACGCGGCATTGAACCTCCGGGTTCCATAGGCCATAGAGTTAGTTAGTTAGTTATGGAGGAAGTGAAGTTTCAAGGATATACTGCAACTCGTGTTTTTGTAGCATTCTGACAAATTTCTGACCGATGTTACACACTTTTCTTCTTTGTTGTTTCCAAGAAACCCGCGTACGACGCTTTTAAAGGACTGCCAAGCTACTAACTAAGCTCCTTGTAAAAGATTTTCAAACGTTTCGTCCAAAACGATTTGGGGCCCAACAAAAATACCTTCAATTTAGAGTACGTGATCTCAGGAAACATTTTTTAGGTACGTAGAAGCGTCACTATCTTTGTTGAGTGTCTTCACAAGGTTCCTCATCAACTCACGTTTTATATGCAAGGGAGGAAGAAGAATTTTATGAGGAGGAACCAATGGTTCTGATTTAATATTATCAATGGCGGATCGCCAACCACTCTAGGCAAGTGCTGTGTTGACATTTCCTATACTGACTTCATCTTCTTTCTTCCACCCTCTAACTCATAATTTGTCTCTGTTAGAAAAGAGTTTAATTTCATTTTGCTAAGCAATTCACGTCACGATCCCATCACCTTTTGCTAAATGTTCTGATTTACAAAATCTTGGGATTTACTTACCAGTTCTAAATCTTCAAACTCTTAATTTTCGGTTATCCATCGTAAATAAATTATCTTGCTACAGCTTTGACTATTTGATTATCATTGTTCAAATCAGTGATATCCCTCTATGGGTATTCTTTACGACATTAATACTGTGCAGTTGTAAAAATATCTACAAGACGATCGTTGATTGTCTCGAAATATCCTAAATATTGAAAATGAATTAAGAATCTTAAGCTTACTACTATATTTAAATAATTAATATTTTTCTGACCAGAGTATTCACTTCTTTATTAAAAATAAATTATTTCGTAACATTTTCCATAATATAACGTTATCTTCCTCAGGCGTTAATATGTACGTTCATATTAATGCAAGTAATAGAAATATAATATTAAATTGTTGATATCCGTTGTTGCTTATTATAGAAGCATAATTTTAAATTCATATTATGTAACAGTACGTTATTATTATAATTTACCGTTTTATTTTAATTTTTTATAACTGTGATATATATATATATATATATATATATATATATATATATATATATATATATATATATATATATATATTGTTAGGTTAAAATTACTTAGTTGCATATAATTTACTACAACAGTAGTCTATTCAAATCAATACTTCGTACATCCACTTACAGCTTGTTTATTCTTTATCTATACCTTAATACTAGCTTCATATAAATCTCATTCGTATCTTCAATCTAATTAAATCATATTTTTTCATCAATGTAATATCTTTTGTAATCTTGAACCTTAAATCATAACATCAATAATCCATATCTTCATTACATCTTATATCTTACTGTTTGCACATACTCATAACTACCTTAGCAACGGCTAGTGTCACATTTTAAAACCCTTTTGACCTACGTACTCTTACATCCCAACATATATATATATATATATATATATATATATATATATATATATATATATATATATACTTTGTAGACATTTAATTACATATTGTTATACATTTTTAAATTTTTAAAATAACAATGATTATTAAGAAACTGTTATAATGAAAATTTAAAATGAAACAGTATATATCTATTCTTCGGTACTTTGTTCCCATAATGTTCGGCAGGTAGTACTAAATCTTCTGCTTTCAAAGGCTCCAACCTGTCATGTTATCTCACTGTCTTGACGTACGGTACAGCATTAACTATTATCATCATTTTTCCTCTTTCTCTTCTTCTTCTTATTCCCAAATATCAATTAAATTCCGTAATATCTGTGAATTTTTATTCTTCAATTATTTCTAACAACCTATCCCATAATTCATGAATTTCTAGTCCATTTGCTCAATTCATTAATCTTTCTCTTTTTTCTCTCTTAAGAGCCCTCACTACTTCTCGAGCATGTCAGATTTCAGTGTTCTGGGAGCGGGGAGAAGGGTAGTGTAGGTGTGGCCATTCGCCTGTCAGTCGAACTCGTCCTGTAGTGTTTCCACTTTGCATTAAATATCGTTATCGGTACTTACACATTTTCCTCTTGTTTTGTCATTTGTTAGGAAAATTCTACCACATTCTCATAGGTGACGTATTCACACAAAAGATACTAAAAATTTCTTACTGTTCTTCTTGCAGATTTCGTACAGAACGTTAACATTCTTGTTGAATTATTTTTTTCCTTTAGACAATTCTTTCATATCAGATATGGTAACCTTGAAATTCCGCCCAAAATAGTTCTCATCAATAAAACGTGTAAATTTCGGTATAAGTTTTCTTTAAAACTTTTCACTGCTTGAAAACAATCATAGTGAATCTTCCTGACATTCCTACAGACACTGATCTCAGCAAAAACGATGAATCCTATACTTCTGGGACAGTTTACTGCAATACTTCCGGGATGCTTGAATGGCAATGAAGTTGCATTGTAGTCGACTTCGAAACTACCCTGTACTCTGCAACAGCGCTAGAGATATGAATAAGCGACATACCACACACACACAAATACACACACACACTCACAACGTGTGAACACAGGTTCTTCTTAGAAACGCGCGCGCAAACTTTTGATACCTGCCGGACAGATAGTAAAATTATTCCCGCACTCCACAGTCCATTGACACGGTTTCCAGCTGTGGAGGAGACCTTTCAGTTTGTCAAAAAAATGAAGGGACTTCGTAATGAGAACTGCTGTGTTGCGTTTCCTGAAGATTTGTTTTTTAGTCTCCCATTGTAAGAAAGCATATGCAATTTCAGAAACGTATATCACAATACTTCACACGCAAAAAATTCTAATACAGTGGCGTCACTAAAATATTTTGTTTGGGGGGCATACTCCCCAAAAACTCCGTTTAGTATTTTAGAATCATCTTCAATCAAGGACACAATGAAATTCGCTTTTGGGCGAGGGAAGGGGGGGGGGAGAATATTGTTGCTGCTCTACGCTTTCATATTTTTGTTATCATAGTCATGTTTATTTGTTTCACTTTTATCGTTGCGGAAATGCACATTCTTGTACTTCATCGATTCATTCAGATACTCGTACAATCACGCAATTTTTTTCTTTCTTTATTCTCTTCTTTCCTTGATAGTTATTTTTCTTAAAAATACTTCATGAAAAACTTCTTTCTCAGCAATCTTATATTTATAATCACTTCTGACCTGCCTGAAATAGTAATACAATAAGATAAAATAGGCAATAATAAATAATATAAAATTTCTTAAAAGTTATCCATCTAAAATTTGCCGCATGAGATAGTTTATAGTTGAGACCTCACCTTGCGGAAACTAAGAAGTAAAGGAATGAGAAGTTCAGTTCACATAGTATTTCCAAGTGAGAAATACGATAGAAAAGCATAATTACGTTCAGTGGCGTATTTACGATTTTGTTTCGGAAGGGGTTTTCCTAACTTTCGGGTGGGGGAGCTTTGCCTGGAAATGTGCAAATTCTGCAAGATATTTCAGTTATTTTATTATAGTAAGATTTCGGGGGGGGGGAGGTTAAGCCCGAAAGTCCCCCTAAATGCGCCACTGATTACGTCATAATCATAATAGCTATCGCTCTTCTCAGCTAAATCTAACACATCAACAAGTATCTGTAGTCGCTCGCCGAAGACTGAACTTCACATTGAGAACTCTATGCAGAACGCGTTGCTGTTTGTTGAAGCAAAAAGAAGACAACCCAATATATCATGAATCTACTGATGGCGTGTTAGAATCTTACTTTTGAAATAAATTTCTCAGTATATAACGTATTTTCAGTGTGAGATTTGGGAGGGGAGCTTGGAAGAAATAATCATTGATAATATTACCTCTGCCTTATATTAGCATGTTTCATAGTAAAATATACAAATTACAAAAATATAAAAATATGCAAAATACAAGTCAATTACATACTATACAGTCACCCTGGTGGAATGAGTGGTTACGCTCGTCGCATTCTAATCAGTGCTTGGGTTCAATTCCCTGTGGGACACAAGTGGCGAGTGTCTCACGTTAAACTATAGATCCCGTCCTTTGGACGTCATCATAATCCCATAGAAGATAATGGCAAACCACCATGCGCTTACCTTTCCAAGAGATATTCGGGTTAAAGACCTACTTTCGGGCAGAACACTCATCATCATATAATGTACACTCATGTCCAAAATTATTGTCGCATGTCTATAAATATGTTGTTGTAGGAATATAATTTGATAACGAATTCTCCCGGTATTTCTTATAATGTTAGTACGTGTATAATCAGCAAAGACATGTATGTGGTAAATTTCATGTCAAAAGAGCAGTAAATAAGAACAATAAAACGAAAATAAAACTTTCTTGTCCATTAGCAACATTTTGTTTTACTCACTCTAATTTTCGTATTTATAATTCTTTTCCTATGAAACTTACCACAAATATACATTTCCCGATTATACACATAGTATCAGTATTAAAAGTACCCCGCAAAATCATTATCAAATTATATTCTTACAACAAGACAGTTATAGACATGCGACAATAATTTTGGACATGAGTGTACATCGTTAGTTGTCTTCATTTTTTAAGTTCCGTTTTCTTTCTACATCACTTCAAGTGCAAGACTTTTTTTTTTTTTTTTTTTTTTTTGCGCTAGTAACCTCACCTTACGATACGTACAAGTAAAGTGAGACATTCACCAAAAACAAACAAAAAAAAAAAAGAAAGAAAGAAAGAAAAGAAAAGAAATAAATAGCTGCAGGCACGTGTAATGTTAGATGCGTGGTATTCGCAAAAAAAAAAAAAAAAAAAAAAGTTTTTAGTATTTGTTGCCAGGGTAACTCTATTATCACTGGCATGGTACTGTAAGGCCTACCGCTCACTGGCAACATTTTGTCGGGCAACTATCTTGTTGCTCTGGCTAAATGCATTGAGTCTTATGGGAGTCCGCTCACTGAGGCGACAGCGACAGAAAAGTTGCCGAGGTGTCGCCAAGCAGGGCGACAGCAGGGCAACAGCTCGGCGACGGAACAGTTGCGCAACATCTAAAAATGCATTGAGTCTTATGGGAGTCCGCTCACTGAGGCGACGGCGACAGAAAAGTTGCCGAGGTACCGCCAAGTAGAAAGGTAAAAAAAATAAATGTTTTCTACAAGTCTTTTCACGTAACAGTTCGTTCCGTGTGTAGCGCGTGAAAAAGAAGTGTTCGCAAAGGAAACTAACACATTCTTTGATTAGTAACTAGCATGTCTTTAATTAGTGATAAAGACTATGAAAAATTAATTGAGGAAATAGAAACGCCCAGCGTTAAAGAAGAAATATATATAAAGAAGAAATTGTTGAAGGAAGTGTGTTTTACTGTTGTGAGAAACTAGAATGACCTTTCCAGCCAAGAAAAAATCAACACAGGTAGGTACACTCATGTCCAAAAATTATTGTCGCATGTCTATAAATATGTTTTTTGTAGGAATATAATTTGATAACGAATTCGCCCTCTATTTCTTATAATGTTAGTATGTGTATAATCAGCAAAGGCATGTATGTGCAAAATTTCATGTGAAAAGAGTGAGAACAATAAAACGAAAATAAAACTTTCTTGTCCAGTTAGCAGCATTTTTTTTTTACTCATTCTAATTTTCGTATTTATTATTCCTTTCCTATGAAATTTACCACAAATATACATTTCCCGATTATACACGTAGTATCAGTATTAAAAGTACCCTGCAAAATCATTATCAAATTATATTCTTACAAGAAGACAGTTATAGATATGCGACAATCATTTTCGACATGAGTGTACATTATTTGATAATGACGTATCGCTGTCATTATCATTACACACTACTACTTCCGTTAATTTCCCACACCTAGAAGAAATAAAGATAAAATTACCATTCCCAATTTTCTTTCCATTTCAAATATAAAAAAGAAAAAAAACTGTACAGTATAAAAATGGCCGGTTTTAAAACGTGAAGAATACGCGGGAAGAACAAAGAAAGCCAATTTTTATTTTATGACTATACGTAGAACATCTGAGAGTACAGTTACGGTATAGTGTTGTCGGATTGCCGCTTTTGTTAGTTTCGTTCTGTTAGTTATTTCCAGTCGTTTTATATTTTCTGTATTATTATTATCTTTTGATTCGAATAATTGTTCCCGTTCGTATTAGCTTACGTAATGCTGTTATTTTTGTCACTCATTGACGCTCCGGGACGTCATTTAGGGGGGAAGGAGGGGGCAATTTCTCCCAAGAATTTGAGAAATATATATATATATATATATATATATATATATATATATATATATATATATATATATATATATATATATATATATATACTAGAACAAAACGTGAAAGTCTTATGTCGGTAGTACTCTTGCCCCCTCAAGCGAAGTTTGAAATGACGCCCCTGTTGACGCTACCTTCCAAAATTTGATAGCATTGGTGTAATTAGGAGAATTTGCTGGAGAGCCATGGCCCCTTACTTCTAAAAATTGCAAGAACATTTTAGAAGATCTTGTTATAATAATGTTATGTCGTCTGAGTCCATCCCCCGTCCTCATTGTTAATCTTTTCAAATTATTTAGTTCCGCATTGTTAGTTCTACTCATGACTTTTTTGAACTTATACACTTTTAACACGCCCGAAAACCTGTGCACGCTAATTCCGAGTGTAAATTGATTAGGAAAAAAAAAAAAAAAAAAACTCATGTAAATGGCAAGGGCGCCCACGATAGGATACATGTCTAATAGACCTTTCGTACTAATTTAAGGACGCTCAATCCACCCAATTTTGAGATTATTTTTCTCGAGACCCCAGAGAGGGACATGTTAAGAATATAGTTCTATTGGATTGAACGTCTTGAAATTAGTAGAAAAGGAAGATTTTGAAATTTATCCAAGCAGGTCTTATTTCATTTATTTAAATTTGTTTATTTAACCATTCTAATGGGCTGTAGTTTTTTTTAAAATGCCCGAAACCAGAGATTATATGAACTGTTCCGGTTGCCGATTATGTAAATTGTGATACCAAATGCTCGGCAACTTTTCTGTTGCCGTCGCCAGTGAGCGAGGGTATGGCAACAAAACTGTTTTGTCTCCGTAAAGTTGCTCACTGCAAGCGACAGCGACGAGATAGTTGCGCAACTGTTTTGTCGCCAGTGAGCGGTAGGCCTAACTTATCATTTAATATTAGCATAGGCCTACCGCTCACTGGCAACATTTTGTCGGGCAACTATCTTGTTGCTCTGGCTAAATGCACTGAGTCTTATGGGAGTCCGCTCACTGAGGCGACAGCGACAGAAAAGTTGCCGAGGTGTCGCCAAGCAGGGCGACAGCAGGGCAACAGCTCGGCGACGGAACAGTTGCGCAACATCTAAAAATGCATTGAGTCTTATGGGAGTCCGCTCACTGAGGCGACGGCGACAGAAAAGTTGCCGAGGTACCTCCAAATAGAAAGGTAAAGAATAAATGTTTTCTACATTTTTTTCACGTAACAGTTCGTTTCCGTGTGAAAAGAAGTGTTCGCAATGGAAACTAATACATTCTTTGATTAGTGGCTATCATGTTTTTAGTGATAAAGACTATGAAAAATTAATTGAGGATATAGAGAAATGCTCAGCGTTAAAGATGAAATATATATATAAAGAAGAAACTATGGAAGGAAGTGTGTTTCGCTGTTATAAGAAACTAGAATGAGGTTTCCAGCCAAGAAAAAACACAGGTAGGTACATTTTTCGATAATGACATATCGCTGTCATACTACACACTACTACTTTCATTAATTTCCCACAACTAGAGAAAAATACAGATAAAATTATCATTCTCAATTTTCTTTCCATTTCAAATATAAAAAAGAAAAAACTATACTGTATAAATATGGCCGATTTTAAAACGTGAAGAATACGCGGGAAGGACGAAGAAAGCCAATTTTTATTTTATGGCTATACGTAGAACACCTGAGAGTACAGTTACACAGTGTTGTCGGATTGCCGCTTTTGTTAGTTTCGTTCTCCTAGTTATTTCCAGTCGTTTTATATTTTCATTATTCTTGTTATCCTTTGATTCGAATAATTGTTCCCGTTCATATTAGCTTACACAGTGCTGTTACTTTTGTCACTCATTGACGTTCAGGGACGTCATTTAGGGGGGCAAGAGGTGCAATTGCTCCACAAGAGTTTGAGGAATACATATACTTTAATCAAGTGTCTACTAATATACTAGTACAAAACGTGAAAGTCTTATGTCGGTGGTGCTCTTGACCCCCTCAAGTGAAGTCTGAAATAACGCACCTGTTAACGCTACCTTCGAAAGTTTATTTAAATTTATTTATTTAACCATTGGAATGGGCGGTAGTTTTTTTTTTCTTTTTTTTTAATGTCCGAAACCAGCGATTATGTGAACTGTTCCGGTTGCCGATTATGTAAATTGTAATATCAAATGCTCGGCAACTTTTCTGTTGCCGTCGCCAGTGAGCGAGGGTATGGCAACAAAACTGTTTTGTCTCCGTGAAGTTGCTGACTGCAGGCGACAGCGACGAGATAGTTGCGCAACTGTTTTGTCGCCAGTGAGCGGTAGGCCTAAATACTAGCCCGGTTTGTGAAATGATGTTCGGGAAGAGAAACCGAAGTCAAATAGCAGTAATAGGTGAGACAATACCAAGAATGTATCTGCAGCACACCAACAAAATGTACTCAAAATTATAGCCTATTTGTGAGGTCCTAGAAAGGATAATGACTCCAGCTTTCTGAATTTCTCGTAACCTTCTTTAGACCACCTGATTTTCTAGTCAGTAAAGTGTTTTCCCTTTGATTTTCCCTCAGTGATTTCGGTCGCTACTTTGCCACAGAACCGAGAACATTTATAAAACAAGAATGCCCTTCTGATAAGGATTGTAAACAGGGACGTACGCAGGGGGTGGGTCCTGGGGGTCCGGATCAGGGGCGTCATTTCACACTTTGCTTGGGGGGGACAAGAGCACCACCGACATAAGACTTTCACGTTTTGTACTAGTATATTAGTAGGCAATCTATTATATTATATGTATTCTTCATACTCTTGGGGGGGGGGCAACTGCCCCCTCCTGCCCCCCCTAAATGACGCCCCTGGTCCGGATCCTCCCGAAATTTCGACTTTTGTATAAATTTAGCCTAAGTTTAGGGTCAATTTTAGGAATTTTGATATAAAATACCCTCATTTTGAGTTTGACCCCCCCCGAAATAAATTCCTACGTACGGTACGCTACTGATTGTGAATTATGCGACCACCCCCGCCTACTTTACATTGCTTTCAAGCTCTTTACTTCTTCTTTCGCATAGGCAAAGTATCAAAATACTTATAGTCTTTACTGATGAGTGATAAACGTAACAGTTATATACTTGATAAAAGAAAGACAGAATTTTTATGCTGAAGACGTCAAGTTGATAGAAAAGCCATCAACATTTAGGGTATTCGGTGCACTAAATTACAAATCAAAATCTTAAACTAACAACTTATCTAAAAAATTAATTAAAAATCTACCCAAGTAATGAATGAAAAATTAAGAAGAAAATTTTGTCACTAGTTTCAAAATTTACAAATGACATTTAACTTTGTCCGTTCCCTCCAGAAAGCTAAATTTTCGCCTCGATTTTTCTTCCTTCTTGCTGAAAGATAAAGGCCACTCTTCTTCCTTTTCTGAGATGGCATTTTCCTAACGATTACTTTCTTCAAAGCTGCACAAACACAGTGCGGAAGCAAAACAAAAACACACTATGCGTTCGCCCTGGAATTCGGAGATTACAAACCTACCAACAGAGGAAAGGATTCCCGAACGTGACATAAGCAGCCGATTTCGAACGAACTGAACTCGTATTTCCCGCCTCCAAGAAGTTGACTGAGGCAGACTGCAAGGAATAGTATCACTCCACGCTGACGTCAGAAAGTGGGTGGGTCTATGCTTCCAGCAAACGCCGCCTATGCTGGCTAGATTTTTTTTAACGTACCCTTTTCTTTTTTACGTAATAGTTTTGCTAATATGCATTCAAAGTAGATTTTGATTTCAGGAACGTTTAGCAAAAGGTACACTCTACAAATCCCTGTTTTTACTTTTTCTTTTACGCAACAATTTGTTTCTCTGTTGAAGAGTAATTGCTAGACAAGCTGTCAATTCGATATTTTATTAATACTTTTATTAATTAAAGTTATTTTTATCATGCTTATTGGAGGAAAGAACTACAGACAACTGTTACATACAATTTAATCTATCTAACAAAAAAAAGAACACAACGATATCTCACATGACAAGAGAATTACAGCGAAAATAGATTACCATGGATTTAAATGGCAATAGCGAACTAGGACAGAATGCAATAACTCCTCTTAATTCTTCTCGCTTCTTTTCACTTTCTTATTAATGTTATATTCACTTTTTCTAAACCTTCTACCCCTTCCCAATCTATATCAAGTCCTGTTTTTTTTTACATGTTTATATATCGCGTTATTTTTTCTTTTAAGTCTCGCGTCATCCTTATGTTGTTTTTTTCTTTCTTTAAGCTTTTTTCTGTTTTTTTTTCAAAATATATCATGTTAGATTTCTTACATTTCACTTCATACACTACTCCTTCATCATTTTCTTTTATTTCTTTCTTGTTATTCATCATTTTCTTAATCACTTCTAGGATTCTTCTTCCTCCTTTTCTGCATGTGTTCACACTTCCCTTTCTTAATAAGTTATTTAGTATCTCTGTCTTTTCTCCAATTCTTGTTATTATATGCCATTTTCTCTTCTCCTCTTCCTTTGTCTCTTTTCTCTGTCCTTTCTTTCTGTCCTCCTTGATTCTTGTTTTCTTTATATCCTTTATGTTATAATCATTTTTCTCTAAAAGATTGTGAAACTTTTTTGGGTCTTCTTTCTTTTTCTCTTCCCTCACTATCTATATCTTCTATTCACTTTTCCATATTTCTTATGAAGTTCTTTTTCGTGCTATTATCTATGTCACTTCTCTCATGACAGTAAATCCCTGCTGCACGTTCTTTATTATACCATTTTGCATACAATTTTCCTTCTTTTCTTTCTATTGTCATGTCCAAATAGTTTATTCTGTTGTTTTTTTTTCTACTTCTGTTTCCAGGCTTATCCCTTTCTCTTCCTCTTCAATGCTTTTTACATACTTTTCCAGTTGTCTTTTTGTTCCTTTCCATATTCCTAAACAGTCATTTACGTATCTGCAATACAATATTAGGTTTTTTTCTCCTTCTTTTATCACTCTCTGTTCCCATGAACCTATACTTCAGCCTTCTTTCATTTTTACCAGTTTATTACCTGTGCAAAAGCAATCCCACAGCATTATAAGTCTTTCACTATTGTTTCTTTCTTCCATTCTCTAACTTTCCTCTCATTTACTTCTTTTATTACCTTTATCACATAATTTCTCTTAATACTGGTAAACATTGCTCAATATCTATACTAAACATTACCGTTTTCTCTCTCATCCTGCCTAATCTTTCTAACATCTTTTTCACCTCTTCAGTATTCTTCACTCTGTGATTCTCTTGCTCTATCCTTATCTCTTCTCCTATTATTCTTAATTTTTCTACTAATGGCTCCAGGCAGTTTCCTTTGCAATCTGATACTGGTCTTGATTTTATGAAAAGTTTTCCGAAGATACATAAAGAAAATATTAAATTTGGGGAAGAATAATAATTTGGGGAAGAATCTTAAATTTAGAGGGAAAATAGTAAATTTGAGAAAGATTGATAAATTTAGAAGGAAGAATAATACATTTGAGAAAGATTGGTAAATTAGAGGGAAGAGTAAGTATGGGTGAAAATGATAAATTTTTCAGAGTCTCAGAGAGATGGGCATCCCTGAATTCCGTCCAATATTTCTATTCTCTGATTGTGTTCTCCCACGAGTTATATTGCCGTAATGATTGGACTTTTTCGGTCTTCAT
This sequence comes from Thermobia domestica, assembly GCF_964235325.1. NCBI lineage: Eukaryota > Metazoa > Arthropoda > Insecta > Zygentoma > Lepismatidae > Thermobia > Thermobia domestica. The sequence continues at coordinate 63,805,703 of NC_137455.1, forward strand.
AGAACTATTATATTGTTGGAGTATATTTGAGGGGAGGGATGGTGGCTCAATGGTAGAGTGCTTACCTCTGGTGCGTGCGGTTCCTGACTCAATTCCCAGCCAAGTATGTTTGTGGAGGACAAACATCGGGTCACTTTGTTTTCTCAAGGTACTACCGTTTACTCTCACGTTCGGATTCCGGCAATTCTTCTATCATTAGTCACTTGCCTTAATCATCGTCTCTCTTAGCTTAAAGGGCACAATCGTGGAACGTCAAACTGAAACACTTCATTTAATTGCCTTTCTAGTAGTATATTTGTTTCTACTAACCGCATTCACACATTATTCACTACTAGTATCTGGTCAGCGGCCTCGTGTGCTACTTACTATTAGTTAGCTCAAAACAGTCATAGAGCACTGTTACTCATTCACAAATAATGTGTGTTGTAGCACATAAGTTCCCATTATTTTGGTAACTATATATATGTATAATTTGTGTAAGCGGGACATATATTGTAATTATTTAGCTTACTTTTATTTAGGATTGTCATTCTTATTTTATCAACATTCCTCTCATTAAAAGTGCAATCATTTTTCTATTAAAAAACGAACGTTACACCCTGATAGTAAAAGGTACGACAAGAAATTTGAGTTACTTAGAGCTTTGGTCCCAGTTCTCTTTCCTTCCAATACTGACGATTCCCTTCATGGTTTGGTTCATCTACTACACTTTACAATGGCGAAAACTAACTTCATTAGTGATGATAATGATGATGTGAGTGAAAAAAAAACAATGCGAAATCTTAAATTTAACATACTACAGTTATATGACTAGGGATGGACAAAATATTCCGGAATGCGGATTGCGGAAAATTTATTTTTCGAAATCAAAAATTTCACGTTGCGGATTTCGGAAAATTTCAGTACTTTTTCCCCAAATATGGACTTCTATATTCCGTTTTTTTCCGAATTTCGGAATTTTTCCGATTTTACTTTCCGGATTCCAGAAAGTAAAAATTCCGGAATTAGCCATACCTAGTTTAGACTAAAGGAGACAGATGGTTAATGATAGCGAAATTATGAAACTATTGGTGGAATGAGAATGTAGGAAAATTAGAAATCCGAAAATATCCAATGACACGATATTGTTCAACTCAAATGGTTGAATCGAACTACACACCCTTACAGAAGAGATGAGCGATGTTCCTTTGCAGCAAAAATGCGTTCGTCATTCAGTCAGTTAAGAATTTCTTAGTATTTATACATTACTGATTTCAAATTGTTTGTTTTCTTGATTATGATTTTTGCTCTGCCTTGTACAGTGGTTATAATATTTGGAATCGTTTTAGAAATACTATTTAGAATACAGGTGATAAATAAATATTGTAGGTATTGCAATATATGGTTAATACAAACCTTTCAGACCAACAAACAGAGCGATGGAAAAGAAACAAACCAATGGATATCTCGCAATAGTTTCATTACATATTAAAAGAATGAAAGAGTTGTTTGAGGCAATAGTGTAATCACGCACTACGAACATATATGTTCAAGCACGTAACATATGCATATATATATATATATATACTACCGGCAAAAAGTTTAGGAACATGAGTGTATGTATTCATTGTTATTTTGTATATATTTCCTATTCTATGCTAATGTGTGTTAAAGTATTAGTATTACTAACATTAAACAACCTAAAACAATAGTATTTATCATGTTGAAAAGGACTATCTTTGTTCATAAGAACAATATCGTAATTTTGTTATAAAGCCTGAATTTAATACATGCAACAAAAAAGTTATTTGTATTGTCCTTTTGGAATCAGCGCTATCTAGTGATTGATGGCAGCACTCATACGTGAAATAAAACATAAAGCGTCATTTCTTTGTTGATATTCAGTTGTTTATGTACGGTTTATAATCAATTGTTAGAGCAAATATTTTTCATTTTCCAGGTTACACTTCAGAGTACGTAGTGTACTTAAAACGTGGCAAAAATGGGACGAGGGAAGACTCTGACTAATGAAATAAGATCCCAAATCGTAATTCTTCACGAAAAAAAGAAAACGATGCGCGAAATTGCAAAAATACTACGTGTATCACTCATGCTGTGTGAGAAGACATTCATCGCCACCAACAAACAGGGACATTTAGCGATCGACATCGTTCTGGAAGGCCCCGATCGACTTCAAAAGAAAAGGATAAGCTTATTATTGTGACTAGTAAACGTGATAGATGCCAAACAGCTCCAAAAATTACTGCAGGATTGAATGCAACTCGCAAAACACCTGTAAGCATTCGAACTGTCACCAATCGTCTTTTTAACGCAGGACTTCGTGGTTGTGTAGCAATAAAGAAACCTCTAATCAGACTTCAAAACAAAAAGAAACGTCTGCAGTGAGTTAGAGCACATTCCAATTGGACTGAAGAACAGTGGCATTCGGTTTTATGGTCGGACGAATCCAAATTTGAACTATTTTCAAACAAACGTCGCCAATTCGTTCGTCATAAGAAAGGAGAGAAAATGCTGCCTGCTTGTGTACAACGCACAGTCAAACATGGTGGAGGTTCGGTGATGGTCTGGGGGTGTTTTGTGGGAGATTCAGTTGGTGATCTAATTCAAGTCGAGGGAAACATGAACAAAAACGACTACAAGAAGATACTCCAAAACCATGTGGTACCCTGCGGCACACGACTTGTAGACCATTCTGATAAGTCAGACTCTCGTTGACTTATTCTCAATTACAGATTATTGCATTGTCTTTGACCAACTGTCGCTATTCCTTGACTTTTCTGACGTTCTGACCCTTTGTTTACCTTTTGGTTGGTTTATATATTTTTGTTTTGGCCTTTCAGCTGTAAGAGTTCCGTGTTCGTATTTTGTATTTTTAACATAGTTGCTTCCGTTTGTCTGATTTCACTTCCTTGAAAGTGAGTCTATTTATTTACAGAAGCTTAAACTGTTTCTTTTTTAATTTCAAGAACAAAATTTATATATATGTATATATATATATATATATATATATATATATATATATATATATATATATATATATATATATATATATATTAAGGATTACATTACATTTCCTCTTCTGGGAAAGAAAACATTTAAGCTAAGTGCTTGTTAAAAGTTATTGGTTAACATCTGCTCTCTCCTTGCTTTAGTTTTAAAATACATAGATGTAGGACTATATTTGGAGCATTACATGTATATCACTGATGTGACATCCTCAAAAGTCGCCACTGAGAATAATAATACTACAGAAGTGCGGTGGCAGGTGGCTCACAACTGTTCAAATATGCAATGATCAGACATGTAATGTTTACATATTGAAAGGTCAGCCTTCATAGCCCTTGAGACATCGCTCTCTACATGTTTCTGAATGAAATTGTAAAGTTGCTTACCTGTACAATAGAAGTAAAACGTGGAATGCTTCAAGGATGGTGTTGTGACCATCATCCACTGATTTCATTACGTAGATCACACAGAACTATAAGTGCATCATAGGGAATCTGAAACATTTACGGGCATCAAATGGCGCGTTAATATGTATAAATTTCGTTTTTGTCACTATGCGCAACATTTTCAGCCCTAGAAAACGGTGGAGAAAAGGGTCATTTGAAACATGTAAATGCATTGTGGTTTAAAATTACTCGATTGATGAAGATTTCTGCATCCTTCCTGATGCAGTTCTTGATGAAAACGTCACCTGTCGTGTTTTATTTGAAGCTAGTCTCCAGCACTTGCTACGCATGTTCCACTGGTTTTCGTGTTGTTATGAAGCGAATTCTGACTTGTTATTGTTAGTGTTCGTTTGTTTAGTGCTAACTGCTAAGAAAAACGGAGGTAAGTGTATATTAAAATACGATATTACTGTGTTACGTAATTTGATTCTGATTTGAAATTTATAATTTCTGTTTATAATGATGAGGTAGTGTCAGGTAGTGCAAGTATATAGTTCTTAAGTAAAGTACCGTTAGCAAAACAAAAATACCAACAATAATAAGAGATAAAGCCATAAGGGATCCTCAGAAGGAACTCGTTTCCTGCACAAATCCACAAAGGAGTGAACAAATAATTTAGGTTAACTACAGTATATGTGTTCAAAAAGAACTCATCTGCTTGTGATTCACTTCCAAGAAATGAAAAAAAAAAATTATTTGACAAAAATCATCATATCAAGACACCAGTAATTCGTGACGAGTGCATGCTAGTGACTCATGCTATTAATTTCCATAAAAAGTACGTATAATTTCGAAAATAATTTCAGCTTTAAAACAAAAATGGTGGTTGCTGCTAGGTTCTCATTAAAAATATCTAATGCACGCGTGATCTCCGGAGCGCTATTAATAATAATAATAATAATAATAATAATAATAATAATAATAATAATAATAATACTTAATATTCTTATTAGGTGAAGTTTGATTATTTAGAAAAAAACTTCTTTTAGATAAGTTGCTAGTTCTGCATCAAGAACGCCGTTTCTGGGGGGTTTATTGGCCTTGGACGCCCAAAGTTGAAAAATGGCCCTCTAATGAGGGGGCCCAAATTGCTAAGTTGAAGCAGGTTCTCTTATTTCTACAGTACATCTTCATTCGTTTTTCCTTACTACTAATGCATATCTTCCATAGGGCCGTCCAAAGTTACACAGAAAACTGCGCCCTTGTCATACATATACCAATAGTAGAGTACCTAAGGTCAGATGGTCACGTAATTATAATGTTTTGGTTAAAATCGGGCCAAAAGCCCCAATTTCGTGATATTAAAATATGTATTGACAAAACACGGGTATGCCTACTATTGAGCAGGTAATAAGTTGAAGGTTAACAACAGTTACACAGCATTAACCTTTATATATGTCGTATAGGGTAGTATCTTCATTATTCGATTAAAAAGAAGTATGTACTAATAAAGCTTTTTTCTAGCGCGGAATCATTGTAGAACACGTTACGTATGGTTTCACGCCTTTCTGGGTCGAGACCACACAGAACCACAGACGCGTTAGTTGACACAAAAAAATGCATAACTTTTATGACTCCAGCAAAACGTTTAGATGCATAATTTTTAAGGATGCAACTAAATGCATAATAAAAACTGTGTTAATTGATGCACTTATGTGCATAAAATTTATTATGCAGATAAATGTTTTGCTGAAATCACAAAATGTTATGCATTTTTTTTGTCTCCTACTGAAGCATTTATGTGCATTAATTGAAACAGTGGTTTGTATCGCTGGTTGCATATTCCCTAAATATACAGGATTTCCAAGGGTGTGGAAACGATTAAATAAATTTAGAACACTACTAAAAAAATGTAATCGAGGCTTTTTGGGTGATGCAGGACAGAGTGCAAATATTCCATATTACATGAGAGCCTCTACGGCCATTTTGGAAGTAGTTACACTGGATTTGAGTTAATTAAGTGAAATATAGACTTTACGATACACTACTATTTTTGAAATAAAGTGTGATATTTAAAGACATTAACAAGATTGTTTTCTATATTCTTTGTTAACGAAATTTTGATCACATAAGTCTAGACTCTAGAACATACACAAAAACTTGTCATTGTAAATTTATGATCATAATTTTGTTCAGGATGCAAACAAGCAGAGAGGAAACTACCATAATATCGTTACGAAATCACACCTTATTTCAATAATAGTATCGGATCGTAAAGTTCCCATTTCACTGAATTAATTAAAATCCAGTATGATACCTTCCAAAATGGTCGCAGAGGCTTTCATGTAAAGTGGAATATTTTCACTCTGTCGTGCATCACACTAATACACCTCGATTTCATAGTTTTGGTAGTGTTGTAAATTTATTCCATCCTTTTCACACCCTTGACAACCCTGTATATCAGATGTGCAATATACAATTTAGGCCACTCAATTTATGAGATCCATCCAAACTATGTCACAACCATTATGAGAAAATAGTTACAAAAATAAGGCCTTCAAATAGTATATCTTACAAGTCAAAAAAGGAAAAGAACTCAATTTATTATACCTAGGTACATAGCTTTTTTTTACAGGTTGCTCTACAAGAGCAGTTTTGCCATTTTCACTAAAGCTAAAATCCCAAATTATCTTTGGTAAAATAGAAGAACAAAAAAAAAAGAGTGGAAACTACCAACTCAGTTTATAAATCAAACTTTGTATGTCTATGTTCTCTGAATCTTTCTATCGCTTTTTTATAGTATATTTTAGTATACTAATTTATGCCCGTTTGGCCTTTTCCTGCTTGACCTTATAACATACAAGGGAATTTTCACTCTGTTTCTGTAACAAAGATGGATTTATCTTATTCTCAACTGCAACGTCTCTTCTATTCCAGACAAATTAAACTCAAATATCTTAGAAGAATATAAAATTTATTATCACACCCGAAATAGCATATCAAGTTTCTATGCGGATATACTATGAAACAGCATCAGTATATGAAATTACATCAATTTCACTGTTCTTAAGTCTATCTTTTAGGCGGTGAATCCTGTCGTCAAACCGTCTCTACTTTAGCTTTCTAAGTGTTTTCTGATAACCCACTTGAAAAAGTACTAGCAATCTTTCATTTTCACGTTGCCTGTCTTTCATTAATTCAATGAAAGAATGTATGTCTAAGTGATCCCGTGATGCCTTTCTTCGTAATTTGAAGTGCCAATGTCCTGCATTGTTAGTCATGCGTTCTTGATCGTTTTCAAAGTTATTCCACAAGTCACTGCAAATAGGTAAAAATACATCATTAGCACATTAAAAATTCAAAGGATTGCAGGAGAATCTACTTGGGAAGTCGATGGCAAAATTTTGGGTGAACCTAATTTATTTCTTTTGCAAAGCAAAAGAATGTGTTCTTTTGATAATTTACAAATCAGTGAATGTAGAATCTTCAATACATGCAAGTCGCAAGAAAATCTATATTACACTTTACATGAGGTGTTAATGGAAAAAAATGCTATACTGTAGAGTGTTCGGGATAGCTTAATTAGTGATTTAATAATAATAATAATAATAATAATAACTTGCACTAACCGCCATCTATTTATGTAGGAAAGAAAACATACTTACAGAGAAAATAACGTGTCACCATCATCCAGCCAAGTGTCTATAAGATAATCATGGAACTCCTCCTTACATAGAGCGTCAGGCGCATCTTCTTACAAACGTACAAACACTACATCTAAATGGGAAGTTGGTACCAGAGGCAGTGCTGCTGCATGTCGAATCCATCTTTTTACTTCAGTGTTCTCTTTGTACAATTGAGAAAGTTCTAACTGCTGAACCTTCCTCCAAACAGACTGAGAGAAGTGGAAGGAACATCCTGTGATTTTAACCAGGAAATACTTTATTTATAGCATTGATTGCTACTTTCTTAAGATCAATAGAAACTTCTTTCAATTTGAAATGCAGTCCAAATTTCCCAGCTTCTTCCCTGATTACCTCCAGTAATCTTACATGTGTCTCTTGCTTTTTACTGGGAAATATGCAAAAGAGGAGAAGAAATACCTGGCCGAAATATTTTCCGTGCAGGATGTACATTTGGGAGAAAAGGAGAGGTACAGTCTTAAGTGTCCCATCCATTACAATCCTGTCGCACTGACACATAATTTCCAAAGTTCCAACAGTGCCGAAAACCTGTTGAAAGTAGAAAGACTAGAATAAATAACACAAACATTCTCAAGAAAATGCCTTAATATTAATATTCTTACTCCTATTACTATTGTCATAACAGATATTCACGATTACAAAAAAAAAAAGAAAAAAAGAAAAGAAAAAAGAAAGAACGTAAGAAATGATAAACTATTTTCTTGCTTACTAAAATATAACTTACAAGAATTCTACTGGTGTCATCGCCTTCATCCCCCAATAAAAGTTTTTGCCGTCCTGTGTTTCGCTCCACGATCCTTCCATATTCAATTTACTCAATCTTTGCGATAGTGGTGTCCGGTTCATGCTCGTACGTTATATAGAGAGTGTTTGACGGCACCAAAAATAGGGACAACAGATGTAGTTTCACCAGAGTAATTTCCCTTAGCAATCTTCTTCCTGGAGAGAAGAAACTAAATTCATTTTAAACATCAACAGCAAAAAAAAAAAAAAAAAAAAAAAAAAAAAAAAGTGTCGTACTTTCCCTCGAGAAAGTAAAGACAGACGGAATATTGCTTAACTACGACTGGTTAATTGTGTTACACTATAAATAAAAAATGGACTATGTATTTGTGTGCTAGCTAGGATGCCATTTAAGAAAAGTTTCACATTTAAAGTCCTAAAATAACTTTTGGAGAAGTTGCAAGAGTAAATATTAGAAACATGCAGAGAAGCTTCAGTGTCAAAATTACTTATACCTTATTACAACTATTATATATACTTACCTATACTTACCTATATGTCTTAGTAATTGTTGATGTTCGTTCTTCCGCCGCTCTCTTCTTCATATGTGAGGTACAAATACAAGGCTACATGAACAATTTTTTAAACAGTGACGCAGATAACACAAAATTCTGAATACTTGCTTTGATTATTCGCTGTTTTGTTCGTTCAAACGTAAATACTACTAGCATTACAAATGTTTTCCAAAATGGCACTAAATTTCCCTATCATAACTTGAAAATCCCCTTCGCTGGTGTAAGGCGAAATGGAAAGGGCAAACGGGAATTCCTGTTTCGCCTTACAATCAAATTAGCATATACTCTCTTAGCATCATAGCCTGAAGTAATGAAAACAGGCACAAGGCGAAACAGGAAAAGGCCAAACGGGAAGACATCCAAAGTTTCATTTTAAAATCATCTGAAAGAATTGTTCACTTACATTTCCCTGTTTTTAATTATTAAAGATATATTTTGCAAACGGACAAATACGTGGACGTTTCGAATTAGGTACAAAAATATGAAAACTGTTCTTGTGATGTATAATTACAATATTCTAAAAAAGTTATATTTCTGGGATAAAAGTCTGTAGGTCTATAGTAATTTACCATGTTAAATTCAAATCTGAAATCAGAATTTCGCTACCAGGTTTACTTTCTCAGTAATATAGGATGTTACGTAAGTACACAACGCATGTTCTAAAAAAAAAAAAAAAAAAAAAAAAACTGAAAATGGAACAGTAACAGACGTTACTGGTTTAGCCTGAAGCATGTTTTCTAGTAGGTGTGTCTCTTGTCTCTACTGACACATCATCAGTAGCCTTCTGACATGCTGAGTTATGTTTCTTTCATTTCCCATTCATGAAACTACGAATTTTAATTAAAAAAGAAGTAACAGTCAGTTTAAATCTCATAATCAAATTGAATTCATTGGAAGAACATAACACTAGTGGAAAATCCTGTTAACCTCTGAAAAGTTAACCTGATAGTGATACCAGAAATTACATTTGAAATTTCCTTTCCTTATTATGCGCTGTGTTAAAACGGCACCATTCACATTTCCCTATCATGTTCCTGAAACGGAAAGTTTGAGGGGAAAAAATAAGGCTTTTGGTAGAAAAAATCCCTTTTTTCTATTTTGGGTCCCTCCGGAACACCCTGTGTTAACATACAGATCTCAAAATAAACTGAAAAACACTAAATGGTGTACGAAACGTTGTATCGCTTCTATCTTGAATAGTAAGGATGGGAGAAACAAATTACCAATCAGCTAAGAACATTCCCACAGTGGCCCAGATGACTCAAAAAGATTCGGATGTAATATAAAAATTTTCTGAGACATCCTAGGGTCATGTTTTACACTTCATTGTCATCAGAATGGAACAGCCTTTCAAACGGTACCATTCATATATTTCTGTCATGTATCTGAGGAGGGAAAAATTGCAAAAAATGGGATTTTTGTTAAAATATCCCCTTTTTTAGCATTTCTGGACCCCACCCCCCTGTGTTAACACACAGATCTCAAAATCAACTGAAAAATGTTAAAGGCATAGTGAATATGTCTACAAAATTTCAAGCTTCTATTTAGAACAGTAAGGTAAAAATATATATATATATATATTAACACATGTGCTAAGAATATCCCCACAATACCCCAAACTCCCGCATAAAACGGGAAATTTTCTAAGACATCCCTATTTACCCTAGGATCATGGTTCGTACCTCATTCTCTTCAGAATGGAAAGTACTTTCTAACGTTACCAATCACATGTATTCATCATGTATCTGAGGCTGGAAAATCTCGATAAAGGGATTTATTAAAATATCCCTTTTTAAAACCTTTTTACCCGTTTGAACACAACTTGGGGCTCCACAGAGATCTGAAATATATCTGTAGAATACTAAGGAGTACACTAAATGTATGTGCAAAATATCAATCTTCTAGGTGCAAAAGTAAGCCCGCCAACAAATAAAATTTTCCCACAGTACCATAAATTCCCGTTTTAAACAAGATTTCAGGTAAAAATTTCCTGAGACATCCTTATTTATAATAACTAGCATTATGGATCGTGCCTCATTCTCTTCAGAATGGAACAGCCTTTGAAACGGTAATATTCGCATGTCTCCGTCGAGTATCTGAGCGGGAAAATCGAGAAAAAGGGAATTTTTGTCATAGGTGAAAAGTAAGTAACTCAAAAAATAGTAAAAATAGGCCTAACAAAAAATTCTTTAGTTTTAATTTATGACGTATCACACCCTATGTTTCGACCCAGAAAGGCGTAAAACCATACGTAACGTGTTCTAGAACGCTTCCACTCTAGAAAAAAAGCTTTATTAGTACTTTTCAAATCGAATAATGAAAATACAACCCTAACGTATAAAGATATACGATATATATATCCGTTAATGCCGTGCTACTGTTTTTAACCTTCAATTTTTTCCTGCTCAATAGAAGGCACACCCTAATAATGTCAATATTTACTTCAATATCACGAAATCGGGGCTTTTGGCCCGATACTCTAACCAAAACATCACAATTACGTGACCATGTGTGACTTTTAGTAGATACTCTACTATTGGTATGTGCAGGACAAAGGCGCCGTTTTCTGTGTAACTTTGGAGGGCCCTATGAAAGATATGCATTAGTAGAAAGGAAAAATAAATGACCATGTACTGTAGAAATAGGAGAACCTGCTTCAACTTAACAATTTGGCCCCCCTCGTTAGACGGCCATTTCAACTTTGGGGGCCCCAGACCACTAAACCCCCCGGATCGGCGCCCTTGGTGCAGGAGTAACAACTTATGCGAGCTAAATGAAATTTTTCTAAATAATCAACCTTCACCTAATAAGAATATTAAGTATTATTATTATTATTATTATTATTATTAATAATAATAATAATAATAATAATAATAATAATAATAATAATAATAATAATAATAATAACAGCGGTTCGGAGTTCACGCATGCATCGGATATATTTAATGAGAACCAAGTAGCCAGACCATTTTTGTTTTAAAGCTGAAATTATTTTCGAAATCATACGTACTTATATGTAAATTGGTAGCATGAGTCACTTGCATTTTTTTCAGTCCTTGGAAATGAATCACAAGCAAGATCCCTTTCAGCATACAGTATGTACTGTAGTTAACCTAAATATTTGTTCACTCCTTTGTGGATTTGTGCATAAAACGAGTTCCTTCTGAGAATCCCTTATGTCTTTGTCTCTTTTCTTGTTGCTATTTTTGTTTTGCTAACGGTACTGTTTCTTAATAACTACATACTTTCACTACCTAATACAATAATATCGTATTTTAATATACACTCACCTCCGTTTTTCGTAGCAGTTCTCTCCAGCACTAGACAAACGAACACACACAATAGTAAGTCAGGATTTGCTCCATAACAACACGAAAACCAGTCGAGCATGCGCAGTAAGTGCTGGAGACTAGCTTCAAACAAAACACGACAGGTGACGCTCACATCAAGAAGTAATGCATCAGTACCGATGCAAATATCTGCATCAATCGAGTAATCTTAAACTACAATGCATTTATACGTCTCAAATGACCCTTTTTTTTATTTTCGATCGTTCTCTCAGGTTGAAAATGCTGCGCATCAGTGACAAAAACGAAATTTATACATATTAACGCGCCATTTGATGCACGTAAATGTTTCAAATTTCTTATGATGCACTTGTAGTTCTGTGTGTAAGGTGTGATGGCGTCATAACTTAAAACAAAAAGAATTTTTTGATAGGACTATTTTTATTATTATTATTATTATTTTTGTGGCTTACTTTTGCACCTATTAAGATTGAAAATTTGCACACACATTCAGTACACCCCTTAGTATTTTTCAGATCTTGTCAGATCTCTACATTAGCACAGGGGCAGCCCAGAGGTGCAAGAATGTAATAATAATAATAATAATAATAATTTTAACCAAAAATTCCTTTTTCTCGATTTTCCCGCTCAGATACTCGACGGAGACATGTGAATTTTACCGTTTCAAAGGTTGTTCTATTCTGAAGAGAATGAGGTACGAACAATGATCCTAGTATAAATAAGAATGTTTCAGGAAATTTTTACCTGAGATCCTGTCTTAAACGGCAATTTATGGCAGTGTGGGAATATTATATTTGGCGGGCTTACTTTTGCACCTAGAAGATTGATATTTTGCACATACATTCAGTGTACTCCTTAGTATTTTGCAGATATGTTTCAGATCTCTGCGTGTTCAAACGGGTAAAAAGGTAAAAAGGGATATTTTTATAAATCTTTTTTTGCGTTTTTCCCACCTCAGATACATGATGAAGACATGTGAATGGTACCATTGCAAAGTATTTTCCATTGTGAAGAGAGTGAGGTAGGAACCATGATCTTAGGGAAAATAGGGGTCTTAGAAAATTTACCGTTCTATGCGGGAATTGGGAGTATTGTGGGGATATTCTTAGCACATAGGATATTTTTTTACCTTAATTTTCTAAATAGAAACTTGAACTTTTGTAGACATATTCACTATGCCCTTAATATTTTTCAGTTGATTTTGAGATCTATGTGCTAACACAGGGGGGAGAGATCCATCGGTGCTAAGAAAAATGGGATATTTTTTAACAAAAATCCCATTTTTGCAATTTTTCCAGCCTCAGGTACATGATGGGGACATATGTAGTGTTGTAAAAAAACGTTTTTTTTCTGTGAAGTTTTTTTTTTTCAATAAAAAACATCGTTCTTTTTCATGTTTTTTTCAAAAGTCTGTTTTTTTTTCTGGCAACTATTATTTATTGATTTAGTTGCAGATTATTGAAATAATCAACAGAACTTGAGTCGAAGCCCTCGTAACTTACAAATCGTTTGTTTCTTTGTACCTATAGGAGCAAAATTATGTGATTATTCCTTTCGGCCCCAGATCATTTTTGGCGTTTTCCTACATTTCCAGTTAGTGACTTATTGCTCAAAAACTATTCATTCGATTGATATGGTTAAGGCCTTGTTTTTTAGAAAATGGATGTGGCTAAGTTTAGGTGTAAGTTGCATTGCAGTGTTGCCAACTGGTGGGAAATTATTGAAGGAAATGTAGGGGTAAAAATTTACAAAAAAATCCCTAACCGAATTTCAATTTTTTTTTGTATCTACTACCACTGCTGCTATATGGGTTCAAGTCACCTAAATAAATCTTTGGTGTTTTGACAAGGTACAGTGAAATCCTGAATCGCTGGCTTCCATTCAAAGAGAGAAAGAAAAAATTCTGTCATACACATGAAATTTTGACACTTTTTATGCCTCAGAAGCAAAAATCAAATATGCCGAGGCTACAGCTTCTCTAATTATCTTATTGAAACTTTTTATGGTGCATACTGTAGGGCAAAGAGGAAGCTTTCAGGTAGTGGCACGTTTGTTTAAATGTAGCCAGTAAGAGGGTAATAATAGAGTGGAAAAGGGAAATTTTCCGAATTTTTCACCGAATAGCGGGAATTAATTGTTTTGGCTGGAAACGCTGCCATCAGACAGACGAAAACTATCTGAAAATAAACCGTAGTACTCCAAGAATATATCTTACAGGTATCATGGCGATATACAACAAAGTGGGCATGAAATTAAGAAAAAAAATCTCATTCTACCTGAAAAATTCACCATTTCTTACCATTTACAGAACATGGTTTATTATAAACCTCAACTGTACTTCCCCTAATTATTCTAGTGAAACGTTTTATGGTGCGCTGTGTAGGCTAAGGATGGGGCTGTTAGACACTGGTACGTTTGTTTCAATGTAGCCAACAAGAAGGAAATAATAGAAATAAAAATGTGATTTTTCCAAAATTTGCCCTTAAAATCAGGAATTAAAATTTTCTTTACCTGGCAACACTACTATCAGACACACACAAACTATCTTAAAATAAGATTTGATATCCCTCTAATATATCCTACAAGTATTGTGACGATACCTAATAAAGTAAGCATGTCAATAAAAAATATCTCCTTCTACCTTTAAAAAAATCACAGTTATCTTTCCAATTAAAAAACAAGGTCTACTGTAAACCTCAACTGTACTTTCCCTAATTATCCTATTGAAACTTTCTATAGTGCGTTTTGTAGAGCAAAAACGAGACTTCCAGATACTGGTACGTTTGTTCCGATATAGCCAACAAGAGGGCAATAATAGAGACAAAACATATAATTTTTCCAAAATTTCCCCCTAAAATCTGGAATTAAAATTTTCTGTAGCTGGCAACACTGCTAACAGACAGACGCAAACTATCTTAAATTAAACATTGGTACACCACTAGTATATCCTACAAGTATTATGGCGATATTTAAGGAACAAAGCTTCTAATTACCAAAAATATATTACGGTAAGCAGAAAAGTAAGGAAAAACTAGAAAAATCAACGGTTAGAACCTAAATACGAATTTTACGTGCGCCCCCTAATTACCCCATTGTAACGATCTGTACTTGCGTTTGTTAAGAACAAAGTTCGATTGGCGTAAGTACCCTTGCATTCGGACGTATAGATACGGATTTATAAACAAAAATTTCTAATTTTTTGCCCAAATATAGGAGATTTTTAATTTCCCTAATTGGCAACACTGCGCGCAGGCCCGTCCAATTGATGTCAACAGTTAGGTATCCATCCGAGGTATCTGCCTGGCAAGTCTCAAGGATGTCTTTCTACAACGAAGGAAGCTACAAGGAAAAAAGAAGTAAAGGAAATTCGAAATTCGAAAATTCTCAAATTTTTGACTGGGGTGAAATTTGAGAAGGAAATTCGACACCAGAAGAAAACCAAATTAATATGATAAACTATAGTCCAATCATATTTTGCAAGAATAATATCCCAATATCTTAATTAATGTCCACACAGGAGCGGATTAAACAAGTGCCACTTTGGCCATCTGGGCCACCGAGTATACATTTGATTACATTTTTTTGATTACTAACTCGTGTTGTTGTTGTAGTTATAGTCTCGACTAATAATAATATCGTTGTAAACAATAACTTTATAAGGAAAATTTTCTCTCGTTTTTACATCTTAGTTCCAACACTGTTAGTGAGAAATGTAGGGTGTTTCAAAATAATTTTTGGGGTTTTAAGTCTTCGTAGTACCTATTACATTTTACGTACAATTATAAGCAATGCATCAAGTAAAAGAGCACCTCAAACAGTCTTTGCTACAAGTGTTCAATGTGAGATTCATTCGTCATACGACACACATCTAGTCGATAGGCGAGAAAGGCCCATACACTTTCCGCCATATGGCACAAAACACATTCAATTTAGGGGAGTCTCGTTTCAACTGTACCATCTCCTGAGGATTTGCTGACGGCCAGATGCAAACATCATTAGTGTTCACATTAGCTCTTAGATGAAAGGTCGATTTATCACTGAAGACGACACGATCCAGAAAATCTTCATTGTTGTGCAGGAATATTTCACTTGCGAAATTGGCAAGTAAACCGTAGTCTGTAGGCTGCCCACAGACGGCTGCACTGTACAGATTCAGTCTTTATTAAAACACAAACAGTTTTCTGCTCTCTAGTCTCCATCTTTGCTACTTGCTCTATCTAACAGCAGACAGAAGAAACAATGCGTGTACATGGGTGCGTACAAAACTGAATTGCTCTTTCATTGATATAATATTTATAATTGTAAGTTAATTGTAATAGATACTACAAAGTTTCAAAACCCTAAAATTAATTTTGAAACACCCTGCATTACTTCAAATTGAGTCATCCTATATTCATGTCTTTTATATACATATCATCAGGGCCGGTCCTAGTCAATTTGTTGCCTCGTGCAATGGCATAATTTGCCGCCTCCCCCTTTCTCCAGAAAGAACAAATCTTAAAAGTCATGATTTTAAGTATGCTAGTCCAGCATGAACAACAAAGGTGAGGGTAAGTGCAGTCGCACTCAGAAAGGCTTAAATACTTACTAAAAATGTAATCCCGTTTTGTCTGTTTTTTCTTTAAATATAAAAATATTATGTTAGTGAAAGATAAAGCAAACACACCTGCAGAGGAAAGATGGTAATCCTTTTTATAGAATTCACTATCGAGCTTTAATCTCAATGTATCAGTTTGCAATTCCAGTTGCAACTAGGTCTTTTTTATCTTTATTTCTTGATTTTTCTTCTACATCTTCTAACATTTTTTTTAAAAAAACTTGTTTCTATCTTCAATGATAAGGAACTTGTTTCTGACAAAAACAAGACTAGTTTGATATCAAAACTGTGATAACTTATTAAATGGAACAGATATTCACTACTATTCGAAAATTGAATTCTTGCATTTGACAACAATCAATCAATTTGTGCTCGGATTTATTCGACCATTTGCTTTAGCATTGTCCATGTGACCTTAAACTAACGCAACCTAAGCATAATTTATGAATGTATTATTCATATAGAAGGTCAGCTTAGTAAATGTAACTACCATCATCATGAAGTCTGTTTCCAACAAGAAATATTTAATTTAAATAATATACTTCTCACAGATTTTGCCGGACCATCCAAGCTTGCCGCTCCACGCAAATGCACGTGTTGCATATATGGTAGAGCCGGCATTACCTTTAGACAAGTTATTAGAATTTTATACTGTTCGTGACATTATTTTCGTACTTATTAAAGGCCTGCTTTCACGAAAAGATAAATTAGATTTCTACTTATATTTCTTAGTTGATATTGATGAAAACTGCTGAAACCCGAATTGTTAATAGGTATGGTATTCGTGTAAATTGTAAAATATTTGTAGCGTATCAGTACATAGCGTTTAATTTATGTTGCATTTTACGGTGATTACATCTACATCAAAATATTTCATACTTAAATAGACGTAAGATGCATTACAAATGACTATTTGAAAAAAAAACGAAATTTAGAAAAAAAAACGAGAGGCAATGTTTTGTTTTTTCTAAAAAAAACGTACATTTCTGAAAAAATACGAACCGTTTTTTTTTCTATTTACAACACTAGACATATGAATGGTACCGATTGAAAGACTGTTCTATTCTGAAGAGAATGAGGTACAAAACATGACCCTAGGATGTCTCAGAAAATGTTTATATTACATCCGAATCTTTTGGAGTCATCTAGGCCAATGTGGGAATGTTCTTAACTCGAACACGGCGTATAATAAGAAAAGAAAATTTCAAATGTAATTTCTGGTATCACTATCACGTTAACTTTTGAGAGGTTAACAGGATTTTCCACTAGTGTTATGTTCTTCCAATGAATTCAATTTGATTATGAGATTTAAACTGACTGTTACTTCTTTTCAATTAAAGTTCAGAGTTTCATGAATGGGGAATGAAAGAAACATGACCCAGCATGTCAGAAGGCTACTGATGATGTGTTAGCAGAGACAAGAGACACATCCACCACAACACATACTACAGACTATACCAGTAACGTCTTAGTTACTGTTCCATTCTCAGATGCTTTTTTTTTTTTTTTGCTTTTTTTTTAGAACATGCGTCGTGTACTTGTATAACATCCTATATTACTGAGAAAGTAACCCTGATAGCGAAATTCTGGTTTCAGATTTGAATTTAACATGGTGAATTACTATAGAACTACAGACTTTTATCCCAGAAATATAACTTCTTTTAGAACAGTGTAATTATACCACATCACAAAAACAATTTTCATATTTTTGTAACTAATTCGAAACGTCACATATTTCTCCGTTTTCAAAATATATCTTTAATAATTAAACACAGAAAAATGTAAGTGAACAATTCTTTCAGATGATTTTAAAATGAAACTTTGAGTGTCTTCCCGTTTGGCCTTTTCCCGTGTAACCGCCAGGGTGTCAAGTCGCTGTTCGGGCGGACATTTATTTGTAATCAACTGGGTGTCAAGTCGCTGTTCGGGCGGCCATTTATTTGTAACCGTCCTGAGTTCGTGTCACTGTTATTTGTAACCACTCCGTATTCTGTTCGCTGTCCGTGGCTCGTGGTACTACCAATAAGTATACTCCTGATACTTTAACTTACCTGGACAGGACGATGAAGGACCTCTCCAAGAAAGGTTACAAACTGTTTCCAAAAAGCTCGTCGGTCTCAATAATGAGATGAGCATTAGGCGCCGAGAGGTTCGGGTGTCTCGTCTCGAAAACCTCACGGACGATCAGACGGTCATCCAGACCATAACACACACAAACATCACTCATACAAACAACGAAAACACACTGGATTAAATAACACTATACTTATTTATTAGAACACTATTAAAAAAAAGCGAAGAGGAATGGACACAACACTGAACACTAGATAAATATAATAATTTTCGTCGCTGAAATCACGCTTTAACTTTTCAGTGCGCGATAGCCCTTTAAATATATAAAATTATGAATCGGATTTCACTGTAAATGCTTCTCTCACACCATTGACACACTTGGGGGATTAGCACTGGGGAAAAGTTGTCTGGATCGTCCCACGATGAATCCAGTTGTTACGCTGAACAGTCCTGCAGCGTAAAGGTAAATCTTCAGTAAATAAACGAAAAGAAGGTCTTCACAGTTGAATACTGATATTGGAGGGCGCGTATATAACTTTTTAAACGCACAAGGTCTGCGGACCTGGGATTTCACTAGTTGGGGCTAGCCGTAAGAAATCGTCCTTCACCGGCTAAATAGCTTGTGCCCCTTAACAAAACTTAACCAACGCAACGTGCGTGGTGGCTGCGTACAACACCGGAGTCGAACTCCCTGAGCATCCAAGCTCAAGCTACGGGTTGCAATGATCAACTGAAAAGTGTTGGCAGTTCATTTCAAAAATCGCTCAGTTAACTCACCTGTATGCACATACAAACAGAATATGGAAAACAATTTATGTTAATTTTAGTCAACTGCCTATAATGCACTAGACACGGCGATAACACTGGCGTGAGAAAGTACAGATAAGGGACTGCAAAAACTGTGAAGCTGGTGCCACTTTGGCTACTGGGACATCTGGTCAGCCCGTATTTCTCTAATCTATTATAATGTTTCCATAAGCGATTAAAGAAAGCACTTAATTCAGTTCCCAATAACTGCAGAATATATACTGTGTATATAATGAGTCAGGGAGAAACACTGAAATGGTTAGTCACTAACTGAAATGTTCTCAGCAAAAGCAATGTTTTAAATATATATATGAGAAAACGATGAAAGACTTCTTTGTACAATTGTGTGGGAAAGAAGCAATTCCCACCAAAGAAAGAACTTATGTGCGTTTCAGAATAAAGTATAAATCGAAAATAATAATCACTGTCTCCACGAAATATACAGGGTGTCCACAAAAAATCCTTCTATAACCTGGTAACGGTTACATATGGCGTCTCAAACGTGGAACGACCTGTCAAGTGCACACATAGACAGGTTGAGAACCCTTGGCCGTATGACGAAATATGAATAAAATTAGGTTTTTCACCAAAATTTTAAAATCAGTTAGTTGGCAACACTGTCATGTGGTGTGAGACTTACGTGTATAAACGATGAGTGGTTTTTCACCTGAAAAAGGGCTATTTAAAATAGTTAAAGAATTTGTTTACTCACTACAACATGATGAAGTTCCTGCATGAGCAATGTCCAATTAAGTGTTCCATGAAGTAATAAGATCCTCTTGAACAATTGATGCAGTTGGGTTTCCTTATCTTTCGTTTCTTCACATGTTGAAACCATGCTGTCTTCGTGTGTGAGTATCCTCCATGGTTCTCCAACGATGAGTTGATGAGGGGAGAAGGGGATATATTTTTTTTAACACTGGTGTGAGAAACGTGGTATGGTTCAAGCACCTGTATGATAACATTTTTTTTTAAAGTTCGCAGAAAGCGTTTGTAGGGCTCTTAAAATTCTTACTGTTTTTTTAAACACACAAATACTTTTCGTAAAATGTTTAAGTGTTCCGTTTCGATCACTTTATTTTGACATAATATGAAGTAAATATATACACTCAATAACTATTCATGAAAACATCGACTTAAAGAATTATCAAATATCTCAATAAAAATTATTAAATATACTGATATCTCTATTTAAAATATCAAAATATGAATGAATATGCAAATAGCAAATATGTTAAAGGTACTGAAATATTAAAATTATTGTCAAAGTTTCAATATCACTATAATATATTTGAAAAATATGAAAATCATTGAAAAAGTAAAATGAATGAAAATGTAAACATATGATAAACTTACAATATACAAACAAAATAAGGTTTTCACCTGTATGTCCTTTTTTTTAACTGTGCCTCGTGTTGTTTGGCAGAAAGAACGAAATCGTTTTTCCAAAATAAAAAATAAACTTAAGTGTCAAAAATGACGTTCATAGTGGTTCCAAGAAATAAGCATGATTCTGCATATCAAAGAAAAAGATCGTGATTTCGTTGACATGTATGAAGGAAATTCGGCACGCCATAAGATTAAATGACATCTGCTCGTCGTGAAAATCGAGAATTTAATTCAATAATGCTCAATACAACAAATGGTTTCGTTCTGAAACAAAGTTATTATTAGCTTAGGCCTAGAATAATGGTCGTTGTTCACTTCCAAAAACGTAAACATTGTAGGGTTACCAGAATAGGTGGGTATTATCTGCAAAAAAAATATTAATAAAGTGTTGAAAACTATTCAATATTGATCCAAGTTTTTCGAAGGTCTGAATCAAGGAAGTTGACTTACTAGTCCAAACATTCCTGAAAATAAATGGTCATTACGCCATGAATTGACCAAAAAATAGGTGGGGAAATGTGTAATACTACACGTACTTACACACGAAATATGCCATCGACACCTGCGAGGCAAAACTAGAAACGAGCGAAGGCCTGCAACCATAGGCACTTACAAAATGTTTCTATACAGAACTGAAATATCAACACTAATATTCAGTAAACTACGCGTATGTTCCCTGGAACATAACATACGTCTTCCACCTAGAAAAGATGTGTAAACACACAAAATACAAATGCTCTCGTAGCATCGTAAAAATGTCTCTGCAAGACAAAATACATGAGACCTATTGAAAGGAAATATGAGATACAAACAAGAATATAGTCAACGACATTACAACTTTCTGGTTGGTCTGAAACATCCAATTAAATTCCCTACAAAACAGTTGTAACAAGCTTCCTTAGGCATCTTCGCTACAAATATTCAAAATGGTCTTATTAACATATCAAAATTCAGTCATCAAGCATACGAAATAATTGATAGAAAATAATTTTCATAAATCATTATGGCTTCATGCTGTTGGAAAGAAAATAAGTTTATTATTCGGGATCTATATCGAATTCGAATAGTTTCTAGGACATACTAGAACTAAAATATACTTTTCTCAAAATGAATAGAAAACATTACAGCACATTAGCATACAAATCCACTTAATAGAATTACGGTTCATAAACATTAAAATATTCACTGAAATGTTACTAGACATCAAAATATACTCAAAAATCTAACCTAAGAATACACATGCTTAGTTATGGGTTACTATAAAGGAAGAAGAGAAATGAAAAACTATATTTTGCGATTGATGGCGAAAATACAGTTAGCTATGGAATATCCAATGGATTAGCCACATCCATTTTTGCAAGAGATCTGCAATTCCAGGAAAAATTGCCTCCCTAAAAAAAAATATTTATCCCCATAAAATATCCTACCCGAAGAAATTCCCTACGGTCGTTCAGTGGTCTAGAGAAGACAAAAAAAATGTTAATTAGAAATTACAAGAAAATATAGAAGTTAAACATATTTCCGCATACATATAAATATGAGGGGAAAAACGACCGTTCACCATCAGAATATCTGTTCATATAGTTCCTTCTAAAATAAAAAGATTACTGCTTTCGTTCGGAGAATACACTATTCACATAACATTCCTACACACGCTATTAGCTAACAAGGAAATGCCTGTTTCACTCGTTTAAGGCTTAGCCTACTTTCCGTTCTAAACTTTTCTCTTTGAACAAAATATATCATGTCACATCCTGGAAATTCAAATAAAGTCAAAATCGGGTAAATGACGTAAATGAGGTTCAATCAAATTACAGTAAACATTTCAAAATGAAAACTAAGATCTAAGATTAACACTGAAAAAATAACATTGATAATTATAAAATGTCATATTCTACGCATGAAATTACGTACTAAGTTTTAATCACAAATATACAAGTGTACATATAATGAATAACTAAAAAATTTCTCTTCCTGGGCATCTCAATGCATTCCTTTTAAAAAAAAGAAAAAGAAAAGAATTCTAAAAAGAAAATCAAACATTAATCGTGAGTCATACGTATGATAACATGTTTAAAAATTTGGAAAGTGGGAAGGGATTCTAAAAAGTTTTTTTTTAATGAAAAACAATAGAAATATGTTATAAGGACAAAACATCTTCCCACTAGCTGAGGTACGGATATCTCGCCAAGATATCAAACCGTTTTTGGCTAAATACGGTCCCTCTACGTATGTGAATACATACTAAATTTTAATTATAAACGTATAACTATATATATTAGTAACAACTAAAATTTTTCTGATCCTGCCCATCTGGATACATTCTTCTTCTTTTTTAAAAAAAATTCTAAAAAGAAAATAATACACTAATTGTAAATAACATGTAATAATGTATTTAAGAATTTCGAAAATGGGAAGGGATCCTAAAAGAATTTTTTAAAATTTTAAAACACAATAAAAATATATATTATAACGCCAAAACATCTTCTCACTGGCTGGGGATACGGAAATCGCGCCAAGATTTCAAATTGCTTTTAAGATGCAATTCCCCTACGTATAATGATACGTTAATTATTTACTAAAAAGTCTAAATTCAAACATCTGAAATGAAAACAAAAAAAATTAATGACATTAAACTAATAGTAAGTCAGTGATAAGGTTTGCAACACAAATGCACAGCTGGTTGAAGTATGAAGTACTACGTTGAGCAAAGACACACACATACACACACACACAAAGAATCAATCAGCTGTGTGTCGTCCGTCATTCGTAACCATAAACACATGTGGTCAAAAATGCAGCGACTATCTTATCAAACTAAAGAAAAAAAACGTGTTATCTGCTCTTTGCTGAACAGTTAAAAGCTGGAAGCAAAAGGAGTTTAAAAACAATGCGTAGTTCTCTTTTCATTTTTTCCCTGCATCGCCAAAACTAAAAGCAAAAAGGAAGAAAATGAATACATGTTTATCGCTTAGAAATGCGTCGCTCGCCTAGGAGAAAAATTTGTATCAACACACAAAGTCTTGGTTACTTTTTTTTCTTTTCCTATGATTACTATTTCTATTTTGATAATTACGGTTTGTTCGTCTATTCCTACAGCGGTTACCTCTATGTACAAATCTATGCTTAATGTCACACAAATTGCGGTTCCTGTCTAGTATGTGATAACTCAGGTTACGTGGCCGTGATTTACGACTCCTTCTGTTTCTGTTACTGCCTTTTCGAGTGCGGTCTTGGTTCTGATTCCCTTTGAATTTTGTATTGTTTACGCTCCGGTCTGCGTATCTTTGCCAATTGCTATAACTGTAACCTCGTTTATGTTTTTTTACTCTGTGGTTTGCGGTAGTTATTCTTGTGCGCTTACGACCTCTGTCGTGTACAATCATATGTTCGCAATTGTCACTACTACTACCAGTAGGGATGTTACTAGATTCTGAATGAATAGAATCATTGTCAGATTTCTTACGAGGTTGGTTTGGACTACCTGTCTCTGGTTGGAGTTCAGATTCCTGCGTTTCCTTTTCATTAGGAGTATTAGTTTCTAGCTCAGGTTTCAATTCCAATATTTTGTTCACACTAGGAATATCAGTCACAAACTGAGGTTCAAATTCCGGTGTTTTGTTTTGAGCATTTTCCGTTTACTGACTATTTTCACGAAACACATCCAGTAAAGCTTCTACCTTTTGCCCTAATTCGCTCTTTATTCAGCAAAAGTCTCTTTATTTTTATCCAATTTTTGCTCTAACCTAGCAAAATTCTCTCTATTTTCAGCAAGGCTCTCTTTCATTTTTTTCTCTAATCTAGCAAAATTCTTTTGAAAAACTGAAGCTATCTTAGTAAACAAATCTCCTTCGTCGTATGCCATCTTGAACAAAATAGAACAAACTGTTACTAAAACATATGGTTAGAATAACCTGAAAGAGAAACTTTTTTTTAATTACTGGTTCTAAGCTGAAAAAGAAACGATATATTAAAATATTTATCTTATGAATATTCGAGCACCAACGGTCTCGATTCGGGTCGGTAGTTCGGGCGTCATTTATTTGTAACCGACAGGGTGTCGAGTCCCTATTCGGGCGCCATTTATTATGTAACCGCCAGGGTGTCAAGTCGCTGTTTGGGCGGACATTTATTTGTAATCGCCTGGGTGTCAAGTCGCTGTTCGGGCGGACATTTATTTGTAACCAACTGGGTGTCAAGTCGCTGTTCGGGCGGCCATTTATTTGTAACCGTCCTGAGTTCGTGTCACTGTTCGAGCGAACATTTATTTGTAACCACTCCGTATTCTGTTCGCTGTCCGTGGCTCGTGGTACTACCAATAAGTATACTCCTGATACTTTAACTTACCTGGACAGGACGATGAAGGACCTCTCCAAGAAAGGTTACAAACTGTTTCCAAAAAGCTCGTCGGTCTCAATAATGAGATGAGCATTAGGCGCCGAGAGGTTCGGGTGTCTCGTCTCGAAAACCTCACGGACGATCAGACGGTCATCCAGACCATAACACACACAAACATCACTCATACAAACAACGAAAACACACTGGATTAAATAACACTATACTTATTTATTAGAACACTATTAAAAAAAAGCGAAGAGGAATGGACACAACACTGAACACTAGATAAATATAATAATTTTCGTCGCTGAAATCACGCTTTAACTTTTCAGTGCGCGATAGCCCTTTAAATATATAAAATTATGAATCGGATTTCACTGTAAATGCTTCTCTCACACCATTGACACACTTGGGGGATTAGCACTGGGGAAAAGTTGTCTGGATCGTCCCACGATGAATCCAGTTGTTACGCTGAACAGTCCTGCAGCGTAAAGGTAAATCTTCAGTAAATAAACGAAAAGAAGGTCTCCACAGTTGAATACTGATATTGGAGGGCGCGTATATAACTTTTTAAACGCACAAGGTCTGCGGACCTGGGATTTCACTAGTTGGGGCTAGCCGTAAGAAATCGTCCTTCACCGGCTAAATAGCTTGTGCCCCTTAACAAAACTTAACCAACGCAACGTGCGTGGTGGCTGCGTACAACACCGGAGTCGAACTCCCTGAGCATCCAAGCTCAAGCTACGGGTTGCAATGATCAACTGAAAAGTGTTGGCAGTTCATTTCAAAAATCGCTCAGTTAACTCACCTGTATGCACATACAAACAGAATATGGAAAACAATTTATGTTAATTTTAGTCAACTGCCTATAATGCACTAGACACGGCGATAACACTGGCGTGAGAAAGTACAGATAAGGGACTGCAAAAACTGTGAAGCTGGTGCCACTTTGGCTACTGGGACATCTGGTCAGCCCGTATTTCTCTAATCTATTATAATGTTTCCATAAGCGATTAAAGAAAGCACTTAATTCAGTTCCCAATAACTGCAGAATATATACTGTGTATATAATGAGTCAGGGAGAAACACTGAAATGGTTAGTCACTAACTGAAATGTTCTCAGCAAAAGCAATGTTTTAAATATATATATGAGAAAACGATGAAAGACTTCTTTGTACAATTGTGTGGGAAAGAAGCAATTCCCACCAAAGAAAGAACTTATGTGCGTTTCAGAATAAAGTATAAATCGAAAATAATAATCACTGTCTCCACGAAATATACAGGGTGTCCACAAAAAATCCTTCTATAACCTGGTAGCGGTTATACCCGTTTCGCCTTGTTCCTGTAGCGATACAAACTATTGTTTCATTTAATGCATGTATATGCTTCTGTAGGATACAAAAAAGGGAATAACATTTTGTGATATCAGCAAAACATTTACTTTCATAATGAATCTTATGCACACAAGTGCATCAATTAACACAGTTTGCATTATGCATTTAATTGCATGCTTAAAAATTATGCATCTAAAGGTTTTGCTGAAATCACAAAAGTTATGCATTTTATTTTCAACTAACTCGTCTGTGATTCTGTGGTTAGCATCTACGAATCAGAAAAAGAAATCCAGTTAAGTTATGTCAGCCGAATGCCATGTCCAAGGCACGAGATCATCAACGCTCTTCGAATATTTTGTTTAGGAAGTTTCTGACATCCACAGGTACGTTATCCTCTTTTTAACTCCATTCACGGGATAGTTGCTGATTGCGTATTCTAGGTGTTCTGGTAAGATGTCGTGCAGAAATATAAGGTGACTGCAACCGTAAAGTTGTGTTGGCAGCAGATAAGTATTAATTAAGTGGCTCTAGGCTGTACAGCACTGTATACGGTTGAGTTGGGTTGGTTACGAATTCGAAGGGTTTTGTACCAAACCTCAATTTTCTCACAAATATACCAGTATGGCGAACTGCAAATAAGGCAATAAAACAAATTGTTAAGAATGACAATTTTATTATCGTGACAGAGTTGGATGAGATCAAAGTTTATGAAATAATCTTACTTAAGCAGTTCAAACAAAATGAGTGGCATGAAACAGATATCAGAGGAAAGCATTTCTCTCCTTCCACCAACCCCCTCCCCCAAAAAAAAGATTCTCATAAAAAAAGAAAGAAGTTAAATAATGTAAAATTTTAATACAAAATCCCAACTCAAAATTTTGAAAGTTGACACCGAAAGGAAAGAACAACTGAACCAAAGTGAATGAAATCGTGCATAGATATTGCAGACGTAAAACGAGGGAATACGGGTTTGGTATTTACCTAAAAAAACGGTTGGGTGGGGCACGAACCCCCTCAAACTTTGTTCACCAAATATCAAAAGTACTAGTAACAGTATGTCAGATTTGTGTAAAGGACATAAAGAATTGCAACGGAACTTTGTGTATGAACAATAGGCAAAAAATAAACAAATACGTTTTATTTATTTTCGGCGGAAAAATGATTTTTGGGGCCAAAAGCACCCGTAAACAATTTTGGAGTTTGACCCTGACAGGCAAGACTAGGTGGACCGAAGTGAATGAAATGTGCACAAACGTTAAAGAGGTAAGATGAGGGAACCCTGAAAAGAAATAAAAAAAACTGTTGAGTAGCGGGAGTAGAGAACCAAAGCGAATGAAGTCGTATGTAGGTATTGTATATGTAAAATAAGGCCATTCATGTTTCACAAGTATCGTGTCTCCATCCGACTTCTTCAAATTTGGCAGATCAGCAACAAGCACAAACAGTATAGCGTATTTCATAGTATTTCAGGAGGTACATTTAACCCTTACAATGTTTTTCCGCATAAACAAAAACATATGTCGATTTCTTTCCAGTTTGCTGTTGATGTGCCAAAACGGATAGGGACACTTGAGAAACACGAAAGGCCTTATTTTACATAGGGTCTATATAATATCTACACAAAATTTCATTTGCATCAGTCCACTCCTTCCTGTGCTATTACGGAAATATTTACATTTTTTCGTATGCCGCATAGCCCCAACACTGTTTTTCCCAAAAATTAAAACATGTTTCATTTATTGTTTTGCAAATTGTCCCTATACGAAGTTTTATTGCAATTCTCCATATGCTTTAGGAACTTCTGACGTATGCTTATTTGCATTTTGATATTTCGTAATCAACGGTTTAGAAGGTCCGTGCTTCACTCAACCACTTTTTTCCACGAAAATACGCAACCCAATTATCTCATTTTACGTCTACAATATCTGTGCACAATGTCATTCAATACGGAGCCCTTCTTCTTGGCATTTCGGCCTGGAATTTGAAAATTTTGGGTGGGGGCTTTTAACCCTTAAAGGTCTTTTCCGCAGAAAATAAAAGAAACGTATTCGTTTATTTTTTGCCTATTGTCCCTATACAATGTGTCGTTCCAATTCTCCATGTGCTTTAAGCACTTCTGACATCCTGTTATCAGCACTTTTGATATTTCACGATCCAAGTTTTTGAGAGGTCTGTGTCCCACCTAAACTGTTTTCTGTTTTTCTTTTTTTTTTTTTTTCTTTTTTCAGGAAAATAAGAAACCCATATTCCTTCGTTTTATGTCTACAATATGTGTGTACAATTTCGTTTACTTCGATTCACTTGTATTTTGCCTTTCGGACATCAAAATTTTGGGTGGGGTCTTTTGCCCGCTAAAACCGTTTTTCCGCAGAAAATTAAATTCCGTTTATTTCATATGTAGTATCTACCTGCCAAATTTGATCAAAATCAGAGTTTGCACTTCGGAAATGTTACTTGTAAGTAGCTAATATTTCTTTAAAATTTTATGAAGAAATAGTGGGAATCAAAGATGATATAAGGGAAAAATTGAGCTCGGTTGAAGCTTTCCGCTGCTACCAACATTGAAAGAAATGACAGAACAGGTATTTGGATTCAAGGTAGACAAGAAATTTGAAACTGAGATTTCATCATATTTCTGTCATCATTTTAATGCACACTGCAAAGTTCTTAATGCTAATTAAGTCAAGATTTTACATCCAATTTAAGTTGCAACATAATAATTCCTATTAGAAAACCCGAATCTGCAATGCGAATTTAAGATTAGCCGATACTTTAGATAGCATGGAAAAAAGGTGAAGAATGTAACTGTGTGGCCAAGTGGGTTGCGAGGCGATTTAATAAATTGCATGACTTCTACTCGCAGAGTCCACCTCAACCGTTTCATTTTGTTTTAAAACAAAACATTTTCATCATGAGTTACATAAGCACACACTACATGAGTGACAACTTATATTATGATAGAATATACTATGAGCCTTAATAGAAAAAGTGATGTGCTAATAATTATTAAGTAATATACTCGATAATTATTAAGTAGTAAGATCTTAATAGATTCAGTGCTTGATCATGTCGTGTGTGATGTTATGGAATATAAATTTGTTTCAACAGCAGCGGATCCAAGGGAAGATTATTGAGGCTATACGTAGTCAGTGTTGAACACAGGTTTCATTTTTACACGTGGCAATAGTAACTTCGATGGTCCCCTCTTTTCTACCTCTAGACACTGAAATATTGCTTTTAATAACTGCCAAATTACGATTTTATAAACAAAGAGAAGCTGTTCTAGTAACTCTGGCATTAATTTCCTGCTAAGCCGGGGTAAAAGCGAATCTGAAAAGCTAGAGGGACGGTAGGTGGCGGCATGAGGTCACGTCGTGCCCCATGTCTATTTTCTCCATCCTAATTTCTTAGGAGCTGGTGGGCCGGCGTATACATTTTTTGGAAGAAGGGGGACGTCGTCCCTCGGTGTTCGCGCGCACTTTTACCCCCTGCTGCTAAGAATTAATTGCTGTGAGGACTAACGAAAAATATTATGCGATAATAAGAATGATAATATTATGATTATAATAATAATAATGATAATAATATCAATACTACTACTATTACTACTACTACTACGACCACCACTAATAATAATAATAATTATTATTATTATAAAGGATCTGTATGATAAAGATATTTTTCAACTTTCTAATACAATTCCTGTGGGCTTCCGTGAATCTGGATATATTCTTTTTATGAGGAATAGAGTTCCTTCAAAAAACGATTTGGCAAATATGATTTGTATAAAAAACAGAAAAGCTTTATCAGTTGTTCTACGAAAAACTAAGCAACTGACCTTGTGTCTGTTTTTAACACAATGTTACAAAACGCAGAAGCCACGCCTGGGGCAGCTTGCTTTTTGGCTGATGTCAGCTGCCTTACTAAAATTCTAACTTTCATTCTGTCAATATATTGTGTAGCTATCATTCAATCACACAGGTTCTTTGCAACAGGTTAATCAAACCACGGCAGATGGCAACCTTTGCCCGGGCTGAATTTTACAAGAAAGGTTCTGTTCATCGGGTAGGAAGCAAAGTCCATTGTGCGTTGTAATCGTGAAATTTAGCTTGTATACTATATTCGGTTACAGAAAAGAGAATGCTGTTTTTTTAAATGACATTATCAAATAAGAGTAACCATTGTCACAATATATTCAAGATGAAAAATATTCATTTAATAATTGTCGGACTTACTTGTCTGCACTGAAATTCCCACAATGTGCTTTCTTCTTTACTAATATGAGCTCCGAGCTTCTTCGTGGCTAAGTGATTAGCGTACGCGCTTTTGGCGTGAGAGACCCGGGTTCGATTCCCGGCGGGAGGTCATGTGGTTCGGATTTCACGATTAATCAGTAGGTCACGTCTCATATAGCCTCGCTGCTGAAAGGATGATAAACTCAAAATCACCTCTACTAATGGCACTGGGTTATTTGGTAACTTCTTTGAGAAAACCTTTGTAGAAATGAAGAATCATAAAGTAGTTAATCTATATTGGGTCATGGTACTCCGAAGATAATATTCCGTTCATCATAGAGTCGAAAACAATCTTTATGCTGTCATTGAAGTCATAGGAACAGTGAGGTAAGACACTGTTAGCTTATTAACTTCCGAAAACAAATAATGAGTTATCTCTTTTGGTTCAGATTTCAATAAGACAACCAGATCTTGAACACCTTCAATGACGTTTAAAGAATCATTTTTGCTTCGGTGAAGCGAGGAAAGCATCTTTAACTGTGTTTTAAAATATCAAAATGTATGTCTTTTGAATACATTTAGATTAAAATGGGAGATATGTGAACAGATTTCTATTTAATCAGCAAGTGTTAAATCAGCAATATCCTACAGCACAGAGAAACTATAGTCCTCAAATCTTCTGATCATGGTGTTTATCACCAAGTCGTAGGATTCAAAGCATTTTTCACGGTAATATCCTTTCGATGCTGAACATGATCAGTGTCGTATTTTGCCGTATCAAGCGTTTTAGGGATTCTTCTCTGCCGTAAAGAGGACTCAAAGTTAAATATTTTGCGTTCTCCAAAACTTTATCTTAAACTTCAAAGAAGTCGTTAAATTTGGACTGGAAGAAATTCTTCGTTACTTCTGCTCATCTATTCATTATTTCAGCTTCAGCACTACTTTCAGCAGCTTCAGAATTACTTTCCTCTAATTCTTTGGAAGAGTGTTCTGCAAGGAAAATGTAAAAATATATCAATTAGACACGAACTTGTTATTGTCTCTTTCATTCTGTTTTTTAGTACTCGTTTGAATCAGTTAAAATACACATGCCATGTAATTTTATTACAAAATGACGCGTGTCTTTTTACTTTGTTTCATAGTTCTCCCATATTAACTTTCTCTTGATCGGTGATAGTTTCCACTTAAATTCATACAATTATACGCACTCATCTCAATACATTTTTCCTTCATGATTTAGAGGCAGGGGTTACTCTTGACCCATGGTGCTCACTTTAGGAACAATTCGTCTGGAAAAATAATATATAATAACAACCGTCTGCACATGACTCATGATACTTCATGTTGATCTGTTTGGGATTCTACTCGACAAATCAAAGAGCGCGGACCAAAATGAAGTCCTCGCTGTTACGCAGTGGTAACTTCAACACCCCGGCTTTAGATACCGGTTGAGATCCGACAAACTCTGCCGCCAGAAGCAATCCTTCGCCACGTCTCTATATCAACGATCGACATTTACCGGTATATCAGCCACTGAATGTTGGCGACGTTTACGGTATGGGGTAATTAAACAGATCTTTCAGAATTAGCCCATATTTAAAGTTTGTTAGCATATATAACATACACTGTAAGAAATTTACAATATAATTCTTCGTAATTGTGTTCATGTAACAGACAAATTATAAAGAATGACACCTAACATTCAAATGTAACCAATGTTAAAATATGCGTTTATTATGAAGTCTAATTTAGAGTGAGGAATAAAAACAATGAAGAGGATTGTGTTGTTCTACTCAAATAATTGTAATGAAAAACATTGTTATTAATATTAGTATTAATCAATGTGATTTCACCAAAATTAAAAGTGAATTACAAAATTCAAAGAAGCTATGCAGAATACGTTCTTAAAAGCATCCCATACCAGGATTCGAAACAACGATCTTTCGATTTAGAATACCATGCATTACTGATTGCACTGCGCAATATCAAACTGAGATTGTTATGATTTGTTACTTCGTATTACTTATTTTAAAGTCCGGAATAACTAAACGTTGAAGATAAAGAGAGAACAGGAACGACAAAAACATTATAACATTACCTGAATTGTAAAATATTGTATTGAATAATAATCCTAAAGTAAAACAGTGTTCATCGTTTCTTGTGTTTACTATTGATTTGAGAAAGAACTAAGGTGAAAAGTAATAGAGTGCTAAACTGAAACGGATGTTTAGTTTCTCATAATGTCTTCTTTTACATGACTGTAGCCTTTCGTTCAAGAATGTTAGTTTAAAGCTGTTCCAATGTGGTCTTCCTAGACACTGGTAAGTAGAATATACTTCTGTCCAGTAAATCTTGACGGAGATGCCATGAATTAGGGGAAAGGCGCTGAGCTTCAAATCAAGATGTTTGCAGTTCTAATCCCCCTATAGCTGAGATTTAAAAAACATGGTTTCTTCTATATAGTAATTGAAACCTCTGCATTCAGATCAAGTTAGAAATCTTCTGGAATACACTTTTTTAGCCCTGAAACTAGCTGTTTTGATTATCCGAATAGCAGGATGTCCAATATCCCTTGGCAATAATAAACGCCTGGATCCTTCTCCGTATCCCTTCAATGAGAGTCCGAAGGTAACGCTCACTCTCAGAAACTTTCTCCCAGGCATCAGAAATTAAATTCCACAATTCTGTTTTCGTGGTGGGTGACGGATTAGGCCAGTGTCCTTTCATAATTCTTTCAAGTTCCGCACACACGTACTCGATCGGGTCATTTCGGTACCACATGGGAAACAATCCAGAATATCGATATCGGCCAGATACGCCAACCAATTCTGAACTACCCGAGGCATATGGACGGGTGAATGGCAACATGACACTCTGAACAATGTGCACATACTGTTCACCCGTTAGATGTCCCTTTATCTAATAGAGTACTCTTAACCCCTTTGATATCAAGAAACCCCAGGATAACACAGAAACACGCCCACAATGCCGTTTGTGGTAGACATATTATGGGGTCATGCCTTGTTGCTTTTGGTTTACTCACAACTGGTCATGCACTTTCAGGGACAAACACATTCATCTATAAAGATCACATCTTCTCAGTTCCGATGCCTGTTCGACTCTGCAAATTCAAGATGCAGTCGTATATGATCCTGTGAGAGGACTTCCTTTCTTGTAGCATTACATGCATGAAGACCCGCTGTCTTAAGCAGTCTTTTAGCAGTAGATCGTGAAGCATTGAAATTCGCTACCACTGCCTATCTGAGTAGCCGGGAGGTCGTATGTGGTCTCTGCTGTGCAACACCAATGGGTCGATTATCTTGCTCTTGTGCTGCTACATGTTTCCTCCCACTACCTGAACGTCTAGCATATTTTGCAGTTTCCCGATATCGCTTTACCCATCGTTAAGCAGACCTTATGGAAACCAACGCTTATCACTGCTTGTGTGACGTTGAAGCCGACATTTACCATGGCCTTTTTTCTTCCGCTTTCAACTACCACGCAAACACTGAAGAGACAACATTCTGTCAAATAAATAAGAGTACAATAACAGGAGCATTGACACTATTGTTTGGTTTTCGCTTTCTTGCTTCTCTGCTTCTCACCCAACCCTGTTGAACTCAGTGTTCATCGAGTGAGTAACAAAGAACTGATACATAAACGAACGAGGAAAAAAGAAACTTGATGTTTCGGCACCCTAGAATCAAGTATAATAGAGCCAAGCTAATGGTTGAAGCTGAAGTAATTAATAGACGAGCAGAAGTAACGAAGAATTCCTTCCAGTAAAAATTTAATGGCTCCTTTGGCGTTTAACATAAAGTTTTAGAGAACGCAAAATATTTAACTTTGAGTCCTCATTACGGCAGAGAAGAATCCCTAAAACGCTTGATACGGCAAAATACGACACTGATCGTGTTCAGCATCGAAAGAATATTACCGTGAAAAATACTTTGAAACCTACGACTTGGTGATAAGTACCATGATCAAAAGATTTGAGGACTATATTTTCTCAGTGCTGTAGGATATTGCTGATTTAACACTTGCTGATTAAATAGAAATCTGTTCACATATCTCCAATTTTAATCTAAATGTATTCAAAGGACATACATTTTGATATTTTAAAACACAGTTAAAGATGCTTTCCTCGCTTCATCGAAGCAAAAAATGATTCTTTAAACGTCATTGAAGGTGTTCAAGATCTGGTTGTCTTATTGAAAATCTGAACCAAAAGAGATAACTCATTATTTGTTTTCGAAAGTTAATAAGCTAACAATGCTTTACCTTACTGTTCATATGACTTCAATGACACCAGAAAGTTTATTTTCGGCTCTATGATGAACGAAATATTATCTTCGGAGTACCATGACCCAACATAGATTAACTACTTGATGATTCTTCATTTCTACAAAGGTCTTCTCAAAGAAGTTTCGAAATAACCCAGTACCATAGCCAAGGAGCTCATATTAGTAGAGGTGATTTTGAGTTTATCATCCTTTCAGCAGCGAGGCTATATGAGACGTGACCTACTGATTAATCGTGAAATCCGAACCACATGGCCTCTCGCAGTGAATCGAACCCGGGTCTCTCACGCCAAAAGCGCGTACGCTAATCACTTAGCCACGACGAAGCTTGGAGCTCATATTAATAAAGAAGACAGCACATTGTGGGAATTTCAATGAAGTGAACTAAGTACGACGCTTGTTTAATAAATATTTTTCATTTTGAATGTATTGTGATAATGGTCACTCTTATTTGATATAATGCAAATTGTCACTTATGTAGTGTCTGCTAATGTAACTCATGATGAAAATGTTTCGTTTTAAAACAAAATGAAACGGTTGAGGTGAACTCTGCGAGTAGAAGAGTGTAATTTATTAAATCGCCTCGCAACCCACTTGGCCACACACTTAGGTTACACTCTTGACACTCTTCCATGCTATCTAAACTATCGGCTAATCTTGAATTCGCATTGGCGATTCGGGTTTTCTAACAAGTATTATTATGTTGCGACTTAATTTTTATGTAAAATCTTGACTTAATTAGCATTTAAGAACTTTGCAGTGTGAATTAAAATGATGAGAGAAATACAATGAAATCTCAGTTTCAAATTTCGTGACTACCTTTAATCCAAATACCTGTTCTGTCATTTCTTTCAATGTTGGTAGCAGCGGAAAGCTTCAACCGAGCTCAGTTTTTCGCTTATATCATCTTTGATTCCTATTATTTCTTCATAAAATTTCAAAGAAATATTAGCTGCTAACAAGTAACACTTGTGAAGTTTAACACTCCTACTTTAAGAAAATTTGGCAGGTAGATACTACACAAGAAATAAACGAATATGTGATTTCAATCTTCTGCGGAAAAACGGTTTTAGGGGGCAAGAGACCCCCACCCAAAACTTTGAAACTTGACACGCGAAAGGCAAAAACAAATGAACCGAAGTAAACGAAATTATACACACATATTGTAGACATAAAATGAGGGAATACGTGTTTCGTATTTTCCTGAGAGAAACAGCTAGGTGGGGCCCGAACCCCTCCAAAACTTTCATTACAAAATATTAAAAGTGCTAGTAACAATTTGTCATATGCGTCGAAAGGACATGAAGAATTCCAACGAAACATTGTGTATAAACAAAACAGAAAAAATAAACGAATACGGGTTTTTATTCTCAGCGGAAAAGCGGGTTTACGGGGCAAAAGCTCCCACCCAAAATTCTGAAAGTCGAGACGTGGAAGGTCAGAGTAAGTGACCCAAAGTGAATGAAATTGTGTACAAATATTATAGACATAAAATGACGGAATAAAGGTAATTTCTTAATTTCCTATTTTCCTTTTCCTAATTTCCTAAAAAAAAAAGGAAAGCGTTTAGGTGGGACACAGACCTCTCCAAAACTTTGATTGTGAAATATCAAAAGTGCTAATAACATTATGTCAGAAGTTTTTAAAGCATTTGGAGAATTGGAACGACACATTGTATAGGGACAATACGCAAAAATAAACGAATACGTTTTCTATTTTCTGCGGAAAAAAGGTTTAAGGGTAAAAAACCCCCACCCAAAATTTTCAAATTTCAGACCCAAAAGTCAAGAAGAAAGGCACCGAATTGAATGACATTGTGCACAGATATTGTAGACGTAAAATGAGACAATTGGGTTGCCTATTTTTCTATAAAAAAAAAGAGCGGTTGAGTGAGGCACGGACCTTCTAAACCGTTGATTACGAAATATGGAAATGCAAATAAGCATACGTTAGAAGTTAATAAAACAAATGGAGGATTGCTACGAAGTTTCGTATAGTTACAATTTGCGAAACAATAAATGAAACATGTTTTAATTTTACCGGAAAAACAGTTTTGGTGTCTGAGCCCCATCTGAAGAAAAAGTAGATATTACCGTAATAGCGCAGGAAGGAGTGGACTGAAGCACATGAAGGTGTGTGTAAATATTATATAGACCCTATGTAAAATAAGGCCTTTCGTGTTTCTCAAGTGTCTCTATCCGTTTTGGCACATCAATAGCAAACTGGAAATAAATCTACACGTGTTTTTGTTTATGCGGGAAAACATTGTAAGGGTTAAATGCACCTCCTGAAATACTATAAAACACGCTATACTTTTTGTGCTTCTAGTTGATCTGCCAAATTCGAAGAAATCGGATGGTGACACGACACTTTTGAAATACAATTTCATTCTCTTCTGTCCACACCTTCCGACACTCAACACCACGTTCCGCTTTATTTTCTTTCGCAAGACTTTGTTTCCTTTTCAGGAAAATACGAAACACGTATCACCTCCTTTACCTCTACAATTTTTGTGCACATTTCATTCACTTAGGTCCATTTCTTCTTGCTTTTCGGGGTCAAATTGCAAACATTTTTATTGAGGTTTTGCCCCCCAAAACCCTTTGCCTCCCCGCAAAATAGAAAAATACAGTATTCATTTATTTTTATCTATTGTTCATACACAAAGTTTCGTTGCAATTTTTCATGTACTATACACACATCTGACATACGGTTACTAGCACTTTTGATATTTCGTGATTAGAGGTTTGGAGGTTTCGGAGCCTCACCCAATCGCGTTTTCCAGGAAAATACGAAACCGGTATTCCTTCGTTTTATGTCTATAATATCTGTGGACAATTTCATTCACTTCGGTTCACTTCGTCTCTCCTTTCCGGCTTCAACTTTCAAAATTTTGGTTGGGGACTTTTTCCCCTAAGACCGTTTTTCCGAAGCAAATAAAAAAACGTATTCGTTTATTTTTTGCGTATTATCCATACATAAAGTTTCGTTGTAATTTTTCATGTCCTTTACGCACATCTGAGATAGTGTTACCAGCACTTTTGATATTTCGTGATCAAATGTTTGATAGGGTGCGTACCCCATCCAACCTTTTTTTTTTTTTTTTTTTTTAGGAAAATGCGAAACCCGTGCTCCCTCATTTTACGTCTGCAATATCTGTGCACGATTTCATTCACTTCAGTTCAGTTGTTCTTTCCTTTCGTGTGTCAACTTTCAAAATTTTGGCTGGGGCTTTTATATTAAACCTTTACATTATGTAACTTTTTTCTTTTTTATGAGATTCTTTTTTTGGGGAGGAAGGAGAGAAATGCTTTCCTCTTATATCTGTTTCTTGCCATTCATCTTGTTTGAGCTGGTTGAGTAACATTATTTTGTAACTTTTGATGTTATCCAACTCCGTAACGATAATAAAATTGTCAATCTTAACAATTTGTTTTATTCTGTTGTTTGCAGTTTGCCACACTGATAGGTTTGTGACAAATTTGAGGTTTGATCAAATGCCTTTTGAATTCGCAACCAACCCAACCGCCAAGCCTTTTGGGTTGTCTGTTATTGTAGGAAAAGGAGAATTACAGGTGGTAATGCACTTTTGGATTCGTGTATACATTCGAACATTCGTGTCCTACGACCTTTGAGTAATCAGGATTATGTTTAAGATGTCATGATTAGGATCGGCTTTGTTATAAACTTTTATGATTGACATAGTTCCACATAAGGAAGAATGGACTATTGTCCATTCTGTGCATTTTA
Source organism: Thermobia domestica (assembly GCF_964235325.1). Taxonomy (NCBI): domain Eukaryota; kingdom Metazoa; phylum Arthropoda; class Insecta; order Zygentoma; family Lepismatidae; genus Thermobia; species Thermobia domestica. The sequence goes on from NC_137455.1 coordinate 63,844,229, forward strand.
ATTAATACAAAAAGCTAGGCAATAATCGTTCTATTCCGATTATAGCGTGAGGAAGGTTTCCACGAAACACGTAGATGACCAATCAATTTCATGTGCATGTTTAGAACCATTATTATTTATTCTGCACGCATGTTCTAAACTGTTTTGAGTTCCCCTTATTAGCAGTTGTTGGAAGTAAATAGTTTTATTCGTCAAGGCCTACGAGTTGTACAAATTCTTGAGCGAGGAAACAAAAATTTTGTCTTATTTTGGTGTGCAGCACTTATCATATTTAATTTTGGTATGTACTAAGCTGGTAACAAATATTCTTAACGTATAAAAATGGTGTTCCTATCTAGCTTTGATAAGAATAAAGCTATATTTTCAACAAAATAAACAATAAGTCTCAGTCCTACAGCAACAAAATAATAATCGTAAATTGTTTCTTAGTATTACTCCTTTCGTTATATTTAGATAATTATTTCAAAACCAAGGAATGGTTCATTCTACATCGTCACCAGTCATAGTTTCTTAAGATTTCATCCGATGGGTATTTACAATACACGGAAGATGAAAAGTAGTACGAATAAAATACAGCTACCCTACATTTAGCTCGATCTGATGCTCCGGGTTGAATTTCGTAGCTCTGGAGCGGAATACCTCCAGTTCACCTTCTGAAATAATCACTGATCGCCAATATTACTGCTCCTCGCTTCATCAAATTTTGACATAGTTAAAAGTAAATTATGGTACCTTGTACATTTTTTTCTTTTAAGTTGACGAAACAATCCTTACACATTTCATAGGTTTCTACCTCAAGAATGAGAGGACGATGATAACGCTAGTATATTAATAATATTTCGATTGAACAATGGACATGATTTCTTTTCTTAATACAATCTAAAATGTAATAGTGGCACGCAAATAGAATATAACTAATATATTTTGCTTCTTTTTCGCTTCATTTTATCACACACAGGCCAGTATTTCATGGAAATAATGTAAACCAGAATTTCCTTTGAAAAAAAAAAAAAGTATCTTCATAGTTAAAACAGAGATACGACATGCATTTAAAGAACACCTGAGGTAATATTGCTTAGTTCTCTCGCCCTATTGCGTTGGTGACACTCAACACGTGGTTGTTTGCCATTAAATTAGAGATCATTGAGTCTATAGTCTCACACCTAAATAGCATACTCTTTTCTTTTCCTTTCAAAAAAGAAAACGGATTCATTATAATTATATTTGTATATTAAGTTATTTCTTTACAAAAAATAAAATTAATGACACTAAATTAATAAAACATAATTCAATTAAGTAAGTCAATAAGCCTTTGGTTCCCAAAATTTTTTTGGACCAGCAATGTGTTCAAGATACAAAATATATAGGCAAGACATTCAAAACTTCCAAGAAATCAAGAGCATGTTCCAGTAATCGTCTAAAATAAAATTAAACTTTTTAGTTTAATGTCCCATGGTTATGTCCTTTTGGGCTAAAGGAAGCGGATGATTAGTGAAAGAAAATGATTGTAAATATAATGTTTGTTCTCTCCCCTGAGAATCGAATCCGAGACCACATGCACCAAAAGAACACGTGCTATCCAATATGTCAGCAAGGAGGATTGGATACCGTAAAAATTCTCAATCAGATTTTCTACGAAAAATACCTTTGTAAATAATCATTTAACAAAAGAGCGTAATATTTGCTTTGATCATTAATATTTTAGAAAAAAAATTGCGGGTCACTGTTCATGTTTGCTTACATTTAAGCGTCCAGTTTGGGAATTAAAAAAGATGGGACGACGGCTAAAACGGAACAGCTTGTCACCTTTTGCTCTTTAGAATTGAATGCCGCTCATAAAGGCGATATAACCAATTGTTTCGCTAATGGTAAGAAGTGTCTCACAGTACTAGAGATTTTAGTTGTCATTCTAAAGCTGAAAGAAAGTATCTGGATCGTTTTGCGAAGCAGGGAAGTAGAATGGTAGGATGGACTAGATGAAATCTCAGAAGTGGAAGACTGCATGCAACATTAGCATCTCTAAGCTCTGGTTGAAGAAGTACGGAACCATCCTTTACGTCATCGATCTGCTCTCAGAAACAAAGAATTTGATTTAGCAATTCATATGATACTGTGATGCTAGGCCTTATGGTGGCTAAACTTAAACATTTATCTTAAGCCTTGAGACATCCACATCTAGTCCAAATATACAATGAAAATCAAATTATTTCACAAAAGCTTCCTATGTGGGTAGACTTGCAACACGGGGTAGATCTTATTCCGTTTTACTTCCATATTCTTGGTGTGTTTCTTGCAAAGATCATTTCGAAAGATTTGAGGAAACCACACACCAAGTTTCACTAAAATCGAATAAGTTTTACATGAGTTTTGATGAAACAGATGGACGGACAAAGAATAATCTGGTTGAAGAATTGATAGAAACTCGCTACATTTGTTTCAATTACGTGTACATTTAGTTTCGGATATAAGCTTATTTCTGTATTTTATTAATTGAAAAACGACTATAACACCCTTACGTTTGATCTACAATCACATTTATTGTCCTGTGTTATTAGGTTAAAAAACGGTAAGAAAACTCCAACAGACTGAAACCAGAACTAAAATTATAACAATACACTTCACAGCTATTCCTTCGATGGAAAAGAAGTGTATTTGATGATTATTTGAACATGGTATAGTTCACTGAGAAACAACAACGATATCCCCTACACCAAATACTCACATGCTGTATTTCTGCGATAAACTTGAAATATTAAAATAATTTTTATACTTCAATTGTGTGGAACGTAAGTTTTTTTTTTCCTTGCCTGTTACATTATTTGTTATTTGTTATGCAAACTGCATTTACAATCTTAATATATTTTGTTATTTTTCCTAGATTCACAACATTAAAAGTTCTAATAAAGTCAATTAAATTATTAACTAAACTGACTTTCTCTCTCCTTCCATTGTTACAAGAAAATAAGATACTATCCCGCTAAAAAAAAAATGGGCTTTTATTGAGACAGATAATGTATACCATACCAATAATAAGAAATCATCACATCGCGTATTAGAAGAGTACAAAAGAATCTCAAGCTTTAGTTTCTTTCCTGTTAAATATTGTTCTTATTGATCAAATATCTAAATTAGTTGATATAATAAGACACAGTGCTTTTATGAAGATAGTGAAATTACCTTTACTATCATATTCATATGGGCTCTTGCTTCTGATAATTTATGACTACACTGTAAATAATTACGGTCACATTTACTGACCGATTACCGTCAATTCTGGGTGCCAGGTGATTACTCTAAAATTTACTGTAATATTGCAAAATTTATGGCTGTAGATCATAAAAAGGCCGTATGTATGCCCTATTACCATAGCTTTAACACTAATATCGTAATTTTAGGGTAACCGGTTGGCAGCCAGAATTGACGGTAATTGATCAGTAAATGTGACCGTAATTGTTTACAGTGTACACATTACTATTTTTTTTTTTAATCTCGTCATCACCATCGTTCTTCCATTCGTCAACCCACATACGACTTACTCCTTTTGGTTGAGAATGTATAGCTTGGATCTACTTTATCCATGTTTAGCCACTGTTCAAGCAGTGTTGGTGACATAATTGTCTTGTACAGAACCACTATCATATTACGATCTCATATACTACCGCATCCCTTAAAAATCTGATCGAAGTGTTCTCTTCAACTACCTGTGATACATTAGTCATTCTGTCCGTTATGTGCAAATGTAAAACATGGAAATGTAATGTACTATGAGCAAATATAACGTACTCGCGAATTTGTAACTTGAATAGAATCCATTGTACTTATCTAATATATGAACAGGCATCTCGTAATTATAGGCAAATAACTATAGGAAAATAGTACAGTACTGGTCAAAAGTTTAAGACCACCTCGGATTTGAGTGAACCTCTACTATGGTCATTCTATTTCGCGCATTAACTACGCAGCCGTGTATCACAGGTACTCCTGTCCAAAGCATAAAATTTGGCGACAGTTGGATTGCGATATGAGAGATACTACATACAGTGGCGTATTTAGGGGGAGGGTTTCCAGGCTTAAGCCTCCCCGAAACCTTACTTACTATAGTAAAGTATATGAAATATCTTGCAGAATTTTCATATTTTCAGGCAAAGCCTCCCCCCCGAAAGTTAGCAAAGCCCTCCCCGAAACAAAATTGTAAACATGCCACTGACTACATATTATACCGAATGTCTAATTGTATTTCTTAAAATGAAACATTAAAAAGCACTTTGTAATTCATATTGAATAACGTAACCACACTTCTGGAAGATAAGAGAGTAGTTATGTTTTATTTCAAAGATATTCATATAGTGACACAATGCAGTGACATATATTTGAAAGGATAAAAAGGTTTTAGTATCTGCCTTTCTACCTTGTTGATATATTACTGTTAAAAAGGCCAAAAGTGGCTACATTTAGAAAAATGTTTACAACCCTCTGTATACGTCCTTGTGTGTTCATAATGTCTCTCAATGAAATCATAGTGTTCGTTGTTGCCAATCCAACGAGCGACAATTGGGCATACAAAGCTTTTTAGATTTCACAGTAGTCTCACTTAAATCTGAGATGATCTTAAACTTTTGACTGGTACTTTATATCAATACATGTGTGAATCGTGCATTCTGATACCAAGTAGACTCAAACAAGGAAGCAATTTGCAACAAATACTTCCGTATTACTTTAGGTTTCAAGTGAAAAGCAATAACATTCTTGAAAGCAGTAGTTCGCATGCTGACCTAAAATGTTAGTATTATACACTTAATCCCGTAAACCGTATATTAGTATTATGAAAAATTATATTTCAAGTATCAAAACACAAATAAGGCCAAAGTTCTAACCTGTTCGCAATTCCATAATTCTGATTTAGTAGAGTGAAAGTAACTGTGTTTTAGAGACTAGAATCTTTAGTGGCCTAGAAACGTACATACATTTATGGTAAACATAACTTTGTAATACAAAAATTATATATATATATATATATATATATATATATATATATATATATATATATATATATATATATATACGTGTGTGTGTGTGTATGTGTTTTAAAACAACACCAACAATTTTTGAGAGGTCATTCCTGACACCAAGGTAAGACAAAAAATATAGACCAACCTGTGTGCACAAATGCTACCTTTCGGGGTTATAGGCTGTCGAAAACATGAAAAAATGAACTTTAAGGGTCAATAACTCCCATGCTCTGCGATCTACAGTAGTCGGGTCAAGACTTCACTTAACAACTAGTACGAGCCTTATGCAAACACCCATGTTTTCGAATCCTGTGGTACTTCCGCAACATTTTTTATAGAGGTAAATTGGTGAGTACTTCAAATTATATGCCCGTAGCCAAACTGGCTCTACAAAAATTTTTCCCTGAGTACCTTAGGATTCTGAAACATGGATATTTAGATAGGGCATATACAAGTTACTAAATAAAGTCTTGACCCGACCAAGGTAGGTCCCATATTATTGGAGCTATGGACCCTTAAAGTTTATTTTCTCATGTTTTCGGTAGCCTATTACTTCGAAAGGAAGCATTTGTGCACCCAAATTGATCTATACCTTTTGTCTTATCTTGGTGTCAAGAATCACCTCCCAAACGTTGTCGGTGTTGTTTCGAAACACCATATATATATAGTAAAATCAAGGCAACGGATCTAAAAATAAAAATCGCGGACATTTATATTTCTTACTCTATCCATGTGAAACGCTTAGGACTCATATTTGGATAAGGATCTAAATTATAATAATCATATATCTACTCAGCGTAACAAAGCTATTACCTTATTAAATCGACTTTACAAAGCCAAAGACTTTCTATCTCAGTCTATGAAATTATATTTCATACAAGTTCTTGTTTTGCCGTTATTAGACTACTGTGACGCTGTATATGGACCATCTCTCTCCGTTTACAATTCTAAAGCTACACAGAAAATACAGAACTCGTGCATTTGGTTTGCCTATAACTAAAAGAAATCGGAACATATCCTACCAGTGCTAAATAGAAACGATATTTTAATGTCGAGAAGAAGATACCTGAGCTATAGTTGTCTGATATATAAAATCCTTAAAACTCAATCCCCACAATATTTATATTATAAATTTACAAAGAGGTCACAAATTCACTCTCACGTTACGCGTAACAGTGAGAAATTCAAGGTACAAACAGTGATGAAAATTTTCCGGAAAATTTTGAAACGGAAAATTTTCCGATTCATAAAAACATACTCCACTTATTCCTACATCGTTATTTAGTCGAGATATGAGGTGAAAAATTTTCTTCTATGTTTTTCCGGAAAATTTTCCGTTCTTAAGAAATGTCAGTGATTAAGTAACAATTCGTCAGTATTCATAAAATTGATTGAATTCATATATAGAAATGTTAAAAAGTGAAAGGTCGTTTAAAGAATCTGAAAATTTTCATAGCTTAGACAATTTTCAAATTTTTCATGAACCGAAAAATTCTCTCTCATGTACAGGGATGAAAATTTTCCGATTCAGAAAAACATACTCCACTTATTCCTACATCGTTGTTTAGTCGAGATCTTTGGTGGAAAATTTTCTTCTATCTTTTTCCGGAAAATTTTCCGTTCTTAACAAATATCAGTGATTAAGTAACAATTCTTCAGTATTCATAAAATTGATTGAATTCATATATAGAAATGTTAAAAAGTGAAAGATCGTTTAAAGAATCTGAAAATTTTCATACCTTAGACAATTCGTCAGTATTCATAAATTGATTGAATTCATATATAGAAATGTTAGAAAGTGAAAGATCGTTTAAAGAATCTGAAAATTTTCATAGCTTAGACAATTTTCAAATTTTTCATAAATCGAAAACTTCTCTCTCCAGTAAAGTGCTGAAAATTTTCCGATTCGTAAAAACATACTCCACTTATTTGTACGTCCTTGTTTAGCCGTGATGTGAGGTGGAAAATTTTCTTCTATATTTTTCCGGAAAATTTTCCGTTAACAAATAGTGATCAAGTAACAATTCGTCAGTACTCATAAAATTGATTGAATTCATATATAGAAATGTTAAAAAGTGAAAGATCTTTTAAAGAATCTGAAAATGTTCATATCTTAGACAATTTTCAGTACAATGTAAGAACAAGTGGAACAATTTTTCATGAATCGAAAAATTCTCTCTTCTGTACAGTGAAGAAAATTTTCGGGGAAATTTTGAAACGGAAAATGTTCCGATTCGTAAAAACATACTCCACTTATTCCTACATCCTTGTTTAGCTGTGATGTGAGGTGGAAAATTTTCTTCTATATTTTTCAGGAAAATTTTCCGTTCTTAACAAATATCAGTGATCAAGTAACAATTCGTCAGTATTCATAAAATTGGTTGAATTCATATATAGAAATGTTAAAAAGTGAAAGATCTTTTAAAGAATCTGAAAATGTTCATATCTTAGACAATTTTCAGTACAATGTAGGAACAAGTGGAACAATTTTTCATGAATCGAAAAATTCTCTCTTCTGTACAGTGAAGAAAATTTTCGGGGAAATTTTGAAACGGAAAATGTTCCGATTCGTAAAAACATACTCCACTTATTCCTACATCCTTGTTTAGCTGTGATGTGAGGTGGAAAATTTTCCGTTCTTAACAAATATTAGTGATCAAGTAACAATTCCTCAGCAATCATAAAATTGATTGAAATCATATATAGAAATGTTAAAAAGTGAAAGATCGTTTAAAGAATCTGAATATGTTCATGGCTTAGACAATTTTCAGTACTATGTAGGAACAAGTGGAACAATTTTTCATGAATCGAATGAATAAGTGGAGTATGTTTTTATGAATCGGAAAATATTCATGACTTTTAATAAATTGAAATTTTAAATAATAGAATGGGATATTTGTATTCTAGGAACTGGATGTGTGTTCTCTGCACTTTGCATACACACACACACACACAGAGAGAGAGAGAGAGAGAGAGAGAGAGAGAGAGGAGTTGAATTAAGTTGATTTTGAGTTTAACGTCCCTTTCAGCAGCAAGACTATATAAGACGGGACTACTGATTAACGTGAAATCCGAACTACATGAGCTTCCGCTGGGAATCGAAGCCAGGTTTTCCATGCCAAAGGCGCGTATGCTAACCGCTTAGCAACGAAGGAACACCCAGAACAAGAGAGAGAGAGAAACACTGTATAAAATTTTATTTCCCAACTTTAAATATTAGAAAATTTTCCGGTTCCCGAAAGCTAATTGGAAAATTATAATTTGTTGCTGATTAACTTTCCTCTACTGAAATTCAATTTTGTAGCTCTATGTGTAGTTAAATATAGTGGAAAATTTTCCACGTAACATCACTATACATATCCAAAATTGTCCGGCTTATGAAAAGTGTTTTTCACTTGTTTCTACATCGTGATGAAAATTTTCCGATCTATGAAAATTCCTTTCACTTGTTTCTACAGAGCAATAAAACTTTCCGATTTACCAAAAAGTTGTTTTACTTTTTGCTTCAAAATGATGAAAACTTTCCGACTCATAAAAAGTTCTTTAACTTTTCCATATAAGGCAGAAAATATTTCGATTCATGAAAAATGGTTTAACTTGTTCCTACATAGTATTGAAAATTGTCCGAGCCATGAAAATTTTCAGTTTTTTTAAACGATCTTTCACTTTTCAACATTTCTATACATGAATTCAATCCATTTTATGATTACTGAGGAATTCTTACTTGATTACTGATATTTTTTAGAGCGGAAAATTTTCCGGAAAAATATAGCGGAAAATTTTCCACCTCACATCACTAGGTACAAAGACTTAAACTGAAGATAGTGCAAGGATCATTTTCTAGAGCAGGTCCGAGAGTATGGAATGCGACACCAAAAGCTCTCACGGAAAAAGGTCATTTAATTCATTTCGAAATTCATTAAAATCACATTTGATGAAATCCCGACGACTGGTCTCTGGCACTTACGACATGTACAGTTTTATGTAACAACTTAGCTAAATCCAACAATATCGATACATTTTATTGCATATGTGACTTGTTCATTTTCTGATTTATTCCTTTCCTTGTTTTTTTTTTTTTTTTTTTTTTTTTTTTTTTTTTTTTTTTTTGTTCTCTTTCAAGTGTAATGTTTAATATTGTATTCTTTTGACAAGGGTTAGGTGGTAGAACAGCCGTGGCTGAACCTCACCAGCTTCAAAAAACATTTTCTTTTCATTTCATATATATATACAAGCGGATTCACATTTACAGTACACAGAGTAAACCATGCTTGACTTTCGCTCACCATTTAGTGCAGTCAAATTTGCAAAAAGTACGGAAGAAATTTAATAGTACAGATGTTGGGAATGATGTTCTAAACAACATACTAAAAGTCCCCTGAAATGCCAGGTGACCTTCGCCGCCATATTGGAAAATTGCCACCAGAAGTGTCAAATGAACAATACCCAGATAAAAATAGCAATATCTTCGCTACGGTTTAACATAAAGAGATAAACGTAGTGTCGCTTTATAGAACATAGATAATACAATATTTTTAAAGACAAACAATTTTTCATAAAACGCATACTTTTAGAAATATTTAGCTCTAAATTCTAAAATTCCGAAAACTACCGTCAAACTGATTTAAAATTTTATTGAACTTAGGATGAAATTATTAGCAAGTTAAAATTTGACATAGATGTTTAGAAAGATTATTTAAATGACATACTAAAATCCTACAACTTCTTCCTCAGTGCTTGGGGTCCCGGGTTCGATCCCAGCCCCCGCCAAGTGAACTTTGTGGTGGACAAACACCGTGTGCGTGGGTTTTCTCGGGATTCTCCCGTTTCCTCCCACTTTCTTCATTCCACGATTTCATTCATTTCTCATAATCACCGTCTCCTTTAGCCTAACCGGCATAACCGTGGGACGTAAAACTCAAAGATTTCATTTCGATTTCACTAGATGTATACGTTTCACGTATACAAGTTTTGTTTATAAACATTTCTTGATGTTCTTTTATCCATTGGATCATCCCTTTCTATAGAGATCAGAATGCTCAACGGATATATATTTTAAACTTAGTTTCAGAGTTTTAGAAGAATATTTTTACATTTTTTTAATAACCAAACAATAAAGTAAATATACTTGAAGGTAAAACCTAAAACATGCTGTTTTCCTTTCTTTTGTTCATAACGCTATTGTACACATTTTACAAACAAACATTGTATTAATAATATAATAAATTTGCATTATACATTTCTCTCAAAGAAATCAAGTTAGAGTATCTTTTGCTACTAGATTGTGATTTTAAGGGCTTTTATTTCACGAAAAGTTGCAACCGCTATGTTCATATTTCGTAAATAAATATATCGTCAAATGAAACGGCAATACAGCATATTCATTTCTCTTCAAAAATACAGAAATTATTGTTTACTGCTGAAAAGATTTAGCTTCCTACGTTTTAAATTTTCGTAAAAAAAATAATTCGTCTACGTATTTCTAGCCTTAACTACCTCGCTTGATCCAAGCACATATTATCTATCCCTGTAAAAAGAATCCGTTAATTCTTATATGATTATTATAATGACAGGTTTCTCCTTTTAATATCCAATGGTATATTTCCATAATTTTCCCAATCTTTATTTTGATTTTATATATCCTGAAACTCTTCTATTTCTTGTACAGATTAGTATTTTCCCACATCGTTTAAGTAACACTTTTAGGATTGAAGTGTACATTTTCTTTATGTCTAATAATTGTTCGCAAATATAAAAGTAACCAAGAAACTTCTGTTGCTTTATGTGGAGGTCTGTGTCCCATTGAGCCTCACACTGTGAGTTCAATGCGAATGGTGATAAGGCGAAGGTCAGTTGTTGGTGTGAGTAGATCCAACATATTACCTGGTTCTGTCACTTCAGTTACACCGTGAACTTGCGTAAGGACAGAGTGACCATGGAACTTCCACAAAGCGTCATAAGGGCGTGTATGATATATGAGTTCAAACTGGAGTCAAACGCCGTTGCAGCGGGGAGAAAGATATCCCAGGCCTTTGGTGGGGATGTCGTGACTATGCGGACAGTGCAACGGTGATTTAACAAATTTAAGAACGGTGACGAAACACTCGAAGACGCAACACGTGCCGGAAGACAAACACACGTTCAAAATGAAGATCTTCAGGCAGCAATTGAGTTGGCCAGAGGAGAGACATGTGAGGAACTGGCACTACAATTCAGTGTGAGTGGAGAAACCAGTCGGAAGCACCTTCATCAACTTGGAGAGCATTATCAGTTGGGTCGATGTGTCCCACATGATTTGACTCCTTGCCAGAAGGCAACGCGAGCAGACACATGTATTTCATTGCTGTCTCGTCTGAGCAAGGAGTCATTTCTGAACAGGATGTTTATATGTGATGAAAAGTGGATCCTGTACGAAGCTCCACGGCCACGCGGAGCGTATCGCTAACGCTCTCGCCTTCGGTGCGAGCGGTCCCGGGATCGATTCCCGGTGGGGCCATTCGGTCCAAAAAGCCTACAACGCTTTTTCCGGCCAGCCACAATGAATGAGGTTTTTCTGGGATTTCCTCATTCATACCAGGCAAATGCCGGGGTGGTATCTAACTTATAGGTCCCAGTATGCTCCCTTCCTTCACCAATCCTTTCTTCCTTCCCTTTCCCCGGATTGTGTGCTCGCGGGGGATGTCATCCCTCAAAAACGTGAAGGGCTAAATGGCCTTAGATGCCAAATGCCCAAAATCTAAATCCTAAATCCCTACCATTCTACGCCTTGGATGGGAAACAGTATTCCATCCAACATACTCATCGGACATTGGACAGTGCGATTATCATCTGTTCCGTTTCTTGGATAATCACCTTAGATGACGACAGTTCAAATCCCTAGTAGAGATGCAAAATGCGATTGATACCTTCTTCACTTTGTGGCCAACCAAGTTCTACCGCAATGGAATCCATGGCCTTTCAAAGCGTTGGCAGAAGGACATCAATACTGACGGGGACTATTTTTGATCAATCAGATATATCTTAGGTGACATATTGATGTTCGAAGGTGATGGGTGAAAACGTTGAAAGAACTTTCTTGGTTAACTGTATATTTTTAGTCGTTTTGTACTGAAAATCAAACTCAAATCAAATTTATTTTAATCTCTAAATAAAAATAAATAGAAATATCTACATCAAAAATATCGTCTTGATATAAACTTGAATCGTGCTATTCAAAATTAAAATTACTTCCTCTTTTTCTTTCAGATCAGCAGTTATGAAGTTAACAGGTATCATGGTTATATTCCACTTACTTGGGTTTGGAAGTAGCACTTTACGAGCTCTAGAACCGACTGCGAGTTTGGAATTTTTGATCAAAAATACCTTTCTTGGCCAACCTGCAAGTTACTGTGTATTTGTCGAAACAATTCAATATTTTACTGCGAACGAAATAAATGTTGAAGTTACTAATGATGACTATCAGAATCAACCGATAATTCATTCCAATCTATTACAATTGGATACACAATCGAAACTGATGTTGAGTTCAATGAATTGTGGGTGTACCTTATTTTTAATACAATCTACAAATATATCCAAAACTCTTTACACCATTTACAATAACTCCATTTCTTCATATCAGAGGAAAAGAAGAAAGTATGTCGTTCTTTATGAAGGTAATACAAATAACATACCACATGTATTTGAACATCCATTAGTGAAGATTTTGCCATATGTATACGTCGTAATACCTTCTAAATATTCAAGAAGAAATATTATTCCGTCTTACATTCTCAAACACAAGTTTGGGAGTAACTTACGTTCTGAAGGTTGGGAAACCATTGCAACATGGAATTCGAATGAATCCACTAATGGAAAACTACTAAAAGAATTTATTATAGTGAATTTACAGAACAACTATTTATACTTACTCTTGACAACATATAGTCCATATGTTATAACTGATGGAACAGTTTTTGAAGGAACCGAGTATAGGATTTTGCTTGAATTCTCTAAAGTCCATAACTTTTCCTGGATTATAGATGTAGTAGAAGGAAAACTTGGAGATTTTTCGGATGATGAATCTCATAACACATATTTTGGATTATTCAAAAATGAGAAGTACCAAACCGGTGCACCGACTGCATTAATTACAGAGACTTGCTTCAAATATTTTGATATCAGTTTCCCACATTTGCAGTTTGCATTAAGTTTTCTTACCCCAAGACCACAACCTCTCCATTACGTATGGAACGTACTCGTTCCTTTTAAAATATCTACTTGGATAACTATTTTAGCATTTGTTTTAAATTGCTCGATAATGTTTTACATTTTTGCAACGTTAGAAGAACAAATATCTCGCTTAAACAAGAAGAGTAATTATTCCAAATACAGTTATGGTCTCCTTAATTCTCTTCGCATGGTGATAGGTCAGGCCATTCCACACGAAGGACACAATACCATGAAACACTTAATTGTATGGTTTTCTTTTACGTCAATAGTAATTATTGTAGCATATAACTGCAATTTAGTGTCTTTTCTCACAAGTCCAATTATCGAAACTCCGATTGACACGTTAGAACAATTTGTAGATTCTGGTCTTTCATGGGGTCTTAACGACATGATTTACATCGATATTATTGATGACGTAGCAGACTCACAAATAGCAACCATAGTATCTCGATACAGATATTTTGAAGATACTGATATTTTGAAATTAGAAGCAAAAAACAGAAGAATAGCTGTATTGTTTGAAAGAGTTTTCTCGGGCTATATTACAGGTGCTGACTATCTTGAGGAAGATACTTTGAGGAACTTGATGCTATGAAGGAAACAGTGTTGAATTTTTACTTAGGCTTTGCATTCCCTAAAGAATCTCCACTCGTGGAAATATTTAATATTTTTATCGGTCGTCTGATAGGGTCTGGAATTATCGAACAATGGGAGAAAGAAGTTATTAGGAATTATAGACCACATAAGTTTATGTTGCCATTAATGTTAGAGTTTGACATTCAAACACTTAGACCGCTATCTCTCAGAGATATTGCAGGCTCTTTTGTGTTGTTATTAATAGGTAATATACTTGCAGTATTGATGTTTGTATATGAACGTATATCTGTTATGTTCAAATAGAAAACTAAGTGTAACTAAGCAATCAAAAAAGTAAATACGACGGCAAGTCAAAAGTAAAGGGACTTGTGAGAGAAGGTACATTTATTTTAATGACAGAAAACTGAAACATACATTATTTTCCTACATTGTCTGCCTGCACTTCAACGCAATTTTCCCAATATTTTACATATATTTTTTTCCGTCGAAAGAAAAAAATTTTTGGTTGCACCTGTAACCATTTTGTATCAATTATTAGCTGATGGTTGACGATTAAATTTCTTAACTTCTGGTGATGATGGGTGTTTCCAAAACATGCTCGCTGTCTTACTTTCCGGTTTGTGATGATTTACCCAAGTTTCATCTACAGTAACGATTTACTCTAGAAATCTATCTCCCTCGCGACAATAACGGGCCAAATGATTACGACATATGTCCAACCTTTGTACCTTATTGTGCGCTGACAATTCTTTCAGGACCTACCTTGCACATACTTTCCGAAAATTTAGCCTGTCTTGTCGTCGTCAGTCGTTGACGTCGATGGCCAGCAATAGCTTTTCTCGTCACATAACGAAATTATTCCCTGTTTGAAACGATCTATCCATTCGTAGCTCTTGCTTCACGATAAACAGCTGTTACCATACTGCGCTTGCATTCGACGAAAAATTTCTGCAGGTTTAACACCTTCCACAAACAAAAAGCGAATCACTGCCCTAATTTCCTCCTTGGCTCAGATCCACAATGGAGCTGCCATGTTTAACGGCCTGCTACACTCCGATTAACGCGGGAATAAGAGTGACACGTTGCATAGAAGTGATACAGACGACACTAATTCAGCGCTGGATACCAAACTCTAGTGCAAGAAATTGCAGAAGTCCCTTTACTTTGTGACTTCTCCTCGTATCTTAGAATAGTATGGATACGAACTGCAACTACATGACAGCAAGGTTAAGGTGAAAACTAAATGATTTCAAAAATGTGTCTGATGTTTTTTTTTTTTTTTTTAAGTAACAAAAGTGTGTTCGTGAATATTGTGCTAAAACAGACCTACGAGGAAAAAATGGTTATTTCGTATTATAAGATTATGTGGAGAAAACTATTTGCATTCAATTTGCTAATACTGTACAAGAAACTCAGAAAATGTTAACCATATGAAAGGATAATATAATATAGTTTATTAAGAATCCTTATATTTATGTGTGTACCCAGCAAGTTTTTCTTGAGGTTCTCATAACTATTTCCAGGGGCTGAGCTTTACATAATAAAAGCGAGCCGAAAGTCTTGTTTCAGAATGTGAAACAATTATTAATAATTCACCATAATATACTACATTGCATATATTATTACTATTTGCAGTTGAAACATGGGTTTTGACACCGTGTACAATTGTAGACTGCGCGGAAGGAACAATGTAAGTCAGAAATTGACCAAAATGAGATAAGTCAAAATTGGAGATCTATGGGTCATGTTCCACCTCCGGTTAACTTGGTGTAACTCAATTCTGAACGTGAGTTTTATAATCACTGTTGGTACTGTTAGTATAAGTGATTCATATAGGCTATTATGCTCGGTAAAGTTAAAAAATTGCCTTCTGAAAATCTGTGTTCTTTGAGTTCTACCGTTTCTCCCTGGCAGTCTAGAATTAGAATTACAGGTTATGTCAATAAATTATTCACATAAAAATGTTTGAGGAAGTCATTTGTTTTTACTTAAGCTTTAAGTGTGTAAAAAATTGTAAAAATGAAGAAGTGCCGAAGAAAAATAAGATCACTCACAGACACTGTTATGCAATAGTATAATACGGTAACAAAGAAAGCAACTCTGTACGTCTAATTAGGTACTCTAATTAGGTCTCTCCACTCAAGCTCAATGCATCCTACCTTTAGTACTGTGATACCAAACTTGATTCTACTTTCATCTAGTATGTTCCATTTCTGATCCCTATGTTACGAGTGTTTTATAGGTAGAATTTGTCACGAAAAACATTACACAGACATGCTTAACCCTTTTAGGATTTTTGGTAACCTTTGTTACCATCGCGTAATATCGTCTTTGACCACTTATTGAGGTTTTATAACAGATATTAAACCCAACTTTTTATTAATCAAGTCAAGGATGGACCAAAGAAGACCCCAGATGCGTTTTGAAACCGGATGGTCAACTTGGCGGCGCCAAGTGGGAGTGGAGAGGCGTGACATTTTTATTATTTCTTAAGGCAAATTTCAAAATGTTTTCACGCCTTTAATTCGCACGATATCAGATTGGAACTTTGCATACAGATTATGTTTACATTTGAGTATTTCTCAAATTTTTCTGAGATCCCTACGTGAAACCGGGCCCGGGGCCGAACGACGCAAGTCTTCCGACGGGGTGATTTTGCAGAAAAATTTCCGTTTTTTTTTTTTTTTTTTTTTTTTTTTTAATTTTCCCGAATCTGGTGTATAATACTGACAAGCGAGTGGTACCAAAGGGAATGTATGATCTGTCCTGAAAAAGCGAAGTATGAATTATGATCCTACGATAAATAGGAAGCAGTAGCTGTTTGCGTGAAAGTCTAAAATTTACCTCAAAAAGTGGAAATCCTAAAAGGGTTAAAGAAAAACTTTCTTTCCATAAGATCTATCTTTATACAAGATTTCTGGTGACAAAGTTATACACAAAATTCTTTCTTTCTCAACTCTTTTTCGTTACCTTATGTATCAAAATTTTATATGTATTCCATCTTCAGGAACGAATAGGGAGAATTAAAAAAATAAAGTGGATACATTTAATTATCATTATTATCAGTATTAGCCAATGATTAGCGTTCACGACCTCAGTGTACATTGTTCTATTCTCAGTGGGAGCATTAAACGTTTCTGGTATTGAGGAAATTGGGAAGCGTCCTGAATTAAGAAGTAGCGAATTCCGATCTGGAAGGTCAGAAATAATGGCGTCTGGGAACCAAGGCGCTATCTATCCATAACTTTCTTAAACATAGACTATCTGGCTGGCCATAGGCTTATCATGCATGTAACTCCATGAAGTGCAAACAGAAACATATGCACACACAGTAAAAAATGATTGTGTTAATTCAACTCAATTTTAACACAAGGCAGTGGTTCCAGCGTGACTACCATTATGCGGTGTTAGTTCAACACATACCCCGCGGTGTTGGCGTTTAACACAGGGGGTGTGTTACGTCTTTAACACACAACCGGTGTTGAGCCATGCCGTAAGCGTTAATGAACCACAAAATTACTTCCCCAAAATATGTTAAATCACCTATATGCGTAATCGGATGACATTATGCTGAGTCTAAAAGAACACTCTAAACAAGTAAAATAAAAAATGTACACCAGTGGCGAGGGGACACGATCCACCAACCTTTCAATAACTAGCCTCGTGCTCTTCCGACTTGGCCACGGAGGCGATGAAGCTTGCAGAGGGATAAATTGTTAAGGTCTTTTGAATTTGACTAATCAGAGTGCTCCTTTAAAAATCTGAGTTTTACGTCCCACGGTTATGCCGGTTAGGCTAAAGGAGACGGTGATGATGAGTAATGAATGAAATGGTGGAATGAAGAAAGTGGGAGGAAACGGGAGAACCCCGAGAAAACCCACGCACACGGTGTTTGTCCACCACAAAGTTCACTTGGCAGGGGCTGGGATCGAACCCGGGACCCCAAACACCAGAGGTGAACGCTCTACCACTGAGCCACCGCGGCCCAGTGCTCCTTTAAGCCGCGTATATTCGACGATAACCGTTCGGGATAAGATAAAATCTACTAGCCATGTAGACCTAATTTTATAACAAAATGACGACTGGCTATTTATTTTATTTTATAGTTCTTCCATATTCACTTTTAAATGATCGGCGAAACTTGCCATCTAATAAAGTTGATGCGTTTGTTGCTTCTAGTACACAATCGCTTAGAAAAAGAAGCAATAAATGCAT
Organism: Thermobia domestica; assembly: GCF_964235325.1. Classification (NCBI taxonomy): domain Eukaryota; kingdom Metazoa; phylum Arthropoda; class Insecta; order Zygentoma; family Lepismatidae; genus Thermobia; species Thermobia domestica. The sequence goes on from NC_137455.1 coordinate 63,862,261, forward strand.
CAAATATGGGAGATGAATTTAGAACACCTAAATGGCACATGCCTAGCACATCTTGTGCTGTTAGGGTTTCTTCAGAAACATTATGTAAAACAATTGAAAACATATCGCGCGGTTTGCATTTTGAAATTTTGCGTATACCTGGATGTGTTTAAGTATTTCTTTCTAAGAATATCATTCTTGTTAATATTCAACGAACTTGAAAAATTCATTATGTGTGTAGGTGTCTGTGTAGGTGTGTGCGTGGTGTTCTTGTGATTGACTCTTATTGCGGAAAAATCAAGTGAAGGCAATAAAAGGAAAATATAATTGTTCCGACTTTGTAATGAAACAAGTTGAACTAGAAAATGATGAAGTAATTTCCAAAATATGGCAATAGTAATACGACTATTATTGTTTCCTGTTCGGTAAGAAATTAGGATATGGTAAGGGAAGTAATCAGATTTAAGGTAGGAAATCGAACCCGGGTAGATGTTAGATGAAAAAGACAATCTTATACCATGTATTATGCATTGTTTGCTTGTTCAAGTATAGCGTTTATTTTCAGTTCCGAAGCTCTATTTCATAGCTCTGCAGTTTAAGGTGAGGTCGAAATTACCCCATCGGTAAACAAACTATCTCCTGCACTGAAGATATAGACGTCAGCCCCTTGACTATCTGACATGAAAAGTTTCTGGCTCGTTATTTAGATATGAAGGGCTCGGGGGGAAAACACGATAACTGACATTTTCGGTATTTTGAAATTTTTAGATATCTGTATTCTTCATCATACGAACAGTCGATCGGTGGCGAAATTTCGTCAATCCTCCAATAGATGACAGAGTAATACGCGTTGAAAGTTTTTTCTCTTACGACTTCCTGCAAGTAAATTACGGTAAATAGCAAAGATGGCGACAAGAAGAGAGCTGGTGTTTCCCAGCACATCCAAAGAAAAGAGTGATAATAAGAGTAGTAGCGACGAACAGACTTATTCGGAGGATGATTATGATTCCGATAAAGATCCAGAATATGTATCAGAACAGAGAATGTTCCAAAACAAATGAGATACTGATTTTGAGGTGAGTAAAAATAGGCGCCAAAAAATCTTTACTTTCATGTACAATGTGTTATCTACTGTTGATGCCATTGTTTACATGCAGCAGTGTGCTTGATAATAGTTGCGAGCGAAACGCTATTGTTGTATGTAGGTATTGGTCATTATTGGAAAGGAGAGAAAATATTTACGATTTCAGTGCCACAGACCATGTGAAATAATAATATTTTGTTGTTGTTTTATTATAGTTAAGCGCTAAAATGGCCGTAAGTAGATACCACATTTTACTTGCAGTTATTAATTTTTCTATGTAGATATACCGTACATACCTCATAGCAGTGTTAATGTTATCTCTAGTTTGTTCTGTAAATCTTGTTGGATTAACAAGGATACAGTATAAATTTTCAGCAACACAGTGAATTCTGGAAATGTTTTCATAACACGCCACTGTGTTGCTGGTGGGAATATTCTGGCTTTTTGTTACAGTGAAGCTCATTCAGTTGATCAATCAAAAATTCGAGATGTACTGTCGTGCCTGCAGTGGATACCCCCTATGTAGCCTACCATAGTTTTTACAACAGTCTTCGAAAGTAAAGATGTTATTTCGTAGATATCTTTAGCTAGAGTATTAGTAACATGTTATTCTTTAGTGTTTCACATTATGCGTAAGTAATACTTGCACTGAGAAAATGCATAGGCAAATTCTCAAGTCTTGGGGAGGGGGATTCGAACAACGCACCTCCTGATTACCGGTCAGGCGCTCTACCAGTTGAGCTACCAAGCCAACGAGACTTCTTTGCATGTTTGTAACGATTCGCCTCAAACATTTAAAGAAATCTCGTTGTCTTGGTAGCTCAACTGATAGAGCGCCTGACCGGTAATCAGGAGGTGCATTGTTCGAATCCCCCTCCCCAAGACTGTGAGAATTTTTAGCTACATAGGACTTCTATGTAAGCAAGAGCCACATCTAATAGTTGCACTATTTCATTCGTAAACAAAACATTGTAATCTTGAATATATTCTTGCACGTAAAACATGGTATCTATAAAACATATTTTCATATACTTGTTTTAAAATTTATATAATATTGCTAGAAAAAAATATCTAGATGAAAAACTTGTGTTCCTGTGGTTTAAAAAGGTTAATAGAATAATATTTCATGCAGTTTATGTGTCTCTTTGTATTAACTTTTGTGTAGGACTTTTTCAAAATATATGTACTCATTATCTCGAAACATGATTTTGTCAGTTATCGTGTTGTACCCCCGAGCCCTTCATATTTATTGAATCATAACGCGTGACCTTCGTTTAAATAAATTATTAGTATATTCCTGGATCAATATCTATAACAAACAGTTATGAAATAACTATGTCAATATAACCATATTTTTAACTCCCATATCATAGCAACGTTACCAAAACAGTAAAATAACCAATAATAATTCTCTTCTTGTTTTCGTATTATTTGATATTTACGTACTTCATATTGTTCTTTTCTTCTATTTTGTGCCTAGGGAACAATATAGAGTAGTGGTAGCTCATTGGAAAGTTCTCAATACTGGCGCACTTGGGAACTTGGTTCAATCTCAGGTCATTTACCAAGCGAAGTAGCTCAAGTGGTAGAGCGTTAGCTTCGCATTCGGGAGGTCGTAAGTTCGATTCCCGCTACCGACCATTCTGACTGGGGTTTTCCAGGGTTCCTCTCAGTCCTATCAGGCGAATGCTGGGATGGTACGTATTAGACAGGCCCTGGCCTATACCTTCCCAAATCCTTTCCATTGTTGTTGTTGTTGACAGATATCCAGCATAAAATGGTCTCTGAGCTGTATCTGGTGATTGTTAAAAATAAATTAATAAAATTTAAGTTTGTTGTGTACAACTACGTGATGGCCAATCCCCTTCAAAAGTTATTATTTTTGTTTTTACAGTTCTATAAATAAAATATCGCACTACTTTATTCTGGTTTAATGTAAGACTCCGTATTTCAAGCCACATTACAGGATCCGCTCCATTCAACGACCCTTCTGGATCCGTTAGTGTGTATATCATGGGCGTGATGTCTCTCGAGGTTTCTCCCATTTTCTTTCACTTCTCGTTCCAGAAATTTTTCATAATCAATTTCATTATTCATCAGTCTTCTTTAACCTAAAAAGGATAAGGTTAGTCCCCTTCCCACTGACGTAGAATTAAAAAAAAAAAACTACAACTAATTTTGTTTTACAGTAAACAAAAAGTTTGAAGGGACATTGTCGACCTGATAAACCATAAATTCCCTGAGAAATTTCACAAGCAGCATTATTTGTGTACCAATTGGTACCCGAAAGCGACAGATGTCAGGGACTGTAATTCAAACAAACTTTTGAATTTCTGTTTTCGATACAAATTCCTGTTTGGAATCACACACGAAAATTTTTCGAAAGTATATTTTTTGCTCCATCTGTTCTGCATAAACATGAGATCCTACCACTTTATGGCTTCTGGTTTTGATTAGCGGTGGGCACAAAAACCTGTTTTTCCGTTTTCGGTTTTTAGGAAAACCGAAACCGGTTCTCGAAAATTTTCGAAAAAAAAAACGGTTTGCACCGAAACCGGTTTCGGTTTTCTTCCAAACTGGTTGCGGTTTTGTTTTACAAAATCGGTTCTATTTCTGACCAGAATAGTGTTTCGTTGTTCACCGGAAACCGATTCCGTTTCCACAAAAATAGTTTTGTGTTTTCCAAAAGTTTTCTTCAAAACAACTTTCGGTGAAAAACCGGACTGGTTTTTGGGGAAAACAGAAATGTCGGTTTTTGGATTTCGGTTTTTCTAGAAACCTGTTTCCGGTTTTTATAAAAACCGGTTTTGCTCATCCCTAGTTTTGGTGTAAAACAATACAAGTGAGATTAAATTCACTATTTTAATCTTATAATCGTAATTTCAGAAAGAAAAAGCAGGTTTTGTCAAAAGACTGAATTATCTTGCTTACATATAGATTGAATTTAGACCTATTACATAAACGTTTTGATATAGACTATATTCAGAATTTAGAGACCATGTCCTTGAAACTTGTACAGTTTCTTTGCTTATGTAATAAGTCCAGAAATAAAAGTAAATTTTATTTATATTAGATTACATGTTTCTAAGGTTATATAAAAATATAAATTCATTTTAGTTCTCAATTGTAGACTCTATAAATATGTAGTAGTTCTTGTATGTATTATTTTTCCCGATAGTTCTAGTGTTAAAGGTTATACAGAACAATTGAGCTATCTGAAGCCAGACAAAAGTAACAACTTTGTGGAGGGAAATTAGCTGTTATGGATACAGTGTCAACTAGACACGAACTGTTGTTAGAATAATAAAAAAGTAAGACATAAAAATTCTTTGCTTTTCTCATTTTATATCTATGTGAAGTAGTATGAATATTTATACTTAATAGTACTATTATTATTTGTGCTGTCTGAAGAAAGCGTGCACCAAGTACATTTCGCCAATTTTGAGCATGAAATCATTGATTTCCGTTTATTTACAGTGAATCTTATGCCACAAGAAACAAATGTGGAAATTGACGCAATAGTCACGTGAATTTCATTTCCCACTGACAGCACAGCTGTTAAAGAAACAAATGTGAAAATTGACGCAACAGTCACGTGAATTTCATTTCCCACTGACAGCACAGCTGTTAAAGAAACAAATGTGGAAATTGACGCAACAGTCACGTGAATTTCATTTCCCACTGACAGCACAGCTGTTAATATCAAATTGTCACTATTTCCATAAAGGTTTTTTTTTTTCTTTTACAAGATAAAAATTAGTTCGCTCTGGCTTCAGACAGTTCAATTAGGTTAACATAGCCTAATGCAGCCAGAGATTGCATTAAAAGAGCCAGGATTGGGACAATAGTATCTTAAACAGAGTTCAATTTGAAAATTATCCATGTGAAACATTTTTATGAAATTTAAATATAATGACAATCTTTCTCATTTAACAATATCTCTGCATCACTTGCTCGATTGCTGTCACGTCAGTAGAATAATATTACACTCGTTCGAAAATTATTTTCTCAAACTCATTTTCTATATTGTACACTTATGCTCAGATTCTAACTACTGTAATTTAGTGAAAGATTGTCTTATATAAAAAGAATTGAATGAAATTGAAGTTCTGATACTGAGGGATCCCCAAAATATGGACATTGCATGTGGTAAAATACTACACATTTCAGTGTTCTGTTTGAGTTGACTCAGTTCAATTTTTGCAAGCCTTGTTTCATTTGCTTTTTAGTAACTCTCTTTTTCCTAGCCACCAGATAAGAAAAATTAGGTCATTTTCGTTTTTCATAGTTTTTTTTTAATAAAAAAGAAAACAGAAAAAGAAAACTAATATTTTTCTTTTCTCTTTTTTCTATTTGCTTTCCTCAGAATTTTATCTCCTTCTTGTTCTTCTTCTTCTCCTCTCGCATTTATTTCTCTGCAAATGTTTCCAGAGTGAGAAAGGTTAATAAAACGTTATAAACAGAGTACTTTCATTCTTATTTTGTCTTTCCTTGAACTAGAGGTCTGCACGGGCCACAATTTTCAGATTAGGCCCGGCCCGGGCCAGTGAATTTATATTGTGATGCCCGATCCAAGTCCGATGTATGTTTTAACATTTAGGCCCGAGCCCTGTCCGAGCTCGTGCGATAGTCAAATGAGCCCGAAATAAGCCCGAATTACAGGAACTTAATAAGTGAATACAAAATTGAATTTTTATTGAGAACAATTCAAGGTTTAATTTTGAAGTTGTGCTTCAAGAGTTCTCCAGAAAGAGCGGTCCAATCAAGATTGTTGTATAATGTATTTATAAAGTTAGGCCCAAAAAAAAAGCTCGAGAAATATCGTTGTATGTTTAAAAATTTATGGGCCGAGCCCGAAGTGATATATCCTTTGTAGACCCGAGCCCATACCGCGGGCCGGGTCAGACTTAAGCCCGCGGGCACGGCTCGAGCTCGTGCAGGCCTCTACCTTGAACAGAATGGAGGCAATGAAGAGAAACATCTGAGTAATTAACTAACTAAGTAACTCTATGGCCTATTTTACATTATAGAAAGCTTTTAACAACATAAAATAAGTCAAAGCTGAAATAAACGCTGGTCATTAAATCTCATCGAGCAGAATAAAATGATATATCTGTTTGCAATTCCTCATGCGTAGTTTCCCAGAAAATCAGGATTTATAAAAACATATTATTATTATTATTATTATTATTATTATTATTATTATTATTATTATTATTATTATTATTATTATTATTATTATGTTTTGTTTTACAAACTTAAACTATCATGCTGTACTATAACCACGCTGAGCAATGATTATTTCTGACAATTTTCCTGTCGGGGATTCTGAATGCACCGGGGCTGAAAGTAGTATGGTAAGACACCGATGGCGTGATGTGTGATCTCAATTTCAGCGCTAGGATCAACTAGGCGGTCAAAACCAAGGATGTTATAAATAGGGGATCTGTCCATATGTATCTTCATCCTATTAAAATCGATGAAGCCAAAAACAACCGAGCATCGGCACGTCTGATTGGCTACTCTCGTTTCTGACATCATTTGATTGGCTACTTTCGTTTCCGCCGTGATTGTTGGCTCAAAATATTGCGATCGTATTGGACGGAGTGGGCAGAGTAGGGGTGGCAAAACTGTCACGTATGGCTTCAAGATTTTGTTGTAATGGCAAATCCTCTATTTTATAAGATCCTTGGTCAGAACACTATCCGCTTTCTGTTTGGCAAGTTGCTGTTGCCACGTTCTTACCCTACCCCTCTTCCCCGGTCCCTCCCCTCTTCATTCTACCTAAACGTGAAAAAGTAGAAGGACGAAAGAGTCTTTTTACTCAGGATCATTTAATATTGTGTTGGTAGTGGATACAAAATTTCTTTATTTTGTGAAACTATTTTCAGACTAGCGCATGTCTGTTAGTATTTAGCTTCCGTGTTTGAGTTATTTCCTCTTTTTATACCAGCACGTTTAGGTATGCATTCTGCTGTTCCATTATTAGAATTGATTTAATTTCTCTTGCATTTCGTTAAAACAAAGACCACGGAAGATAAAAGACTACGAAAGACTTAATGATGCAATAAACTAGGCTTCCGCAACACGGCCCCCTTTTATCACACCTTCTTGCCTGCGACCAGGGTCGTCATTTAGGGAAGCAGGTGGGGGCAATTGTCCCCCCTAAGAGTTTGAGGAATTCATATACTTTAATCGATTGTCTACTAATATACTAGTACAAAACGTGAAAGTTTTATGTCGGTCTTGTTCTTGCCCCCCTCAAGCGAAGTCTGAAATGACGACCCTGCCTCGACCCTTACAATTAATTTCCTATTTATAAGTTTATATTATTATTATTATTATTATTATTATTATTATTATTATTGCGGTTCAGTGCTTACAGTTATAAGTTCTATTTTTTTTTTCCTGTATTTAAATCTGCAGATTTTAACGAGTTTCATTTCTCTTTTATTCCAATTGTTTTTAAATTCTCGTAATTCTTCAATGTGCTTTTTTTTTTTTTTTTTTTTTTGTATTTGGAATAAAATGTCTATCAAAAGAAGTTCAATTTTTTTTCAAAGAAAAATATTTTTCTGCTACTAAACCCTAATTACATTTACTTCTTCCTTCTCACCCTCATATCGGACCGCAGTGGTTCAGTGGTAAGCCTGTAGCAATACCCGAATGGTCTCGGGGGTTCGGCTTCGGATCGTGAGGCGCAATCCACTGGGGGTTCGAACCCCTCTTAATAGCATAGTCGGATTTTTAGGTATCCTGAACCTTTCTGTGTTCGTGTCTCTGTCGTGTTTGGATTACGCAGAAATTGCACGAACTGTCCATGCCAAATAGTATTCCAGTTGGGACGAACTTTTAAAAAAGTGGTAGAGCATTCACCTATGGTTCATGAGGTCATTGGTTCGATCCCAGCTCGGGCCAAGTTAGCTTTGTGATGGGGAAACATGCACGTATTACCTCGAGGTTCTCCCGTTTACTTCTACTTCATTCCACCATTTAATTCATTTCTCATCCTCACTATTCTAATTCTTATTTAGACTATCCGGCATGATCTGAAGATGTACGACATAAACTGAAGATTTCATTTTTTTTCAACCTTCATGTTCTCAATATATATATATATATATACTTAATTTAAATTCATATTCTTTGCAATAACATATTTATAGTTGCAGAGTCCTTTTCCTTTCTTTCCCCTCCTCTTTTTTTCTATTGAGAAGAATGAAATGAACCGTAACTTTTGAGGCAAACGTGTTATCTGAGCGCCGCGGACTTTGAAGAGAAACTGAAGCACACTACATGGTTTGAGGTCCATCAACTTGGAGTGCGGAATCGGCAAATCACATATTAAACATGTTCATAATTTTGTACACATTTTGTACAATTTTGTACACCATCCAAATAATTTTGTACACCCCTGTGTTTCCAGTAATTTTCGATCAAAATTCCGCACTCCAAGTTGACGTTTGAGTGCAGAATCACCAGATCCGAGATTTAAGTAGCTAAAAATAATCTGCAAATTTTGTACAATTTTGTACACCTTTAAAATAATTTTGTACACCCCTGTGTTCCGAGAAAAGTACCGTCAAAGTTTCGAACTCGACCATCAACTTGGAGTGCGGAATTCTCAAATCGAAAAATTAACTATCCAAAAAGGATCGACGAATTTTGTACATTTTTGTACACCTTTTAAAAATTTTTGTACACCCCTGTATTTCCAAAAAAAATGGCCTTCTACTTACGGATGCCACCATAAGCAAACCATTAAGTTGGAATGCCGATTGGCAATATATGACATATAATTACCGCATTTGATTCAATATATGCCGTAAAATTTTGTACACCTTCCGTAGAATTTTGTACACCATCCAAATAATTTTGTACACCTCTGTGTTTCCAGTAATTTTCGATCAAAATTCCGCACTCCAAGTTGACGTTAGAGTGCGGAATCACCAGATCCGAGATTTAAGTAGCTAAAAATAATCTGCAAATTTTGTATAATTTTGTACACCTTTAAAATAATTTTGTACACCCCTGTGTTCCGAGAAAAGTACCGTCAAAGTTTCGAACTCGACCATCAACTTGGAGTGCGGAATTCTCAAATCGAAAAATTAACTATCCAAAAAGGATCGACGAATTTTGTACATTTTTGTACACCTTTTAAAAATTTTTGTACACCCCTGTATTTCCAAAAAAAATGGTCTTCTACTTACGGATGCCACCATAAGCAAACCATTAAGTTGGAATGCCGATTGGCAATATATGACATATAATTACCGCATTTGATTCAATATATGCCGTAAAATTTTGTACACCTTCCGTAGAATTTTGTACACCATCCAAATAATTTTGTACACCCCTGTGTTTCCAGTAATTTTCGATCAAAATTCCGCACTCCAAGTTGACGTTAGAGTGCGGAATCACCAGATCCGAGATTTAAGTAGCTAAAAATAATCTGCAAATTTTGTACAATTTTGTACACCTTTAAAATAATTTTGTACACCCCTGTGTTACGAGAAAACTACCGTCAAAGTTTCGAACTCGACCATCAACTTGGAGTGCGGAATTCTCAAATCGAAAAATTAACTATCCGAAAAGGATCGACGAATTTTGTACATTTTTGTACACCTTTTAAAAATTTTTGTACACCCCTGTATTTCCAAAAAAATGGCCTTCTACTTACGGATGCCACCATAAGCAAACCATTAAGTTGGAATGCCGATTGGCAATATATGACATATAATTACCGCATTTGAATCAATATATGCAGTAAAATTTTGTACACCTTCCGTACAATTTTCAACACCATCCAAATAATTTTGTACACCCATGTGTTTCCAGTAATTTTCGATCAAAATTCCGCACTCCAAGTTGACGTTTGAGTGCGGAATCACCAGATCCGAGATTTAAGTAGCTAAAAATAATCTGCAAATTTTGTACAATTTTGTACATCTTTAAAATAATTTTGTACACCCCTGTGTTCCCAGAAAACTACCGTCAAAGTTTCGAACTCGACCATCAACTTGGAGTGCGGGATTCTCAAATCGAAAAATTAACTATCCAAAAAGGATCTACGAATTTTGTACATTTTTGTACACCTTTTAAAAAATTTTGTACACCCCTATATTTCGAAAAAATGGCCTACTTACGGATGCCACCATAAGCAAACCATTAAGTTGGAATGCCGATTGGCAATATATGACACATAATTACCGCATTTAATTCAATATATGCCGTAAAATTTTGTACACCTTCCGTAGAATTTTGTACACCATCCAAATAATTTTGTACACCCCTGTGTTTCCAGTAATTTTCGATCAAAATTCCGCACTCCAAGTTGACGTTTGAGTGCGGAATCACCAGATCCGAGATTTAAGTAGCTAAAAATAATCTGCAAATTTTGTACAATTTTGTACACCTTTAAAATGATTTTGTTCACCCCTGTGTTCCGAGAAAACTACCGTCAAAGTTTCGAACTCGACCATCAACTTGGAGTGCGGAATTCTCAAATCGAAAAAATAACTATCCAAAAAGGATCTACGAATATTGTACATTTTTGTACACCTTTTAAAATATTTTGTACACCCCTGTATTTCGAAAAAACTGGCCTTCTACTTACGGATGCCACCATAAGCAAACCATTAAGTTGGAATGCCGATTGGCAATATATGACATATAATTACCGCATTTAATTCAATATATGCCGTAAAATTTTGTACACCTTCCGTAGAATTTTGTACACCATCCAAATAATTTTGTACACCCCTGTGTTTCCAGTAATTTTCGATCAAAATTCCGCACTCCAAGTTGACGTTTGAGTGCGGAACCACCAGATTCGAGATTTAAGTAGCTAAAAATAATCTGCAAATTTTGTACAATTTTGTACACCTTTAAAATAATTTTGTACACCCCTGTGTTCCGAGAAAATTACCCTCAAAATTTCGAACTCGACCATCAACTTGGAGTGCGGAATTCTCAAATCGAAAAATTAACTATCCAAAAAGTATCTACGAATTTTGTACATATTTTTACACCTTTTAAAAATTTTTTGTACACCCCTGTATTTCGAAGAAAATGGCCTACTTACGGATGCCACCCTAAGCAAACCATTAAGTTGGAATGCCGATTGGCAATATATGACATATGATTACCGCATTTGATGCAACATATGCCGTAAAAGTTTGTACGCTTTCCGTAGAATTTTGTACACCATCCAAATAATTTTGTACACCCCTGTGATTCCAGGAAATTAGCTCCAAAATTTCGAACTCAACCATCAACTTGGAGTGCGGAATCTTTATATCGAAGAATTAACTAGCCAAAAATCTTATACAAATTATGTACACTTTTGTACACCTTTTAGAAAATTTTGTACACCCCTATATTTTGAAAAAAAATGGCCAATTTATGAATGCTACCATAAGCAAACCATTAAGTTGCAGTGCCGATTAGCAATATATAACATAAAATTAATGCATATAATTCAACATATGCCGAGAAATTTTATACACTTTCCGTAGAATTTTGTACATCACTCAAATAATTTTGTACACCCCTGTGTTTCCAGAAAATTAGCTCCAAAATATCCAACTCAACCATCAACTTGGAGTGCAGAATCTTGATATCGAAAAATTAAGTAGCCAAAAATTATCTACGAATTTTTTACATTTTTGTACACCTTTTAAAAATTTTTGTACACCCCTGAATTTCGAAAAAAAATTCCTTCAAGTTACGGATGCCACCATAAGCAAACCATTACGTTAGAGGGTCGATTAGCAATATATGCCATATAGTTAACGCATACGAGTCAATATATGCAGTAAAATTTTGTACACCTTCCATAGAATTTTGTACATCATTCAAATAATTTTGTACACCCCTGTGTTTCCAGAAAATTAGCTTCATAATTTCAATCTCAACCATCAACTTGGAGTGCGGAATCATCATATCGAAAAATAAAGTAGCCAAAAAATATCTACGAATTTTGTACATTCTTCCACAATTCTAAAAAAATTTGTACACCCCTGAATTTCGAAACAGATGGCCTTCAACTTACGGATGCCACCATAAGCAAACCATTACGTTGGAGTTCCGATTAGCAATATATGACATATAATTACCGCATAAGATTCATAATTTGCAGTAAAATTTTGTACACCTTCCATAGAATTTTGTACATCATTCAAATAATTTTGTACACTCGTGTGTTTCCAGAAAATTAGCTCCAAAATTTCGAACTCAACCATCAACTTGTAGTGTAGAATTATCATATCGAAAAATTAAGTGGCCAAATATAATCTACGAATTTTGTATACTTTTGTACACCTATTAAAAAGATTTGTACACCCCTGTATTTCGAAAAAAAATAGTCTTAAATTTACGGATGCCACCATAAGGAAACCGTTACGTTAGAATGTCGATTAGCAACATATGATATATAATTAACGCATATAATTCAATATAGGCCGTAAAATTTTGTACACCTTTCTTAGAATTTTTTACATCATTCAAATAATTTTGTACACTAATGTGTTTCCGGAAAATTAGCTATAAAATTTCGAACTAACCATCAACTTGGAGTGCGGAATCTTCTTATCGAAAAATTAAGTAGCCGGAAGTTATCTATGAATTTTGTACACTTTTGTACAGCTTTTACCAAAAATATGTACATCCCTGTATTTCGAAAAAAAATGGCCAACTTATGGATGCTACCATAAGCAAACCATTAAGTTTCAGTCCCGATTAGCAATATATAACATAAAATTAATGCATATGATAGAACATATGCCGCAAAATTTCATACACTTTCCGTAGAATTTTCTACACCATTCAAATAATTTTTTTTTACACCCCTGCGTTTCTAGAAAATAAGCTCCAAAATTTCGAACTCAACCATCAACTTGGAGTGCGGAATCTTCATATCAAAATATAAAGTAGCCAAAAAAACCTGCGAATTTTGTACACTTTTTAACACTTTTTTAAAAAATCTGTATACCCTTGAATTTCGAAAAAAATGGCCTTCAACCTACGGATGCCACCATAAGCAAAATATTAGATTGGAATGTCGATTAGCAATATATGGTAAATAATTAACGCATATGATTCAATGTATGCCGTAAAATTTTGTACACCTTCCGTAGAATTTTGTACATCATTCAAATAATTTTGTACTCCTCTGTGTTTCCGGAAAATTAGCTATAAAATTTCGAACTCAACCATCAACTTGAAGTACGGAATCTTCATATCGAACAATTAAGTAGCCAAAAATCTTCTACGAATTTTGTACACTTCTGTACACCTTTTAAAAAATTGTACACCTTTGTATTTGGAAAAAAAATGCCCTTCAACTTACGGATCATAATATAAACAAACCATTAAGTTGCAGTGCCGATTAGCAATGTATGACATATAATTAGCGAATATGATTCAATATATGCCGTAAAATTTTGTACATCTTCCGTAGAATTTTGTACACCTTTAAAATAATTTTGTACACAACTGTGTTCCGAGAAAATTAACCATCAAATTTCGAACTCATCCATCAACTTGGAGTACGGAATCTTCATATCGAAGAATTAAGTAAATAAAAATAATCTACGAATTTTCTATACTTTTGTACACCTTTAAAAAATTTTGTACACCCCTGTGATTCGGAAAAAATAGTCAAACTTACGCATCCTACCATAAGCAAACCATTAAGTTGGAGTGCCGATTAGCAATTTGTAACATATAATTAGCGAACATGATTCAATGTATGAAGTAAAATTTTGTACACCATACGTAGAATTTTGTACACCATTCAAATAATTTTGTACACCGCTGTGATTCCAGGAAATTAACTCCAAAATTTCGAACTCAACCATCAACTTGGAGTGCGGAATCGTCATATCGAAGAATTAGAAGGCCAAAAATAATCTACGAATTTTGTACACCTTTTAAAAAACTTTGTACATCCCTCTATTTCGAAAAAAAATTGCCTTTAACTTACGGATTCTACCAGATGCAAACCATCAGAATGCCGATTAGCAATAACAAACATATAGGTAGCGGATATGATTGTAAATGCCATGTAGAACTTTGTATATATTTCTAATAATTTTTACATGATTCAAAAATTTTTGTACACCCCTGCGTTTCGGAAAAAAATGACTTTATTGCTACGGATTCTACCATAATCAAATCACTTACCTGTAGTGTCGATAGCAATATCAGGCATATAATTATCTTATATTTTTTTACATATCCCTTAGAATTTTGTACACCTCTGTTTTTATGGAAAATTAGTTTCAGAATTTCTAACTCCGTCATCAACTTCAAGTTCGTTATCATCATATCGAAGATTTAGGTAAGTAAAAATAATCTACGGTTTTGTACTCTTTTGTACACCTTTAAAAAACTGTTGTGCCCCTCTGTTTCTCGGGAATATGACCCTTAAATTTACGTAATGTATCAAAAGGAAAATATCAACTTGGTGTGCCGATTTGCAATATCGGACATTTAAGTAGTGGGAATGGTTGTACATGTACATGGATTTTGTACACCTTCCGTACAATTGTGTACACTTTTAATGTATATTTGTATACCCATGTGTTTCCAGAAAATTACCTTAAAAGTTTCGAAGTCAAAGATCAACTTGGAGTGCATAATCATCATATCGAAAATTTAAGTAACGAAATGTAATGTACAAATTTTGTCATACATGTCCATAGCCCGTCATAAGGGTGTGTATACTCTACGAGTTCAACACCGTTGCAGTGATGCTGAAGATATGTCAGACCTTTTGTGAGGGTGTTGTAACTGCACGGACAGAGCAGCGGTGGTTTAACAGGTTTAAGGACAGTGACGAAACACTCGGAGATGAACTACGTACCGAGTGTTTCGTCGAAACACTCGGAAAACCAACATGTACAAAATGAATATCTTCAGGCAGCAATTGAGGCGATCAACAGAAGACATGTGATGATCTGGGACTACAATTCATTGAGTGGAGAAACCATTCGACAGCACCTCCATCAACTTGGGAAGCACTACATGTTGGGTCGATGGGACCCAGATGATTTGACTCCGGGTCAGAAGGTACACGTGTTTCTTTGCTGTTTCGTCTGAGGGAGGAGCCATTTCTGGTCAGGGTGTTAACAAGTGATGAGAAGTGGGTCCTGTACGAAGCCATGGTGATGTCATCATAAATTACCATCGCATGAACCGATTCCTAAACAGTCGAAACCAGAAGAAGATCTCTTGTGTCTTTGGTGGACTTCTCGCGGCATCGTGCATCGGGAACTGCTACCAGCTGGTCCAGATTATTAATGCAACTGTGTACTGTCAGCAGTTGAGCTGTGTTAGAAACAAAAGTCAAAACTCTGGAAACAGCACTTCTGAATCGCAGAGAGGTCCTCCTGTTACAGAATAACGCTAAGCCCCACATGGCTAGATGACCCGGGACACCATTCTACGCATTGGATGGGACACACTATTGCATCTGCCCTACTGCCCAGACATTGCACCATCCGATTATCACCTGTTCTATTCCTTGCACAATCACCTTCAAGAATGCCAGTTCAAATCCCTAGTAGAGGTGCAAAATGCTTTTGATACTTTCTTTGCTTCACGACCCACCAAGTTCTTCCGCGATGGAATCCATGGCCTTCCAGAATGTTGGCAGAAGGTCATCCATGGTGATGGGGACTATTTTTCATCTTCCAGGTACACTCATGTCCAAAATTATTGTCGCATGTCTATAAAAATATTGTTGTAGGCATATAATTTGATAACGAATTCGCCCGGTATTTCTTATAATGTTAGTATCTTTGTAATCGGCAAAGACATGTATGTGGCAAATTTCATGTCAAAAGAGCAGTATATAAGAACAATAAAACGAAAATAAAACTAACTTGTTGATTTAGCAACATTTTGTTTTAATCATCTTAATTTTCGCATTTATAATTCTTTTCCTATGAAATTTACCACAAATATACATTTCCCGATTATATACACATACTATCAGTATTAAAAGCACCCTTCAAAATCATTATCAAATTATATTCCAATAAGAAGACAGTTATGGATATGCTACAATCATTTTGAACATGAGTGTACGTCTTAAGTACATATCGATGTTCGAAGGTGGTGGGTGAAAAACGACAGAACTTTCTAGGTTACCTTTATAACAGAAAGGAAAAATACTAGTCCTACATCCTTTGAAAAATGAGGGAAGAGAAAGTATTGAACTATTTAGGTTTAAAATTAGAAAAAAACTTATTTTCCAATTCAACGTTAATGCTTATCGTGTAGGTAACCCTGATTGGAGGAAACACTGCAAACAACAATGTATAAATATTGTGCAGGTGGTGAGACCTGACTACATTCAGTGAGAGCCCTATTTGTTTAAACCTGTAGCTAGACTCAGTATTCGTAGTTTCACGTGACAGGCTGTTGGAAGCAGTTGATAAGAGAGTTGTGTCTTTCCTGAAAACAGAAGCATTGTTATATTGTCAACTGATATGTGGCGACCGTGGGTTGACATTACTGAGAAGAATGTCACCTCAACAACAGAGGTAAAGTTAATTTCTATACCATATTTATTTTCCATTATTATTATTATTATTATTATTATTATTATTATTATTATTATTATTATTATTATTATTATTATTATTATTATTATTATTATTAATTGCTATCACAATAACTCAATAGTTGTTCATGACTGATACTAAAAATTGAAATTGTAGTACTGGAATTCACAAGGGAGGGTCACGAATTTGCTCCGCTGAGATCCGAACGAGACAATTGTGTTTGCATTTGGTATGTTGTAACTAGACGATTCCCAACGTTATACGTGCCACCAGGCGGGATATCGTGAGTTACAACATATTTTGTAACGTAAAAGCTACAAAAAAAAAAAAAAAAAAAAAAAAAAAACTGGCAGAATAGTTTGAATCGAGTTTTTTGTTCGGAAACGGTTGGGTAAATGGAAAAGTCGACGAACACGAATCCCATCATTTTTAAGGACACACTTTTTGAAGTAAAAAACTTTGCTCCGAAGTCCCCCGCAAAACTTTCAAATGGCAAGGGGAGTTAAGTAGCACATCGTTTGAAAACTGTTGTAAAAAGAAAGAAAATGGAGCAAGTCTCGACTCTCTACGACAACCCTGTAAAAAAGGATGGCGGATCAAAATGTGAATAAAAACAATTGAAAAGTTCATGGTCACCGCTATAAATCGGAAACGATAAGACAAGTGTGAAAAATGGAAAGGAAGTGTGGTATTATTTTCAAAGTACAACGATTTAAGTTAAAAAGTCTTGTCCCAGGGTCTCCACAGGGTTCCAGGTGGAATCCAACTAAAAAGTTTCAAATTGCAAGAGGGGTTAAGTAGCACATTGTTTGAAAGCTGTTGTAAAATGAAAGAAAATGGAGCGAGTCTCGACTTTCTACGACAACCCTGTGCAAAATGACGGCGTGTCAAAATGTAAACAAAGGCTTAATTGAAAATCTATGGCCACCTTTAATCCAAGATGGCCGTTTAAAACCTAGATTGAAAGGATAAGCATACCAAACTGCTGAAGCTAGGAAAAACAAATTTGGCATGAATGTTGATCAATAGGTGACGAAAAGATGCGATATGTTCAAAAACGCGACATCTTGAGTTCAAAATGGGACACTGTGTACCGAACGCAGGTCCAACTCAAACCACTGGTGTTGCAGAAGCGAAATGTGGTATTTACGTTTATGGTTAATACAAGATATCCACAAAATATCAAAGAGTATCATCTGTAATCCAATACGGCTGCCAGCGTGAAAAATGAGTTTACATATAAATAAGCTATTTCTTGAAATATTGTGACAAACCAACAAAGTTTGCGTAGCTCGATGCACTGAAATGATTTACCCGTGGTTTGGTACTGCTTGCCAATCTTGTAAATGAATGTTTTTTGTATATTTAATATTGCTTGAAATATTGCGATCAAACCAACAAATGGCATACAAAAACGGCTTGCTGCTATCTATTACCGTTTTCGTTTTATAGCCATTCTAATTTGGGGCTAGAATTAAATATCAGGTACAAAATAGCATTGGTAAGCGACTGTTAAAGGAGATGCTGAATTTGTTAACGCTTTATATATATATATATATATATATATATATATATATATATATATATATATATATATATGTGTGTGTGTGTGTGTGTGTGTATATGTGTGTGTGTGTGTGTATGTGTGTGGTAAACAAGCCTTGTTTTTTGAGTGGAACAGAAGAAAGGGGGCAACACATATGCTTGACTGGAAAGCAGGTTTTTATCTGGGATTTAATATTACAAAGTAAAGAAATGTTCACTTTTTTAAAATTATGTTTTCACTTGACCAAATCATTTGATGTTTATGAAACTTCTCAATTTATTGGTGATAGAATAGAGTATTTTTGGAAGGCAATCTTTAATTACACCCTTTTTTACTGACGGCAACCGATATCTAGGAGGAAGTGATTTGGGTGGGGGTATTTTATCAATTTTAGATGGCTTACGAAATTGGAAGTATTTTGAGGCAATTATAAAACTAATAAAACAAAGTACAATTGATTTAAATATTATGATTCTACTAGTAGAGTACTGCAATTAATGCGCAAATTCTAGCTTTTTATAAAAAATATCCAGATATAAAATTCGATTTTAGTAATTTACTATACAATGGAGGGTAATAGAGCCTTTTGTTGTTCATATTCGTCAATAAAACATTAAATCCGCTTTCTTTCACCTATATTCCCCAATGTGGCAAAATCCTTGTTGACTATTATTAGTCTATTATTATTATTATTATTATTATTATTATTATTATTATTATTATTATTATTATTATTATTATTATTATTATTATTATTAACATTACAATTTCAAAAAGTTCCTTAATCAGTGTGTAACAAATGAACTACTCAGAATTTTGATATTAAACTTTGTGTATTAATTAAATAATAAAGGCAACAGTGTCGTTAAGATGCAGCTCACTAGAAGTATCTGCATCAATTCCAGATTATGTGTATTTGTGATTGAGAATTAGATAGCGGTAAAATGGCGTATGCTCCCAAGAACTTCGTCTACATGAAGGTATTGCCCCCAAAGAACTTCTGGGCTGAAACAATGTTCTCGTTCGTGAAAACCAAGGGTATTGACGTCTCGTAAAAAGTATCAGGACCGACGTGCGACTGCGGTGTAAATTTAGGAGGAATTCGAGTAGCATACTTTACAGCGTGTGTCTACAATCACACTCCGTCACGAGTTTTATTCCATGGATATACGGTATAGGATTTATACAGAAAAAACAGGTGATAAGGGGTTTTAGCACGATTCTAATGACGCCCCACGATTTTAATCAATGGATGCAACATTGATAACTGATGACTAGAAATGTGTGATATATTCGAGTTAATCGTTCTTGACCTTCTTCCAAACCACGGACTGCGTTTATGTGCAACGGACGCCCAAAGACTAGCATGCATGATCCGCAGTTTCCCCAAATTGTGAAAACAGTGGTTCTGTTATGAGGGACACAATATCCTGGTATTGAGTGGGTCGTTCGCTTATGCTTACCGGTTGCTTCGGTGTTCGTGATTATTCTGGTGCTATTTTATTACACCATGCGCATTCTATGGTCCAGCTGTTGTTTCCAGACAATGAGGTCATTTTCCAGGATAATAATGAGTTCATTTATCCAGCTGAATCTGTTGCAACGTGCTTTACGGAACGTCGGGATGAAGTTAGACATCGCCTAGGTCACACAATCCCCATACCTAAACAATTGAACACCTGTGGTACAGTTTAGGAACATGAACCCGGCACAGATTTCCTCCTGCAACCGATCTTGGAATTAAGTGATGCAATGAAAGTGGAATGATAATATTTTAGTTACTTTATTTTGTTTACGAACATAATTCCAGATACAGCTGAACGCCAGTTTATACAGAATAATCTAACAAATCAATGTGCGTTATATTAAGGCAATGAAAAAAATAACATCATCAACAATAACACTACGTAAAGTAATAATAACTAGAAAAATTCATAATAACGAATTGAAATTTATTCCTTGCAATGACGGCGTAATAGAGTTAAATGCAGCTTCACTATTAAATAAAATTAAGGTGTGTGATAATTCGTTGTATAATTTTGGAAGCCTGAGGAGCAGAGAACGTTGAACTATTACGAGTCTAGTTCGTGGAATGTAAAACAAATGTGTCTTTCGTGTTTGTCTGAATGGAATTGGAAAATACAGTTCTCTAAGTAGTGTTTTGATCCTGAGTTGGTCGCTTAAGAGTTTATATAGGTATTTGAGATCACTAATTTTTGACAGGTGCCAAGTAGCTGTACATTTAGGGTTCGTAAAAGTGCGTGTTTTGTAACCGCACGAATTCGATTTGCGCAAGGTACTCTGAAACGTACTATGCCAAGAAACAAGTTTAGCCTGGATAGGTTTGTAGCAGCTGTCATTGTTCAGATAGGTGAACAGTACTCCAGTTTTGGAGAAACTATAGCCTTGTAAAACGTTGCTAAAGAATGCTGTTTCCGCATTTTTCTATCTGTAAGCTGTCATAATAAAGGATGCGCAAAACAGTTTCCCAACGACCAACGAGTCAACGTTACTAGGAAGTTTTTGTATCACTACTATAGTGCACTTAATTTAACTTTATCACTCTTTAATTTATTTTCTTTTGGTAATTTGATTATGTTTTTTTCCTCAGGTTAAACATTCTAGAAATGTGGGTCGTCCAGTCGGATTCCCAATTGAAAGAGCAAAAGAAATGTTTTTGGCAGAAAAAGATAGTATAACTTTAGGTGGAAAGATAGCACCTAGAAAAAATGCAGTATGGCAAAGGATGAGTGAACAGTTTGCAGAAATTTACAAAGTATCTCCTGAAGCATTATTTTTAATCGTGCGAACAAACAGATACAATGTTCACGATCTGCTTCAGGTTAATTATTGTAGTGCTAGTGAAGAAGAAGTGAAAGAAGTTTCTTCAGATGAAAGTTATGTTTCTTCAGATAGAAGTGGTGCAACAGATTTCGCTGAATATGGTAATTTTGAAGAAATGTCAGAGCCAAACAAATTTACAATCATATTTTCTCCAGAAGAGTGGACTAATGTAGCTCCAGAAGAAGTAAAATACAAAAGCAAATCGCACGGTTATGTTGCCGTTAGAAGATACAAAGTTTTAAAAAGGCGTTGGTGGACTAATGTAATTCACAGAAAGATGTACAAGTACACTCGAGCTCCATGTAAAATGATCTATAAAGGTGGTAAAATTTCCGTAACTGGAGATGAACCATGGTGTAAAATAAAAGGGACATGCACAGTATGCGGAACAACTCTCTGTGGAGTAATTAGAAAAGAACCCACTATTGGCGAGTCTGTGAAAATTGAATGCATCATGAGAGGAAATTATAGTATGAATCACAAGAAAGCTAAAAGGCCTTTAAAAGGCTCAGCACGCCAATGTGCAATCGCAGAAATGGGAAAGAAAAAAACTCCCAGTTTTTATAGACGAGAGTTTGCATCTACGGAAATGCAAAGGGGAGAACAAGAGCCAAGCCATTTGCCATCGCTACCAGCTCTCAGAACAGCAAAATACCAACTTGCTAAGCATTCTAAATTGCATGAGGATCCTATGTTGGCTGTGGTTATAGCAAAACACCAACCGCTCTTTAATGATTATATTAAGGATGTTTGTTACGAAAAAGTTGGGATACATTTGTGGAGCTCTGCACAAGTTCAATCCGAAAGATTGTATATATTAAACAATGATTCATCAAGGCTCTCAATAGATTGTACAGGAGGTATAGTTCGGAAAGTAATTAGAGTCAATGGTGAAAAATCAGGGCATATATTTTTATATGAAGCTGTAGTGAGAGACCCAAACACTGATATGCAGTATCCTGTAGCAAGTATGCTATCGGAGAAAAATGACAACGAAACTATACGACATTGGCTAGCATTGTGGATACGAGATGGGGCCTTAGTACCAAAAGAAGTGGTTACAGATATGTCTGTTGCACTTGTTACTGCATGTTTGAAAGCCTTCACAAGATTTACCTCAATACAGGATTATTTGTATGAATGTTCTAAAATTTTGAATGAAACCCAACGACAAACATTAAACCTACCTACCTGTTATTTACGTTATGATGTTGCACACTTTATAAAACACATAACACAGCTGAAATCACTAAAACAGCAAATTCGACGTACCAGGCAGTTCTACATCAGAGCATTGGCATGCGTCGTTCAAAATAAAGATATAGATGATGTTAGAATTCTGTTGACCCATATATTTATAGTTGCAATTTCCGAAACAGAAGGACAGAATGTGAAGGATGGTTCAGACACACCTTGTGAAATAAGTAAGCGTTATTTGCAAAGCAGGTTAAGCACAGAGCTTAATGTAGAAGACAACTTCGCACAGGATTCTTGCTACTCTGAGTTTCAAGAAGCTGAATCAGGCACCACCAACAAACCTTTTCGGCTTTGGGCAGAGAACATTGTAGAACACGTAAAACAGGAGATAGATTCTATTGAAGGGTCAAGAGGGAACCAACAATATCTCCCAAATATAGTTCCTGAAATCGTAAAGTTATGCGAAGTATTGCCTTTTTGGTCAGGGATCATGTCACCATTCTATGAGTCTTCCAATGTTACTGCTAGCAGTGCTACAGTAGAAAGTAGTTTCAATGACTTGAAGAACAGAGTTTTTAGACATTTGAATATGCCAATAAGAATTGATGAATTCGTCATATCTTATATTACTGCTTTGTCTGGAACAATGAATCTTGAGGCAGCTTCTAGAATATTTTACAGAAATACACAAGATAGTCCTATTCGTGATGATTTACTTGGTAGTTTTGATGAACCAAAAGTACAAGAAGAATATAAAAGTAGCACAAATTGTACTCCTCTTAAAATAAATTCAAACCCAACTAAAGTAGAAGCAAATGAAATTACAAGTGGCAAGCAACCGATTTGTGAAAAATGCTCTTCAAGAATTGTACCGGAGAATGATCGCTGTGCTTTCTGTAACGTAGGTGTACATCGCGAGCCTCATTGCTCAAAATTAATTAAGACTACAAAAGGCATATTACTTTCTTGCATTGCCTGTCAAACCATCAGTAATGAAGAGAAGGAAAAACTATTGGATGAAAGAGAATGTGAGAACTGGAGAGGGCTGTCTGACAAGAAGAAACCAAACAAAAGAAAACAATCATCTTACTTAGAAAAGGATATGGAATGGTCGGTTATCGACCTAACTGCAAGTGTGAAATCAGTGCCGATAGGTATTTTAAAAAATGGAAATCGATTGAAGGGTAAGAAATGTGGAGAAAAGATAGTGGTTTTGAGGAACACTTGTGCATTTGATGCTCTTATTCAAATTTTGTGTGTAGGGTACACTGATAGTGAATCTTATAAGAAATTCATTGATGAACATTTGGAGAAATGGGAAATAGCCCCATTAATTAAACAAATATGTTCAAAGAACGTTAATTCCCAGGTTTATAAAAGGAGAACCGAATTTCTCTTTTCTAATTTTAAAGCCACTGAAGGACTAGTCTCAATGGTCACTGTGAATTGTGAAAGTAATATAAGCCACATGACAACAATCGTGACCCGAAATTTCCCTACGCTGGTTGAAATATCGACATGTAACTCATCTTATTGTCCCCTTCCACTGAGAGAGTTCAATCAATCAATAATATGTATTAGTAAACCTGAAAATGAAAATGGTATTCAGGATGCCATAACATATTTTGTAACGGAAGAAAGATATACTAGGTGTCTACAAAGTGAGTCTCTTCCATCAGGTACGTCATGTTCTGTGGAAGATGATAATTCGATGACAACTTACTGCGATGGTAGCAGACATATGAAGAGAAAACTTGTCGGTTATCATTTACTGCTGGAAGTGATTGAAGAAAATGCCAACATGAATGTTGAATGTACGTTTTACCTTAACAACATTCCTCGCAGTATTCAGATAGAGGAAGAAACATTTTCTCTTCGGGGTGCAATTGGTTTCTTAGAACCAAAGCAGAAGATCCTTAAAAGTATTGGTCATTACAGGGCATATGCTTACAGAAGCAATGGAAGTTGGGAACTATATGATGATCTACAGAATTTCAAAAAGGCTTGTACAGGGAAAGAGAGAATAAAATGTCACTTACTAATTTATACAAAGTAAGTGAATATGTTGAATATTTGTATACAATCCACCAGTTCGGCACAATCCACCACGATGTTTAGTTAGTTGCAATATACCTTTCTGGAACAAGGCCTTTCCACAAGTTTTCCTTATGCCTTCAAATTTAACGTGAACATGGAATACCTAAATTTTCACAGCGAATATGATATGCATCACTGTAGTGAAGTCTGAACGAAATGGAATTTCATATAACAGGCAAACTATAACATTATATAATGTAACCTTCAAAAATCCATTCACATGTCATTGGCTAAATATTGGTTACAGCGTTGAGGCAAGACAAATTAGTACGTATCTTATCAATAATCTTTCAGAAAATTATGACAGAAATTATGACAGGAAATTATGAAATTATGCACTTTTGTGTTCAGCACTGCGCAACGGCAACTTGAATCTGTGTTTCAAACACGTTATTTTAGCATTTCAGCTAGTATAAGATAAAATAATAAAATTGGAGTTGCAAAACGTATTTCTTCTTGTAATATAGTTTATAAAATTGTGCGTCAATTAAATTATCTTGAAAAATACCTATAGTGATTTTACTCATTCCTTAAGAAGATATATGTATATGTGCTTCCTCTTCAATAATACTCTACGAAGATAATTGCATTACTCGATTGTGTTATTTTACATTTATGTTATTTTCTAATATAACCTCCATAATCTGCAAATGCATTGTCTAATTTATATTTAATCCATGTATTCTGTCGTCTGATCATAATACTAAGTCGTAATGATATTCGATTCACATATTTTCGGCGAATATGTCGTGAACTATACTTAAATCTTATGTTCATTCAAATTTTGTAAACATTGAAGCCAATAACTTTCCTAGAAATTATTTGGATAATTTTGAAAATGGCTATGGAATTATACAACGGTTTAATATTTTGAGTAGAAGAAGCGACAAGTAACTCTAAACAGTCTATCATTGATTCGGATTATCTGGCGTGTGCACGTTTTCAATTACGTACGTGTAAGACTTTCAGGTCTACATCGGTGACAACTTAGGCTGTTACTATCATAATTACAAATAGCCAAACAACATTATTTTTAATTTTATTAATAAGTGTTACACAGGACAACGACCAATGAGAATGCAATAAGGATTGTTTGTTGGGAATGACAACTATCAACCACAATAAGTAAAGATGACTTTTGGTTATCATGAACGTTACATTTGTTAGAAAAGGAAGATTGATGGCAAGTCATGCTCCAATATTGACGAAACTGGATAACAGATGGAAAGAAGATCAACTTGAAGTACAATCTTACTGTAGTTCTCCAGCTTGCTGATTGTTAGTCTTCGTTTTATTTTATGTTCTACTGAGTGTATTAATTATTATTTATTCAGTTATGGAAGTAAAATTGTCTTAAAATATCTTCTTGAAAATTAAAATTGCCGGCATGACAGCAATCTATACCATGAACATCAGGGTACGGAGAGCATGTCAACTACTCGTTTCCATTACTTGCAGAAAATTATTAATTTTAAACTAGGGGAAGATACATTACAAATAGTTTTAAGTCTGAAAATTGGATTCATTTTACATTAAAGTTCTTTATGCGGCCAGGTATACACTAGTAAAATTGCCTTCAATCCTATTTTACACTGGACAAAGTGCCAAACAGTTTTTTAGGCTCTCCCTTGATTATATTCGCTGGATTCGCTACTATGCACACACACACACACACACACACACACGCACATTATATATATATATATAGTGTTTTAAAAAACACCGACAACGATTGGGAGGTGAATTACCTCCTGGCACGGCACCAAGATAAGACAAGAAGTATAGATCAACCTGGATGCACCAATGCTTCCTTTCAGAGTTATAAGCTGCCGAAAACATGAAAAAATGAACTTTAAAGGTTCTTAGCTCCAAAACTATGGGACCTACCGTAGTCCGGTCAAGACTTCACTTAGGAACTAATATGTGTCGTACCCAAATATCCAAGTTTCACACTCCTGTGGTACTTCCGGAACAATTTTTATAGAGATAGTTTGCTAGTACTTCAAATTATATGCCTGTAGCAAAACTCCCTCTATAAAAATTGTTGCGTAAGTACCGCAAGACTCTGAAACATGCATTTTTGGATAGCGCACATACTAGTTCTTAAGTGAAGTCTTGACCCAACTATGGTAGGTCCAATAGTATTGGAGCTATAGATCTTTAAAGTTCATTTTTACATGTTTTCTTCAGCCTATAACTCCGAAAGGAAGCATTTGTGCACCCAGGTTGGTCTATATCAGGAATCCCCTCCCAAACGCTATCGGTGTTGTTTTGAAACTCCCTATATATATATATATATATATATATATATATATATATATATATATATATATATATATATATATATGTGTGTGTGTGTGTGTGTGTGTGTGTGGTGTGTGTTTACCATGAAAATTGTAGGGGGTAGCAAAAATTTAGGTGGGCGGCCCCCTAGGCCCCCTGGGTATTTCCCTGGATAATGATAAGAAGTAATGTGAAAAGAATAGAATCATAGATCTATAATTCGAATCATCCTACATTATTATAACCATATAACAACGAATTTGATTGCCTTATTATAACATTCGTAAAAACTAATATAATCTACAGCTATGTAATCCTATTATGCTTTTCTTATCCTAATATAATTGTGAAATTTTCGACCATTATTCCCTTTGTGCTCCATTGTTGTTCTTTATTCTATGTCATGTTTTATTTGTACATTGGCAATTCGTGACGAATCTAGTCATTTAATTGCTTTCAGAATATGTATTCATGATAAATGTCTTATTGTCTAAATTTTTCAAGTAAAAAGTAATTTGTAGGGACAGTGTAAACGTATAAAGTTGTCTTTTGGCTGTTCTGTGCCTCTTTATGTTTCCAAGAAACCTATTGCTTTCATATGTTATAACTATTGAATTAACTCATACTTTCCGATGAAGTTATATTGGCTACTATTGTAGTATTTCGTGTATACTGAATTAAGAGACACATAGGTAACAGTGGCTCGCTCATTCATTCGGATTATCTGGTGTAGGCGAGTTTCCAATCCCGTACTTGAAGCGCGTTCTCTATGAATGAGAACTTATTTTCAGTAGGTAAGGCGTAAAAATCTGAAGAAAATGGTAATTGAAGTAATTAGTTTTTCTAATTGAACTCATGAAAGAGTATGACGTGGGTAATTGAAATCATGAAGGGGTATGACGTATATAATTGAACTCATGAAAGAGTATGACGTGTGTAAATGAAATTATGATCGAATATGGTGCATGTAATTGAAGTAATTAGTTTTTGTAATTGAAGTCGTGAAAAGAGTATGACGTATGTAATTGAAGTGATAACGCGTGGCAGATGGTGCCGTTGGCGCCATTACTGTCTGATTTTGCCGCCCGTCTACTTTGTATATTACCGACTGCCGCGTTGTATTGAACGTTAGCTTTTCGATGGCGCCATTATTGTTGCGAGTTTTAGCCCCGCCCGCTTTGAATTTTGCCGCTCGGTAGCCGTGGTTGCTAATGGTATTTTCATTTATAGATACCGGCACACTTTGGATATTTATTTAATATTGTGACCTAAGTAAGAAGAGAAAGTTACTTACCTTTGATGACACGCCCGCTATTTTGCTGGCTATTTCCTGGTTGTTTGTTGTTGCAGCTGTATATAATTTATGGTCATTTTTGTAGTGTTGTCTGTAATGAGAATAATTACAGTGATTTTTTTCCCCTAAATAGGTAAATTTTCCTTTCTTTAGGGATTTTTTTTTGTAGTGTTGCAGCGAAAAAAGGTAACTAGATTTTTGATAATTTGTACGTAAGCTATTGAGTGTTTTTTTATGTACAGTGATTACACTACGTATAGTTACCTATAATATAATTTTTTCACGTAATGAGATCAAACCCTAATTATGAATTATACTTTTACTTTGTTATTAGATTAATTATGAATTTACCTTGCACTTTTTTTTATCTATATAATTGGTAATGGGCAATATTAATTAACCTATAATACTTACCATATGTATATACTTACGTATGAAGAATTGGGCTTTGCCACTTGTGGTCTTTGATGGATGGATTTGTTTCCCAATATGGCGGCGTTGCGTGATTGTTGAACAGAGGTTCCTCCATAGTAGGAGTCTGAAATGCGAATGCGCGCGTTTTTTGCTTGCATTGTTTTTTTTTTTTTTTTTTTTTTGTCCCAATGCTGGCGATTTGCCAGCAACCGTGAGAAGGTTGCGCCTTCTGTGCGGTACTAGATTTAAACATATTATTGGAGGTCTATATCTTTGATGGGCTAAGGGATGTTCGGAGAGCTGGAGTAGAAGTTTCTATTTTGATTGCATTAATAGGAATTTCGGCTGTATAGTATTGGTTTACTGTTGCATTTGTATCCTTTATCTGTAACTGGAGAGAAAAGAAAGAAGAATGAAAATGGGAAACATGAAGTGCAGTGTAACAACACAACACATAGGTAATGGTTAGTGTGACAAGTGAGATCTATCGTCTGTCCAGAGGAGACTCTGGACGTAATGAAGACAAAATGGGTTTCCTGTTAAGACATGAGGTTCTTACTGTGCAGTAAATGATGGTGCTATGTATGGAGGAACTATGAATGTTGAAAATGCTGCAACTGCGTCCAAATCCGGATGATCAGGAGGGAGTGTATATCGGTAAAGTGCAAACAGAAGGGATAAAGGCGTTTCCAATAGCTTGCGAGGTGGATTGTATGGAATGTCTGCTTGCATGGTTGCGAGAAGTAATGGATGTCGGGACTCAAATCTGCTAGTAATATACTTCGATCGCAAAGCTTCAATATGAAATAGAAGGTGTGGAAAAGGCAGGACTTCATAAAGCTCTTGAGTAGGACTCGGGAGCTTTATTCTATAGGCTAGTCGTATGGCATGGCGTTCAAGTATCTTCAGTTTTTCATAATGGGGTTGGAGGGCGGATATCCATGCTGTGAAGCCATATGTCAGGACAGGTCGTAGGAATACTTTGTACGTATTAAGAACAGTATTAGCTCGTAGTCCCCATGTAGTACCTGTGAGACGTTTGAGAAGATTAAGCCTATTATATGCTTTCTGTATTACATTCTGAAGGTGAGGGCGCCAAGTGAGGTGTTGATCAAAAATAATTCCCAGATATGTGACATGTTTAGTTGGATGAACCCGCGTGTTATGTACTTGGATGTTAAGTAGCGAAGGATTTCGATGTACACGAGATCGGCGTTTTGGCGGGAGAAAAACTATAGCTTGGGTTGCTTGCATTGTTTTTTTTTTTTTTTTTTTTTTTTTTTTTTTTTTTTTGCTAGCCGCTTGCGGCTAGCACCCACCCAAAGGGTCACACCCTTTATTCAGGGATGAGGGAGAAAAGGAAAACTCAATGGAGATTGGTAAAAGGTGGATGGTTAGAAGCCAGTTTTTATTTATTTCTTTATTTCCATATAAAATCAAAAAATCAAAAAACAATGTGGAGGGAAGCATCAATTTGCAGCAGCGGGACTTTCTTTGAGCTGCAAGGACATTATGGACTTTGACCATAATCATTCAGTTAGGATGGGATGAGATGAGAATGAGGTGCAATAGACATCACAACAACAGGGAGATGGTTAGAGTAGACACATGCATGTTATCTTCTGATCCAGGGCTACTCTGGATCGTGATGTAGACAGTGGGAGGCCTAGTGAAACAGTAGGACTACTGTGCCGTAGATGGAAAAATGAAAGATGAATCAAGATGCGTGATGAAATCGGCTACGATAGGAAGGTGAAAACTATCTGGCGGTAGGGAGTAGTAGTAGAGAGTAAAGAGTAAAGATAAGGGAGTATGGCGAAGTAAGGTTGTTTTGCGGAAGGTGGCGTCGAAGTGCATAGTATCGAAGAGAAGTGGGTGGTGGTTCTGGAAGCGCTGAGAGATGTATCGTAAACGGAGAGTTTCAATATGATAGAGAATATGGGGAAATGGTGTACGGGCGTATAAATCACGGGTAGGGCTAGGAAGACGTATTCGGAAAGCAAGCCGGAGTGCATGGCGTTCCAGAATTTGAAGACGTTTGTAGAAGGGGGGAGGAGCATCAACCCAAGCTGTAAAGCCATAAGTGAGGACTGGTCGGAGGAAGGCTTTATAGGTATTCAGAAGTGTGGTAGCAGAAAGACCCCACGTGGTACCGGTCAGGCGACGAAGAAGATTAAGACGAGAATAGGCCTTTTTACAGATATACTTGAGGTAGGGAGTCCATTTGAGGTGTTGATCAAAAATAACGCCTAGATAGGTGACAGTTTTACTGAGAGTAATAGGAGTGTCTGAAATGTGAAGATGAAGGTTGGCGGGGTTACGATAGACTCGGGACCGGTGACCAGGTGGTAAGAAGATGATCGCCTGAGTTTTTGTGGCATTGATGGTAAGTCGCCACGTGTTGCACCAAGAAAGAAAGGAATCGATGGCGGGTTGGAGTAAGAGATTAAGGCGAGACATCGTATTTCCCGTAGCAAGAAAGGCAGTATCGTCGGCATATTGAAAAAGGGTGACATTGGCGGGTAGAGTAGGAAAATCTGCAACATAAAGAAGATAGAGAAGGGGTGAGAGAGCCGAGCCTTGTGGAACACCGGAGTGAAGGAAAATGGGATGAGATAGATGATTGTTAATGGATACGTAGGTAAGGCGACAGGTTAGAAAGTGATAAATAAGACGAATGTAACAGTAAGGTAGTTTGAAGTGAAAGAGTTTATAGAGAAGGCCCAGATGCCATACCTTGTCGAAAGCTTTTTCGAGATCAAATAACAGAAGACAGGATGGTTTGGAAGTGTTGAACTGGTTGGTGATGAAAGTAGTGAGGCGGAGAAGTTGATCTGAGATACTAAAGGAAGGGCGGAAACCAGCTTGATGGAGAGGGAGTAAATTATAAGCAGTGAGATGAGTGTGGAGACGGGTGACAAGGATACGTTCAAGAATTTTGCTAAAGACTATTGTGAGTTGGATGGGACGATAAGAGGAAACTGAGTGCGCTGGTTTGTTGGGTTTCAGAAACATTAATGTGGTAGAGGTTTTCCAGGGTATGGGATAAAAGCCAGTGCGAAGGATGAAGGTAAAAATAACGGAAAGGAGGTAATGTAAGATATAAGGACCTTCCTTGATATGACGATATGTGATTTTATCTATGCCGGGGGCAGTGTTCTTTTTTCGAGAGACGGTGTGACAGATTTCCGGGACAGTGATGGGTACAGTGAGTGGGTTGTTTAGAGAAAGCTCATGATCGGGGTGAGGTTGTAAGTTCGGTGAGGAAAGGTTTAGATTATCAGTAGGATGGTGGCGAATAGTTGGATCAGGCGCAGTTCGAGTGAAAATACCTTGAAGATGTGTTGCAAAGGCGTTGGCTTTGGTGGTATCGTCTGAAAGAGGATGATCGCCATCGAGAAGTGGGTAGGGGGTACGGGTACTTTTGCCAGTGAGTTGATGAAAACGCTTCCAGAACTTGGTGGGATGAGAGGTGTCAGCAAGAGTGTTGCACGTTTTAATCCAGCTGCGGCGCTTGTAAGCCACGAGATAATTATGTACTGTACGTTGGTACTGGCGGTGGAGACGAAGGGATTCAGGATTTCCTGTACGGGTAAAGTCTCGATATAGTTGGCGGGAGCGTGTGATGAGCGAGAGATAGTGGGGTGGGAGTGGCGGTTGGTGTGGTTTGATTACGGATTGTGGGATGTATTTCTGCGACGCTGAGTGAATGGTGTTGGTGACAGTGTCAAGAGTTGTATAGAGTTCTATTTCTGTAGTTGGAGGCGAAACATCAGACAGGTTTTCAGAGATGTAGGAGCGGTAATGAACCCAGTCAGCTTTATCGAAACGAGGAGTGGTTCGAACTGGAAAAGACTGGGTATTAGAACGGGATTGCCGGAGAGGGATGGTAAGTTTTACCGGGACATGGTCGCTCCCAAGGGGGTCCAAGACCGTGATCGCACAACGTGCGGAGAGATTGGCGGATGTTATTACCACGTCCGGGGTGGAGTTACTTTCGGGACGAGTTGGTTTGGGAAGAGTATGAATGAACCCAGTAGTGTGAGTAGTGATGTACGTTTGAAAGTCTAGTTTCTGGTGGGCGGAGCGGCTATGGAAGTTCAGATCGGCCATAATAATGAAAGAGCGGAAATGAGAAGAGATGTAGTGAAAGAAATCTTGCGGGATGGAATGACCGGGACGAACATAAAGAGTAGCAACAGTGACGGAAATATGTTTAAAATAAAGCGTAAGAATGAGATGTTCAGGAAGATTAGGAACAGTAGAGAGATGCTGGCGATAAGGAATACTGGGTGGAAATCCGATGGCGACTCCACCATTAGCACGACGTGCTGGAAGAGCATTATCATGTCGAACTAACTGATAACCAGAGAGACGTGGATGGAGGCGTGGGGTCAGATACGTTTCGTTTAAAAGGAACGTAGTAACATGTTCTTCCCGTAGTAGTTGCTCAAAAAGAGGTTGATGTTGTGATAGGGAGCGAATGTTCAAAAACAGAAAGTTTAGTTCCATGATGAAAATGATAGCGAAAGTTAGTTTATGTGAGAGATATTGAAGAGAGTCACACTGTAGTTTGGAGTACATCGGAGTGAAAATAAACAGTAGGACCAGAATATGTGGCTTGAAAGTCGACGTGAAGGATGGCTTTTGCTGTCTGTTGAACCTGTTGTAAGATGTGATGACGAAGGAAAGGATGGATATTCTGAAGAGTTACGGTGATGAAAGACAAGAATTGATTGATGGTGATTGGCTGATATACGGATGATGGCGGAGGAACAGTAGTATCTTGGGTCCCGTGAGGACGGAGAGGAACAACAAGTTCTGGTTTGAAAGGTTCGGCGGTTGGTCGGGCTTTGCATTTGTAGCTATAGGTGGGGTGATTAGAACCACAGGTACTGCAAAGTGGAGGTTGCGTAAGATTTGTGCATGTTTTGGTAGCGTGAGGTCCGGAGCAGAATCCACATTTGGGTGTATTCGGGCATTGAGAAGTGTGATGAGAGTTATAGACTTGGCAGATCTCGCAACGGACGGGGAGGGGTGCCGGTGATTTAGAAGGTTCTACTCTGTGCTTTTTACGATAGATGTAAGCGCCATGTGAAAGAAGATTGTCGATTGTTGATGATGAATTTGTAAGCACACGGACCATGTACGTGTTTCCAGAGGCGTTTTTGATTCGAATACACTTAAGAATAGTGTGGCCGTCAAGTTTGAGTTCCTCGGCAATCTCTTCATCAGTATAGTCAGGTGGTACTCCTCGAATAACAACTGAAAGTGCTGGTGACCGACGAGGTGGTGGAGGTTGTTTCGTAGTAGAAGCAGGTAGTTTCGAAAGATGGGCGTTCTTGCCAAAGATTTCATAGGAATATGTATTTAACAGTGTAGCAGCCAGGTTGGAGTCGGGACTTTTGATGATGATGCCTTTACGGGTTGAGACTATTTGACTGATGTTTGCACGTGGAACGTATTTGGTGAGTCGAAGGTAGAGTTGTTTGAGATCCTGATATTTTGGGTCGTAGTTGGTAAGTAGAAACGAAGAAATTACTGGAGATTGATGATTGCTGACGATAGGCGGATCCTGTGAACGAGGTAAAGATGGAAAGTCTTTGTCCATGTTGAAATGACCTGAAGTAGTAGAAGATGATGATGATTCACTAAGAGTATGTGGACGTTTAGCTCGTGGTGATTTTGACTGAGGATCCTCTGTAGAACGAGGCGAACGTGACCGTTCAGGACTAGGTTGATGTTTACTACGGCGTTCTTTCCGTCTAACGGAAGAGCCGGAATCGATGTGAGAGTGTCCTGGAGAAGACATAGCAAGTGAACACAAAGATGATACTACAATTACAGGTATCAGGTTAAAGACCACCCATTTGGATAGTGGTCTAGGTGAGGAAATGCCCCAGTCTAAACGTGTCGCAACGAGCTACCCTTGGCTGAGATAAGTCTGATAGCTGTTGCTCAGCGAATATCTGTCGAGCAAGTCCCAGGATCGAGGACAGGAATACAAAAAACAGCCGTTCTGACGTTTGGTACGTCACAGCTGATGATGTCGATATTACTATCGACTTGAAAGATGCTTGCATTGTCGTATAGATTGATGGTAATTAAAATTGTGAAGAATTTGGCTGGGGGAAGTTGCATAGTTTAATATATTATTGCATTATGTGATTAATTTATATTAATTTTTTGTTTTAGCATGTACTTAATTATTATAAAATTGAAATAATAATAATAGATAACGAGACATTTTGATAAAGAAAGAGGAACCCCACAGTACTACGATATGTACAACTGTGCTGCCATCTATTGGCAATAATTGCAACTCAATTTAACAGCCACGTTATATGGGAGACTGATATAGAATGAAAGGGGGAGTTAAGGTGAATTACATGAGATTTAGATGTACAAGGAAGAGAACAGAATAAAATAAATAGAGAAAACTATTATTGTTTATTGAATTGAAGCAATATTTAAGCGTAATATATTAGTTTGTAATGAGGTTATTAAGTTATGTTTAACTGGATACGTATGCATTCTGTAGGGTAGTTTATTATTTATTTAGGATTTTTATTTAATAATATGGTGTGTAGAAGTACAGTGAGTCATTATACAGTAGAACAAACTTATATTTTATTTGTATAGATGTTTTTAAGATTATATTCGGGTGCAGTTTTAGTAATGGTTTGCGTTAGCGTATTTGAATGTGCGGAACGGCACATGATGGATTTGGAGCGGGCGGAGTATTACAATTTTATATATTTAATGTTGAATATACTATTTGGTAGTACAGATCCATATATTGCTAAACACACAGAACTTTTTATTGAATATATATATATATATATATATATATATATATATATATATATATATATATATATATATATACATAGTTTGAACATATTTTAATCATTAAACTTTATATTTCCAACAGAGAATGCATTACAGAATGTGTGATAGATATATGAACACAACTTTAATTTATTATGATTAACAATAGTTTAAATTTATTTATTGTGGTTGCATGAAATTAACATTAACAAATTCCTTATCGACAAACGTATATAGATGTACCTTTGAAAAACTAATATCGTTTATTTATTTTGGTTGCATATACCAATCGGAAACTTAGTAGCTAACAATAATTAGGTGTAATGCCTCCCCGCACACAAATCTAAATAATATGTTTATAAATGTTATATTACCCAATCTTTAAATATATAAATAAACTAATTCAATCTGGTAATTGTATATATAATGTTTCCTGCTATGTCAATCTTTGTCTTCATTTCAACTAAAATGCATGAGTTATCTATCATAATTATAATCTCTTTAGTAATAACCCTTATGGTTTGTGTCAATGCAAGCAAACATATGGCATACCATTTCCAATAATCGCAGCAAATATCATAACTGTTTCAAACAAAATACAATTTTACCTGTTGTTATTCTAGTAAAACGTTTTAAATGATTATAAAAGTACTCAAGCATATGTAATACAGTACTGGTAAGTACAATAAGAATAAACATTCAAGTAATGTGCACAGCTAATAATCGTGAAACTAATAAATCTTGTCGTACTTATGGAGATGTTTAAATATCCTTGATATATTAATTCATAATTGTGGCAATGTTGTCATCCTCAATAAGCTATAACCAAAAACCTTTCTATAAATTCAATGGGTATTATATATGTCTAAATTAATAATCATACTACCATAATCATTCTAAGTTATAAATCCAATTATTATAATTAGTTCCACAGCTCAGTCTATCATATAAAGTGAATAAGTTTCCGCTATACAATTACACTGCCTAATAAATTTAGTAACAGTAATTATAAATGGTTGATTCTCTTCGATGTCATATTAATAGCTGAAAATACATAAGGTTTCCATCATATACAGTATCGATGAAATGATAAATTGTAAAACAGTTGTGATGTCATAAAATAATATAAATATGCCATATTTATAAACATGTGTATCTTCCATGAAAAGTTCCTGTTAAAGAATGACCCTTCATAAGACATCGTTCTAAAGGAATTTGCAATATCTTGTTTCCTGCAAAAGTAGTTCAGACTGTATGTGTCACATACTAGTCTTCAAACGTATAATAAAGGTTTTCAGGGAACAGGCATGCTGGTAACTACAGAATGTTCAAATATCATAATACAAACGCTGGGTTATTAAAATGTCCTATTATTGAAATTATACTTCATTCAATGACAGTTCAATTACTTCTTTCACAAGCTAGAGTTAGCGGGTAGTAACCAAGGAAATTATGCCGTCAACAAAGTTTATAAAATGACTTAACAATATCTAAATGAAAACTTTACCAATGCTATGTTCTTGGATTTTTCAAGGAAAAACAATGTATAAAAAAATAATGCTTGTTTGTCAAAGAATATTCAAAGTACATGTTATGGTACAATCTTACTGTGTTCTCTCCAATGTGTGGTTCCATGTATACATATTCGTAATATGACATTCCGTAAATAGTAACACTGGTTGTACTAATACTACTGCATTTTGTGTATAGTAGTATTTCATAAAGTTTCTTATTTTCATAATATTTAAACAATCTGTATCGTCAAAAAATGGAACATGGTCAAAACATTTTGATTACAATGACAGAATCTTGAGGCAAATATCTAAAATTACCGTCAATGTAGTTTTTATCCATCCAAATAAAAAATGATAAATACTATTATCACTAGTTTCTCACTGAATTCTTTTCACCAGTTGGAACTCTCTATTCTTACTTATAATTGGTTGTTAAGCACTCGTTTCGGCTACATATGTGGTTCCTAATTCAATGTTAGTTCCGAAGTTAATTTCAAGTTGACAATATTACGATTATTTAATTTTTTCATTTCAATAGTTATTCCATCATCATTCACCTCCGTATCGGCTAAACATGTTCCTGTAACGCTAAACTCAATAATTTTATTAATTAATCATCTCTAATACTGATACATTAAATTCAATCTTTAATTCTTGACGAAGCTATCTGCAAGTAATTATTTTTTGTAAAAATGATTTATTCCTTCTGTGTTGGTATACCATTCAGCTATCAAACAATAACTGTCCTACAATAATCATTTATTCTGCTCCGTATAGTAACAAACTTTTCAAATAGTCATAAATATATAAAATTTCCCTATATAAATAAACGATATTGGTTTTTCAAAGGTACATCTATATACGTTTGTTGATAAGAAATTTGTTAATGTTAATTTCATGCAACCAAAATAAATAAACGATATTAGTTTTTCAAAGGTACATCTATATACGTTTGTCGATAAGGAATTTGTTAATGTTAATTTCATGCAACCACAATAAATAAATTTAAACTATTGTTAATCATAATAAATTAAAGTTGTGTTCATATATCTATCACACATTCTGTAATGCATTCTCTGTTGGAAATATAAAGTTTAATGATTAAAATATGTTCAAACTATGTATATATATATATATATATATATATATATATATATATATATATATATATATATATATATATATATATATATATATATATATATATTTCAATAAAAAGTTCTGTGTGTTTAGCAATATATGGATCTGTACTACCAAATAGTATATTCAACATTAAATATAACAAATCTTTATTACTAAAATGAGTCATAACTCTATATCCCTATCCACCAACCATGGCAGTTCCCAATTTCCTATATAAAGTAAATTCATATACTGTCTAAATGTATCTCTTGTCTAAATAAGTATACTTTTCCATATATCATGTTGCACAAAATTGGTTGCTTTTAATTTGTAACATGGCTATATAATAGAAGTATCAACAGGAATATGTAATGTAATAAAACATCAGATCAATAATATGCTCTGTGCTGCAAACGCTATAAAATACTTAAACAGTATATCCATAATATGTCCTGTACCACCCAAGGTATAAATTGTTTAAACAGTGTATCCATAATATGTTCTGTACCACCACGGTATATACTGTTGAAACAGTGTATCCATAGTATGTCTTGCGCTGCAAGACGCTATTCAAACATATGTGTTCCATTCTTCAATTAGGAGCTATTGTGTCTAATTTCTTACTTAATGCCCTTGCCAAAAAGTACTAAAATATACTATCATGTTAATAAAGGGTATTTATTCGTAATCATAATCAACATTCATTAGTTCTGTTTATTGTATGTTGGTAAAATATATCTCAATACATTTTTTATGTAAAATGTGTGTAAAATAAGTTTAACTAGTCAATTCTATGTGGTATAAATCCTCAAAGGTTCATAACAGCATTCATGAAAACTCTCCACTACCTACCATAATCAAATTAATGTCATTCCAAAATGGGTACTGGCTATCAATGTCTCATAACTAGGTATAAA
Organism: Thermobia domestica; assembly: GCF_964235325.1. Lineage (NCBI taxonomy): Eukaryota > Metazoa > Arthropoda > Insecta > Zygentoma > Lepismatidae > Thermobia > Thermobia domestica. The sequence goes on from NC_137455.1 coordinate 63,900,955, forward strand.
AGTGTCAAAGAAAACAACCCATGGCAATACTCAAAGTATTTACAAGTCAAAGTGCTTAGGTAATATTAACAAAACAAATATGTATAAATAGGGTTTAGTTCTGTTCATAAAATAATAACTATTGTAAAATCAGCTGTTGTACTGTAATAGGCCTCCCAGAAAATTATATATATATATATATATATATATATATATATATATATATATATATATATATATATATATATATACAATTTCACAGTAAAATCAATGTTTGCATCATGTTCATAGTTATTAATGTTAAGTGTGGTTTCAAAAATGAGCAATGTTTCCAAGTAACACGTTAATATTAAATCTTCAATATGTCTAATCAAATAAAACTTTGAGTAAATAAAATTTATATATATAATAAGTTATATTAGTTTAATAGACATCTTCAAATAATTTTAAGGTTTCTTCATTATATTACTAGTCATATTAAAGGCATAATTAAAGTTTCGTGAAAAATATATGTGCCTGAAATATGTGATGCTTTGAAATCTAAACAATTATTTGCTAGTTGTTAATAAGAAATAGCGCTTAAATCATATCATTGTAAATATCCAGAGTTCATTATCCATAGATATTACAGTTATTGTGTGCCAGCTACATGCACACTATATAAAATTGTGTATTAAACAAAATACTGTCACCAGAAGTTGTAATATTTTCAGATATTATCAAAATCTTATAAATTTCGCGAATTCTTATATCATAATTGTGATCCGTAATTATATATATATCCTTTAATTTAGTTTAGTTTAATATATAATGGAAATAATGAATAACTCCTAATTTTTATATAAAATAATATGGTTAAAACCAAATGTCAGTAAAAAACAATGTGAAATTCTTACATTCTGTACACCTATATACACATTCGGTGTTCATTTAAATCCAAATAAAAAATGTGGTGGTTCAATTAGTTGCTTATTTCTAGTGTAAAGTATTTCTATATAAACATAATACTATAACCAAATACATATGTATATTCTCTGTAAATAAGTAAAATAAGCATTGTATCTATATTGCAAAGCATGTATTTCATATTATACAATAAATAGCTCCAAATATTTACATAGAAATCGATATTAGTACTGTTTTCACCACCAATAATTAAAATACTACCAATAATTATATCTACTAATTCATAAGCAAAATAAAAAATGGTATCAGAAATTCTCTCTTGTAACTATACAGCAATTTTAAATAAGTAAAAAATAGTTCTGTCTACAACATTTTTCGCACTACGTTCTCATAGATCTCATATTTTAAGTATCTCCAAGTATGTCCAACATTAAAATCTATATTGTGTAAATCCAATCAAAATACTGCTGCAAGTTTTCCTACGATCGTACATTTCTGTTTTTTCCACAATTAAAGCATGTGTAAGGTTCTTCTCTTTGACATATAAAAATACAAATAATTCAGTCTGTATTATTATTAAACTAAAATATGTACACATATATCCTAATAAAAAATGTAAATCTTATGTACTTTCACGTTGCAATACATGCGCCAGCATTATTTAAATCAATTCGGTATGTGTTTCCATATAAGTATAATACATGTATTGCAATATATGTACATAGATATATCTACATACATAATACATAGATATATCTGACCATTTTCTATTCATCAGTTCAACAAGTTCTAATCCTGATAATATTTCGTTGTAGACCTCTTCAGCATTACACTTCATACACAATATCTATAATTAATATATAGTAACATATTGCATAAATTATAAATACTAAAGTCTGTATGTATTCTCTTGTTTAAACCGTGCAAATGGTGAAAAACCTTATATCTGCCAAAATGCGGTACAATTTTAATTCACTAAAATGTATCAAAGATTTGTAATAATCAAGTGTTGTACATGTACAACCATGAAAAAATATATCCTAGTAAACCATACAAACCTTACCTGTAAAATTTTAGCTCTATATTATTACCCTAAGTTCAATAAAAATTACTGCAACTAATTCCATACCGCTTAAATGCACATAATATTCAAAGTGGTACGCACATTGTCCTATTCTGTCATACAATTACAGCACATTATTTGTTTCCTTGTACGATATATCCAATAGCATCTTCTTGTATACAATATTATTCCAAAAATATGAAAAAAAATGCAAGCTTTCCATTATCATAATCAGCACCATGGTAAGAAATCTTATACCTGCTAAAAGTGCGGCACAATTTTAATTCAGTAAAATGTATCGAAGTTCTGTAATAAAAAAAAGTATAGTACATGCACAATTATAAAAATATATTCTAGTAAAACACCCAAACCTTACCTGTAAGATTTTAGCTCTATATTATCGCCTAAGTTCAATAAAATTTCTGCAACTAATTCCATACCGCTTAAATGCACATAATATTCAAAGTGGTACGTACATTGCCCTATTCTGTCATACAATTACAGCACATTATTTGTTTTCCTTGTAGAATATATCCAATAGCATCTTCTTGTATACAATATTATTCCAAAAAAATACGAAAAAATGCAAACTTTCCATTATCTTAATCAGCACCATGGTAAGAAACCTTATACTTGATAAAAATGCGGCACAATTTTAATTCAGTAAAATGTATCGAAGTTCTGTAATAAACAAGTATAGTACATGCACAGTTAGGACAAATATATCCTAGTCAAACGCGCAAACCTTACCTGTAAGATTTTAGCTCTATATTATCGCCTAAGTTCAATAAAAATTACTGCAAGTAATTCCATACCGCTTAAATGCACATAATATTCAAAGTAGTACGCACATTGTCCTATTCTGTCATACAATTACAATACATTATTTATTTTCCTTGTAGAATATATCCAATACCATCTTCTTGTATACAATATTATTCCAAAAAAAATAGGAAAAATGCAAGCTTTCCATTATCTTAATCAACAACATGGTAAAAAACCTTATACCTGCTAAAAATGCGGCACAATTTTAATTCAGTAAAATGTATCAAATTTTGTAATAAACAAGCATAGTACATGCACAGTTATGAAAAATATATCCTAATAAGACACGGAACCATACCTGTAAGATTTTAGCTCTATATAATTACCCTAAGTTCAATAAAAAGTATTGCAAGTAATTCCGTACCCCTTAAATACACATATCATTCAAAGTAGTACGCAATTTGTCCTATTCTGTCATATAATTACAACACTTTGGTTGTTTCTCTTGTAGAATATATCCAAAACACCTTTTTCTGTAAAATATTATTTCCTAAATACCAAAATTTATCAAATAGTCCTTGTCGTGTTTCCGTATGTAACATAAACCATCTATTCCGTAGCGTCTATGTGTAATCGTTAATTCTTTCTGAAAATCGCAGGGTCTGTAATAAGACGCTATGATGCCTACATTCATATATAACAATTCTATTTTACAAAAATAAATATTTTTACTTACATAAAAGCACTCTGTACGGATTTAAATTGTTGTAAATACATCAAATATCTATCAAATGTATTTGTTGTTGTTTCAAAGTTAAACCAATTCCTGCAGCAAATCATTCAACATATAACACTTCTCAACACTTAAACCAAACATTATAAGTACTATATTCTTATAATCCAGCACATAATAAATGGTAGCTAATATATTTATCTCTGGTACTTGTTAATTCCGTAGTAGCAATTACATATATATTTTCCGGTTCTCAATCATAGCAAATACAATATACTTAAATATTATGCTTCATACCGTAATCCAATTTAAATTATTTTCAAGCTATTATTTATCTAATTCTTTCAAAAGGAATTCGTGGGCGTCAATTACCATAATGACAATCTTCACCGTCTCGTCAATCTATGCGACATATATTCATCAGTGCAAACCAATACTAAACAATTCCCAAGCAACGTATAAAATTGTAATACTCCGCCCGCTCCAAATCCATCATGTGCCGTTCCGCACATTCAAATACGCTAACGCAAACCATTACTAAAACTGCACCCGAATATAATCTTAAAAACATCTATACAAATAAAATATAAGTTTGTTCTACTGTATAATGACTCACTGTACTTCTACACACCATATTATTAAATAAAAATCCTAAATAAATAATAAACTACCCTACAGAATGCATACGTATCCAGTTAAACATAACTTAATAACCTCATTACAAACTAATATATTACGCTTAAATATTGCTTCAATTCAATAAACAATAATAGTTTTCTCTATTTATTTTATTCTGTTCTCTTCCTTGTACATCTAAATCTCATGTAATTCACCTTAACTCCCCCTTTCATTCTATATCAGTCTCCCATATAACGTGGCTGTTAAATTGAGTTGCAATTATTGCCAATAGATGGCAGCACAGTTGTACATATCGTAGTACTGTGGGGTTCCTCTTTCTTTATCAAAATGTCTCGTTATCTATTATTATTATTTCAATTTTATAATAATTAAGTACATGCTAAAACAAAAAATTAATATAAATTAATCACATAATGCAATAATATATTAAACTATGCAACTTCCCCCAGCCAAATTCTTCACAATTTTAATTACCATCAATCTATACGACAATGCAAGCAACCCAAGCTATAGTTTTTCTCCCGCCAAAACGCCTTTATCAAGTTACAGATAAAGGATACAAATGCAACAGTAAACCAATACTATACAGCCGAAATTCCTATTAATGCAATCAAAATAGAAACTTCTACTCCAGCTCTCCGAACATCCCTTAGCCCATCAAAGATATAGACCTCCAATAATATGTTTAAATCTAGTACCGCACAGAAGGCGCAACCTTCTCACGGTTGCTGGCAAATCGCCAGCATTGGGACAAAAAAAAAAAAAAAAAAAAAAAAAACAATGCAAGCAAAAAACGCGCGCATTCGCATTTCAGACTCCTACTATGGAGGAACCTCTGTTCAACAATCACGCAACGCCGCCATATTGGGAAACAAATCCATCCATCCATCAAAGACCACAAGTGGCAAAGCCCAATTCTTCATACGTAAGTATATACATATGGTAAGTATTATAGGTTAATTAATATTGCCCATTACCAATTATATAGATAAAAAAAAGTGCAAGGTAAATTCATAATTAATCTAATAACAAAGTAAAAGTATAATTCATAATTAGGGTTTGATCTCATTACGTGAAAAAATTATATTATAGGTAACTATACGTAGTGTAATCACTGTACATAAAAAAACACTCAATAGCTTACGTACAAATTATCAAAAATCTAGTTACCTTTTTTCGCTGCAACACTACAAAAAAAATCCCTAAAGAAAGGAAAATTTACCTATTTAGGGGAAAAAAATCACTGTAATTATTCTCATTACAGACAACACTACAAAAATGACCATAAATTATATACAGCTGCAACAACAAACAACCAGGAAATAGCCAGCAAAATAGCGGGCGTGTCATCAAAGGTAAGTAACTTTCTCTTCTTACTTAGGTCACAATATTAAATAAATATCCAAAGTGTGCCGGTATCTATAAATGAAAATACCATTAGCAACCACGGCTACCGAGCGGCAAAATTCAAAGCGGGCGGGGCTAAAACTCGCAACAATAATGGCGCCATCGAAAAGCTAACGTTCAATACAACGCGGCAGTCGGTAATATACAAAGTAGACGGGCGGCAAAATCAGACAGTAATGGCGCCAACGGCACCATCTGCCACGCGTTATCACTTCAATTACATACGTCATACTCTTTTCACGACTTCAATTACAAAAACTAATTACTTCAATTACATGCACCATATTCGATCATAATTTCATTTACACACGTCATACTCTTTCATGAGTTCAATTATATACGTCATACCCCTTCATGATTTCAATTACCCACGTCATACTCTTTCATGAGTTCAATTAGAAAAACTAATTACTTCAATTACCATTTTCTTAAGATTTTTACGCCTTACCTACTATTTTCAGCCTACAAATGTGGCAGCTCACTAATCAGATTACGTTGTACATTATTGCCAAACGAAGTGAGCTAATGGGATAACTCGATCTGCATTTGTGCTTTTGTCAGTACCACGCTACAAGCCCCAATTTTGGTTCTTTTGACTTCAAATTGTTAGGGTGGACTCGTGAGATAGCTTTTGCTGTAGTTTTGGCGGCGATCTGATGAACGGAAGTGGCTGAAATCCACTATAACTTCCTATTTCAATATTAATCCATAGACCACAAACGGTAAAAGATAGAAAGGAACGGTAGAACCGATTAAGTATCTAAGAAATAGCTTCCGTCTCCTTCGATCTTCATAGAACAAACAATGAAAGTCAATGAGAAGGCTTTTTTTGTTCTTTTTTATGATTAGTCGTGTTGAGAAAATATATAATAAATATATATTTTTTTTTTCGTATCTCTCTGTTACAAGTGGAAGTGGTAGAAATTTATTACTTCCAGTTTCAATATTGATCTACATTGACAAAAAACGGTAAAACATAGAGACAAGTGGTTTTTGCAATCGCTTAATTGTATCACGGATAGTTCCCATCTTCTTCGGTAACCCTCTAGTGAAACCGGAAGTGGTAAAAATTAAAATCTGGTTTCAATGTTATCTTCACAGAACAGAAACGGTAAAAGATAGCGAAAAGCTGTTGGAATCGATTTGACATCTTAAGGAAGCATATAATCGTTTCCCATATCTTTCTACTTTAAAAGGAAGTGGTAGAAATTTACTACTTCTGGTTTCAATATTGATCTTCAAAAATCAAAAGCTGTAATAGATAGAAAGAAGCTGTTTTTCTCCAATCGTTTATACCACTCAAGAATACTTCCATCTTCTTTGGTAATCCTCTATTTAAAGAGGAAATTGCAGAAAACAGCCACGTGTGTTTTTAACGTTGTTCGCCATAGAATGAGAATGGTAATAGTTTACATCCAGAGACAAGGACAGCGTGTCTACGATCGATTTTTTGTGAGGCAACTTATGTGTAGATTTACTAGTTCCTATTAATATTATTATTAGCAATAGGAAAACTAACAGCGTATAGTATTACTGATACTTGTTTTAGTGTTGTTCCTTATATTGTAACATATATCTTTTCAATATTTTGCCTCTCATAATTTTGAAGATTTATTAGCTACTTACAAGTTTATACCACAAACCTAAGTATGTATTAGTTTAGAAGAAAAAATATTGAAGCAGATGAGGCAAATGCTCGTTAAAATGTTCATATTTTACATTTAATGATAATATGGTTCTACATTTCTTTAATTTTGTTTCTATTCTTACTTTATTTGCCCTACACGTTTCCAAATTTTTATGTAATGTTTACATGTAATGTTTCTATATTTTCTTTATTCAGAATAATTTACAGTATTGTTAAAATACAATTCTGTTACCATTATTTGATTTAACAACAAGGAACTCAAGTTCAATTCAATTTCAATTACAATTACCTAAATCTTCGAAATGATGAGTACAAAGACCAAGTTGATGGTTCAGTGCGTAATATTAAAGGTATTCTTTTCAAAATCCAGAGGTTTTCAAAATTATTTTGAAGATGTAAAAATTCTACGGAATATGTGCAATAATATCTAATACCTATATGTCCGATATAGCGATTAGGCACTCAAAGTTGATGGTTTGATATGCTTGATAGCGTAAGTTGAAGAGCAATTTTCTCCAAATATAAGGTTGCAAAATTTTTAAAGAATGTACATAACTTAAAAGATTCGTTGATTATTTTTTCTACTTAAGTATTCAGCATGAAGATTCCACACCCCAAGCTGATCCTTAACTTTGACATTTTGGAGCTAATTTTCTCGAAACACAGGGGTGTACAAAATTCACCGAGAAGTGAAGAAAATTCCACGGAACATGCACCACCATATCCGCTAATTATATGTCTGATATTGCTAATCGTCACTCCAACATGATCGTTTGCTTATGATAAAATCGGTAAGTATAATGCCAAAGTTTTCCAAATGCCAGGGTTAACCGAATTTTTTAAAATGTGTACAAAAGTGTACAAAATTCCAAGATTATTTGTGTCTACATAATTCTTCGATATAAAGGTTCTGCACTCCAAGTTGATGGTTAAGTTCGAAATTTTGGAGCTAATTTTCTGGGAACGCAGGGGTGTACAAAATTCTACGGAAAGTGAATTTTTTTTACGGCATATATTGAATCATATGCGCTAATTATATGTCATATATTGCTAATCGGCACTCCAACTTAATGGTATGCTTATGGTACGATCCGTAAATTTAAGATTAATTTTTTTCGAAATACAGGGGTGTACAAAATTTTTTAATAGGTGTACAAAAGTGTACAAAATTCGTAGATTATATTTGGCTACTTAATTTTTCGATATGATGATTCCGCACTCCAAGTTGATGGTTGAGTTCGAAATTTTTGAGCTAATTTCCTGGAATCACAGGGGTGTACAAAATTATTTTAAAGGTGTACAAAATTCTACGTATGGTGTACAAAATTTTACGGCATATATTGAATCATATGCGCTAATTATATGTCATATATTGCTAATCGGAACTCTAACTTAATGGTTTGCTTATGGTGGCATCCGTAAGTAGAAGGCCATTTTTTTTTCGAAATACAGGGGTGTACAAAATTTTTTAAAATGTATACAAAAATGTACAAAATTCGTAGATACTTTTTGGCTACTTAATTTTTCGATATAATGATTTCGCACTCCAAGTTGATGGTCGAGTTCGAAACTTTGACGGTAGTGTCCTCGGAACACAGGGGTGTACAAAATTATTTTAAAGGTGTACAAAATTGTACAAAATTTGCAGATTATTTTTAGCTACTTAAATCTCGGATCTGGTGATTCCGCACTTAAACGTCAGCTTGGAGTGCGGAATTTTGATCGAAAATTACTGGAAACACAGGGGTGTACAAAATTATTTGGATGGTGTACAAAATTCTACAGAAGGTGTACAACATTTTCCGGCATATATTGAATCAAATGCGAAAATTGTATGTCATATATTGCCAATCGGCATTCCAACTTAATAGTTTGCTTATGGTACGATCCGTAATTTTAAGACTATTTTTTTCGAAATACAGGGGTGTACAAAATTTTTAATAGGTGTACAAAAGTGTACAAAATTCGTAGATTATATTTGGCTACTTAATTTTTCGATATGATGATTCCGCACTCCAAGTTGATGGTTAGTTCAAAATTTTGGAGCTTATTTCCTGGAATCACAGGGTTATACAAAATTATTTTAAAGGTGTACAAAATTCTACGTATGGTGTACAAAATTATACGGCATATATTGAATCATATGCGCTAATTATATGTCATATATTGCTAATCGGCACTCCAACTTAATGGTTTGCTTATGGTACGATCCGTAAATCCAAGACTATTTTTTTCGAAATACAGGGGTGTACAAAATTTTTAATAGCTGTACAAAAGTGTACAAAATTCGTAGTTTATGTTTGGCTAATTACTTTTTCGATATGATCATTCCGCACTTCAAGTTGATGGTTGAGTTCCAAATTTTTGAGCTAATTTCCTGGAATCACAGGTGTGTACAAAATTATTTTAAAGGTGTACAAAATTCTACGTACGGTGTACAAAATTTTACGGCATATATTAAATCATATGCGCTAATTATGTCATATATTGCTAATCGGCACTCCAACTTAATGGTTTGCTTATGGTACGATCCGTAAATTTAAGATTATTTTTTTTCGAAATACAGGGGTGTACAAATTTTTTTAATAGGTGTAGAAAAGTGTACAAAATTCGTAGATTATATTTGGCTACTTAATTTTTCGATATAATGATTCCGCACTCCAGGTTGATGCTTGAGTTCGAAATTTTTGAGCTAATTTCCTGGAATCACAAGGGTGTACAAAATTATTTTAAAGGTGTACAATATTCTACGTACGGTGTACAAAATTTTACGGCATATATTGAATCATATGCGCTAATTATATGTCATATATTGCTAATCGGAACTCCAACTTAATGGTTTGCTTATGGTACGATCCGTAAATTTAAGATTATTTTTTTTCGAAATACATGGGTGTATAAAGTTTTTTAATAGGTGTACAAAAGTGTACAAAATTATAAGATTATTTTTGGCTACTTAATTTTTCGATATGATGATTCCGCACTCCAAGTTGATGGTTGAGTTCGAAATTTTTGAGCTAATTTCCTGGAATCACAAGGGTGTACAAAATTATTTTAAAGGTGTACAAAATTCTACGTACGGTGTACAAAATTTTACGGCATATATTGAATCATATGCGCTAATTATATGTCATATATTGCTAATCGGCACTCCAACTTAATTGTTTGCTTATGGTACGATCCGTAAATTTAAGATTATTCTTTTTCGAAATACATGGGTGTACAAAATTTTTTAATAGGTGTACAAAAGTGTACAAAATTCGTAGATTATATTTGGCTACTTAATTTTTCGATATGAGGATTCCGCACTCCAGGTTGATGGTTAAGTTCGAAATTTTTGAGCTAATTTCCTGGAATCACAAGGGTGTACAAAGTTATTTTAAAGGTGTACAAAATTCTACGTACGGTGTAAAAAATTTTAGGGCATATATTGAATCATATGCGCTAATTATGTCATATATTGCTAATCGGCACTCCAACTTAATGGTTTGCTTATGGTACGATCCGTAAATTTAAGATTATTTTTTTCGAAATACATGGGTGTACAAAATTTTTTAATAAGTGTACAAAAGTGTACAAAATTCGTAGATTATATTTGGCTACTTAATTTTTCGATATGATGATTCCGCACTCCAAGTTGATGGTTGAGTTCGAAATTTTTTAGCTAATTTCCTGGAATCACAAAGGTGTACAAAATTATTTTAAAGGTGTACAAAATTCTACGTACGGTGTACAAAATTTTACGGCATATATTGAATCATATGCGCTAATTGTACGTCATATATTGCTAATCGGCACTCCAACTTAATGGTTTGCTTATGGTACGATCCGTAAATTTAAGATTATTTTTTTCGAAATACAGGGGTGTACAAATTTTTTTAATAAGTGTACAAAAGTGTACAAAATTCGTAGATTATATATGGCTACTTAATTTTTCGATATTATGATTCCGCACTCCAAGTTGATGGTTGAGTTCGAAATTTTTGAGCTAATTTCATGGAATCACAGGGGTGTACAAAATTATTTTAAAGGTGTACAAAATTCTACGTATGGTGTACAAAATTTTACGGCATATATTGAATCATATGTGCTAATTATATGTCATATATTGCTAATCGGCACTCCAACTTAAAGGTATGCTTATGGTACGATCCGTAAATTTAAGACTATTTTTTTCGAAATACAGGGGTGTACAAAATTTTTAATAGGTGTAGAAAAGTGTACAAAATTCGTAGATTATATTTGGCTACTTAATTTTTCGTATGATGATTCCGCACTCCAAGTTAATGGTTGAGTTCGAAATTTTTGAGCTAATTTCCATGAATCACAAGGGTGTACAGAGTTATTTTAAAGGTGTACAAAATTCTACGTACGGTGTACAAAATTTTAGGGCATATATTGAATCATATGCGCTAATTATATGTCATATATTGCTAATCGGAACTCTAACTTAATGGTTTGCTTATGGTGGCATCCGTAAGTAGAAGGCCATTTTTTTTCGAAATACAGGGGTGTACAAAATTTTTTAAAATGTGTACAAAAATGTACAAAATTCGTAGATTATATTTGGCTACCTAATTTTTCGATATGATGATTCCGCACTCCAAGTTGATGGTTGAGTTCGAAATTTTTGAGCTAATTTCCTGGAATCACAGGGGTGTACAAAATTATTTTAAAGGTGTACAAAATTCTACGTATGGTGTACAAAATTTTACGGCATATATTGAATCATATGCGCTAATTATATGTCATATATTGCTAATCGGCACTCCAACTTAATGGTATGCTTATGGTACGATCCGTAAATTTAAGACTATTTTTTTCGAAATACAGGGGTGTACAAAATTTTTAATAGGTGTAGAAAAGTGTACAAAATTCGTAGATTATATTTGGCTGCTTAATTTTTCGTATGATGATTCCGCACTCCAAGTTGATGGTTAGTTCAAAATTTTGGAGCTTATTTCCTGGAATCACAGGGTTATACAAAATTATTTTAAAGGTGTACAAAATTCTACGTATGGTGTACAAAATTATACGGCATATATTGAATCATATGCGCTAATTATATGTCATATATTGCTAATCGGCACTCCAACTTAATGGTTTGCTTATGGTACGATCCGTAAATCCAAGACTATTTTTTTCGAAATACAGGGGTGTACAAAATTTTTAATAGCTGTACAAAAGTGTACAAAATTCGTAGTTTATGTTTGGCTAATTACTTTTTCGATATGATCATTCCGCACTTCAAGTTGATGGTTGAGTTCCAAATTTTTGAGCTAATTTCCTGGAATCACAGGTGTGTACAAAATTATTTTAAAGGTGTACAAAATTCTACGTACGGTGTACAAAATTATACGGCATATATTGAATCATATGCGCTAATTATGTCATATATTGCTAATCGGCAGTCCAACTTAATGGTTTGCTTATGGTACGATCCGTAAATTTAAGATTATTTTTTTTCGAAATACAGGGGTGTACAAATTTTTTTAATAGGTGTACAAAAGTGTACAAAATTCGTAGATTATATTTGGCTACTTAATTTTTCGATATAATGATTCCGCACTCCAGGTTGATGGTTGAGTTCGAAATTTTTGAGCTAATTTCCTGGAATCACAAGGATGTACAAAATTATTTTAAAGGTGTACAATATTCTACGTACGGTGTACAAAATTTTACGGCATATATTGAATCATATGCGCTAATTATATGTCATATATTGCTAATCGGCACTCCAACTTAATGGTTTGCTTATGGTACGATCCGTAAATTTAAGATTATTTTTTTTCGAAATACATGGGTGTACAAAGTTTTTTAATAGGTGTACAAAAGTGTACAAAATTCGTAGATTATATTTGGCTACTTAATTTTTCGATATAATGATTCCGCACTCCAGGTTGATGGTTGAGTTCGAAATTTTTGAGCTAATTTCCTGGAATCACAAGGGTGTACAAAATTATTTTAAAGGTGTACAATATTCTACGTACGGTGTACAAAAATTTACGGCATATATTGAATCATATGCGCTAATTATATGTCATATATTGCTAATCGGCACTCCAACTTAATGGTTTGCTTATGGTACGATCCGTAAATTTAAGATTATTTTTTTTCGAAATACATGGGTGTACAAAGTTTTTTAATAGGTGTACAAAAGTGTACAAAATTATAAGATTATATTTGGCTACTTAATTTTGCGATATGATGATTCCGCACTCCAAGTTGATGGTTGAGTTCGAAATTTTTGAGCTAATTTCCTGGAATCACAAGGGTGTACAAAATTATTTTAAAGCTGTACAAAATTCTACGTACGGTGTACAAAATTTTACGGCATATATTGAATCATATGCGCTAATTATATGTCATATATTGCTAATCGGCACTCCAACTTAATTGTTTGCTTATGGTACGATCCGTAAATTTAAGATTATTTTTTTTTCGAAATACATGGGTGTACAAAATTTTTTAATAGGTGTACAAAAGTGTACAAAATTCGTAGATTATATTTGGCTACTTAATTTTTCGATATGAGGATTCCGCACTCCAGGTTGATGGTTAAGTTCGAAATTTTTGAGCTAATTTCCTGGAATCACAAGGGTGTACAAAGTTATTTTAAAGGTGTACAAAATTCTACGTACGGTGTACAAAATTTTAGGGCATATATTGAATCATATGCGCTAATTATACGTCATATATTGCTAATCGGCACTCCAACTTAATGGTTTGCTTATGGTACGATCCGTAAATTTAAGATTATTTTTTTCGAAATACAGGGGTGTACAAAATTTTTTAATAAGTGTACAAAAGTGTACAAAATTCGTAGATTATATTTGGCTACTTAATTTTTCGATATGATGATTTCGCACTCCAAGTTGATGGTTGAGTTCGAAATTTTTTAGCTAATTTCCTGGAACCACAAGGGTGTACAAAATTATTTTAAAGGTGTACAAAATTCTACGTACGGTGTACAAAATTTTACGGCATATATTGAATCATATGCGCTAATTATACGTCATATATTGCTAATCGGCACTCCAACTTAATGGTTTGCTTATGGTACGATCCGTAAATTTAAGATTATTTTTTTCGAAATACAGGGGTGTACAAATTTTTTTAATAAGTGTACAAAAGTGTACAAAATTCGTAGATTATATATGGCTACTTAATTTTTCGATATTATGATTCCGCACTCCAAGTTGATGGTTGAGTTCGAAATTTTTGAGCTAATTTCGTGGAATCACAGGGGTGTACAAAATTATTTTAAAGGTGTACAAAATTCTACGTATGGTGTACAAAATTTTACGGCATATATTGAATCATATGTGCTAATTATATGTCATATATTGCTAATCGGTACTCCAACTTAATGGTATGCTTATGGTACGATCCGTAAATTTAAGACTATTTTTTTCGAAATACAGGGGTGTACAAAATTTTTAATAGGTGTAGAAAAGTGTACAAAATTCGTAGATTATATTTGGCTACTTAATTTTTCGTATGATGATTCCGCACTCCAAGTTAATGGTTGAGTTCGAAATTTTTGAGCTAATTTCAATGAATCACAAGGGTGTACAGAGTTATTTTAAAGGTGTACAAAATTCTACGTACGGTGTACAAAATTTTAGGGCATATATTGAATCATATGCGCTAATTATATGTCATATATTGCTAATCGGAACTCTAACTTAATGGTTTGCTTATGGTGGCATCCGTAAGTAGAAGGCCATTTTTTTTCGAAATACAGGGGTGTACAAAATTTTTTATAATGTGTACAAAAATGTACAAAATTCGTAGATTATATTTGGCTACCTAATTTTTCGATATGATGATTCCGCACTCCAAGTTGATGGTTGAGTTCGAAATTTTTGAGCTAATTTCCTGGAATCACAGGGGTGTACAAAATTATTTTAAAGGTGTACAAAATTCTACGTATGGTGTACAAAATTTTACGGCATATATTGAATCATATGCGCTAATTATATGTCATATATTGCTAATCGGCACTCCAACTTAATGGTATGCTTATGGTACGATCCGTAAATTTAAGACTATTTTTTCGAAATACAGGGGTGTACAAAATTTTTAATAGGTGTAGAAAAGTGTACAAAATTCGTAGATTATATTTGGCTACTTAATTTTTCGTATGATGATTCCGCACTCCAAGTTGATGGTTGAGTTCGAAATTTTTGAGCTAATTTCCTGGAATCACAAGGGTGTACAAAGTTATTTTAAAGGTGTACAAAATTCTACGTACGGTGTACAAAATTTTAGGGCATATATTGAATCATATGCGCTAATTATATGTCATATATTGCTAATCGGCACTCCAACTTAATGGTTTGCTTATGGTACGATCCGTAAATTTAAGATTATTTTTTTCGAAATACAGGGGTGTACAAAATTTTTTAATAAGTGTACAAAAGTGTACAAAATTCGTAGATTATATTTGGCTACTTAATTTTTCGATATTATGATTCCGCACTCCAAGTTGATGGTTGAGTTCGAAATTTTTGAGCTAATTTCCTGGAATCACAGGGATGTACAAAATTATTTTATAGGTGTACAAAATTCTACGTATGGTGTACAAAATTTTACGGCATATATTGAATCATATGCGCTAATTATATGTCATATATTGCTAATCGAAACTCCAACTTAAAGGTATGCTTATGGTACGATCCGTAAATTTAAGACTATTTTTTTCGAAATACAGGGGTGTACAAAATTTTTAATAGGTGTAGAAAAGTGTACAAAATTCGTAGATTATATTTGGCTACTTAATTTTTCGTATGATGATTCCGCACTGCAAGTTGATGGTTGAGTTCGAAATTTTTGAGCTAATTTCCTGAAATCACAAGGGTGTACAAAATTATTTTAATGTGTACAAAATTCTACGTATAGTGTACAAAATTTTAGGGCATATATTGAATCATATGCGCTAATTATATGTCATATATTGCTAATCGGAACTCTAACTTAATGGTTTGCTTATGGTGGCACCCGTAAGTAGAAGGCCATTTTTTTTTAAATACAGGGGTGTACAAAATTTTTTAAAATGTGTACAAAAATGTACAAAATTCGTAGATTATATTTGGCTACTTAATTTTTCGATATGATGATTCCGCACTCCAAGTTGATGGTCGAGTTCGAAACTTTGACGGTAGTTTTCTCGGAACACAGGGGTGTACAAAATTATTTTAAAGGTGTACAAAATTGTACAAAATTTGCAGATTATTTTTAGCTACTTAAATCTCGGATCTGGTGATTCCGCACTCAAACGTCAACTTGGAGTGCGGAATTTTGATCGAAAATTACTGGAAACACATGGGTGTACAAAATTATTTGGATGGTGTACAAAATTCTACAGAAGGTGTACAAAATTTTACGGCATATATTGAATCAAATGCGGAATTTGTATGTCATATATTGCCAATCTGCATTCCAACTTAATGGTTTGCTTATGGTGGCACCCGTAAGTAAAAGGCCATTTTTTTCGAAATACAGGGGTGTACAAAATTTTTTAAAAGGTGTACAAAAATGTACAAAATTCGTAGATCCTTTTTGGATAGTTAATTTTTCGATTTGAGAATTCCGCACTCCAAGTTGATGGTCGAGTTCGAAACTTTGACGGTAGTTTTCTGGGAACACAGGGGTGTACAAAATTATTTTAAAGGTGTACAAAATTGTACAAAATTTGCAGATTATTTTTAGCTACTTAAATCTCGGATCTGGTGATTCCGCACTCAAACGTCAACTTGGAGTGCGGAATTTTGATCGAAAATTACTGGAAACACATGGGTGTACAAAATTATTTGGATGGTGTACAAAATTCTACAGAAGGTGTACAAAATTTTACGGCATATATTGAATCAAATGCGGAATTTGTATGTCATATATTGCCAATCTGCATTCCAACTTAATGGTTTGCTTATGGTGGCACCCGTAAGTAAAAGGCCATTTTTTTCGAAATACAGGGGTGTACAAAATTTTTTAAAAGGTGTACAAAAATGTACAAAATTCGTAGATCCTTTTTGGATAGTTAATTTTTCGATTTGAGAATTCCGCACTCCAAGTTGATGGTCGAGTTCGAAACTTTGACGGTAGTTTTCTGGGAACACGGGGGTGTACAAAATTATTTTAAAGGTGTACAAAATTGTACAAAATTTGCAGATTATTTTTAGCTACTTAAATCTCGGATCTGGTGATACCGCACTCAAACGTCAACTTGGAGTGCGGAATTTTGATCGAAAATTACTGGAAACACAGGGTTGTACAAAATTATTTGGATCGTGTACAAAATTGTACAAAATGTGTACAAAATTATGAACATGTTTAATATGTGATTTACCGATTCCGCACTCCAAGTTGACGGACCTCATGGTTTGTTTGTTAGTCGGCAGCCGTGTTGGGTATCTTAATATTAAATGTGGCAACTCAGCTCTGTTGATAATCGTGTTGGAGGTGGGTAGTGTGTTTGCTGCTCCTATTAGTTGATACTTTCTTGTAGTCTGAAAAATAGTGTTGCAAAGTTGAGAACATTTCTCTACGTTAACGGAGTGATGGGGAAAGGTACAACAATATTATAAAGCAAATTTGCTCTGAATTTCAGAACTTATTTGGAGAATTATATGTGTTTTAAGAAAACAATATTTACAAAAAATCTTTAAGACTCGAAAAAAACACTTTAGATTACTTTCAACAACTATTTTAATTTCATACAAATTTACTACATACATTATGAGGCGTTTCAAATACTAAGGACAAACTCAACATCTGGCCAGCTTTTTTATTTACCCGAAGTATAATAATCATAACAGAAATCTCAATAATAATAATAATAATAATAATAATAATAATAATAATAATAATAATAATAATAATAATAACTAATTGAGTTAAGAACTTTTTGTAAAGTTCTGCATTGTGAAGAAAGTTTAAAATATGTTTTTCCCAAAGTAACCCTTTGTTGAGTTCCCACTACTACCCGGAATGCTGCATATGTTTTAAAATAGTGTACATTGATCATATACTGAACGCTAACCAACTTTCTGATACAGACTGAGACACCAATTAATACTGAAAACAGAAACAACCTATAACAATAAGACGAAGTTGAAGGAAGTTTAGCCAGTGACTGCACTGAAAAATGTCATTTATTTGCTTCATGGAACTTGAGAAAAGCATCTGGAGAATCTCAGACAGAATAGATAGTCTTCGGATTTGAACCTGGGATCATCAAATTAAGAAAGAAGATCGCTAAACACTAGCCTATATTTTTAATTGATTTGTTTATTTGATGTTTAGCGTTTTTTTAGCAGCGAGACAATATGGGACATAGACCTACAGGTTAATGAGGAATCCGAGCCACATGTGCTCCTGCCGATAACCGCTTAGGCACGGGGAGCTACTACCCTACATTTGTTCGTTAAACATTTCCCTTTTTAAAATCTCGGGTTTGCCTCGTATTCCTGCGAGTAACATGTTTTCAAGCAGGTTTTCTAAAGGGAATTGGAAGGAACGAACAAAATTTCGTATAATTATTAGTTCTATTTTAAAATAAGGATTCGTATGCTCTGATATACTTTGAAATATGTTTGTATTTCTTATTATTATAATGAAAAATCATATTTTTGTTGTAAATGCAGATTGTTGGTAATCCTTTATCATGTAGGACATTGTTTCATTTTATCTTACAAAAACAATAAGACACAGAAAAATGAAATTCAAATCAACTTAAATATTAAATTACTATAAACACACAATCCTATTGTTCGCAAAATCATTCCATTGTTGCTTAATATCTTGCACTTACTTAAATAACTATTCCAGAGAAGCAATATGCTCTATCGTGGTTAAATGATTGTCTTCTCACATTGTTTAAATAGGTAATGGGTTGACTCTCTGTGGGAGCCCTATGTTTTCAATCCTAAGTTAGGCTGCCTCATAATACTCGCTTACCTTCCCATCCTATAACATTTGCTCAGTTCCTTCTCTGGCTAGAAAACAAATCTTGTTGAAGCATACTAAATAAAAATAAAAAGTTACCTATAGATTAAGAGAATTTAAAATGTTTAGAAATCAGTTTTCTTCATAACTCACTGTATAACACCCTTGTGTCTATGTGAATAGCGTACGCGCCTTTGGCGCGGAAGACCCCGGCAGGGGTGGATAACTTAACGTAACTGTAACGTAACGAAAATAGTTCTCTGTAACAAAATTATTGGTTATTTAATGTAGGTAGGTACAAGGTATAACACCAATTTTTGTTACGACACCGTAACGTTATTCGAGCATGTAACGTTATTGTACCGTAACTAATTGAAGGAACAAATCTGTTTCGGGTATTCCATTCACGCTTGGTGGGAGAAAATCAACAACTGGTACCAGCTGAATGAGATTCTTTCCTCTGCGGGTATCTAATGGAACGAAAATGTGTGGAACAGAAGCTATTTCGTTACAAATACTATTTGCCACATGAGTAACACAGTTGATCAGACAGGTTTGGTAAAGGTATTGTGTTCATCAGTTACAGATCTTATCAGATCTTTGGAGAGTTCCTCGGACATGGTATCTATTGTATTGTTCTTCAGAGGGTCACATTGAATTTCGTTCTTCAGGTGGTGAAGCAGAATGAATATTTCACTTTCATATGTTGTTATTGCAAATATGAAGTAGAGACAGGGAGAAAAAAGAGATCGATTTCTATGAATATCATAGGAGGAAGTCAGTCACATACAAGGAAAAAGGCAGGTGAAAGGAAATAGCAGGGTCAGGGGGAAGCACAGAATGAGACAAAAGTAGCAAAGGGGAGGGAAAATAGACAATCTCTTTCATTCTTCATCTTGCTTTGTTTTCATAGCGCTCTTCGCTGTCCACAACAAGAGTAGGATTAATTTATGTAAGAACTGTTCCATGAATGGTGGGCGCAAGCCTGTGAAAATCATATTATTATTATTATTAAAACAAAGCCCACAAAATAGCTAGGAAATTGTGTGATGCATGGCCACGTCATTGGCTATCAATCTGCATTATTTTTGGAATATTTCACCGTTGTTTGCTGATTCTTAATCCAGGCACATCCCCAATTTGTTCACTATATTGAATCAAACTATATTATTATTATTATTATTATTATTATTATTATTATTATTATTATTATTATTATTATTATTATTATTATTATTATTTCTAGCGAGCATAGCCTAGTGGCTAGCGTTCTTCTTTCGCAAAAGGGAGATCCTGGGTTTAAAGCTTGTGGCCTGCTACCCTGATCGGTTTTACCAGCTTTTTTTGTTGTTCCACAAAGTGAATGTCGGGATGTTATCTTTAAGCATAAATCCTGTCTGATTTTCTCCTTTCCTTTTTCCATTATTGATGTTAAAATATTCTGTTGTAAATTGGCCTTAGAAGTTGCATTTGAAATATTTTACATAAATAAATGAATGTTTAGAGCACGCCAGGCACGCGCCCAGAATTTTTTTTTTTTTTTTTTTGTTTTGTTTTGTTTGGAGGTATCCGAAGATTTTTGCAGGTCTAATACGTATATGTAGTATTTGACCTGTGTTATTCAACACCCGAAAAGACGACAATTGTTAATTAGTGCCTCTTATTAAACATGATAGAGCTAAAGATATTAAATTTTTTAGCCTATGTCAATCATTTCGATGACAAAGAAGTATACTTATAGTAAGAAAGTTCACAAATGTTCGTCGACTTGCGAAGTTTTGTGGGGAGGAATCTGAATCCTGTGGATCCCCACATAGGCCTTGGTTTCAATTCCCAGTGGGAGCTAAAGTACTTTTCCGGCGTTGATTCAGTATCTTGAGACAATGGAAAAGCTTACGGTAGACTAGCGGAGTCCGGTTACGTGCTATGTGCCTTCCTTTTACTTAAGGAATAATGCTGTTGTTTGAGGTTGCAATTCATCAAGTATAAAAGGGGGAAGGGAGTTAGTAAAATCAATCTCATGTTGAAAGTTTACACATGTAGGCCACATGGAAAACAATATTTCAATATACAGTATGTAAAATATTTATAAGTCAAAACTTGGTGTATATTTTCGGGTCGCGGACATAAGCTCACCGGCATTAAGCTCACCTATGTTAATGCAAAAGCGGACAAAAGCTCCCCGGACATAAGCTCACCACTAATAATATATTTGTATTATAAGATAATTTACGAAATAAAGAATATAATAATGATAAGTAATTACATTTATAGATTAACTAATTTAATTGCAAAGGAAAATAAACCTGAATAAAATAAATAAGCAACGGAAAAATAGGTTTCTGTAGTGCAATATTTTCACAATTAATATTGAAACCCCAAAAGGTAATAGATTTCTTCCACTTCCGATTTTAGTAGAGGGATTAGAATACAGACGAAATGTATATTTTTGGGACGCTTAACTGATTGCAGAAAACAGCTTCTTGTTATCTATTATAGATTTATTCTATAACTCTCAACGTTAAAACAGGAAGTTTCTGATTTTCGACCACAGAAAATGACAGCTATTTTTAGAACGCTGAATAGAATGCAGAAAACCGCTTCTTACTGTTACAATTCCTGTTCTATGGATATGACTATTGAAACCGGAAGTGGTTCATTCCTACGACTTCCGGTTTCAATTGAAGATCAATAGAGGACATGAAAGGTATTCTTGCAGTTGCGTAGCGAGAAACTCATCAAGGTGGCGTTCACACACAAGCATTTCATATATATATATATATATATATATATATATATACAGGCATGAGCGCCAATTCTAAGGGACCAAGGTGACCCGGGACCCCCCAAAGCACATGTAGGCCCCCTAATTGTATTTAAGAAGATATAATATTTGGAATAATTTGAATGCAATTTGTTTTAAAATCCTCATGTATGCCTTCTCCATCTAAATGAGGCCCCCCATTTTACAGAGAAATCGGCGCCCTTGTATACAGGCGCGGATCCGAGGGAAGGCTATAGGAGCTATAGTCCCCCCTTGACGATCAGGTATACACTGGTTAAAATGGGCTTCAATTCTGCTTTACACTGGATAAAGTTGCAAGCTGTGGTTTAGCCCCTCCCTTGTTCATATCCTGGAACCGCCACTTTATCTTACAGGGCCGGATTTAGGGACTGCAAAGGTGCACTTCCCCCCTTTGTTGTAAATATACACTATCTAAAATGAGAAGCGAGCAGTGAAAATAGCAACACATTCCGAAACTTTTTGCCATCATGTTTCTGTTTGGGGCTTAAAAGAAAGCAGAGCTTTGCAAAAGCATGATTTTCTGAAGGTTGAAGGAAAAGAATTCACCAAGCAAAATAATATAACTTTTGTCAAGTAAGTAAGAAAACATACTGTAAGGCAAGAGGAGAGAAGGACATTTTTGTCCTGCATTCCACTTGCGTCCCTGTTTAAAATATTTCGGCCAGTAGTTACTGAAAAAGAAAATACAACGTACAAGACAAGTTGAGTCGAGACTGTCGGCGACCGAGCCCAGACATAATATATAATGATCTTTATTCCTTAAGCGATACTTGGAAACCACATTTGATTTAAATCTGACCAATAGTTACCAAGAAATAAAGTACAACATACAAACAGAGCCGAACCGAGCCTGTCCTTTGCCGAGTCGGCCACCAAGTATAGAGATGTTTATTCTTTGGATAATGGGCTATCTGCACACCAAATTTCGATTATATTTGGCCAGTAGTTACGGAGAAATAAAATAGAACATACAAGGCAAGCCGAGCCGAGCCTATTGCCGACCAAGCTTGGCCATCACATGTAGTGATCTTTATTCCTTAGATGATTGGGTACTTGTACATCTAATTTGGTTTAAATTTAGCTGGTAGTTACCGAGGAATAAAGTACTACATACACACATACTTAATTACATCTGGAGTAAAACTACAAGCTCCCTTATGCTTACTAAGGAAACTAAAAAGAAAAGTTCTAACATTACAAATGGAACATACTTCATGTAAGCAGAATCCACTTTCAACATTCCAACACTAATGGGGAGAGCTTGAGGCGGGTGAGCCCCCCTGACTACGCCACTGGACTTTTGAGACACTTGAGAGCTATCCGAATGGGGAAAACTGCTTTCATCTACCGCTCTTGCTCTATGTAGACCAATATTTATTGAAACGAGAAATTATAGTTGAATGAACCACTTCCGATTTTAGTAGAGGGTTAATAATAGAGATTAAATATGTTCTTACGAAACAGTAACCCGGATCTTAATACGTATTACGTTTTTCGATCTATGGTGATCAATGATCAAACCGGAAATGGTTTATTTAAAGCACTTTCGGTTTGAGAAGACTATTTTAATAACAAACTCACTTCCTAATTCTTGACTCTTTTACCAAATTTGTTGATGATCCATGAAATACTTTATTTATTTATTTATTTTTGTCACACACTGACACAGCGAATATGGTAAATATATAATGGAGTTTTAATAAACCAAACTCTAGTTATTAAAAAAAAAAAAAAAAAAAAAAAAAACGAAAACTTGATTTTTGCCATCCCTGCACACAAATAATCCGTTCTAACCACAGAAACATCGTACTGTGTGCGTTTTTGTGAGAAAAGAAATCTATCCTTCCAGAAAACAAAAGAAATAGGCAAATATATAAGAAACATTTAGACTTTTTTTGGTTGTAAATTTGTGAGTGGAAGAGATTAAAGCTACTGCTTCGAAGGAGAATCCATCCGTTTCAACCAACAAAAGATGTAGAAAAGCAATTGGAAAGACATTCCATACTGAGGTTTCAAAGATCATTATCTTTGTTCTACGAAGTATTTTGTTGACACGTGAATCATACTAACTTACGCCGAAAAAGCACATTCAGATAGTTGTGTCGTAAAGTTGTGGGAAAACAGTAGGAAGTGGGAGTGGAAAGGGAGACTGCTCAAGGCATAAATGATTATGAAACTGGAGGGGTAGACACGGGTTTCACTTTTCACCCGGCTCAAGCCCCCCCCCCCCCTTAATATTGCGATGTTGAAAGTGGATTCCGCTTACATATAGTATGTTCTATTTGTGATCCTGATGTTAGGACTTTTCTTTTCAGTTCCCGGCGTAAGGTGACCGGATGTTGTACTTTTACTCCAGATGTACTGTAATTATGTGTGTGTGTATGTAGTACTTTATTCCTCGGTAACTGTCAGCTAAATTTAAACCAAACTTGATGCGAAAATACCCAATTATCTAAGGAATAAAGATCACTACATGTGATGGCCGAGCTCGGCCGGCGATAGGCTCGACTCTGCTTGGCGTGTATGTTCTATTTTATTTCTCCGTAACTACTGGCTGAATATAGTCGAAATATGGTGCGCAGATAGCCCATTGTCCAAAGAATAAAGATCGCTATACTTTACAAAGCGACAGAGCAAAGGACAGGTTCGCTTTTACAACAACAAAAGAACTACGAATATATTTTGTTTGACGGAAGGAGAAGGGACTGAAGTATAATCTTGGGTGTGAGAATGTATTCATTTGGCCCTGTACATTGTCAGTTATTCGCTTCAAACGCCATATTTCTTACCTTTTCATGCCGGCATATGTAATGACTTCTATATATTGATTTGCTATATATTACAGGCACGCCACGAAACCTCAAGTCTGAATCCAGCAACAAGATCATATAGTTTTTTCTTTTTTCTCTCTTTTTTTTCCAAGATATAATTTATGCAAATGTCTATCGCCAAACTGAAATATTCAGTCATCATTGGCGATCTGGCGATCGAAAATTCCAACCTGGCGACCAATTTGGTACATGGTTTTTGTTTTATATTACTTAGGCACCAGACAAGGGTTGGAAAAAATAGTTTTATTTTTTTTTTTTAAAAAAAAAGAACAAAACGTGTTTAAAACATAAAAAAGATGTTCAAAACGTTTTAAACATGTTTTAAAACACAGACGAAAAAAAAAAACATGTCTTAAACATTTTGAACAGTTTAAAACACGATTTTTAACATGTTTCAAAATCATGTAATAACTTATTTCTTAGGACTTTTTGCTCTTTACTAGCAACCGACCTTTTCATTTATTTTATCCTGATTAATAACACTGTGCTGGGTACAGAATATTTCAGTATAGATTAGTAATTATCAACTTATTTCATATTCCAACCTCTTTTTATTACACCCTCTTGCCAGTGATTCTCATAAGTACTTTCTTGGTTGTAGTGTTGCCACGAGACGAGACGAGACTTCAAGCTGTCCCGTCTCGTCTCGTGCAAAGCATGTCTCGTCTCGTGTCTCGTCTGGAAAAAATGTGCTCGTCCCGTCTTGTGTCTCGTCTCGAGAGGTTATGTCCCGTCTCGTCTCGTCTCGTTTGTCTCGTTTTGTCTCGTCTTGTCTCGTAAAAAATATAGCATCATACCATGAGAACGAAAGTAAAATGTAGCAGGCTGCACCATGCTAATCAAGATACAATTAAGTTACAAGTATTATCCAGAACACACAAGACAAGAAATGTCACGGTAGCTACACCGTGAAGTCTTCACCTCTGGTGTATGTGGTAGTCGGTTCGATCTCGGTTAGTGCCATGTGAGCTTTGTGGTGGACAAACATTGAATGTGTGTGGGAACTGCGGTGACTCAGTGGTAGAGCGTTCACCTCTGGTGCTTGGGGTTTCGGGTTCGATCCCAGCCCCGCCAAGTGAACTTTGTGGTGGACAAACACCGTGTGCGTGGGTTTTCTCGGGGTTTTCCCGTTTCCTCTCACTTTCTTCATTCCACCATTTCGTTCATTACTCATCATCACTGTCTCCTTTAGACTAACCGGCATAATCGTGTGACGTAAAACTCAAAGATTTCATTTGATTTCATTTCATTTTTCGAATGTTTTTGTTTTCTCGAAGTTGTCTAGTATCCTACCACTTTCTTCATTCCACTAATTTTCCCATCATCATCCATTCGCCTAAAGTTGCCTAAAGGTCTTAAAAATAAATTCAAATAAGCTCACAAGGCAAGGACAAATAGTTTAGAAGATATTATCTATCTCTGCTGTTAGTTGTCTGAGGCTTCTCGACCCAGGTTTTTTTTTTAAACATTCTGAAACATTGAAATTTGTTTCACCAGTTTCAGCCCACTTGCTTTATAGTGTCTGTGTATATATATATATATATATATATATATATATATATATATATATATATAGAGAGAGAGAGAGAGAGAGAGAGAGAGAGAGATGGAAAGATATATAGATAAATAGAGAGATAGATATGTGTGTACACTTTGATTTAGGTTTCACAGTGTTAACCCATACCAATCAAAAAACTACTTTCCATTTTAGCATGTTTAGATTTGTTGCAATTAGTTTTTTTTTTTTAAAAAAAAAAAGCTCGGGATCAAACAATTTTATTAAGTAATTTAAAGCATTTCATTGAAATGTTATGTGTTAATGCACAGTAAGCTCTACTTAAAGTGTCATAGTAATGGCAGCTGAACGACACATCGGACGAAAGAATGCTTGGGGCCAGTCTTCACCTCCATGGTTCAAATCTGTTCCCATAACCGCGGGGTGTGTGATATTATGTGGTGGTTGCTCCGTTTGTGTAACAAACTCATGACAGTACACCCAGATTAGCTAGTGGTCTAAAAAAAAAAAGTTGATTTTTGGGTGGCCATTTTGGATTAAAGTTTCTTATATTGTCGTGATCTATTCGCAATCATACAACGTACATCTTCATACCAAGCCGAGCGGTCTGCGGCGATAGACCATCGGCTTGAAGGCCCCGAGTTGAGTCCCGGAAGGGTCATGTGTATGGATTTTAACAGCATTTGTTTTTTCGTAGTGTCAAGGGGAAATCGTACGGGATAAAAGAATTTTAGTCTGAAAAAATTGGAGAGAATATCCTCCCCAGGATACTTTCATGGGAGTAAGGAATTAGTAAAAATATAGGATATACATTTTATAGCAGGTTTAAAAATATGGTTTGGGTATCCTGTTTCTTTTCTGTTAATTATGTTCTTCAATGTTCGAATTATGATCATTCTCATGATATTTTCTGCTTTCAACGGAGTTTCATGAATATTATAATAAATGTTCTTTACACTCTGCAAGAAACCATTTCTAAATATAATTCAGGTCCTAATGAATATTATTCACTGAAAAGGGAAGTATTCCCTTCCTCTCAACGTGGAAGCAGAGGGCAATTTCGCACTCTGGTCAGATCAAACATTTCCGCGTAACAAAACGAAGGTCCCCCTGTAAAACCTCTTCACCTAAAGTGTTATTATTAGTATCATAAATTTGCTGAAAGCAAACAATTTGAAGGGTTCGTCGATAATATCTTTGCTTTCTTTGTCTTTCGCCCGCCTTCCAAACGAAGAGGTGAATTTTACAACATGACTGCTGTATAATAAGCGAGCGATTGGTAAAATGGTAAAAGTGTGTTTTTATGTGTATGTGTGTGTGTGTGTGAGAGAGAGAGAGAGAGAAGACAAAATTTTAGTTGCAAAATGACATACTTCAATTGCCGTTTTCGGTTCATATAGCAAAAAGAATACCGCCACCAGAGAATAAAGACAATTCTGTTCTGTTCTCTTTCGCCATCTCAACCAGAACTTTCAACTACAGCCTGTAATGAGTGTAGACCTTACCCAGTTTTCAAATTGAATAGATGGTGGTGGTAGTTCGGTTTATTGACCTTGTAAAAATCTTCCCTGTCTTTGATTTTGTTTGTCATCATTCCAGCCAGAAATGAAAAAAAAAAAAAATGAGAATTCCTCAGTTTACAGCAAGGGGAATTGGGGACAAGACATTAAGGATGATATTCCTGGAAGCTCATGTATCACGATTGTTTCATTCAATAGACAGAGGACACTTTTCTATGAAGGCTTTTCAACATGTTTTCTCACAAATAGGATTTTCCTTTTGCAATCTATATGACCACTGGCAATTTCAATCTTGGCCATTCCCGCCACGTTTTCATTTTCGAGACACGAGACGAGACGAGACGTCTCGTGGCAACACTACTTGGTTGTAATTAGCTTTTTAGGTAGATTTTAAAATTTACCTACTGTGGAGATTTCACACAATCTATCAATATGCATGGTCATAGGCGCCGACTTGAAGAAAATATTGAGGGGGCCAAAAACAATGAATAAATATATAATCATATTCAGCCGTTTTCTACCAACTGCTGGATAAAGGCCCCTTCCCTCCAGATCTCGGTCTGCTGCATCCGCTCCACTCCTAAATTCATGACCTAAGTCAAATTTGTGTGAACGCATTAAAACAAATTCAAGTTCAAATTCTGAAAACTTCACTGCACCACATTGATCTTCACTTCTCATATCAGTGTTACCATAGTGTTGGTTGAAGCTTCAGTGCTCTATTAACTCTTTTAGGATTTTTGGTAACTTTTGTTACCATGGCGTACTATGGTCTTTGACCTCTTATTTACTTGAGTCGTTTTTTATTAGTCAAGTCAAGGATAGACCAAAGAACACCCCAGATGCGTTTTGGAACCGGATGCTCAACTTGGCTGCGCCAAGTGGGGGCGGAAGGGCGTGACTTTTTACTCTTTCTTAATTCAAATTTCAAAAAAATTTCACGCCTTACCTGTAGTTTTCACGATATCAGGTTGGAATTGTATGTACCTTTGGATATTTCTCAAATTTTTCTGAGATCTCTACGTGAAGCCCAGTCCGGGCACGAGGGGCGCGAATGTTCCGAGGGGCTTATTTTTTCAGAAAAAAATCAGTTTTCCCAATTTTTCCGGTTCAGGAATACAATACCTACATGTGTTTGGTACCGTTGGAAAGGGCTTGTTATACTAAAGAAATTAACGTCTAAGCCATGACTCTAGGCTAAATAGCAATGACGCAGTAATTTTTTTTATAATAAATATATACGTATGTGTGTGTATAAAGAGAGAGCCTAAATTCAGACTTTCAACAATTGTTCTGCCCTTTGTTTTTAAGATACAAGATTGGAATTTTGCACACGTATTATGTACATAACAGTGTATTTTCAGAAAGAAATCAGAACCCTACGTCAACCCAGGCGTAGGCCAGAAGGGCAAAATGTTTTGGTTGGATTTGCAAAAATACTTCCGAGTTTTTCCCTAATTATCTGGTTTAGGTGTATGATACGGACATGTGAGTGATACCGTTGGAAAGGGCTTATTATACTGAAGAAAATGGCGTTTGAACCATGACTCTAAGCTAAATAGGAATGACGCAGTACATTTTAAAAATATTTTATACCTAGGTATATATAGAGGAAGTTCGGGTATTATGGAGTACCATTTTTGTTTTGCTTGTAACTCAGTTAATAATTGCACATTGAAACAAAAAAGGAAAACAAGTATACGCCTTACATATTTGGCTTTATTTATGCATATCTTGATAAAGAAGTTTCGTTACAGGGGTGGATAAAATTTATAATTTGTAAAGAAACCACTTTGGAGGGTAATATGAAATAGTCGAGCATGGAATACAAATGCTATACAGAAAAGAAATGAGTTTTCTGTTGAACATACAATGAATACAGTGACAATATATGAAACTTCTGAATGCCAAGCCATAACTGAATGTGATTACTTGCAAAAGTCACAAATATAATACTCTGCTTCAGGATCGGCACAGTCATTGTGTGGTCATATTAAACATGATGAACGCTGGAACCAAGCTCACCCCTTGTATCATCAGAAAATCTGCTGTAATAAAAAATACACTTAGCATTGTTGTCATCATAAATGTATGATTAATTGCCCAATACCGATAGTTATTTTTGTAATCAGAATACCATACGGAATACGGAATACCATGCTTTTCTTGCGGGTATTCCATATTGCCCTCCACACCATCTTGGAAACGAAAGAGCTGTTAAACGCATTCGAAGGCGTATAGGATAATGACGCTTATCAAACTACCTCTGTATATCCAACGTCATAGTAAATAAAGAATTGTTTTCTATTACATTTCAATAGGAAAATACAGGTTGTAAACCACTCATCTGTAAAAGTATTCCTGAATAAGAAATCAGATTTTCACGTCTACCAACACAACGAATGTCACAATCACATGGAGACTGATTGTAGAGCATCATGGGGACGTGAGGTAGTAATTTCTTTCCTCTCCGCTTGGAAGCAACATATCACAGGCGAGATAATGAGGTATTCTATATTATCCGACTATTCCATAATACCCGAACTTCCTCTATTTATATACATATATGAAAAGATGGGTCACCTTCAGACTTTCAAAAATTTCTCGCGACCTCAGTTTTCAAGATACAAGAACGAAATTTTGCGCATAACAAGATTTTTTTAAAAGATTCAGATCCCTATGTGAACCCAGGCCCGGGCCAGATGGGCACAAAAATTTCGATTTTTTTTAAATCTCGTTTTTTTTTAAATTTTCTTATTTTTGGTGTATAATACGGACAAGAGAGTTGTACCGTTGGAAAGTATGAGCTATCCTGAGAATAACGAGGTATGAACCACGATCCTACGATAAATAGTATGGAAGCAATAGCTGTTTGAGTGAAAGTCTAAAATTTACCTCAAAAAGTGGAAATCCTAGAAGGGTTAAACGCCGATTTGAAAACGGTGCTTTTTATCGAATAAGAAGGCTGTTCCTAATATTGAAGGCTCTTCCTCAACTGGATTATATTGGGGGGGCGAGGACCCCACCTTTAAATATTGGGGGGGCCAAAAGTGCTCTGCCCCCCCAAAGTCGGCGCCTATGTGCATGGTGAAACAAAAGTCCTCACCACCCTTGTGCGTTGAGAACAGGTTGAGGGAGAATGATGAAACTTTTAAGTGGTCTGACACATCAGATAGTGCTATCAAGCATCATGGCTGCCATCTTTGATTAGAATTCAAAATTTCAAATACAAATGGAGTCATGTTACGTGTTTTAAGGCTAGAACTTTACCAGAAATACGCTTGTGCGGTTACTTTAGCCTTAAAACAAGTCATTTCGGAGTTACTGGTTCTGAAAATTTCCTAATTATGCTCTTAGGGGCTAAATTCGCGTTTCATGGAGGCGGGTGTGATTTTTAATTGCAAAAATTTGATTACTATTTCAGAACACTCATACTAATAAAATTATCTTAAAATAATAAATTTTCGAAAAGTAATTATAGTTTGAAGCACACTTCATGTTGTGCTAACTTTAGAATATTTTCTGCAAGCCTATGTAATTGGTTGTTTTTTAAGTCAATAATTCATTGAAGAAAAGTAATATTTGAGGCGTTCAGAGCACTAGGGATCCAAGTCCATTTTCAATAAGGTTCAGGTTTGCTCAGGAAATGAATTCTATTTCCAAACGTAATATTTTCGCAGTCAAGAGTCCGCAATAAGTATAACTAAAACCACGTTAAAGGCCATGGGATAGTTTCATATGACAGCCGCTAGATAGGGGCGTCAATGGGACAGGAGGGCATCCGCCCCCACCCCACCCTGAATTTCAGACTTTGGGGGCAGTAAGGGAGTTTTAAAAACCTTTCGATAAGCAAGATCCAACAAAATAAGTTTGAAGTCCTTACACCGAATAAATAAGGAGGAAATACAGATGATCGAAACTGGAAAGTTGTTCCAAATTATGTCGTTTTTTCTTCCCGTAAAACTAATGTTAAGCGATTCCAAGTTGTACGGAGACTGACAAGGTACATTCGCGAAGTGTCCCCTCGGGATTCGTGTAACATTGATTCAATGTGTATTGTACTAATTTAAGCGGCCCATACCGGTAATTTCCATATTTATGGGCCTTCATATATCCGGAATTCAATCATATACTACTATAACACTCGGACACAAAGTTGCTTTCAGTTTCTTTAGATTTCACTGGACATGAATGGCATATGCAGAACAAATTGAATCAAGTACTCCTTCTCTGATATATGTTACCCACCTTGGCCGCCATCTTGGATTTAACTTTCGGTTTTTCAAATGGCAATAGGTTCAAATGATACATCAAATTAATGTAAACTTTTCTCGGAATTTCATTCGTGTACTGAGTTTTATCGTAGCTTGTATATACCATTAAATGTCAAGCACTTCATATTGAACCAAATAGAAAGTTGTGCAGGGCCCCGTGTGTATATGCAATCTTTTATGTGTTATCGTTGATGAAATATTCTCTGAACTTATATACATGCAGACACACAGATGTCAATACGGAAATGGTAGGTCTTCACCCAAATCTGGACGTATCTGGATCTACATTAGGCATTTTGACAGAATACAATACTTCCTTATTATAGTATAACATGGAAGTAATAACAATCACTCATGGAAATGTAATAAGATTATGACACCTATATTGTAAGGAGTTTACCAGTTAGAAATTGTTTTGATTTGTCAACATCAAAAACGTAAGCGTAACTGATATTAACCTGCAATGTCCATTCGCAAAGTGGCTGGAGGGAATGAACATGTAATACCTTCCAAATGGTACAAGCTACGGTAAAATACATTACACCAGTGAATGTAAACGTAAATGTCCGATGTAACACTTGCACCTATTTCCATTTGAAAAACCAAAAGTAAAATCTAATATGGCGGATCTAAGATGGCGGCCGGGATGGGTAACATGTGTCAGAAGCAGTACTTGATCTAATTTGTTTTTCATATGCCCATATTCATGTCCAGTGAGTAACATCTAAATAAACTAAAATGAATTTTGTGTCCGAGCGTTATGGTAGTGTATGATAGAATTCCGGATATATGAAGGCCCATAAATATGCCAATTACCGGCATGGGTAGCTAAATTTAGTACAATACACATTAGACAGCAGAGAACTTTGTATTTAAATCAATTTTACACGAATCTCGAGGGGACACTTCACGAATGTACCTGGTGAAAACCAACATGTAGGCTACTATATCAACGAATGCCTGCGATATATTAATTTCAGAACCGCAATTTAGAACCGCAAAAACCCTATGTTTGTTTTCTGAATACAACATGAAAAATTTGTTTCCATGATAATTCTTTTATTTACTTTTTAATATCAGTTCTACAAGTAGTACAACCTTCGACTATGACACTTTCTCGCAAGTTAACTTATAAGCATTTAAACAAAACAACGAACATTACAAATCAAAGGGAGAAAATGAGACAAAATAAACTACAGATTACCACATTGCCACGAGAAGTCAAAACATTCACATGAGAAGAAAATAGTCTTCTGAATGGGTAGCACTTTTTGACAATTTTCTTCCTCTGGCAGATTTTTTTTTTTTTTTTTTTTTTTTTTTTTTTTTTTTTTTTACAAAAATAAGATAAAATAGAAATATTTTTAAAGGTGCAAAGGTGCACGTGCACCCCGTTCCTTGTAAATATACACTACCTAAAGTGAGAAGCTAGGAGTGAAAATAGCAACACTTTCCGAAATTTTCCTCTGTCATGTTTCGATTTGGGCTTAAATCAAAGGGAAGTTTTGCAAAATCGATAGTTTAAGTCAATTTTCTAAAAGTTCAACAAAAGGATTCACCGAGAACAGATACTTAGGATTTCCAGGGCATTTCCTCATTCACACCACAGGTGCCTAAAGGCATTTAAAAAAATCCAATTCAATTCAAATGTAGGCCTACTGGTAGTTGTTGGTGCACCCCTCAGAAGATCCTTTCTACCAAATCTTGTGTGTTGGTCCCCCTTGATGAGTTTCTCGCTACGCCACTGATGTCTGATATGTATTTGATTTATAAACTAAATTGCTTGCAAGCAAATGAAATGTCCTTCCTGCTTCCCTGGGGGCCAGTATATGTGTAACTTTGGTGTATGTAGCTCCGGGTTCGATCCTTGTTGGGAAGTGAGCTCGAGCTTCAACCACATTGGTCAGTGCAAGACTGTTGTAAAATAAACATATATGGTGACTACCGGCAGTGAGCTCCTTCATGCCTCGTACGCGCCTTTCGCCTGGAAGACCCGGGTTCGATTCCCGGCGTGAGCACATGTAGTTTCGATTCCATGTTAATCAGTAGCTCCCGTCTCATAAAGCCTCGCTGCCGAAAAGGACGCTAAACTCCAAATCAACTCAACTATCGGCAGTGTCATCACAAGAAGTAAAAATCTTATCAATAAGCTTACATTAAAAACTTCACTCTTTGATCATTTCTCTTTTTCCTCTTTTTAAATACAAAGCAATCAAAGTAATGCTATTCTCAAAGGATATGTGCCTGAGGGCCTAAGGTGTTTACTGAATCTTAAGTATGAGGAAAAAGAAAACAGACTGAAAAATGTGGAATTTATTTACTAGTATAATGGAGATTCTTTTAAAGCCAACCTTAGACTCCCTGTCGCCAAGGATGTTTAAACGTTACTCAAGCGTAACTCCAAGACCATCAGAATTGAAGAAGATGAAATACAGGTACAAAAGGTAACCGATAAAGAGAAGAGAAACATAGAAATGATACGCATCATAACAAAAATATGTCTACTTACACAAAAATGTTCTGCAGAATTTGAATACGTTTCATATCGCTAAAATCAAGGAACAAAACCCTTTGGGTTCGAGAGAGAACTGGTATTCAGTGGAACCAGTTTTATCTTAACAATCTCAAGCAGGTACGACATACGTGGGTATTTCAAGTAACGCTAATCCCTTGGTGACCGTAACTACAATACCAAAATGTAGAATGTT
This sequence comes from Thermobia domestica, assembly GCF_964235325.1. Classification (NCBI taxonomy): domain Eukaryota; kingdom Metazoa; phylum Arthropoda; class Insecta; order Zygentoma; family Lepismatidae; genus Thermobia; species Thermobia domestica. The sequence goes on from NC_137455.1 coordinate 63,935,699, forward strand.
CCATTGAGTAACGTTACTCAGCGTAACATAATTCAGAGCGTACCATTTTAAAAGTTACACTGACTAATAACGTTATTAAGTAGGTGCAGAAATGGGTTACAAAATAGTAACCGTAACAGATAACAAATTGTAAATATTGCACATTTCGTTAAGTTATCCACCCTTGGACCCCGGTTCGAATCAAGGTTGGAGCTCATGTGGTTCGGATCCCAAATTAAGCTGTAGGTCCGCGTCCCACATACTCTTGCTGCTGAAACGAACGCAAAACTCAAATAAAAAGGATCATATCATAACCAATTGTATTTATATTCATTTTAGCTATATAGACCTCCTCATTGTTCAGCCGACAAAGAAAAGAATATAATTCTCGAGTACGACTCGACAATGAAGGGGAAGTGAATAATATGAACACAAGAATTTAAACATTTTTCTTTCTGCATTAATAGCACAATATAATTTAGTTCTTATAACAACAGTAATTACTAGAGTTCATAAATTTGCAACACTGTTTTTAGTTCGCATATTTTCCGTCGATCTTGTCATCTGTGGCGCACTATACTATAAAAATACAGGTAACACTTGTTGATCACCATCAAAGGATGGTGAGGTGATTCCTCACATCAAGATAATACAAGGGTAAAATAATAGACCAACCTAATGAAGAAATACTTCTTTTTGAAGTTCGACTAGCTGAAAATTTGTCAAACAAACACAAACAGCCATAACTCATTAACAAAATGTCAGATCGAAGTCAGATAAAGGTAAATGCCCATCATGTTTAGTTGTAGATTCCATTAATGTATAATTGAATGTGGTGCAAGCGAAGCGCAAAAGTGACTCCCAAAGAAACTGGAAACTTTCTTGTTGAATTTTAAGTTGAATGAGGTACTGCTCGATGATCTTCTGCATAATGGTGTCTACATATACTGTTGCTACTATCGGGTGAAGCAGTCACGCATACCTTCACCTCTCTCACTATGGTGTGAAAACTGCTTAACATGTAACATACATCTTATGAACAAATGTCCCAATTCTTCCATTTCCTCACATTGCAAAGGAGATCATAAATTAAAGGAGTGTCAAGTTTAACGTATCTTCTAAGTGCAACTCTTGTCATGGGGAGCTTCGAACTTATTCCTACAAGTGTAAGGATGAGCCTAAATCGTTTTCGAATAATCCCGAGGCTGTTGTCAATCTACACGTCCATGTCTCATCATGTCCTACAACTATTTTGGCGACTACACAAGCCTATACAAACTCCTTCCTATCATCACCAACTGTCGAAAATATTCTGAAGTTCATCACTATCCTTCTTCAAAATGCCCTTTCTTTCCAACGTGAGGCTATTCTCAACCATGTAACAAAAGTTGCCTTCGATATTTTCTGATTTACCACGCCGGCTACAATTTCCGGCATACCTACCTACTTCCATTTTCATTTTGGCTCTCACCATGAATAGTAAAGAACAAAGTAGGATGACTAATTCATTGCTGTTTTGTAATTTTCGTTCTTTACCCATCAACCGAGATCTCTTAGAAACCTTCGCAACATTGCACAATACAGATATTATCCTCCTTAATGAAACTTCTAAAACGGTGGGTTCGATTCTATCTTCCTCATTAGCATCTAACATGCTCTGACTCAGCTCAAAACATTGCGCGGGGTGATGCAGTAATAGCAATTAAACACTCTCTTCTACAGTGCCACATCACACCACCACCGAGCAATATCCCGCACATGTCATACTCTACTTTCCAGCTAGTACTATTACCATTGCCACCATATATGTTCGATTTACACAACCGTTTCCATATTGTTTTCTGACCTACTCATATCTCAACTTTCGAGCATATACAGTATCTTCTTAGCAGATATCAACTACAATTCTAGTACTGTAGATTAGAAATAACACTTTCAAAATGTTCTCTAAACCATTCATTGTTCTTTACTGCAGTTACCACATCCTACCTGTCCGAAAATCGGCAGTATCTCCTACACTCTGTTACGGCTTACTACTAATGATGTCCATGGCTCCATAGTAGTGACCATTTTCCAATACTCCTCTCTATAATTTCACGTCTGAAATTCTACGCATTGCCATCAACACATACACCAAGACATAATTTTAGCAAAGCTCGTTAGGACCATTGTAGCACATATATCACCGAACATCTGCCGGCTACTGCCCCTACCCTCACAATAGTTAAATCACTTGAAAACCTCTCACATACTGTGACTGATATAGTGTAGCAAGCTACGGATTACGCAGTCCTTAGAAGTGTCAACCAATTGTTTATATCTTATCTATCGACCCACACCCTTGCTCTTCTTTGACGCTCACACGAGTACTTACCCGAATTTCGTCACACTGCTGATTTCTTCTTCTGTAACGTACTCCAGCGTATAGGGGATATCACCTTGTGAAAGTACTATTCATTGCAAGTCTCAGCTTTTTATACCGACAGAAAGATTGGTATTTCTAGTAAATACGTACAAAGTGATATTGATGTTACCCCAGTGGTTGCAGAGGAATATTTGTTTTTAATGACTAAGCTAAAAATATTATTTTGCCCCACATACTGGGGCAAGATGATATTAATACTGGGGCAAGTTGATACAATATTAATGCTTTCCTTATATATTTTTTGTAATCTAAAAGTACAAATAAACCTATATCAAACATTTTAAATCTATATTACTGATAAACACAAATGTTACACTTAGAGATTCAACCATTCACAGAGAAAAACTCAATACTGAAAATAGAAACCTGAAAAGGGTTAGTCTAGTCATAGTCTATATTCAGATTATTCTTCTAATCTTATAACTTTAAAGCAAAACTGTTACTCTATTACATATTTTTCGTTCGCAAATAATAATTTTCATGAAAAGCGAATTAACTAATTCTGAAATAATATTAGTCCAGGCATTTTGTACCTAAAATACCTTGAAGTTGGAAAAAATTCCCATAAAGCTAAATTTTTCAGACTAATTTCCTTTGTTAATGTACTTAAACATATCAAACAGTCCCCTACTCTTCGAAACGTGCTTTCTCACAAAATGACGGACAAAGATGGCGGCCATGAAATTTCAATTTGACGACTTTGGGCGACAATAACTTTGTTCTTTATATTGACATTTTGAATACGTATCAAGTTTATATACATACAGCAAAGACTGAAATTACATTTTTATGATACATATCATGTCAAACTTCAATTTTGATTTGCTGTATGTATATAAAAAAAGGTCATGCCAAATATCACTTTTTTAAGTTTGGAGGCAATTATATTAGAAGACGAATTAGAAAAGAGGAAAATCGTTTGAATAAAAGTTGAATATAATTTTATGAGCTTTTAAATGAGGCATTTACTTTGCCTTTACGTAACTTGATGAAGATGCTATATAGGATTTATTATATACTTTCTTATGTACCTGATGTATACATTATTAAGAAACGAAAAAGTTTTCCACATCTTCAATTTCGTTATCAGATTCATAAACAATTTCTGTATTTTCGCACTCAATTCCGAGACAGTTTTTACACATTTGAGAACAAGGAAGACCAGCAGAACGACACTCACATTTAGTTGAACTTTTTCTTTGCACTAGTCTTGAAAGTACATTTAATCAAAGTAAGAAATTCAGGTGGTGCTGTTTCTAGATTAGTTGAAATGGGACGTAATTGTCCTCGGTTTAGAGTCCATCCCCAGTCGAGTGGATCAAGACGATTCCCTAGCTGAAGATGTGCTGGGGGAAATGCCATTAAAGTTGCTGAAGATGTGTTGGAGATCAACCCTCTTCAGTTCTTCAGTCACATAGTTTACGTTTTGAAATCTCAAGCTGATCTGTCAAAGTATTTGTCGTATGAATTGGCACCAGTTCTCTTCGATGAATTCTCAATGAGAAAAACACAAAAGTCAATGTTGTTCGATGTAATTGAAGATATCGTGCCCTGTGTAGACTATCCTACTAACTTGAAGTTGTCATTGATAGTGGACTTTTACTGCATCGCGTGGTTTGGCCTTCAACAACATCAGCAGCTGCTATTACATACCACAACCTTTGTGAGAGATATGTCGAATATGTGCAAAATTACTTCTCTTCATCAGCAAGAATTATTGTTTTTGATGGATATGATTCCACAAGCGCAAAAGCACTAGAAAGAGAACGTCGATCAATAAAAAAGACATCGGCTTCCATTGCTTGTCTACCAGAATTGAAATTAACCGTGAAACAGTATGAATTTCTAAAAACTCCAAAAACAAGATCGTATTTATTGCTATATTGACAAACTATATGATCAAAACAGGAACTGAAGTAAAGCAAGCAGGTGATGCCGATCTCTTAATAGTGTCAGCTGCATATGATATTTCCCGTAAATACCAGAAAGTTGTCAGTGTTGTATGCACAGACGTATATTTACTTGTTATCCTGCTGACCAGGACAGTACCTGAAACTCCAGTTTTCTTCTTTATGCCAAGCTCCAGCTCCAGACCAAATAAATGTTTTGATGTCAGCGATTCAGAATAAACTTGGGACACTGAAGGACGGCATTCTTTTCCTCCACACCTTGACAGGCTGTGGTGCGTCAGCTCTGTACAAGAAAGGAAAGAAAAGTTCATTTAAACTACTTCAGAAGAACTCTGAACTTTTGATATCGGTAAAAGCGTTCAATGAGCCCAACTAATAGTCTGAAACCATACTCAAAGTCGGGCAACAGTTTTTCATAATCTTATATGAAGAAAACTCTTGTGACGGCCTAAACAAACTTCGTCGTGTTCTCTTTTCACAACCAGTGTCTCGGCAATCTATTTCAGCGAATTTCCAGCTAGCAACGCTACCTCCAGCAGAGGCAGCTGCTTGTCAACACTCGCTGATGGTTTACTACCAAGTACAAAAGGCTAGGGAATCGTCGTGATCTACTCGACTGAGGATGGACTCTACAACGAGAACAATTACGTCACATTTCAACTAATTTAGAAGCTGCAACACTTGAACTTCTTACTTTGATCAGATGTATTTGAAAGATTACTGCAAACAAAAACTGTTCAACTAATAATGTGAATGTTGTTCTGCTGCCCTGCAGTGTTCTTAAATGTGTAAGAACTGCCTCGGGATTGACTGTGAAGATACAGAAATTGTTTATGAACCTGAGAACGAAATTGAAAGTGTAGAAAACTTTTCGTTTCTTAGTAATGTATACACTGATCACCAGTTGAATTAGATACACTTACCTAATATAATGTAACACCACGTTTCGCTCTGATAATAACGTCTACACGCAGTGACATGGACTCCACGAGGCACCTGAAAAGTGTTGTTGTGGCAGCCCAATCCATATATGGTGCAAAGTCTCCCACAGAGCCCGCAGGTTGGTCGGAAGACGTTCCACATTCCGAAGGTTCGTTCCATGGCGTTCCAGATGTGTTCGATAGGATTGAGGTCCGGTGACCGTGATGGCTAGGGAAATGTTGCCAGATCAGAGGAATGCTCATCAAACCAGTCTGCTGCCCTCCTAGAGCGGTGTGACGACGCATTGTTATGCTGAAAGATGACGTCATCATCCGGATGTTGCTGCCGATCAAGTGACAAGACATGATCATCCAGAAGATCGCTGTAGCCTTCGCCTGCGCAAAACTGTGTCATACGTGTTACAGGACCCATTTCAATCTACGTAAATATGCCCTAGATGAGAATACCACCACCGCCGTCCTGTACAGTTGCCTTCCGGCACGATGAATCCATTGCCTCGTGCAGTTTGCGACGCACCTATACTCGTCCATCGGAATGTCCCACTGTAAAACGTGATCCATCTGTTCAGGCAACCCTTTTCCAAATTTTCACGGTTCAGTGGCAGTGTTCCTTTGCCCATCTTAGACGTTGTTCCCTGTGTTGTGCGGTTAGAAGGAGTACTCGCGTCTGTCGATGGTTTCTGTGCCCATGGCGAGTAGGTAGTTGTAGATTGTGTTGCTACTAACATGATGTTCTTGTTCTGCATTAACCCTTTGGGGATCTTATTGTACATTTTGTACGATACGCATTTTTCATCGTACATTGCGTTATTTCTCTTCTATTTGAGCTTTTTCGTCCGGTTTTTTTTTTTTTTTTTTTTTTGTTTTTCAAGTCCAGATACATTGTAGAAGACATTACGTATGGTTTCAGACCGTCCTGCGTCCAGAAATAGGAGGTGATGACGTCATAATTTTGAAATAGAAATTTTCCCTTATGAAGCCTATGTTCATTATTTTTTTGGCGGGCTTATTTTTTCACGTAGAAGATTGAAATTTTGCACAAACATTCAGTCCACCGAGTGGTATTTACCAGATTTTTTGTTCCGATGTCAGTGGTAAAACAGGGGGGAACCAGAGGGGCGAAGGGTTGAAAAAGGGATATTTTTACCCAAAAAATCCCGTTTTTCAGGATTTTTCCGCCTCACATACTAGATGGGGACACGTGAGTCATACCGTCTGAAAGGCAGTTTCATTCTGAAGAGAATGACGGTCGAATCATTATCCTAGGGTAATTAGGGACGTCTCAGAGATTTTTGAAAAATATACTTCTATATAGGCAAAAAAGGGATATGGTGGGTATATTTTTTTGGCGGGCTTACTTTTGCACCTAGAAGATTGAAATTGTGCACAAACATTCAGTCCACCGAGTAGCATTTAACAGATTTTTTTCAGTTTTCTGCGTTAAAACAGGGGGGTCCAGAGGGGCTAAAAGTTGAAAAAAGGGAAATTTAGACCAAAAAATCCCTTTTTTCTGGAATTTCTCGCCTTAGATACATGATGGAGACATGTGAATGGTACCACCTGAAAGGCAGTTCTATTCAGAAGAGAATATGGGCGACACATGTCCCTAGGGTAATTAGGGATGTCTCAGGAAATATTTTCCCTGAGATCATAGTGTTTTGTGGTAATTTGGGGCATTGTGGGAATGTTTGATAAAATTTCTCCCGCCCTTACTATTCAAGATAGAAACTTGAAATTTGGTACACGCATTTAGTTTACCAAGTACTATTTATCAGATTTTTTGGAGGTCTCTACGTTTACACAGGGGGGCAAGGGGGCCCAAAGTTGGACAAAAAAATTCCCCCTCGAAATTTTCCCTTCGACATCAATTTTCCCTCTCCTGGTATATGGTATGGGCATGCAAGTGGTGCCATTTGAAAGCCAGCTTTATTCTGAAAAGAATGAGGTATGAACCATGATCCTAGCATAAATAGTGACGATGCAGTAGCTGCTTGACTGAAAGTCTAAAAAATAGTCCAAAAAGCCAAGATCCTATAAGGTTTAAGCCTATGCATTGAACCTCTCCGTAATTTGACGCACTGTGGCCCGTCTATCGGCTGTTACGGGCCAGTTGGCACCTCCTCTTGTCGTCTACACGCCTCTGACTGCGATAGTTTGCCTGTACGGGTGCAGTTATACCGGAAACCAGGTACTTACGATACATTCTTGACACAGTTGCCTTTCAAAATCCAAGTGTCGTAGCCACTTCCGAAATCTAGCTACCCAGTCGTCTGCCCACTGCGATTTGACCATGGTCAAATGCACTCAGGTCTTTCATCTTGCCCATCACACACTGCACTGATACGGACACCGAGAGAGGAAGCACACGGCAGCAGTACAAGCGATATGTGTTTCATTCACATGAATTGGTGAAGCCTCTGCAAGGTGATTTCTGCAACTGTCCTGGTGTCTCCAATTCAACTGATGATAACTGTACATAAGGTACATAAAGTATATAATAAATCATATAGAATCTACATCATGCTACGTAAAGTCAAAGTAAATGCCTCATTTAAAAGCTCATAAAATTATATTCAACTATTACTCAAACGATATTCCTCTTTTCTAATTTGTCTTCTAATATAATTGCCTCCAAACTTAAAAAAGTGATATTTGGTTTGACTTTTTTATACATATAACAAATTTAAACCTATCAAAATTGAAGTTTGACATGATATGTATAATAAAAGTTTAATTTCAGTCTTTGCTGTATGTATATAAACTTGATACGTATTCAAAATATCATAAAGAACAAAGTTATTGTCGCCCAAAGTCGTCAAGTTGAAATTTCATGGCCACCATCTTTGTCTGCCATTTTGAGAGAAAGCACGCTTCGGAGATTAGGGGACTTTTGATGGAAATTATTCGGAAAAATTCAGTTTTATGGGATTTTTTTCTCACCTTTTTCCTAAAATGCCTGGACTATATAGAATATAAATAATAACAATAAAACAAAAATAAAAATTAAATGGGAAGTGAAATTTGACATGTGGCGAATTCCTATCAGTAATCGTTCACCACTTACAGACATCGCTCATCACTACAGATAAAAGGATTAACACCTTTATAATTTATAGAGTTCTCACGAAACCACTGTTTGCAGACACAACACTCAATATAATCAATGGACAGCGGATCGACATATTTTTCTGAACATATTGGGCAGTAATAATCACGTTTGGGTACTGATGACTTCTTGATACATTTCCCCAAAATGAGTTTCCCTTTCCTATTCTTTGATGCAAGTTCTTTCTCTATTATTTTTACTAGCCATTAAATGAATCGCGCACAGGATGACATGCCCTCAAGGAGCAAAGCATATTTATCCGAACTATAGATACGCTCTTCTGAATAATTTTCAAAGTGTGACTTAACCTACTTTTTCCCTGTACCCTTCATATAAATAGTAATGGAGCAAGATGGTACATGTACCATTTTGCCACATGTCTTTCTGTACCGACTTGCCCCGAAGTACACTTGCAAATACTTTTAGTTATTTTCCAACATGCTTGTAATTATGGCGCCATGAGACCTATATGTCTTTGTTCCCAACACTTATCGGTTCTCGTCCAAATGCTTTGAATTTTCGGATTCACAGACTACATTTATAAAATACTTAATTACTCATCAACTGGAATATACAGTTACACTACTATTTTTCTTTCACATTAGATAAACACCCTGTTTTTAAAGCAAATTCATCAGCATTTGTGCAGTATTTCCGCCTTGTCTTCTTCTTCCTCAACTTCTATGATTGCTTATTGCTTACAAATATGGTCACTAGAGGGAAAATACCATCTTGCCCCATTTTCGTACAATTTAGAAATACATCGTAGACTCTGACGTCCTGACTACTGCATCTCCTAGAAGACCTAAGAAACAAACTCAGCTAATTTTTTAAATATTTTTAAGCACCTTACTTTTCAGAAACAGGAACCACAATATTCCAGCGTAAGTGCTGGGTAAGTACCAAAGACATGGAGAAAAGGTAACTGCTTTTGCCAAGTACCTCAAAGTAGTCTTCATTACATACACTACACCATTGTTCACTTGTCCTTAAATTTATCGTTGTGCACAATTACCAACCATTTTTTAACATCTCTACCATCTACGTCAACGCTATATCGATGTGGTACATTGAATTATACATGAGCTACTAGACCAAGTTCCAACTTTAACAAACTTTGCATACCTACCACTATATCATCTTCAAAGTATATGCGATTGCATTGGTGACATAGACCGATATAATCCAGACCACCGTATCTACCATCACAATCCATATATATTCTGCAAGTAATCTCAGTTCTTTTCTGCAGACCTCATACACTAAGACAGCATTTTATCACCAGAAACATATTATCATCATATTGTTCTCCAGTACTTCTTTGCCTTCCTTATACGTTGTTTAACTTCACCTCATAGTCTCATATATCCTGCAACCATAGTACAAATATAAAGCTGCGCAGACTTGAAAACATCTCTGGCACATAGAAAGTATTGCCTTTTACGGCCACCTATCCTCGGACGACAATGAAACTGTTGTTACAAAACAATAATACAATCAAATGGTAAGGTTACAGGGTTGTTACCTACGCTTACACTTCATTCTTTGCTATGTATTCTAATCGTGGAATGTGTTTGACTGAACAATACCAGTAAACAGCTAATATTCTGATAACAATGTTTAAAGTAAGTGCAGCACAAAAAAGATGGTTGTAATGGTCATAAAGCATAGGCATAATAACAATGTCACCCTAGCATTTTGAGTATGGTTACAACATACCTTGTATTGTTGGGAATGCGACAATACATTTTGTGATGGTCTCAATAACCATTCTACGATGTTTTTCTAACTATGTGGCAATATTATGGGCATTCCATGTGAAATCAACCAATGAAATGAGAAAATCTGACCTAACGATCTTCGACTTTTGTAAAAGTTGGTGCATAGTTTTATTACAGTGAGAGATGAAAAAAAAAATATTACCTCTCTCCTTCTGAAAGTGTCCCCATAGGGTGTTCAAAAATTGCGAAAAAGGACATTTTTTTCAGTTACAGTGACTATTAAAAACTGTCATAAAGTGGTTAATATGTGCACTAGAGATATAAAACAAACACCATTAAAACGCTTAAAGATTACTCTACAAGTTCTAGTATATTGAAAAAACCTGTACAATAAACAATAACACTTCAAAAATTCAAATTAATATTTGAATTTTAAATTTCGCTCAGAAATGTCCCTGTGAATTTGTTAAAAATTCTCCATATTGTAGTCTCATATGTGTACTAAAACATTACAAAGTTTCATGTTGGGCACTCAATGGAATCCGAATCAAAATTGACCATAAACCAAAAATTGCAAGATATTGACTATGTGAATATCTGGGTTCAGGTCGATAACGATTTGCCTGTGGCTATTTACCTGCAGCATCAAAGGAATTTATATTCAACTTCATTTGTTTCTTGATATATTTATTTGAATTTACTCAATTATCCAACTTTCGAGTTATTTAGAGAGGTATTACGTTTCCGAATAGTACTCAATACAGGTCATTATTCTTGTTAGTCAGTATGGATGTTTCTAAACTTATATAGGCTATATTGATACATGTTATTTTCATTCCTTTGTTTCAGAATTGCTGTTACAGAACTTGTTATGAAAAGGAGGGATATATTCCCTTCGCTTTCACAATATTTGTATCAAAAGTGTTTTGAAACATAGTGACACTGTTCACAATCTCTTCACACACTTTCAGTACAAACAATTAGTCAATAAATTATTTTTTCTATTTCAATTATGCACTTCCACATGTCTGTAACAGCAATCCTGAAACAAGGAAATAAAAATAACTTGTATCAATGTAGCCAATACAATTTTAAAAACATCCATACTGACTAACAAGAATAATGACCTGTATTGAGTACTGTTCGGAAACGTAATACCTCTCTAAATAACTCGAAAGGTGCATAATTTGTAAATTCAAATGAGTACATCAAGAAACAAATGGAGTTCAATATAAATTCCATTGATGGTCCAGGTAAATAGCTACAGGCAAATGGTTATCGATCTGAACACATATTCACATGGCCAACATCTTGCAATTTTTGGTTTATGTTCAATTTTAAATCGGATCCCATTGAGTGCCCAAAATGAAACTTTGTAATGTTTTAGTACACATATGAGACTACAATATGGACAATTTTGAACAAATTCATACCGCAGTTTCAATATGTAAAAAGAAACACTTGGTTTAATTGTATATATACTTTTTAAATTTTCACATATAAAATTATTTTCTCATCTACTACTTCCAACACGTCCTTATTCATTTTCCAGTTAATTCTCTCCATTCTTTTTCACACTCACATTTTGAAAGTCAAAAGTCTATTTTCATCACTTTTGCGTAATATCAATGTTTCAGTTCGGCAGAGTTCAATCTCCACACAACACATTTTCACGTCTTTTTCCATCAACATTTTATTAGAGGGCCTATGAGATACTATCTGCTGCAATTAAATAAAACTTTTGAAGCTATTTATAAAAGAAAAATAAGTTTTAATAGCGATTTCTCAGTATTGTGAGAAACTTACGTGAATGTACACAAATATTTTCCACAAAATGTGTGTTTATGTCCTTCCTATACTCTAAATGCTAGTGCTTGATCCTTATTTCGAATCCTTCAACTTTTTGAAAAAAGCAAAGCAAGAAACCTGCTCCACGAGAAAAGCTAGTAAACAAGTACAATATCCAATTGCAAGGACAACAAAACTTCCGGCGACGTCATAAACACACAATGGACGCAAAACTTCATCATACACATCATGACTGAAAAGTAATTTCCTTTTGTCTTGTAAATATTTTGCAACTACTTCTTTTTGCCACTGAACAATTATCCCAGTTTCTCTAAGACGACGTAAAAGTGTATTGAAATTTTCTACGAGTGGTGAGCCTCTGTAGAAAGCTATCACTAGACGATAACGGATGAAATCTTCTTCCATTAAATGCAAAACTTGCAGTGATTCATCATCTACGAATTCAACGTTGCATATGCGTCCAGATAACAGCTTTTCAACAACAACTGCAAGCTTTCCCTCTTGTAATAACTGGTTGAATAACTTATAGTCAGTATTCAGGTGATTTCGTTTACTTATCGCCATTAACATTGGTTGTTGAGCTCCATCAAGTAATTCTAACCACGTAGTGTCATCTGTTCCCCATTCCAAGCCGGATAAATAGAAATCTTGGATAGTGTTAATTGGTTTCTCAAAACTTGGGATAGTTAGAAACGATACAAGGTTACAATTGTAAGCAGTTATTAGAAGAACTGAAGTAATAAAAAACCAGGTTGATTGGTGTCTAGTAGTTGAAGCGTTTGCTGAAGGAATTGAACTTCCTAGCATAATTCTCACTGAATTGATTGCGGAGTAAACGTACGAGGCATAAGGATTTGCAGCTCTCGTAGGAAACAAATTACGTTCAAGTATAGCAAGCAAGTACAACGACAGAGCCATTGTAAATACTAAACAAACTATAAACGTCCATACAGTTGTAGAAAAAGGCTGAAATGTATATACGATACTGCTTATCCTTTTGGGACTTGGTGTTAGAAACGTTAAACTTGTTTGAAGAAATGGCACAGACACATAAAAATACTTAAATAAGTCTAATTGAATGTACGTTGAAGGAATTCCAGCTTGAAATCTAACATCACTTAGTAGTGAATAGTACGTATTTCCTGATACTATCTCTTTTGTAGAGCCCCAATAAGACGTTGTATAATATGGAATCCACGATATGTTGTAATATTTAGAGAAAGCATTCATTATTCTGTAGTC